>NC_140171.1:169820745-170420745 GCF_963971535.1 Notolepis coatsorum | reverse complement strand
GAATTTATTTTATTTTATTTATTTATTTTATTCTTTCCCACGGCGACTATGGATAGGGAATTTCTTTATTTAATTAAAATGTTCACAACATGGATGCATGTACTCTGCCAGCATGTTTAATATCCATAATACTAAATGTTTGACTAAGATTTATATGAAACTTTATTCTTAAAAAAAAAAAAAAAAATGCCTTTTTTGTTTATAATTTTTTTTTTAAACTCATAAAATATATTGGGTCGCACCTAAATCGGCAGGGTCGGTCGGCAACCGGAAACCAACTATTAATTTTGTTAGGCCCTGTAGTGGAGTCTACAAGGTCTACATTGCCGGACCATGTAGAATCCGGACCTTGTAGACTGACATAATTCTGTGCATAGTTTAGTCTACACAGGCCATATTTCAAATAATCTAAATCTTACTTCATTCATCTTAAACATTCTTGATTTGGGGGATTGGTAGTTCCCATGAAATCTGAAGTTGTTCAAACGACAACAGCGATCCACCTTGAATTAAATCACACAGCCGAGTGAAACCTTGTTGGCTGCGTCACAGTCACGAAAGGGGCTACTTAATTCATTAATCCAATCCACTTTATTTATAGAGCACATTTAAAAACAACAACGTTTACCAAAGTGCTGTACAAGTCCCACAACATAAGAAAAAAAAAGATATTATAAAAAAAATAATATATATATATAGGGATGCACAGATGGGGATGCCCATTAGCACCATCACTATTTGATGGATCGGTATCGACTACAGGTGGTCTGATCCATTTCCAAGTTGTCATAAAGCATCATCCTCCAATAACATCAGAGCAGTGCATGGTCGAGAAGGGAAATGTTCCCAGCTTTCCCCTCAGAATGGATCGGATTCCGCTTGAGGAGATATTGGCCAACGTTTTTGAATCTGTATTACATAAGGCTGTATATAGAAGACGCATCAGCACTGTTTCATCCTTTTAGAGAAAGTCCCAACTTTAGATTTTCTTACAATGTGCCCTGAGCGCACTTTGGATAGAATAGAGTAACAGCAATAATATTATTGAAATAATAATATTTATATCAGCATGGCACGGTGGCTCAGTGGTTAGCACTGTTGCCTCACAGCAAGAAGGTCCTGGGTTCAAACCCCAGCAGGGGCCTTTCTGTGTGGAGTTTGCATGTTCTCCCCGTGTTTGTGTGGGTTTCCTCCAGGTAGTCCGGTTTCCTCCCACACCATACAGACATACATGCTAGGTAAACAGTATACTCCTGCCATTGCCCTTGACCAAGGTACTGGCTTTACAACCGGAGTTGGTCCCCGGGCGCCACACTGTATGGCTGCCTACTGCTCCTAAATAGTTAGGATGGGTCAAAATGCAGAGAATGGATTTCCCCAAGAGGATTATTAGAGGCTTAAATTGAGGTGGTAATGCATTATACTACTCTGTACTGGGAACGGTAATATTATTGTAGCATGTTACTGCCCAACATTGACAATTAAGGACATATCCGGTCCGGTTGTTGTTTGTGTCCGTGCACTTGGTGTCTGGTATTTTATAGTAATTTACTACATTTTTACTTTGGTTTTGAGTATTTGGATATCGGATTGGTTGCTTGGTATTATCGATTGTATTGGTTTGAGCCCCGCCCAGACTGCTCTTTGTACTGTGGCTAGTACTGTGGCTAGGCTAGCTAACTAACCTAGCCTGTGTTAGCTTGGCAGCTAAATGTCTCAGGGCTAGGTTCGCCTAGTCGCAAGGCAAGAGGAGGTTCAATCTGGAGAATTAACAACGTCAACCAACGTGTGGACAACCGCAGTGGGCTAATGCCCCCGGTATCCAACCAGCCCAACTGCTCTGGCCGTCTACACCTGAGCCAGAGGATTGCAGAGCTGGAGGGAAGAATCTCAACTCTCTACCACAGGGGTCTCAAACTCGCGGCCTGGATGATATTTTGCGGCCCCCTACTTGACAAAGTTTAGTGTTAGTGGGGCAACTGTTTGCCGAGTCGTTGCGCGAGAGTTGGAAGATTTATTTATTTTATCACTTGTAGGCTACCATAGCGCAGGCTCATGACAGCAACGTTAAGTTAGTGACTTGGTTGAAACATGATTCCGAATCCGGAGTGATACCAAGTAAAGTGGAAGGAAAATGCATCCTCGCTATCTCCTCTGCAAGCAGTGCTCTGCATGTCCGGCTGCACTGCCACACTGTCTGTGTCTGTGTACTCTGCTCTGGTCCAATCACATTCAGCGTCCCGTCAGCGTTTTTCCCCCCACCCACAGTCTGCGAATCAGATGCAGAGTAGGGCGGGTCTTAAACAGTCAGAGTCAGAGCAGAGTTAGGCTGGAAAAGCTATGCCTCCTAAAGTGTGAATCGGAAGTACAGAAATACCGGCTACAGTCTTTCCGTTTTCCGGGCACCCCCAGTTCTGTTTATAGTCCCCAGCGAAACAAAACAAGCAGACGCTTGTAAATCTCGAAAACAAGACAATGGAGTTATCAGCGGACATTTTCAACAAAACAATTATAGAAACGTGTGAAGTGCACAATATTTCCTCGTTTAAGCCACTGCAACGGCTTTGCCTGAACAATTTGCTACATGACCGGGACGTTCTCGCTTGTTTGCCGACAGGATTCGGGAAAAGTTTGGTTTTCCAAACATGGCCAACGGCATGTAGCATATTAGCAAAGACTTACGGCTATTCCAAATGGCACGAAGACCCTATTGTTTTAGTGGTTTGACCAAGTACGTGCCCTTAATAGTAAAGGGATATCCGCAGCCTGTGCCGGAAAAAGTGCAGAAGTGGACGACCAAATCTGCTTCAAACCCCAATATTCCAGCAGCGGTTGATTGGAATGGCTATAGACGAAGTACACACTGTGATTAAGTGGTAAGTCAAATGATCTGATCTTTACCGTTTTATATGATTTAACGAGTGGTCACTGCTGTTTTCAAGTCCAATTGTTCTCCAAGATCGTCAAATGCGAGGGGAGCACACAAATTTATAAAGCAAGACATTAACTTTTAATGGGTAACATACTCAGTTATAATCTCATACAAATAGCAAATTGACTGGCTTAATGCACAAAGAAAACACCACATTTGGAGTACAGTCTTGCCTTGTACACATAAACAGTACTGTATATTTGTAGATCTGGTACGTCATAAATGTCTAGATGCAACAGTACTGTATCTGTATGTCATGTATGTTATGATGAATTGAAAATGGGGGACCCCTTAACAATTGTGTGTATTGAGCTGTACTGTATTGTACCCATTCTGCAATCTGTTAATAACATTTTCAATCAATCAATGGCCAGTGCTTTCCAGAGGAAGACAAAGTGTTTTCTTTTGTGCATTTGCCCCCTCGTTGTTTATTATCACCATGGTCGGCTGGCTTGAACTTGAAGTTTAGCTTAAAACGCATGCAGCTTTATACTTTTACCATCTCGAGACTTTTCGATTCAGCAGCATCCTTTTATTTCTAAAAGAGAGACCATGTTGAGTGGCTTGTATTTTCATTGTAGGCATGCAAGTTAGATTACTGTATCTATGGAGGACAAACATGTCATGTCCAAATGTCATATCTAGCTGTCTGTACAGGCTATTTAATGGCACATTTTTATATTATTCCTTGCACAAGGCTTAATATTTCTCTTTTCTAACAGGGGCGAGGGGGAAAAGCAGGAAGCTCAATTCCGGAAGTGGTGTGGACTGGTTGGGGAACTCCGCTCAATCCTCCCAAAGTCTGTGCCAGTACTTGCGATCACTGCTACCGCATCAAAGAGGACCAGACAGGACATCATCAAGCACATGGGACTGACCAACTGTGTAGAGATTGTCCAGTCTCCAGATCGGCCAATATCAGACTGGCATCAAAGAGGGTGGTGTCAGATCCAGTCAAGACATTCTCATGGCTCTGTAAAGAACTCATGCTTAAGGGACCCAGCACAGAGAAGGTCTTAATATACTGCAAGAGCATTTGACACATTAAGCCTTTAGCATAAAAAGGAATAGGAATAACTTTGCACCCACTGATGTGTGGCATGTAAAATCAAGATATGTACATACATAAGCTTTGTAATTGACATTTGTCTAGTGTTTTTCTTTTCCTAAATCAAACTGACTTTTCAGGGATATTGATTGATTGAAAATGTTATTAACAGTACAGCTCAATTAGGGCTGGGCGATATGACCAAAAACGTTATTGCGATAAAATTATAAAATTATTTTCATATAACTCGATATCGATAATTATCGTCGATATAATGTCTGTCAAGTTTAATTAACTTCTTATGCTGCTGCGAATGTCTCGAGACGAGTTGATGTCGTCATCAGTCCGCGCACGTTAGCAGTTAGCCGACAAGCGGAGTATCTCATGAGAGTCATGACAATGTACTAAAATATGACCATAAAATACTCTTCCGCCCCAATATATTGAAACGACGTCCACTGTATACCCCACACTACTATAAACGTGGCCTCAGAATTCACGCAACACACACTCGGCACGTAAATATATAAAAACAGCGCCGTGCAAGCTAGTTATCCTAGCCAGCTTCGTTACCAAGCGATGTATTCCATGACAATGTACTAAAATATGACCATAAAATACTCTGTTCCGCCAATACATTGAACGACGTCCACCGTATACCACACACTACTATAACCGTGGCATCAGAATTCACGCCACATACATACTCGGCACGTAAATATATTAAATAGCACCGTGCAAGCTAAGTATCCTAGCAGCCTTGAGTCCTGAGCTGTGGTGCGTAAGGACGTCATCACGTAACGTTGGTTGTTGTTAGTGAGTGTGCTGAGCCGAGGCTGAACGGAGCCAAACTTGGAAAATCGATATATCGAAACTTTGCGACCACGTTTCATGTTTATTTCGAGGAAATAATTTATCGCGATATTTATCGTTTTATCGCCCAGCCCTAAGCTCAATACACACAATTGTTAAGGGGATGCAGACCAGAGAAAGACTTTCGTCTCGTTTACATCAGGGTCCCCCATTTTCAATTAATCATAACATATATGACATACAGGTAGACAGTACTGTTGCATCTAGACATTTATGACATACCAGATCTACAAATATACATTACTGTTACTATTTATGTGTACAAAGAGTATAAGAAGAGAGTATATACATTTGCGGGGGAAGAAAACTATACATTGGAGAAGGTTTGAGTAGTTTAACATGATTTGTGGAGCTCCCTCTGGTGTCGTGGTATTCACTGACCTTTGGGAAAGTATTTTGACATGTACATGGGTACCTTAGTGGTGTAGTGTATCTTGTAGACCAGGCCCATTGCAAGTTGCTGTACTCTGTCGTCTACTCTAAGCCATCCTAGGTTATCAAAATGGGCAGGGGTGAGGTGGGTTTTAGGAGTAAGGTCAAGCAGTAGTCTGACCAGTTTGTTTTGTGATGTTTGTAATCTTGTTTTTAGTGCCTTTGAGGTGCTTTGGTACCATGAGATGCACGCATAGTCGTACCCTTGAATGAGTGCTCCTGCTAGAGTCTTCACTGTATGCTTGTATGCCGTGACAAATAAAACTCTTGACTTGACTTGAGGGTATTCTTGTTTACCAGAGAGGAGATCCGGTACAATAATCTTGTTCGTTTGGTTGACTTTTTTGATGTATATGTATGCCTGCCTATACAGTGCTTTAGGGGCTTTGATTTGTCCCTATACACTTTTTTTTTATAGATGCATGAATGCCTAGTGAATGAATGTAGTATGTTTAAATAGTTTTTATATTCACTTTAATGTCCTTCTATTTTTCTGTTTCTGTCTGGCTTAAACATCTAGCTGACGGACTACAACTGAAAACTAGCAACCCTGCTAATGTAGGCATTTTTACAGTTTTTAATTAAGTCATAGAGGATGCTTTATTAATCCAGAAATTGCTAAGAATTTCTAGTACACTTGATATATAATACGATGAACTGCGGGCACTTACTTTTATAACATTGACTTCTAACAATCTGAATCTTACATGATTAATAAATGAACATGAAATAATTATTCAAGTTAATTAACGTTCACTTTCAACGAACGTTTCTAAATGGACAGTCTCCTAAATCTCCCAACCTTTTGTACATGTATCGTGAGGCTGGACGAGGCGGTGATAACGAGGTTGTCTCTGGGGGGAATGAATTTCATGAACACGTGTTGTCGTGATTGGTCCGTTCGGAGGCAGCTTTCAGGGGAGGTACATTCTACCTGATTCACACTTTCGGCCATAGTTCTTTACCGGTCTTTATCTCACGAGATAAAGCTGCGAACGAGGTTAGAGCAAAGTTGACAGCGCATCTATAGTAGCCTCGCTCCCGGTTTTATCTCTGTGAGATAAATGTAGCTAGTTTCGCTAGCAGGCATCCAGCAGAAAAATATGGCATGTTCAAAGATGGTCAGTAAAAGAAAAGTTGACTGCAATTCAAAGGTGAATGGACTGAAAAATATGAGTCCCAGGCCAGCACCAAACCAATGTGACTAATATGCCAAGAAACGGTAGCTCTTGTGAAGGGTGGCAATTTGAAACGCCACTACGAATTAAAAGTTATTTTAATGAAACCTTTACTCAAAATTCTGTGCTAAGAACCACAAAAATAAATGGAACGAAATCATCATATCAAGCTGCAAGCAGAATTATTGTTAAATCTATGTCACAATGACAAAAAGCAACCAGGTCCTCACTCAGTGGCATGGGTGTTGGCTAAACACAAGAAGCCATTCTCTCTCTCTGATGCATACATAATAAAATAATGTATGACTGAAGTGATGGAGACCATGTTTGAAGGCAAACTAAAGCAAATCCCCCTCATATCGCACAGCAACCAGAATAACTGAAATACTGGCTGGTGATTTGATTAAACAGCTTTGTGATAGAATAAAAAAATGCACAGTGCATTTCCATAGCTGTGGATGAGTCCACTGACACCACTGAGAAGGCTATTTTCTGAAGAACCGTTCATGTTCTGAAGAACTGTTCATGTTCTGAAATGTTATTGCTAAAGATTGAGAAGATTGGATCAGTTGTACTTTTATTTTTAGTACTTGAAACCCTTTTTTTGTGGAATATTTGATGCGGCCCAGCCTCACCCAGACTACCTCCAGCGGCACCCAGGTCAATTGAGTTTGAGACCCCTGCCCTACCAGATCAAAGAGGATGAAGAGCTCTTGGACAATCTGGTCAGCTCAATTCATCAGCCTGCACCATCCATCATCGCCACCTCCCATGACTCTACTGATGAGGATAAAACCACTCTACCATGGGCTGGCGGCAATGGACTCCGCAGATAGAGGGCTGGTCTGCTGTAAGAAGGTAAAGGGGTTCCTGCCGTGCCCCACCACCCTCGAAGAAGGTCCTACAGCCCTCCAACATGTTTAGCACCTTGGTGCTGGAGCCGTTAAGTGAACACCCCTCTTCCCAGATCTATGTCTTGTCTGCTCCCCCTGCAGGTTCCCTGCCAGGGGAGGAAATTAGGCCACTTTACTTGCCAAATGTGAGTATTTTTTACGTTTGGCGAGTGATTCATTAAGACCACTCGCCAGTCTGGCGAGTATACAAAAAAAAAACATTCTGCAATCACTGCACTGGCAAACGGTGCGCGTCTTCTGAGTGCTCGCTTTAGTTGACAGTGCCACAAGAGCACTGCACAAGACCACCCGCGGACATATAATGTTTAATAAAAGTTTGTGCAGTACTGGCCAACCCGCGGACATATAATGATAAAAGTCCTGCGTTACTAGGCTAGCCATCAGGAGCACTCTGAAACGGATAACGTTAAACACAGCAGAAGATGGAAAACAGACAGACTGACCAACGGGGAACTGCATCCAACCCTAGTACAACCCTTGAGTATAAGTTACTAAGGACACATTTAAATCACAGAGGTATAATGTTAGTCTACTGGAACTGTATACAGTGGTTAGCTTCTAGTTAGCGTTTTAGCGATAGCTGCTTGCTAGCTAACGTTAGCCCCGTGTGCTCAAAGCAGCCAGCTAGGTGTATCTGTTATGACTATAATGTTTCCAAAAAAGCACCGGACTACGACGTAAGGTTAGACATTTTATTTCATGCTCAAAAGCCCCTGGCTTGCACATCGCAGTCACGAAAGGGGCTAGCTCAACCAGTGCACTGTGCACAACAGCACCAACCCAACTGACGTTACCACAACACTTGACGGTACTTCACAGCACTGTCGTAAGACCACCGTGCTGTCTTAAAAGGCACAGTGTGCCTACCCAGATGCATACACAACATTGACAAGGCTTGACAACCGAGGTTCAAAGTTAACTTGATTGATTGATTGAAAACTTTATTAACAGATTGCAGAATGGGTACAATACAGTACGGCTCAATACACACAATTGTTAAGGGGATGCAGACCAGAGAAATACTTTAGTCTTGTTTACATCAGGGTCCCCCATTTTCAATTCATCATAACATATGACATACAGATAGACTACTGCTACATCTATACATTTCACATCTATCTATACACTTCACAACATACTTCGGTGTTTTTCTTTCACTGCCCAACCCAGCATCTTTCACTGCCCAGTTCAGCCCAACCCAGTCCAGAATAGATACCTCTTTCATGTTAATATGTTTTATGCTAATATTGTGAAGAGTAGAGATTAATGTTTTATGCTAATAAATATTTTAAAGAGTAGAGACACGGTGTGATTATTTTACTATGATTGAAAATCAATTTAGACGAAGACATACAAAGAAGTAATTATCACAATTAGCGATTTTTTTTGTCTGGTAAAAAATCTGTTTGGCTGGTAAAAAAAATCAGATACTCGCCAGTTGGCTGGTAAGCCAAAAAGTTAGTTTCCTCCCCTGTTCCCTGCCTACTGCTTCCTCAACTGCCCCACCTGCTGCTTCTACGGCTGCCCCGCCTGCTACTCCTGTGACTGCCCCACCTGATGCTTCTCAGGGAGAGGCCTCAACACCAGACCTTGTGTGCCAACCCCCCCCCCCCTCTGTGCTTGTGGTAGGGTCATCTATGGTCAGGTTACGTATATGTCACTGTCCCTAATGCCGAGACCTGCTGCTACCCTGGTACAAAGGTAATGGACATAAACAATGTTATCCCTCCACTGCTCTGAATTCAACCTCATCCTCACCTCATCCTTTACTCTGTCATCTTTCTCTCCCATTACAGACGCAGAGGCCTTGACACTGGTAACGTCGAACGGTCCCACTACATGGGCCAGCTGGACCTGTTACCCTCTCCTCCAGATCATAGCACCAGACATTAGGGATGGGTACCTTTCACATTTGAACCGATACCGGTACCGGTACCTGTGAATCGATACCGGTACCCAACGGTACCTTTTTTCGGTACTTTAGTCTCAAGAAATTAAATTTACCTACCTCAGTCGTAAAAAAAAATCCAAACTTCAAATAACTACAATTTCGACAGTTTTCGGCTTGTCATTGCTCCGACTGCTTTGTTGTTGAATCAAGTAAAATCCTAGGTAAGCATATATTGTGCGTGTGAACGTTGACATGAAAAGAAAAAAGTAAAAAAAAAAAAAAAAAAGTAAAAAAAAAAATATTAATAAATATTTTTTTTTTAAAAAAATTTTTCGGTTTCTCACTTGATTCGATACTCGGTAGTACCGACGTGTTTCGGTTCGGTACCTCAAAAGTACCGAATTCGGTACCCATCCCTACCAGACATCCTCCCATTCCTAACTGCAACCAGCATCAACTCCTCCCTCAACTCGGGGGTGGTCCCCACCTCCCTAAAACCAATCGGAGTCACACCACAAAAAACAACAACCTTGAACCTCACAGTCATAGACAAGGAAGGGGAACTATGTGAGAATGCTATTCATCGACTACAGCTCGGCATTCAATTCAAAAGTCCCCTCCAAACTCATAGCCAAGCTCAGGGACCTGGGCTTGAACTATGACCTCTGCCAGTGGGTCTTGGACTTCCTGACGGGCAGACCCCAGGTGGTGAGAGCAGGCAACTGCACCTCCTCATCCATCACCCTCAACATAGGGGCCCCCCAGGGCTGTGTTCTGAGTCCCCTCCTCTACTCCCTGTACACACACGACTGTGTGGCTCAGCGGAGTAGCAACACAATCATCAAATTTGCTGACGACACAGTGGTGGTGGGCCTGATCTCTGCAAACGACGAGAGGGCCTACCTGGAAGAGGTCAAGGTCCTGGCGGGATGGTGCCAGGAAAACAGCCTCTCCCTGAACGTCAGCAAAACAAAGGAGATGATTGTGGACTTCAGGAGGTCAGGGGTCAAGGACTACAGCCCCCTCAGCATCGACGGGGCACCGGTTGAGAGAGTGAACAGCTTTAAGTACCTCGGAGCCTACATATCCGAGGACTTGACATGGACCACACATATTGACAGTGTTGTGAAGAAGGCACGACAACGCCTCTACTTCCTCAGGCGCCTAAGGAAGTTCCAAGTCAGTCAGAAGATCCTTAAGAACTTCTACTCATGTACAATAGAGAGCATCCTGACTGGCAACATCACCTCCTGGTTTGGGAATAGCACTGCACAAGACCGAAGCAGACTACAAAGAGTGACACGTTCAGCCGAACGCACAATTGGAGGGGGGCTCCCCACCCTCCAGAACATTTACAACAAGCGGTGCAGGGGCAAGGCTAAGAGAATCATTAAGGACTCCAGTCACCCGAACAACTGCCTCTTTGAACTGCTGCGGTCAGGCAAGCGATACCGGAGTCTCAAGGCGAGCACAGAAAGACTCAGAAGAAGCTTCTATCCCCAGGCCATCAGGCTGCTCAACGAACAATGAACACTACACAACAACCATCAAACGCACATAGCTAGGGATGCCCCGATCACGTTTTTTGCCACCGATACCGATCACCGATCGTCGTGAGCCATATCGGCCGATACCGATCCGATACCGATCGTTTTTGATTAAAAAGAAAGTAAAAATTATTTTATATACATTTTTTTTTATTTTTTTTTTATAAAATATATATATTATATAATTAGACTTGTACTTGTATTATCTGCGAGACATCGCCACCACGCAACAAGTCAAAATGCTCGCTATCTCCACTGTCTGTGTGTACATACTCTGCTTTGATCAAATCACATTCGGCTCTGCAGATTTACCCTAGGCTCTGCAGATATACCCTACTCCCTCAGCTATCCCCGTTAATGACTGCGACGCAAGCCGGGCTTCGAATATGCATCGAATGAGTGTTATAAGACATTGATATCAGGAGCTGTCTGTAGCTACTGCTAGCCGGAAATATAACGTTAAGACAACGCCTCAGTGAACTATTTAGTTGAATGGGACATTTCGTTTTGAACAGTGAGCTAAGCTAACGTGAGCTAACAGAGGTATCATACACTAGTACTAGATAACTAGACTATTGCTGGAGCATTTGTTGATATCAGGAGCTATCAGTAGCTAGCCGGCTAGATACCGTTCAGTTAGACAATGCCTCATCATGTATTAAACTAAAAGTGAATAGTTGACTGGGTCATTTTGTAGCGGTAGCTAACGTTAGCTCATGGAGGTCCCGTCCCACTAGACTAGACCCGTGTTTACATGCGTGCGGGAGGAGCTGGAGGAGGAGCAGACGCGCAGCACTGTGTGCAGCTCCCGGTGTCTGAGACAGAACTCAGCGAGTGAGATCTGTTTTGACGATCGGCGAAAATAAAACAGTAACGATAGCTAGGTAGCTAACGTTAGCTCAGGTCGAATGCACTATCTAGACTCAGCGTGTTTACAAACTCTACACGGGTACGGGCGGGGCTAGGGAGGAGGAGCAGTTTGCAGGTCCTCTGTGTCTGAGACAAGCGAGTGAGATATCCACTTGATCAGTTTCCGCGATCGGCGAATATGACTCATTATCGGAATTCCCCGATCGCATATTTATACTGATTATCGGCCGATAACGATCGATCGGGGCATCCCTACACATAGCACACACATCCACACGCACACACTCACTTTAAACAAACACACTGTAGCACCCACTCCCCACACTTTATAGCACACACTCACTTTAAACAAACACACTGTAGCACTAGGGATGGGAATTGATAGGATTTTATCGATACGATTCCATTATCGATTCTGCTTATCGATTCGATTCTTTATCGATTCCCTTATCGATACCCGATAAATTTTTAATTTACATAAATAAATTGGAAATGCAACAGAACTACATTTAGTCATTTAGCTGACGCTTTTATCCAAAGCGACTTACAAGTTCTGTACGACAAGCCATCAGGAAGGGCACAACTCTATCAGCTGAGCAACAATGTTCATCAAAGTGTTGAGTGCTACAGTGTAGGTTAGTTTATTAGGACAAGTGCATGACAGTACGGTTAGTTAGGGTTAGATATATTTTTTTTTATTCAGATAATGGTTGAAGAAGTGCGTCTTTAGTCGACGGCGAAAGATTGGACGTGATTCGGCTGTCCTAACTGGGGTGGGTAGTTCATTCCACCATTGTGGGGCAAGGACTGAGAATAGGCGACTTCTCTTTGATGACCCTCCCGGAGCTCGGATAGGAGTAGGTCTGAGGCGGCCAGAAGATGCAGAGCGTCGGGGTCTAAGCTGGTTAGAATAACAACATGCAACTTGACATTTCTGATTGTCATTTATTGTTGAGCCCCCATGTCAGAAAAATACAAAAACTGTAAAAAATTAAACATCAACTATAGCCTACACTTAAATAAAATAATGTATTTGAGATTCTCTTAAAATGTATTTATTTTTTTTATTCTTAAACTAATTTAATCTATTGAATAACAGGTTGTTATTCCTCTGACTCACACGAGAGAGAGAGAGAGAGAGAGAGAGAGAGAGAGAGAGAGAGAGAGAGAGAGAGAGAGAGAGAGAGAGAGAGAGAGAGAGAGAGAGAGAGAGAGAGAGAGAGAGAGAGAGAGAGAGAGAGAGAGAGAGAGAGAGAGAGAGAGAGAGAGAGAGAGAGAGAGAGAGAGAGAGAGAGAGAGAGAGAGAGAGAGAGAGAGAGAGAGAGAGAGAGCTCCCTGGGCCCCCTGTCCTTTATGTATTGGCTTGTGTTGCTACACGGACACATTTGTATGTTGCACCACTGTACTTCCTGGCTTACAGACATGTAAACAAGCACCCACGTCTCTCATTATATGTGAACTAAAGAGTACAAGGTTTACACAACAGCCCCCACCTGCTGTTTTATTGTATTTGTACATGTACTATCCGCTGTCAGCTGTTTATCTCTCTTTGTGAGCTTGATTAAATAGCGTTAGCTCACGTTAGCTCACGTTAGCTCCGCGGCAAATTTTAGCTCACCCTGATCTAAATCAATGGCTGGGTTCTAAAGCATTCAAGTAGTTTTCACTGCACATAGAAGTAGCCAAACAGCGGGAGCATTTCGGGAGCATATTACCAAAACCCAGGCAATTTCGAGCCCTTAAGGAATCAAATAGAGTCTGCCATGGCTACATGCTAGGCAGCGATAAGGGAATCGAAAGTCACAGGAGCCACACGGTTCCAGGCATCGGCCAATTAGGAACCGGTTCCCAATGGGAACCGGTTTTCGATTCCCATCCCTATGTAGCACCCACTCCCCACACTTTATATTTATTGATAAAGGAGTGCACTACAACTCGTACACCTTACTGTAAATTGTACCTCATCCCATTTCTGCTTTGCACTATATAGTATTGTATATTAGTACACTGCATAGTATTGTATATTATATGGTAACTCAGTTACGTCTATTCTGCATCGAACATACATATGTCTATACTGAACACTGTGACCTCATTTTCTACTTCTAATTTACATGCTATACTATGTTATTTGATACTTATCTTGTCTAGCACAGTCTCTGGAGCGTAACAGTAAGAAGCATTTTGTATGAAAGTATTCTGTACTTCTGTATGACAACTATTAAAGAAACTTGAGAAACTTGAAACTTGAACTATCGTCCTGTCTCTCTTCTCTCCTTCCTTTCTAAATCACTTGAACATGCTATATCAAACCAACTTACTGATTATCTCTTACAGAATGACCTCCTAGACCCTAATCAGTCAGGCTTCAGGACTGGTCACTTATAGCCGTCACAGAAGCTCTTCACTTAGCAAAAGCGAAGGGCCTCTCCTCTGTCCTGATTCGACCAACCACCTCAAACTGAACATAAGCAAAACAGAATTGATTCACCTGCCGGCCAAATACTCACAGCTGATCGACCATTCCATCACAGCAGATAATGTAGCTGTGGCCGCGCCCCCGACCGCCAAGAACCTTGTCCTGTGTTGTCCTTGACGACCGGCTGAACTTCTCCACTCACATCGCCGCAAAACAACCAGAACCTGCAGATTCCTCCTGAGCAACGTCAGAAGGATCCGCCCCTTCGTGACAAAAGAAGCCACCCAACTCCTCGTTCAATCAACAGTCATCTCTCGCCTTGACTACTGCAATGCACTGCTTGCTGATCTACAACCTACCAACGTCAGCCCATGTCACCCCACTTCTTAGGGACCTGCACTGGCTCCCCATCGCTGCAAAAATGCGCTTCAAGGTCCTCGACCTGGCATATCAAGCTGCGATGGGAAGCCGCCTATTCTCTGTCCTTGCTCCACAATGGTGGAACGAACTTCCGACCAATTAGGACAGCCAAAACCCAACCAATCTTTCGCCGTCGACTCAAGTTTCAAGTTTCTTTAATAGTTGTCATACAGAAGTACAGAATACTTTTATACAAAATGCTTCTTACTGTTGCGCTCCAGAGACTGTGCAAGACAAGATAAGTATGAAATAAAATAACATAGTATAGCATGTAAATTAGAAGTAAAAAAAATTAGGTCACAGTGTTCAGTATAGACATATGTACAATGTTCGATGCAGAATAGACGTAACTGAGTTACCATATAATATACAATACTGTGCAGTGTACTAATATACAATACTATATAGTGCAAGGCAGAAATGGGATGAGGTGCAATTTAGGTACAATTTACAGTAGGTGTACGAGTTGTAGTGCAAATCCTTTATCAATAAATATAAAGTGTGTTTGTGTGATCTAAAGTGTGGAGAGTGGGTGCTGCAGTGTGTTGTTTGTTTAAGTGAGTGTGTGCGTGTGGGTGTGTGTGCTCTGTGCTGTGTGCATTTGATGGTTGTTGCATAGTGTTTATTGTTCGTTTAGCAGCCTGATGGCCTGGGGATAGAAGCTTCTTCTGAGTCTTTCCGTGCTCGCCTTAAGACTCCGGTATCGCTTGCCTGACCGCAGCAGTTCAAAGAGGCAGTTGTTCGGGTGGCTCGAGTCCTTAATAATTCTCTTAGCCTTCCCCTTGCACCGCTTGTTGTAAATGTTCTGGAGGGTGGGAAGCCCCCCTCCAATTGTGCGTTCGGCTGAACGTGTCACTCTTTGTAGTCTGCTACGGTCTTGTCAGGGTTTCCGTTAGAAAAAATTGTTGTCGGTCTCCGTGACCTGCAAGATTTCAATCTACCGGACAAATGAGATTAATTCCGGTCATAGTTTAGAATAAAGAATGTCATCCTCAAGGCATGTAGATTTATAATATTATTACTTAAAACTAGGCTACTTTTGCGTATACAGTCATTAATTAATATATTCCAAATAAAATAAGTCCCTCGATACTCCGTGCTGCTGCTGACTTGAACTAAAATAGACCGCGTATGTGGGCAGTCGGTCCGACACTAAACAGGAGTCTGTTATAATCACATTTTTATGAGCTAACGAATTCCGTTATATTGGACATTTGTATTAATTATATCAAGCGAAGAACTGAGCAGAGAGGCGGCAACATTATCGTGGTTTGCGTGACGACTCTCTCCACCTCGCAACAACTTATTTGCAAAGAGTATGGCGCTGCAGAGAAGCTCATTCAGCTGTTATTGGCTCTTTTCTGGGAACCGCACAACAGCGCCCCCCACCCAACATTGGCTGAAAATGGCCGAATTGGAGTACTGATGGAATACTGCATTGTGCCGTTGCCTCTCTGGCTCTGCAGCTTCACATGCACTCGCACACCCAGCACTAAGCTCTCGCTGACAACGTCGTTGTCATTATTAGAAGCAACGAGGAAACAAATGTAATGATCGTTTCGTTCATCGCATAGGCTATTTAATTTTAGCCTATTTTAATACAATTCAAATAATCAAATTGTGCTTAGACTCAGGGAATTATTTTCACCGGACATTAAGACCGGAGATATTAAATAAGTCGGACTTCAACAGATTTTGCCGGTCAAAAACCGGTAATTACCGGCTAACGGAAACGCTGGGTCTTGTGCAGTGCTATTCCCAAACCAGGAGGTGATGTTGCCAGTCAGGATGCTCTCTATTGTACATGAGTAGAAGTTCCTAAGGATCTTCTGACTGACTTGGAACTTCCTTAGGCGCCTGAGGAAGTAGAGGCGTTGTCGTGCCTTCTTCACAACACTGTCAATGTGTGTGGTCCATGTCAAATCCTCGGATATGTGGGCTCCGAGGTACTTGAAACTGTTCACTCTCTCAACCGGTGCCCCGTCGATGCTGAGGGGGCTGTAGTCCTTGACCCCCGACCTCCTGAAGTCCACAATCATCTCTTTTGTTTTGCTGACGTTCAGGGAGAGGCAGTTCTCCTGACACCACTGTGACAGGTTCTCTACCTCTTCCAGGTAGGCCCTTTCGTCGTTGGCAGAGATCAGGCCCACCACTACTGTGTCATCAGCAAATTTGATGATGGTGTTGTTGTTCCGCTGTGCTACGCAGTCATGTGTGTACAGGGAGTAGAGGAGGGGGCTCAGAACACAGCCCTGGGGGGCCCCTATGTTGAGCGTGATGGATGAGGAGGTGCAGTTGCCTGCTCTTACCACCTGGGGTCTGCCCGTCAGGAAGTCCAAGACCCACTGGCAGAGGTCATAGTTCAAGCCCAGGTCCCTGAGCTTGGCTATGAGTTTGGAGGGGGACTAAAGACACACTTCTTCAATCAATATCTGAAATGAAGAAAATTCATTATAATGAACAAAAAGATTATAATAACCTTCTTAGGCATAAACAAAATATTGTTTGGTTCCTGTTGGTTGTCAGTTAAGGCCATGGGTAGGTAGGGAATTTATTTTATTTAATTTTTTATTTTATTTTCTCCCACGGCAACTATGGATAGGGAATTTCTTTATTTAATTAAAATGTTCACGGCAACATGTACTCTGCCAGCATGTTTAATATCCATAATACTAAAGGTTTGACTAAGATTTTTATGAAACTTTATTGTTTAAAAAAAAACGGAACCAAACTATTTTTTCTTTTAGGCCTTACTGTCCTCTACTGTCATACACTCCTCCTATTATACTAACATGTCTCTACTACTATACACTCGACACTGCAGCACTCAAGTTTGAACATTGTTACTCAGCTGATAGAGTTGCACCCTTCCTGCTGACTTGTTGTACAAAACTTGTAAGTCGCTTTGGATAAAAGCGTCAGCTAAATGACAAAATGTAAATATAAGTGAATTCCCCTTAACTCATTGACTGCAACCCCCTTTTCCCATCTGCACTGCCTGGCGCCAGTTTTTTTTCCACGATATTTCACGATGTTTGCGGAGCTATTGTATATTCTATATTATAGCTATGGAGACAATAGTATTAGTCTAGATGGAAACATAGGTCCACCTACATGGTCTGGATTTTTTTTCGCCACATGTTTTTTCTTAATCCTTGAAGTGTCTATTTTAAGATTTTAACAGGTAACAGGTTTAAATAATGTCCCATGGGGTTTATTTGTAACCCTTTATTACACCGATCCTGAACGAAAACCTGAAAAAGAAAACAGCATAACTTTTGAAGTTAACAACATATAGAGACAAATTAAAACATTTCCCCAAACAATACTGACCGAAAGAATTCAGTAAAATTGTTATTTTTAAGATTCAAACACATCTTGATTCTATTTCAGAAAATGCAAAAGAAAAGCTGAAAATGTTTAGATCACATCTCTATTTTCCCACTTTACTCAAATGTAGTCCATCAGATAAGATCAATTTGAAGTTAATATTGGAAATACAATGTTAATAAAGATTGTATCATCGACTCCGGCTGTCGGCGTTGCCTCCGGCTTGGGCCAGTCGTCATACTAATTCAATTGGCAGAATTAGCGGGTGGAAGTCGATGGGTGGTAATCTGGATGTTGTGGACAGCGACTCCTACAGGTCGGTTGGGGACGCCTGCACAGCAGAGACAGGAAATGGCGGTGGTAGTGTGAGCCTCCCACTAGGCTTGGGCGGTATGACGGTATTACGGTATACCAGGGTATTTCAAAATACTGTGACGTCACAGACTGTGCGCCAAATCACAGATGCGTTTCCTTCTATTACACTGACAGAGAGTTATAACAGGGTTGTAGTGCACAGCACGCGTCAGCAGAGGGCAGGGCAGTCTGTCTTTCCCTCTCTCAGTCAGAGCAGAGCTGAGCAGGTGACGCAACACGTGTGTTTCTTTGGGTCTTTCATCTCGCATGTGTTAATCTGCACGACAAATAAAGACTTATTCTTCTATAGAATGCGGTTATGGACCGATGGCCATCTGCCACGATTCGATACGATGCAGGTGCCTGCAATCGATATAAGACGATATCATAAGCCCATTTAACACAATCAGTAACATTTAGATCAACTCAAAAAAGGTAACTAAAATATAATTTGAAAAAAATTTATTTAGCTCTTCCAGACATTTAAATGAAAAAACAATCTATTGTTTTTAATACAAATAGACCTCCTGTTCACTGTAAAGTGCCACGTTTTGATATATTGAGCTTTAAACATCAAGTAAATTTGTTTGGAACTCACAACACGCAACCTAAAACCCCTTCCTCTCCCAAACCGTTTCTACAATTGTTTTATGTTGCATGATGATCATGAATTCATTTATTATAAATTGTTTTTATATTTGAATATCAACATTATCTGTCCATCCTCAGTAATCCTCAGTTTACTATAATATACTCCTGACTTCATCATCTTTCCAAACGCACGCACACACACAGAGAAAGGGAGAGTGCCCCCCCCCCCTTTCCTCAGTCCACACTTTCTGCTGTTCTCTCTGGCTCTGCCTCTGATCAGGATTAGCTTGTTACTTGTTAGCTTACGCTAACATAACGTTAATTTCGGGCGATGTGGGTATAAAGGAAAGGCGACGATGCAAAGCATGTTAGATGCATTTGACCCGTTGTGGGGGGGGGAAAACAGCACAGACTTATTTCGGGTCGCAAAATAGGCGCACTGCTGTGTAGCCCTGCTCTGCTTTAATACGAGCAGAAGCACGGACTGGGCGGATATGACTCGCCGAGTTGCCACGGGATTTTCAAGATAAGAGTATCGATATGAACCGAACGCTGCTAGCTGCCGGAGCCATAGATATTATGGCTGGAGCTGCACTTGGGGCGGAATGGGCACGAAATTATCTTTTTGACTCACCGGCCAGTGGCGGGTAAATGGGAAAAATCTACACGCCAAGCATATTTCTTACCAGCCAAAAAAAACCCGCATTTTTGTGTCACATATATAAAGAAAATCAGTAAATTTCAAGTAGATAGGGTATTATGTTGAAGAATACACTTAAATAAGAGGCCAGAGTAAAATTTTAAGCAAATTATTTTAATATATTCATTGAGGATTGATTAATAAATACATGTCAATTCAATCTTAAGCTTAAATTGTAACCTACTGTTAAACATCATCAGACTCCTCACTCTACACCTTCTTTGCAGGATTTAACAGAACATAATAAAATGTGAAGGTTTTATAAACCTAACTTAAACCTCCTCAATCATGCCCTCATCAGAGTCCACAATCTCATTGATTTATTACGATGACAAAAGTGTTGTTTCTGTTTTTCTTTTTGACTTTGACTGTGAGAAAATAATAATCACACACAAAGGGATAATGGCTTATAGCCGACTTAATGATTTTAGAATATTTCAGATAATGAAATGAAATGTTTATGAACTATCCAGTTAGTATTTATAGTGTAACGTTTGGCTTTAAATCATATTGAACGTAGAGAGAGAAAGAGAGAGCAAGAGAGCGAGAGAGAGAGAGAGCCCCCACCCCCGTCTGAGTTGCCGTAGACAGTTGATGATGTCACACACACTAGACTAGGATGTCAACAACACACAGAACCTGGATGCCCGATGCATGAAGCCGCAAGCGATATAAAGAAACCAATAGCCAATAAATGTGAAGTTATCTTTGAACACCTGTTGTCAAGCCTCGTTAATATAGCCCCTTTCCTCACTAATGGAACTGGTTTTGTGGACTCACTGACGGTGCTTTGAGCGTTTAGCAGCTAACGCTGCTTAGCTTAGTCAGCTCATGGTCTGTGGCCTGTGTCTATAATGAAAGGAAAAGCTCTGCGAAACTTTCTTGTTAGGTGGTCCCGCTCTCGCTGCCGCGGTGGGTTTTCTTTTTAGCGGTCGGCTTACTCTTTCCATAGTTCCACATTATTTGTAACCCATTTAAAGTTATTAAGCTAACGTTAGCTCCCTACAGTGCAAGCAGGCGCCACAGGCAGTCAGGACAGAAGAGTAGTGGATCATGGATGTGACATCGGTAAACAAGCCACAAATTAGGCCTGTCGTAAGACCAAAACACACGGCAGTTTTAATAATTTTACATGACTATTTGGTTTCCCGCCACATGGCGGACAGACCTCTCAGTCTCACTCGCCAATCCTAAAATCTGCCCGCCAATGTGGCGGGCTCTAATTTCATGCCGCGGAAATGAGACCCGCCACAGGATTTTCAAAATAAAAGTATCGATATGAACCGAATGCCTATCGCACCAGTGCTACTGAAGTAAATCCATTCATCGCACAGATCGATGTTGCTGTAGCACGTGCAACATATATCTTGCACTGTACAGCCCTGGTTAAAACTACAATAAAAATACCACTATATAAAAAAACACCAACTATAGGGATAGGGATGCATCAGTAGTATTGGCAGTGGTAGTAGTCGTAATAGTAATCCACTATATATTTGTATTTTCTAAAAAATAAACCAGTTCAACACAGGTAACCGCTTTTGCTTAATTTCTTTGATGGCTCAAATGTATGCTCTAGTCCAGTGGTTTCCAAACCTCTCCTCGAGACACCCCAGCCGTTCCATGTATTTGTTAAATTCCACCACCAGCACACCTGATTCAACTAATAAAGGGCTAGTTAAGTTGAATCAGGTGTGCCGGTGGTGGAATTTAACAAATACATTGAACGGCTGGGGTGCTTCGAGGAGAGGATTGGGAAGCACTAGTCTAGTCGATTTTGAGCACAAAGTTCATCATAGATCTAGCCTCTTTATTTTGCTCTCAAAGTGCACCAGATTGATGCATTTAACTTTAAAATGTACCAAAAAAAATTTACGGGGGGGCAAGCCCCCGGACCCCCCTAGAGGGTCAGACGTTCACCCCCCATAGTCTCTGAAAATCCTGTGGGAAACACTGTCAAGATAAACTGGAAAAGGACCTTCAGGCTACAATAAGACCAGAGGATAGCGTTTCAGGCGTGGGGGCCAGGGGCAGGGCCCCATCAAGATTATCATCAAGATCAAGTGGAAGTAGCTCTTCCAGGTTATCTGCCTCCCGTATCAGAGCTGAAGCTGAGCGAGCCGGCCTACAGGCACGCGCCGCTGCACTTTCAGCCAGACAATCTCTGGATCTAAAGGAGGCTGAATTAAAGGCTGAATTAAATCTAAAGGAGGCTGAATTAAAGGCTGAATTAAATCTAAGAGGCTGAATAATTTTTTTTTTTTTTTTAATCACAAACTCATCTACTCCCCTCTCAAATGGATGGGTATGTGTACAACATGTAATCTCAAGGAGATGGTATGAATGAATATGTTGACCAAGCACAAGCTCTTGAAACCTCAGAAGGCCTACAGACATTGCAATCACCAGTAGAGTATGCATCCATAAATGCTGTTCCAAAAACCCCTATTCAAAGACAGCTCTTGGACCAGTATGCATGGGCACAGACACCTCAACAACCTTTACAAGCTCAGCAACCCTCACAGCAGCAACCTCAACAACAAACACAGAGGTAGAGCCATATGAAATCCGTTTTATTTTTTTCCAAATTCCATTTTATTTTTTTCCAAATTCCGTTTTAATATTTCAGAATTCTGTATTTTGCTTTGTACGCTCATTTTACCATCAGAAATAGTGTCTAATAAGTGGGAATGAATAAATGCCCACAATTTAATAAGATATAACAGTCCATTTAATAGGGCCGTCTTAAATACTTCGAAGCTTCGTTCGATGGGCATGGGATTCGAATATGAAAATAAAATTCGATTATTTATAAAAAAGAAAACAAAATTATATATATTTTTGCTAAATCAACTCTGCCTCTCTTTGTTAACTACAACAAGCAATGCTGTTTGTTATTTAAGATGAGGTCGGACTCGGCACTGACAGATTTGTGTTCATTGTGCTGCTTTTATAAAGCCTCAAATGACGGCTTACAATATTTCATGAAAGCAAAGTGTTTTGTTTGTCTAAGATTTTAAAAGGTTTAAACTTTACAGCACTGACAAAGTTGAACAAAGTGCTGTACAAGTCCCACAACATTAAAAAAAAAAAAAAAAAAATTATAGTTTGATTCCATTTTTATTGCTCAATTCCGCGATTCCGTCCGCGATTCCGTGATCGCGGATTCCATATGGCTCTACACAGAGGCCTCCACAAGCAGTGAGACCCAAACTACCATATGTAGAGCCACAACCACCTGTACAATATCGGCCACAGCCATATGTGCTACCTCAGCCACAACCTTGGCAACAACCACCTGCACAATATCAGATTCAGCACCCTGTACAGCTTCAGCTTAGGGCTGGGCGATTAATCGATTTAGGCGATTAATCGATTTAATCGATTAATTCGAATGAATGATTTAGGACGATTTTGAACAATTAAAATCGATAAAAAAAGTGTCACCTTTTATTTTACAAAAAGTGATGTTTGGTGAAAGTTAGATTTGCACTTTATTAATCCCAATAGGGAAATTCATTCTTGTTTGATGATCAAGAGGCACCTTTTATTTGTTTTAAGTGAAGTTTGGTGAAAAAGCAAGTTATTGCACTATTAATCCCAATAGGGACTAGGGCTGACCTTCGAATTCGAAGCTTCGATTTTAATTCGAAGCTTCGAATAAAAAAAAAATTAATAAATTATTTTTTATATAATTTTTTTCTTTTCTTTTTTTTATCTTATGTTGTGGGACTTGTACAGCACTTTAGTAAACTTCGTTGTTTTTAAATGTGCTCTATAAATAAAGTGGTTTGGATTAATGAATTAAGTAGCCCCTTTCGTGACTGTGACGCAGCCAACACGGCTGTGTGATTTAATTCAAGGTGGATCGCTGTTGTCGTTTGAACAACTTCAGATTTCATGGGAACTACCAATCCCCCAAATCAAGAATGTTTAAGATGAATGAAGTAAGATTTTGATTATTTGAAATATGGCCTGTGTAGACTAAACTATGCACAGAATTATGTCAGTCTACAAGGTCCGGCAATGTAGACCTTGTAGACTCCACTACAGACCAATTATCAGTGAATGTTCATGCATTTTTAAGAAGGGCTACTTCCACAAAAAAACAAAGAACTCACCAAAACATCTCAGTAGCACCTTATCTAAATGTTCTATTTCATATATGGAGATTCATATTTATTTATGTATTGCATGCATTTCTACATTTTATTTCCTATTTAGTTTATTCATCCCAGTATCTTTCTTTCTTATGTGTGGAATTCTACAAGGCATTTACATTCACATTTACATTTAGTCATTTAGCTGACGCTTTTATCCAAAGCGACTTACAAGTTCTGTACGACAGGTCATCAGGAAGGATACAACTCTATCAGCTGAGTAACAATATTCATCAAAGTGTTGCGTGTTACAGTGTAGGTTAGTTTATTAGGACAAGTGCATGACAGTAAGGTTAATTAGGGTTAGATATCTTTTATTTTATTTTTTAAATTTTATTTCAGATAATGGTTGAAGAAGTGCGTCTTTAGTCGACGGCGAAAGATTGGATGGGATTCGGCTGTCCTAACTGGGGTGGGTAGTTCATTCCACCATTGTGGGGCAAGGACTGAGAATAGGCGTGTAGGTGGTGTATATGTGTTTGAGGATGATATCCTTCAAACAGGCAATAGTGATGATATAATTTGGGCAGTGCTGATCTGGGTTACTTTCCTCCAGTGTATTTGTCCCCCGGCCCCACCCAATGGCCCCATGCATACACACACACACACCGAAGTAAAAATAAAATAAAAGATTTGAAGAAATTTATTTTTTTTAACTTCCGATTTTTTTTTTTATGTTCGAAGCTTGTGCCATCGAACGAAGCTTCGAAGCTTCGAAGTATTTAAGACAGCCCTAGCTAATAGCTGTAACGTTACTAACAACAAATCAGCTGTTGATATTATGAGCCATCAGTAGACAACGTCTCATGTATTAAACTAAAGTTAATGCCGGTTAATGTTTAATGCTTTGTTGACAAGAAGACACTGAAGATGGGTCTCTGAGGGGGAGGAGGAGGGGCAAGCGTGCTCTGCAGCAGCGTGTGTCTGTCAACAACTTGCGGTAGAAGACTGAGAGCAAGCCAGCTGGTATCGATACTGCAGAAAGTATCGATATTGCGGGAAATGAGTATCGAAACCGTTTAAAATATTCAGAATCGATATGTATTGATTTTTCGATATTTTTGACAACACTAAACGGTACGTGTATTCGTCCCGCGAATTTACGGTACGGCCATCACGGTGTGGTACGCGCGCCCGCAAACACACCAGTCGCACATGCGAGAACAGCACGCGGCACACCGTCACAGTCGGGATACAGACTGTGACGAGCGAGCGAGAGAGAGAGACAGAGAGGGAGAGAGAGAGAGAAACAGAGAGGGAGAGAGAGGGACACGGAGCACCCCACACACGGCGCGCATGGGGAAACACACACACACGCAGTCGGGAGCGCGCACAAAACGCTCCGCATCCCTCCCTCTCAGACTTCAGTTCAGAGCGGCGAAAGTGCACGAGAAAGGCACATTTACATTGGAACAGCTGCAGGGTCGTTTTCTTGTTCGCTCAATAACGTTAAAGGGGAACTCCAACATTTTGGGAAATTAGCTTATTTAACATCTTCCCTGGAGTTAGACAAGAAGATACATACCTTTTTTGTCTCTGTGCGTGCATTTTAGCTTTGGGAATAGACGCTCCGTTAGCATAGCTTAGCTTCATCACTGGAAGTGGGGGAGGGTTAGAGCCTTACAGTGTATTGCAAGGTCTGACATTGACCAAACTTGATATGCATGACCTTGGTGGGCTCTAGGTCAACTCCTGAAAAGGGGGTCAATGTCAGACCTTGCAATCAAAAGTTAGGGGCGCACTGAAATTATGGCAAGGGTTATTAGCCCCCTAACTTTTGATTGCAAAGTCTGACATTGACCCCCTTTTCAGGAGTTGACCTAGAGCCCACCAAGGTCATGCATATCAAGTTTGGTCAATGTCAGACCTTGTAATACACTGTAAGGCACTGTAAGGCTCTAACCCTCCCCCACTTCCAGTGATGAAGCTAAGCTATGCTAACGGAGCGTCTATTCCCAAAGCTAAAATGCACGCACAGAGAAAAAAAAAGGTATGTATCTTCTTGTCTAACTCCAGGGAAGATGTTAAATAAGCTAATTTCCCAAAATGTTGGAGTTCCCCTTTAACCAAATGAAACCAATGGAAAGACACACACGTCGCTGACACACACACACGCGCCAACAAACACATCAACATTCTCCCCCGCCAGACTCGCAGGCACAATCAAATAAAAAAAAGAAACATACTTTTCCGGACAGATCATCTGAGCTCCACTGCGTTTAAATCCAAATAATCCTCTGCCATTGTTGTAAGTAACATGTCATCTGTTCTCTAGTATTCAGTCTCGTCGTGACGTTAATTCTCTCTGGAAGTGAAACTGAAGGATGCGCAAGGATAAGTTGTTAAAGGGGGAGTAGGCAAGTGGATGCCTGAACACAGAATGACACCAGTATCACTGACTACCACGGCAAGCCTATAGAAAATTATTCTATTATTAGGGGTGGGACGATACGCATTCGAACCGTGTACCGTACGGTACGACCCCCACGGTTCGGGGCGTCTGTGTATCGTACGGTTCAAATGAAACGCAAATAAAAAATATCATTTGGCGGAGCCGGGAGAGGTGAGCACTGGCTGCAGGTAGCAGCAGCAGCAGCACTGCAGCCAGGTGCTAGTCAGTTTGTGTAAAAATGGCAAGCACAATATAAATCAATCTTCATTACGACTTTAAAAACATAGCCATCAACATTACATAGGCCTACACTAGGGCTGACCTACGGGGCCGAAGCTTCGAATTAATTTTTTTTTAATTAATTAAAAAAATATATATATTATAATTTTTTTTTTTTATCTTATGTTGTGGGACTTGTACAGCACTTTGGTAAACTTTGTTGTTTTTAAATGTGCTCTATAAATAAAGTGGATTGGATTAATGAATTAAGTAGCCCCTTTCGTGACTGTGACGCAGCCAACACAGTGATTTAATTCAAGGTGGATCGCTGTTGTCGTTTGAACAACTTCAGATTTCATGGGAACTACCAATCCCCCAAATCAAGAATGTTTAAGATGAATGAAGTAAGATTTTGATTATTTGAAATATGGCCTGTGTAGACTAAACTATGCACATAATTATGTCAGTCTACAAGGTCCGGATTCTACATGGTCTGGCAATGTAGACCTTGTAGACTCCACTACAGACCAATTATCAGTGAATGTTCATGCATTTTTAAGAAGGGCTACTTCCACAAAAAAACAAAGAACTCACCAAAACATCTCGGTAGCACCTTATCTAAATGTTCTATTTCATATATGGAGATTCATATTTATTGTATTGCATGCATTTCTACATTTTATTTCCTATTTTGTTTATTCATCCCAGTATCTTTCTTTCTTATGTGTGGAATTCTACAAGGCATTTACATTCACATTTACATTTAGTCATTTAGCTGACGCTTTTATCCAAAGCGACTTACAAGTTCTGTACGACAGGTCATCAGGAAGGATACAACTCTATCAGCTGAGTAACAATATTCATCAAAGTGTTGCGTGTTACAGTGTAGGTTAGTTTAGTTAGTTTAGTTTAAAGTGCATGACAGTAAGGTTAGTTAGGGTTAGATATTTTTTATTTTATTTTTTAAATTTTATTTCAGATAATGGTTGAAGAAGTGCGTCTTTAGTCGACGGCGAAAGATTGGATGGGATTCGGCTGTCCTAACTGGGGTGGGTAGTTCATTCCACCATTGTGGGGCAAGGACTGAGAATAGGTGTGTAGGTGGTGTATATGTGTTTGAGGATGATATCCTTCAAACAGGCAATACTAGTGATGATATAATTTGGGCAGTGCTGATCTGGGTTACTTTCCTCCAATGTATTTGTCCCCCGGCCCCACCCAATGGCCCCATGCACACACACACTGAAGTAAAAAAAAAAAAAAAAAAAAAAAAAATTGAAAGATTTTTTTTTTTTTTTTTACTTCGATTTTTTTTAATGTTCGAAGCTTGTGCCATCTAACGAAGCTTCGAAGCTTCGAAGTATTTAAGACAGCCCTAGCCTACACACATCTTGCCATAGCGTTAGCAGTTTGTACAACACAACGCACGTTTTAACTATGGTAGCCCGCCAGCTAATACAGTCAATGAAATGTTACCGTAGCTACTAGCTAGCAGAGGAGGAAATGGGAGTCTGAGAGGCGGGGTGTTTAAAGACAATGATAGGCGTTTATTCAACATCCAAGAAAGCTAACATACAACTGTGTTTTACTAACTCCAACCGGGACTACTGGAATTTCGACTTCGATACGATACCTTGAAAAGTATCGATACTTCGATACCAAAAAAATAATAATAATAATAATATTCTTTTAATTTTAAATTTTTTTAACAAATTTTGCTTTTGTTGCCGGTTGATTCTCCTCAGCTTCTCTCTGGTACTATACGAGAAGATACACTTTTAAAACCCTGTTTTAAAAAGTGAGAGAGAAGAAATGTGTGACTGCCACCTACTGAGCGCACCTTTCTAGTTTTGTACTAGTGTAGTAAGGATGGGCTCGACCTAACGTTGGAAACGGGGTAGCGTTGTGTCGAGTTCATGCATGTACTAGTGTAGTATGGATGGGCTCTACCTAACGTTGGAAACGGGGTAGCGTTGTGTCGAGTTCATGCGTGTACTGGTGTAGTGTGGGTGGGCTCGGCGTTACTCCGTTTCCATGAAGTAATTATAAAAGGTGGCCAGCTAGCTAGCATAAGCGGACGGAGCTAACGGACTAGCTAACGTTAGCTAATAGCTTTGTTTACAAACTGAAGACAGGTCTGACACGTCTGTGAGGGGGAGGAGGCTGCAGCAGCTTGTGTCTGTTGGTCTCTGAGGAGGAGGAGGACAGCAGCGTGTCTGTCTGTCAACAACTTGCAGGAGCAAGCCAGCTGGTAAGTATCGGTATTTCGGGAAATGAGTATCGAAACCGCTTTAAATATTCAGTATCGGTATGTATCGATACTTCGATATTTTTGACAACACTACCGCCAACCCATAGATAGTTCCAACTCACCGAATTACGTAATCCACCACAGTTGCACTCAATATTTAAATAATGTTAGTCTAAATAAATGTAGACAGATAATGTACGTATTTTAAAAATAGAATGAACAGAGCAGTGTTGTTTTTAAACAGTACAGTGTGTGCGTGTTAGTTTGATGTATGCTGCCATTTATATTGATGGCCTTCTAATTTGTTTATTTATTTATTTTAAATAAGTGACACTTTTCCCTTTGATAAGAAATCCAGCCATATTCCTTTCATTGTATTTCAAATACTGCACTTTAATTTCAAGCAGAAAACTAATCTTTCCATTAAGAACTGACAATCAGGGAATTTAAACATGGTTGACATTGTTTTTTTGTGTTTATAATAACACTTTAATCGCCGGGAACGCCGTAACTCGTCTTTCCCCGCCATGCTCATTCTGCCGAAGACGCCGTAACACGTCTTTGATATCAATATTTCAAAAATCGGTGATCGAAATCATATTTCTCCCCCGGGGACCTGAGATATACTGCTGAGCTCCACTCAACTCTCTAACGGTTCAAGAGCGCCATCTGGTGGCCGATCGGCAGATCGCCCAAACAGCAAACCGGAAACGGAAACTGGTGCTCATCCAAATTCGGTCCGACCACTCGCTATAGCTCCCGGGACGCCATCTTGACACACTGGATAATCGATCGCTCACCCTAACTCAATAAACAACATGATTTGGACGTATATACTATTATACAACCTGGAAATGGATCGGGTATTTCTCCATCCCATAATAGAAAAAATTCTGTTCCACGCTCATCTGCCAACGGCGCGAGCAAGCCACGGTGAGTTTCAGCGTTATTTTCTAACGTCTTCTATACTAACTGCTCTGATGATCATATGACCCACACTGGATGAATGATATAACGTTGCCCACGGAATTATAAACGACCCCCCGCCCATCCGGTCAACATCAGATGATACGTAGTAACTTCTAGAAGTACCTCCAGTTGAAATTTTTTATCTGGCACCGATCGCTATCAAACTGTATTTCATCATCAATATAATGCATTTAGGGCTATAAATCAAGTTCTGGAGAAAGCTGCAGAAAACGATAAAAACATACTTATACTTTAGACCGTATTTTAGTATGAATATGTGAATGAAAAAGTATAACGTTGCTACACCCTGAACAATAGATATAGGACATTGAATGGGCCATAATAATGTCGATTTAGCAATACAATTTAAAAGGTTATAGCCCTGCAAAGAAGGGGAACTTCTCCATAGACAAATAGAGATGGCGAGGGATGGTAAATTATGAATTTAACCATGGCGATCAAAGTGTTAAAGAAAGGAAAGTCTAGTGCTGGCTGAGCATATTGTTTGTTTGCACAAGTTAATACTTTGACAAATGTAGCCTATATTTTTCAGTCAGTTCGCTCTTTGTGTGACAAACATTATTTAAGGCTGTAAACCTTACCTTATTTATATATATATAAATGAAGCATGTTTAGATTTGAGTGTTAAATTTTTTTTTAATAAAAATTAACGTATATCGAACCGAACCGAAAACCGTGACCCCAAAACCGTGATACGAACCGAACCGTCCATTTTGTGAACCGTCCCACTCCTAATTATTATTATTATCATAAATATAATATATAAAAAAAATTATATAATTATTATAATTTTTTTTTTCTGTTGTACCGAACTCGTACCGAACCGTGACCCCAATACCGAGGTACGTACCGAACCGTGGCTTCTGTGTACCGTTACACCCCTAGTATGCAGTAAAGGAATATAGCATCAGCCAATGGACATATGGATCTACCAGATGGCGATCGATAACTGGGAAATCCTTTTTGCAGTCCAACCGGCCACAGGTAAGAGCGATTTGATGTCAATTTCAGCTTGGTCGGGCCTTGCTTTGATAGCCATCCACCCGGTCAGCGAATGAGGCTACTGAGGCTAATGCCGTTATTGGTAATCAATAAATCAGAAATGATGTCCCCCACCCCCCCCCCCTTTCATGCATTCATGGTGGACAATGATACCGACAATATGCATTGAGTTTTAGCTCTAGCTTGTCTATAGCCGAAACTCCATTCGATTAGCTTAGCGCCTTGTAACTCGCCTTCCAGGAAATACCCCAGAACATTCTGCTATAACTTTCATATTCAAGACACTATAAAATGGGAACGTATTGATGACATTTTCTTTTATTTAAGGCATATTGAAGGGACGGTTTATAGTGTCAATTGACAATGGACAGATAGCAATAATATAAAGTATAGATTTAGCTCTACAAACACCCTCACGCATAGTTAAACCATGTTATGATAAGCTGGCCTTATAGAGTGGGCCCGTCTAATCCCTGTGGCCGTCAATGTGTTAAGGGGAGGCAGTCAGACCAGAGAAAGACGTTGGTCTTGTTTACATCAGGGTCCCCCATTTTCAATTCATACTTAGTGACATTTATGACATGCACAACATATATGACATCCAGGGCTGTACGCTAAGCTTTTTCACTAGGGGCACACTTGCCCCTAAATGAGACATTTAGGGGCAAAAAATATTTTTTAGGGGCAAATTTTTAAATAACAATTTTACCATTATTAAAAAAATATGTTCCTCCTGCCTCATTACTGTGGTCCTTTTATTTAACATTTAAGTGCATTTGTTTTCAGGTTTGTATCTTTTATAATGAACCAACCGAGAAAGTGTGTAAATCACTAATAGAACAAAAACAACAAACTGTGTGTGTGTGTGTGTGTGTGTGTGCGCGCGCTTGTGTAGTGCTCCTTGAATGAGATCACCACAACACACACACACCATTGCATTAATCAGGAGGACAAGAAACTCCGCATACATTTGTTTCACAATGAAAAGTGCTTTAGAAATCAAATGAATTATTATTGTAAATAACCCCATGAAAGGTTTATTATTTGTATGGGTAATTACCTGCTTCATATTTGTGATGTTACTGGTTTCAGGGCAGGGAGCGAAATTAACTTTTTGACTCACCGGCCAGTGGCGGGTAGATGGGAAGAGTCTACCCGCCAAGCATATTTCTTACCTGCCAATATATATTTTATATATAATTTTTTTTTTTAAATAAAATATATATTATATAATCATACTTGTAGTTGTATTATCTGCGAGACATCGCCACCACGCAATAAGTCAAAATGCTTGCTATCTGCAAACAGCTCCACTGTCTGTTTTGGCTGTGTTGCTCTTCTAGAAAAATAATCCTTTCAGGGTTGCCTATTGAAATACTGTACACTTTCCTACTGTACACTTTCCTGATTAATTGAAATGGGGGACCCTGATGTAAACAAGACGAAAGTCTTTCTCTGGTCTGCATCCCCTTAACAATTGTGTGTATTGAGCTGTACTGTATTGTACCCATTCTGCAATCTGTTAATAAAGTTTTCAATCAATCAATCAATCACACCTCCAGGGTGTGCCTAAAGTGATCAATGTGTTGGGCCGTTTATAGAGATCTATGCCAATTAATGTTTATGTATATCCGGGACTTTTTTTAGTAAGAATTGAGAGGTATTTGTATATGTGACCTTTATTTTGAAAACAGTGTTGCGACGCAACCTTATTTACATTTGCGCTTTTGACAGTGAAATGTTCAGTCCAACTTAGCTCGAAGGAAAGACTAATCAAAAAGGTTTAATTGACCCGTATGAGGCTCTTACGGTAGGACTTTGATTGTTTATAGAAGTGGAATGTAATACTATGCTAAACGAGAAATAAACAGTTTGTGACAGCCAGTAAAGTTGCAAGCCACTTTCATTTCATATATGGGGACACCGTGACAATTATTAGTATTATCTTATTTGCATATTAGATAGATAGATAGGTTGATATTTTATAAATTTAAGTAGACAGTATTTCACGTCCTAATAGTGGGCTACTACTACTCACCTAATGGCTGAACCTGAATGTTAGAAGTGTCCGTGTCCCCGTCAATCAATCATCACATCAATCATCATCATCTTATCATCTCTCCACATCGGACGTGGTTGTCATAAGATGGACTGATATCCACTCCGTTGTTCTTGCAGAGCAAAATTTGTATCTTAAATGTATTGAAATGAGGTGCTTCTTTGGCGATGCAATAGTCCATATTGAAAGGAAGAGAGGCCACATTCAGTTTCGTTTTGCTAGGAATTATGGGATTTGGTGTTGGATGTATAGACTACGCAGATAGGGACATGGTCTTTAATCGCACGATAGACTACAAGTACCAAGTATATAGCGTGACCTAGATTCACTCCACACGCAAATCTTTTTTTTCACTCAGGCTATCTGTGATCGCAGTAAGTTCATTCATTGCCGACAGATTCTTTCATAGCACCACGACATTGTGTCGCACTGACAGCTCGCGTGAGTGGCGTCATCACACGCCTTGGATAATTTAGGAGTGAAATGCGAATGCAAGGCTTGAAAGCACTACTCGCAAGCCCGCCCCCAGATAATATTTACCAATCGCAAAGGCCAATTAAAGGGGCAATTCGCGATCATATCATCGCAGTGTACAGGCCTGACATCATGACATTTATGGCATAGGGACATACATGACATACAGGTATATAGTTAGTACTGTTACATTTGTGACATACGATATGCAAATATACAGTACTGTTACCCATAGATCCTGACTGAGTATATACATATGATGGGGAGGAGACTGTACATTAGGAGGGGGTGGGTGGGTGGGAGAGAAATATACATACGGTGGGGAAAGAATATATACATACGGTGGGGAGGAGACCGTCTATTAGGAGGGGGTGGGGGGGGGTTGGACATTTACGGTGGCCGGTTTAGAATTGCAGCCTCCCGTAGGTGCTCTTTAACACTTTCTTCGCCAGGCTTATGTACATCATTATACCCCTCTGCCAGCTCTATTTGTCTATGGAGAAGTTCCCCTTCTTTGCAGGGCTATAACTTTTTAAATTGTATTGCTAAATTGACATTACTATGGCCCATTCAACGTCAATTATATATCGTTCAGGACGTAGGAACGCTATACTTTTTCATTCACATATTCATACTAAAATACGGTCTAAAGTATAAGTATGTTTTTATCGTTTTCTGCAGCTTTCTCCAGAACGTGATTTATAGCCCTAAATGCATTATATTGATGATCAAATACAGTTTGATAGCGATCTGCGCGAGATAAAAAATTTCAAATGGACGTGCTTCTAGAAGTTACTACTCATCATCTGATGTTGACCGGATGGGGGGGGGGGGGTCGTTTATAATTCCGTGGCCAACGTTAGATGATTCATCTAGTGTGGGTGATATGATCATTAGAGCAGTTAGTATCGAACACGTTAAAAAAAACGCTAAAACTCACCGTAGCTTCCTCGTAGCGTTGGGCGATGAGCGTGGAGCAGAAATATTCCTATTATGGGATGTTGAAATATGCGATCCATCTCCAGGTTGTATAATAGTATATACGTCCAAATCATGTTGTTTATCGAGTTATTGGTAACGGATTGCTATCCATTGTGTCTAGCTCGAGTCCCGGGACTATTAGCGAGTGATCGGACCGAATTGGAATGGGCACCAGCTTCCGTTTCCGGTTTGGGCGATCCGCAGATCGGCCACCAGATGGCGCTCTTGAACCGTTGGAGAGTTGAGAGGGGATCAACAGTAGATCTCAAGTCTCCGGGGGAGAAATATGATTGCGATCACAGATTTTTTAAATATTGATATCAATGACGTGTTACGGCGTCATTGGCAGAATTAGCATGGCGGGGAATGACGAGTTTAGGCGTCTCTGGCAGAGAAAGTTTTAAGAGCGGTTTTGAATGTGGGTAGGGATTCACATTCCTTTACAGCTTTGGGTAGGGTGTTCCACATTGATGTGGCATAATTGCGAAACGTGTTTAGTCCCTTGTTTGAGCCGAATCTGGGTTTAACATGATTTGTTGAGCTCCCACTGGTGTTGTGGTCGTGGTATTCACTGACCTTTGGGAAGTATTTTGACATGTACATGGGTCAGTGTTTCCCACAGGATTTTCAGAGACTATGGGGGGTGAACCTCCATCCCTCTAGAGGGGTCCGGGGGCATGCCCCCCGGAATTTATTTTTGTTGTACATTTTAAAGTTAAATGCATCAATCTGGTGCACTTTGAGAGCAAAATAAAGAGGCTAGATCTATGATGAACTTTGTGCTCAAAACACAAAATCGACTAGAGCTTCCCAATCCTCTCCTCGAAGCACCCCAGCCGTTCAATGTATTTGTTAAATTCCACCACCAGCACACTTAACTAGCCCTTTATTAGTTGAATCAGGTGTGCTGGTGGTGGAATTTAACAAATACATGAACGGCTGGGGTGTCTCGAGGAGAGGTTTGGGAACCACTGGACTAGAGCATACATTTGAGCCATCAAAGAAAATAAAAGAATATAGTGGATTACCATTACGACTACTACCACTGCCAATACTAATGATACATCCCTAAGGCAAACTTTATATTTAAAAAAAAAAAATAGTAAAAAATAAAAATAAAACATACATTTTTTTTTGTTCAGTATACAACTGTGGCGGGACTAATTAGGGCCGCCACAGTCTAGGTCATTAATGGGAAACCCTGTGGGTACCTTAGTCATATAGCGTATCTTGTAGACCAGGCCCATTGCAAGTTGCTGTACTCTGTCGTCTACTCCAGTGGTTCTCAAACTGTGGTACACGTACCACTAGTGGTACTTGGTGGTACTGTTGGTGGTACTTGAAAACATTTCCAAAAAAGCCAAAAAAGAAAACATTATTATTATTATTATTTTTTTTTTTTGCAGTCAGGCCACTGAACTTAGAAGCAGGCCAGGCCAGTGTTTCTGGTTGCGGCGGCACGATAGTTAGATAATCTAAGTGGGGAACAACCAGGAGATCACTGTGACAGAGAGTAATGCAGTCTAAACAGTCAAAAATCTTTAATTAAACGTCAGCCCTGATCATAACCATTTATTTTTAGATTTCTTGTAATGTCAGATAAAAAATGAAATACTCCCACTTTTCTGAAAAGAGTTGGTGTTAAATCTGACATTACAAAAAATCCATCAAAATATGTGTTGCTGCTAATCATTGACACATGCCTAGCCTGTAATAATCTCCCGCAGAAAAATTTACTTTGCATTTGATATTGAAAATATTTTACTTTTTGTGTTTTTTTTTACAATAATTTGTGATGCCATCACACAAACTGGCATTTAAAGGGTAAACATTCAAAAATGTATTGAATATGTGTTTTCTTCTTTTTTACAATAATTTGTGATGCCCATCACAAACACTGGCATTTAAAGGGTAAAAATGCCTGCACCAGAATGCAGGAAATTAAGTTTTTGTAACAAAATAAGTGTGTGTGTGTGTGTGTGTGTGTGTGTGTGTGTGTGTGTGTGTGTGTGTGTGTGAGAGAGAGAGAGAGAATGACGGACAATTGCTTGCTGTGTGAGAGAGAGAGAGAGTGTGAGAGAGAGAGAGAGATAGAGAGAATTAAGTACATTTGCTGAAATACAGTTGTTCTTAATTTTCTCACTTGCTATGTGAGAATGTTAGTTATTATGTTCTCAATGCCCCTTGCATTGGATGAGTTGTGTGGAAGCGTAGTTCTAGTGCTATCTCTTTGTACATTGTGGCTGTGTCTGACAAAAGTTAACAATAAATAATGGTATCAGGAATACATTTGCCTCCTGCATGAACTGTGCATAGCTGAATAGACTGTATTTTAAAGGGGAACTATCTTATAAATGGCCTTTTTGAGTGTTTAGCATTGTTTCCTAGCTATGTGAACTTATATTAATATGATCTATGTCTCTAATTCTCATATTGGCGCATTCTTCCAATTCTCCTCTCACAATATTCACCCTCACTGAACTGAGTCATCTGAAAATGTGATGATTTGTGATGTCAGAGAGACACCGCTGCATGATAATGGCGAGGTACATGATGAGCTGCACACAGGGGTTGGAGCCCAGGCTCGAGATCTTGAGGTAGAAAAATGCTGTTTTTGAGGACTTGATTAGAAATACAAAACAATGAATAAAAAAAATATATATATTATAGAGGTGTTCCATAGACTCACAGGAATTGTGTAAAAGTGCCCAAATAGTGAAAGAAATAGTAAAATAGTTCCCCTTTAACGCCGGTCATATGGTGGTACTTAGAGAGCCAGCTACGTTCTCAGGTGGTACTTGGTGTAAAAAGTTTGAGAACCACTGGTCTACTCTAAGCCATCCTAGGTAGTCAAAGTGGGCAGGGGTGAGGTGGGTTCTAGGAGTAAGGTAAAGTAGTAGTCTGACCACTTTGTTTTGTGATGTTTGTAATCTTGTTTTTAGCGCCTTTGAGGTGCTTTGGTACCATGAGGTGCAAGCATAGTCGTAGTACCCTTGAATGAGTGCTCCTGCCAGAATGTGCCTCCTAGAACATTGCGATCATCTACTACTGGTCTATTGAAAGTTCTAAGCCACAGTCTAAGGAAAATCTGGGATGCAGCCTTTGCAAACTATGCACCAAAGTTATGGAACACACTACCTATCGACATTAGGGAAGCTATATCTCTTAATATCTTTTAAAATAAGCTAAAAACGTACCTCTTGACTTCAATGTAGCCTTCTAATACACCCAGCTGTTGATTGTACTGTAGCACTATTTTACTCTGTCCATTCTATTGCATAATTTTACTATCTATTCTATTCTACTATTCTATTATTGCACTAGTGTTGTCAAAAATATCGATTTTTCGATACATATCGATTCTGAATATTTAAAACAGTTTCAACTCATTTCCCGCAATATCGATATTTAATTATTCATAAAAAAGAGAAAATTATTTTGTATAAGGAAGTTGCATTGTTCATTTCAATACCTGTAATAGTACAGTAGTCCACACACACGTGCATTCAGTTAAGTTGGAATATGACTGTAATACAAACAGTTCAGTTTGTCAGGTACATGCAACACAGATTACAGTGTTTATATCTGTCTGCTTGAGAAAATACCATGTTCTGCAATAAAGATGATTGAAGTGAGATGAACAGACTGAACTTTATTTTATTAGATAAAACATGTTGACAGTTTTACTTTGCAGTTGAAAAAAGGTAATAAATAAAATTTGATAAAAAAAAAATGTAATCCGCAATACTCAGCGTATCGCGATATATTTAGTATCGCGATACTATCGTATCGTGACGCAAGTATCGCGATAGTATCGTGAGGTCTCTGGCGATTCCCACCCCTAATGTCATATATGTTATGATTAATTGAAAATGGGGGACCCTGATGTAAACAAGACAAAAGTCTTTCTCTGGTCTGCATCCCCTTAACACTTTGAATGCCCATCATGAGAATTCTCGTTTTATTTTTTTTATTAGCGATCTGAATTCATATTTCATCAACCGAGTCTACCGTTGGTAAGCCTGCCTCACCAGGCGCTCAGATGTGAAAAAAACACCCCCTATCGTCTCCCAGATGGTAATGCACCCTTTTGGATTGGACTCAATGAAAATGGATGAGAAAAAAAAACTCCGGAATCCACATTTTACTTCTCACGCATGTAACCGGAGCCGATCAGATTCATTCTGGACCCTCAGCACAGCGTGTAATATGTGTTTTACAGTATACACGTTGGATCAATAAAATGATCGATTTTTGGAATGGCGATCAGGAATTGGAATAATCCATTTGGATACCATCTGATCTCAGGTAAGGAATCTATTTTACCAGTCTTAGGATAATCAGACCTGTTTTCACTGAGATATAAGCTTTTCCCCTATATGTGGTATGGCTGTTTTGACTGTGCGATCGATCAGGAACTAAGATAATCGATTTTCAGCTTGCGGCACCAGCGTGCATACGTACACATACTATCGATAATCTAGCGTTTATTTGAAAACGATTCATAAATAGGCCGAAAAATGACAACGTTCTAGAATATTACAGTACAGGGCGTTTATCAGGGATTATTTTTTTTCCCTTGAAAACGAGGGCTTTTCAAAATGCTATAAAACGGAAATGAACAGATAAAAAAACAATCCGCTTCGACAATGTTGACTGGAAATTAGTCATTGATAAGCGACGGGCAGATTAGACACATAGCCATAATTTAAAACATAGATTAGGCGATATTAACGTTAACATTGAAGTGGATGGTGGGCATTATTCAAGCACTAAATGTGCGCCCCCTGCTGGGCACTGAAAGTGTTAACAATTGTGTATTGAGCTGTACTGTATTGTACCCATTCTGCAATCTGTTAATACAATTTTCAATCAATCAATCCGTTATGCTTAACACGCAGTACTATTAACTTTACTTAATTTCTAAGATTATATCATTTAGTTATTTTTAAATGTGTGATCTAAAGATAAACAAAGGGTTTTAACACTTTCAGTACCACCAGGTGGCGCCAGAGTTAGTGCTTGAATGCCACCATCCACTTTAATGTTAACGTTAATATCGCCTAATCTATGTTTTAAATTATGGCTATGTGTCTAATCTGCCCGTCGCTTATCAAAGAATCATTTTCCAGTCAGTGCCGTCAAGGCAGATTGTTTTTTTATCGCTTCATTTCCGTTTGAGAGCATTTTGAAAAGCACCCATTTTGAGGTAAAAAACAGCCCATTCTGGGCCATTCTGTGATAATCGTCTTTTACTGGAATATATCAGAACGTTGATATTTGTCGGCCTATTTATGAATCGTTTTCAAATAAACGCTAGATGATCAATATTATACGTACACGCACGCCCATTCGAGGCGCGCGCTGATAATAGCCGTGTTCATTTCCTCATGGATTTTACAGTGAAACCGCTGGAGCACATTTCACAAAACAGCTTATATCTTCATCAAAATGAGTCTGATTATCCTAACACTGATAACATAGATTCCTTACCTGACATCAGATGGTATCCAACTGGTATATTCCAATTCCTGATCACCATTCGAAAAAATCGATAAGTGTATAGATCTAACGTGTATACAGTAGAACTCATGATCCGCGGCGCTCAGAGGATCCATAATGAACTCTGGTAATCAGTGGACTGGAAAATGTGGAGTACAGGATTTTTTTCCCCATCCATTTTCATTGAGTCCATTCCAAAATCCCTGATGTCATCTGGGAGACGATAGGGGGCGCTTTTTTCCACATCTGATCGCTGGCGGCTCTTGGGTATACTAGGGTAGGCTCGCGTGATGCAATATGATTTCAAATCGCTAAAAAAAATACGAGAAATCTCGTTAGTGGCTTTCAACGTAACTATTATAAATCCGAGAAAACTCGTGAGTGGCAATCAAAGTGTTAAAAGTGTTATATTTATCTTCTCTTATAGTACCAGAGAGAAGCTGAGGAGAATCAACCAGCTACAAAAGCAACATTTATAAAAAGATATATATATATATTTTTTTTTTTACATTTTTAACACATTCCCGGCCATTGGGGGCCATCTAATCTCACTCTATAAGGCCAGCATTTCAAAACAGACTTGCATTGTGCGTGAGGCTGTTTGTAGAGCTAAATCTATACGTTATAGTATTGCTATCTGTCCATTCTCATTGTCAATTGAGACCATAAACAGTCCCTTCAAAATGGCTTAAAGAAATAATTTTTTCATCAATACGTTCGCATTTTATAGCCTCGTGAATATAAGCGTTATATGGGATTTGGGCTAGTATATTTCCTGGAAGGCGAGATACAGGGCGCTAAGCTAATAACATTAAATCAAACAGCGTTTCGGCACTACAGAAGCTAGAGCTAAAACGCAAAATGCATATTGTCTGTATTCATGGTCCACCATGAATGCATGAAAGGGGGGGGGGGCGTGGGACGTCATTTCTGATTATTGATTACCAATAACGGCATTAGCCTCAGTAGCCACATCGCTGATCGCCTGGTTGGCTATGATAACAAGGCCTGTTCAGCATGTCATTTACGTGAAAAAGATCTTACCGTGGGCCGGTTGGATCCCCAAAAGATTTCCCAGTTATCGATCGCCAACTGGTAGATCGATATGTCCATTGGCTGATGATATATTCCTTTACTGCATAGTGAATTCGGCATCACAAAAGGTATTCCAAGCTACACTTATAGATTCCAGCTAACAGTAAACTCCATTCAAAGTAGTGTTGTCAAAAATATCGAAGTATCGATACATATAGATACTGAATATTTCAAACGGCTTCGATACTCATTTCCCGAAATACCGATACTTTCTGCAGTATCGGTACCAGCTGGCGAGTGTTCTACAGCAAGTTGTTGACGCGCTGTTCCGCCTGCTCCGAGTCCAGACCTCCCCCTCACAGAGCAGTCTTCAGTTTGTATTTGTAAACAAGAGCTTTTAGCTGAAAATTATGGCAAATGCAGAGCCTCTGCAACTTGTGCTTGTGGATAAAGAAAACAGCAGAAGTGCTGTTTGGAGGTACTTCGGGTTTGAAGTAAACAACGAAGGACAAGCTAAAGCTTCCCCAATGCTATTTGCAAGCGGTGTTAGAGCAGTGCCAACGAGGATCTCCATAAAGAAATGAGGTTCGTGACAGCTGCTCTTTCAACGTCACTGTGACTGAAGCATTAAACCATTAACTCTAGTTTAATACATGATACGTTGTCTACTGATGGCGCATAATATCAACAGCTGATTCGTTGTAACGTTACAGCTACCAGCTAACGTTAGCTACTGCTAGCAGTTAGCTCCCTTAGCTTAGCTGGCACCTTTATAATTACTGCATGGAAACGGAGTAACGTTAACGTGTAAACGTTATGTCGAGGTCATACAATACTACAGTCGACATAAGGTTAACGTTACCCCGTTTCCATCAAGTGTTTAAATAGCAGCAATCTTGTTGAAAATGTAACGTTACTAAAATGCTCCGAGCATAGCCTCTCTCTCTCTCTCTCTCTCTATCTACCGCTACCTCTCTCTCTCTCTCTCTCTATCTACCGATACCTCTCTCTCTCTCTCTCGCTTGCTCTCGTTATCTTTAAATAAAAATCGAAACTGTTACTAACTGTTCAGTTTGTGAGGTACATGCAACACAGATTACAGTGTTTACTGCTTGAGAAAATACCATGTTCTGCATTTGCAATAAAAATGATTGAAGTGAGATGAACAGTTATTTTTAAATGTGTGATCTAAAGATAAACAAAGGGTTTTAAAAGTTGTAGCGGCTATACTGATGTTCTGATAGACGCTCGGTTGGGTGCGGGGATTCCTCGTCTTTGACGCGCAATTAGAAAATACACAATGTCGAGTCTGTGTCACCTGCCGTTGGGTGAAGTTCCCATTTAATTCAAGTACTTAGCATAATACACGTGATGAGCCAAACAATAATTACTTCATAATGCTGTAAATAATACTTAAACCGAGCGAGGGTACGTGCGTGTGTTCATGCGGTAAAAACCGTGAGATCTCTCCGTCACCCATACCTAGATACCTTGATTGACATAGCATACACCTGTGCCTTTATTCAAAACCTATGCGCTCCGTGCTGCCACCCAGTGCTCCGTGCTGCCACCCAGTGATGAACTTAACAAACTACAAACTAAGCACAAAAACCATCAAATAGCTCCTACACACCGGCCCCAAATGTGAAGGTGGAAAACAATTACATTAAAGAAGAAAAAGGAGCTATAACAAATGTTCTTGGTTCTTCTCTGAGCCAGAGGTTACCAGCACGTAACTCAACGTTGGGTCGTGACCTTTACCGCCAGACCTTACACTGCTTCTTGAAGCAGAAAGAGCTTGGATATGGGCCGCTCCAACTGCCCTGTTTTGGTCTTCAACCGTACTGCCCGTACAAGCCCTTTGCCCATCGTTGTGAGAATGTCTGGGGTATGGGGTCATCCCAAGACATGTTCCTTCGACACATTTCTTGCAACAACAGTTTTGGTAGCAAGGTGAATGGTGATGAGAACCCCAACTGGTCACTGGGACTGACGATTGGAAAGATTCCACATCTGGTGTGTGCTCGCTTTTCCACTCTCAGTCTTTCCTTCTTTGGGTGGCACACCCAGTGATGAGGGCGATACCACACACTGCCATTTTTGTAGTCCGGCTGGACTTGAGGCACAATTTCTCCGTAGCCACTGTCAATCACATAAGTAAGAAAATCTGTGTACTCATTTTGGTAGCCGTTATTCCATTCAAACTTTCTTTTCAGACCCTGAAGGCGCTGTTCCACAATGCACCTGTTGTTTGGCATGGTGATGTCATCCACTTTAAAAGGCAAGTCCATGCAATAATGTCCTTCCTGCATGCAAATAGACTTATCCAAGATCTCCATAAATCTCAGGTCCTATCTTGACATCTCCTGCTGCTCCTCCAGTGACTTCTCGTTGAACTCTTGGTTGTACTGAGAGACCAACAGCTCCTCCAGCTTGACAATGGATGTCCTATTGGCATATATGGTCGAGCAGCTTCTCTGACAACCATTATTACCCCTCAAAGGACCGTTGACGACCCACCCCAATAGGGTCCTCACGCCATAAGGTCCATCACCTTGGCTGTTTATAATTTCCCAGGGTTCCATGAGTTTTGATGCATTAGCTCCAATCAAAAGTTCAACATCAGCGTCCAATTCTGGGATCCTGACACCCTTCAGATATTCCCATTTTTCAATATCTTGCTGAGTAGGGATGTTACTCTTTGAAACAGGGATTGTTTCATGTGTGAACGTTTCTGGGAGCTCCATAAAGTGGTTATTATCCAACTTGGACACTTCCAGTCCTGTAAGGATTTGGCTTTCAATGACCTTTTCTTGACCCATAGTGCGCATAAGAATGTTGGTCTTTGTACCCTGTAGATTCAGCTTCTTCATAAGATGGTTGGTACAGAAGGTTGCTGTACTTCCTGGGTCTAAGAAGGCGTAGGTCTGCAGCACTCCATTTCCTTTCTTGGATCTCAACTGTACTGGAACAATGGAAAGGGTACAGTCGTGGTCTCCGGCCCCAGTACAACCACATGCCTGAAGAGACACAAGTGCACTACTGACTGGTGTTTCTTGTGACTTGGTCAATTTGTCGTTGTTGTGGACATGCAGAATAGTCGGGTGTGGCTCTTCACAATAGAGGCAGGCCTCTGGGGACAACTCCTTAGTTACGGTAGGCTGCTTTGGCATCATGTGCACTGTGGGCACAGTTTCAGCTTGGTTGGTTGCGATGGTTATTGCAAAACGACTTCCTTTAATGCTGCTCCTGGGTAGCGGCGCGCTCTTATCTACAGGCTTTAATGTGATGCTTGGTCGTGCATCTGAAATGTCACCAAAAATGGGATGAGACAATATTTTGACTTGTTTCTCCAAAAAGTTTACCATCTCTGGGAAGGTGGCCCTGTAGCCTTGCCGTTCTTGTATCTCACAAGCTGTAGACCTCCATCTTTCCCGCAGCTTGTAAGGCCATTTCATCATAACATTCCTCATGTTTGATGGAACGTTCATCACCTCCATGTACTGTATCTCTGTTATAGCGTTGCAGCACCCTCTTAGGAACAGCGTGAACTCCTGCAGCGCCTCTACATCCTCTGCTTTAACAACAGGCCAGCGAAAGGCTTTTTCCATGTAGGCTGTTGCTATCCTGTGCTCATTACCAAAGTGTTCTTTCAAAAGACCTTTTGCTCTTTGATATCCTTGTTGTGGTGGCATGTGTAAGCAGCTTCGCACCAGCTCTCTGGGCTTCCCCCTGGTGTACTGCTCCAGAAAATACAAACAGTCTTGATAACTGCATGTTACCTCTTCAACACAATGTTCAAATGTCCTAACAAAGGAAATGAAGTGCAATGGATCACCATCAAATATGGTTATATCTCTTTTTGGTAAAGTAGATAACATTTGCTGTTGAATGAGCAATGTGGTGAGTTCATTCTGCCTTTGCATGATTCCACAAATGGCATCCTGGTCCACTGTATTTTGCACTGCAGCGTTCTGTGTAGGCTGTCGTTCCTGTGCAGCTACTGACCTACGAGGTGCAGCAGTGGAGGCTGTGAAAGCGTTTTGAGACTGATGCTTTAGAGTAGTGGTGAGAGACGTCCCAGTGTTTGGTTGCCACTGTGGCATGAGAGTAGTATCTTTTGCTTGTGGAATTCCATGATGTTGTACTTTCTCCTGAAAGTGTGTGTGCATATTCACCTTTGGTCGCACATCATATGTGGAAAAGATAGGCCGTGGCGCTCTTGAGCCTTGATCCGAAATCAGGGTGTTCTCCTTCGGCACAAATGCAGTTGCCTGTAGGTTGAATTGAGGTCTCAGCTCTTTCATAGATTTGCTCAGGTAGGAATTCATTCCATCTGAAGGGGCCTTTCCTCCAACAGCACTGCCTTCCAGCACAGAAAGTCTTGCAGTAACAACAGCCATTTGTGTATCAAGCTCCAGTTGCTCCTTAACTTTTCTGAGTTTCTCTTGTTCCTGTCTGAGTTTCTCCTCTTGTGCCTCTATTTCATGTTTCCTTTGCAGAGCAGCGGTTTGCTCGATTAAAGCCGCTTTCTCTGCCATGGCATTTAAACGTGCAGATGCAGTACTAGAACCTGATGCTCTACTGGCATTGCTTCTTGACCTTTTACTAGACACATTAGACGCACTGTCTCCAGCTTTAATTTCCTCATGCAAATCATTTTTTCCAATTCAGCATTATCATCATTGACCTGAAAAATCCCATTTTCGCTCAACCATGTTGATACTTCATTTACAAATGTATCATTTGTTTCCTTTGTTGCATAAAACCATTCGTCCTGCTTTCTCTGCGTATCCTCAGTTGTAGGATACTCAGTCATCAATGTATTATGTGCCTCAGAGGCAACTTGACATAGAGCTTTGAACTGTTTTAGATTTTGGTGCACAAGATTTACATTGTCATTGGAAACTAGAAGAGTGATGATTTCCCTTTTCAATTTCCTTGCTTGTGTACAATATGCATTTCTGTCCGTTTGGAGCCTTTCAATCAAAATTGATAATCCCTTTAAAGAAGGCTTTCTTATTCTTGGCTCACAAACATTTTGCCCTTGGCTGGGCTCCACAATATCATGACGTAAACTCATTTTTGATAATACGTACTGTTCCTTTAAGAGACTGGAGTCTCTCGTGAAAAAAAGTCAATACAATAACAACAAAACGTTCAATGCTGCTGCTCCATTAGCAAGCAACCCAGTGCGATACACCAACCAGTCCTCCTTTGGTGTGCTATCTCGGGATGATGATCTTTATCCAGAAGCAGCATTCCAAGCCAGGTTCCAAAATCCTCCATTTGTCCAAGTAAGATCGGGTTTTTACTTGTGTAGCGGCTATACTGATGTTCTGATAGACGCTCGGTTGGGTGCGGGGATTCAATTAGAAAATACACAATGTCGAGTCTGTGTCACCTGCCGTTGGGTGAAGTTCCCATTTAATTCAAGTACTTAGCATAATACACGTGATGAGCCAAACAATAATTACTTCATAATGCTGTAAATAATACTTAAACCGAGCGAGGGTACGTGCGTGTGTTCATGCGGTAAAAACCGTGAGATCTCTCCGTCACCCATACCTAGATACCTTGATTGACATAGCATACACCTGTGCCTTTATTCAAAACCTATGCGCTCCGTGCTGCCACCCAGTGCTCCGTGCTGCCACCCAGTGATGAACTTAACAAACTACAAACTAAGCACAAAAACCATCAAATAGCTCCTACAAAAGTGTTATATTTATCTTCTCTTATAGTACCAGACTCGAAGCTGAGGAGAATCAACCAGCAACAAAAGCAAAATTTGTTTATATAAAAAAAAAAAATATATATATATATATATATATATATATATATATATATATATTTTTTTTTTTTTTGGGTATCGAAATGGTATCGAAGTATCGATACTTTTCAAGGTATCGTATCGAAGTCGAAATTCCAGTATCGTGACAACACTAATTCAAAGTCAAAAAAAAGAAAGCACCGTTCTGCCACAGGGAACACTGCATTATCGAGACAGCGCCCCTACGAGGATCTGGCCGGTAATGCACTTTTCAGAATTCCGAGAGTGGGGTAAATCTGCAGTGCCGCTCGGTGACATTGAGTAGGTATTAAAATGGAATAAAAGCCAAAACAACCTTGCCACGGACATGTCCGTGGATGGCCCTCTACCGTTGGATTCGAAACACGGACATGTCCGTGGCCGGGCGCCAACGTGTTAAGATTGAACCTTTTTCCCTGTGGTATCGAAAATGGTATCGAATAGATACTTTTCTTTTTTTTTTTTTTTTTTTTTGATCTTTTTCCCCCTCCATTTTCCTCCGATTTTCTCCCATCCCAATGTTAGTCGTATGCCAATTCCCAGTCCCTTCCTGGTCGCTGCGCACTTACCCCCCACAGTCAGATCATCTGGGAGAGTGGAGGCTACCACGTGCTTCCTCCGACACACGTCCAGCCAATCACTGCTTCTTTTCACCTGGCAGCGCGGATTCTCATTGAGAGGGCGTAGCGTGTGGGAGGATCACACTATCCCCCTCAAGTCCTATCCGCGCTTAGCAGGCGCCCCGACCGAACTGTAGGAGTCGCTGTTTACAACGACCCGGACCCACCCCGCCAGCTTCTCCCACCCTCTAATACAGCCAATTGTATTAGTGCGGACGGCCAGCCAAGCTGGTGACAACCCCGGAGCTGTGAGCTGGATTCGAACAGGCGAATCCAGCTCACAGCTCCGGGGTTGGTGACGAACGCAATCTCCGCTCGGCCACCTAACCGCCGCCGAATAGATACTTTTCAAGGTATCGTATCGAAGTTCGAAATTCCAGTATCGTGACAACACTATTGTAGGGCTGGGCGATATGGCCTAAATATGATATCACGATATTTTCTGACCTTTCGGCGATACACATCACGAGGTTTTCTTTTTTCCCCAAATAATTCATTATGAGGCTTAACAAGACAGTATTTGAGTTTGCAAGCTAACATTAAAGACAAAATACCCATGCATTTAGCATTTTTATATTATATATTAGATTTAGATTATTGGATTATTAGATTATATATTGCATATATTTAGCAATGAGATATTATATGATTTAGATATGAAATATGATGAATTGAAAATGGGGGACCCTGATGTAAACAAGACAAAATTCTTTCTCTGGTCTGCATCCCCTTAACAATTGTATGTATTGAGCTGTACTAGTCTGTACCCATTCTGCAATCTGTTAAAAGTTTTCAATCAATCAATAAATAGCATTTTAGCATTTTTATGAAACTACTGTATATTTGTATGTCTCTAAATGTTTTGATGAATTGAAAATGGAGGACCCTTATGTAAAAAAGCCAAAAGTCTTTTTCTTGTCTTCATCCTCCAGTCCACTGTTGTTGTATTGAGCTGTACTGTATTGTACCCATTCTGCAATCTGTTAAAGTTTTCATTCATTCATTCAGACGGCAACAGAATAACAGTCGAATCTGCCAATTACGTCACACCGCTTGCACCCGCCCTGCTGTTCTTAGCACCAATCGGCAAGCGCGTATTCGTTTTTAACTTCCGGGAGGTCCGCCATTGATCTACACGAGAGAACCACAACAAACCTACCGTAGCTAATAACGAGTAGGCTACCAGCGCTCCGCAGGAGTACTAAACGAGGCATAATGATTTTACTGCAACAAATGTTATAATAAAAGCTTTTACATACATTTGTCTGATTGAAAACTTTATTAACACTTTAACTGCCACACACGAGATATCTCTGGTTTATTTTTATGTGGTTGAAAGCCACTCACGAGATTTCTCTGATTTTTTTTTTAGCTATCTGAAATCATATTGCATCACGCGAGCCTACCCGAGTATACACGAGCACCGCCGGAGATTATATGTGGAAAAAAGCGCCCCCTATCGTCTTTCAGATGACATAAGGGATTTTGGAATGGACTCAATGAAAATGGATGGGGAAAAAAAATCCGGTACTCCACATTTTCCAGTCCACTGATCCAGCCGGGGTTACCACAGTTCATTCTGGAGCCTCTGAGCCCTGCTGATCATGGAGTTCTACTGTATCGCGTTGGATCTATACACTTATCGATTTTTTCTAATGGTGATCAGGAATTGGAATATACCAGTTGGATACCATCTGATGTCAGGTAAGGACTCTATGTTATCAGTGTTAGGATAATCAGACTAATTTTGATGAAGTTATAAGCTGTTTTGTGAAATGGGCTCTTTCGGTTTCACTGTAAAAGTCCAAGAGGAAATCAACGCGGCGATTATCCGTGCGCGGCCCGAATGTGCTTGCGTGCACGTATAATATTGATCATCTAGCGTTTATTTGAAAACGATTCATAAAAAGGCAGACGAATATCAACGTTGTGGAATATTCCAGTAAAAGACGATTTTCATAGAATGGTCCAGAATGGGCTGTTTTTTATTTCAAAACGGGTGCTTTTCTAAATGCTCTGAAACGGAAATGACGCGATAAAAAACCAATCTGCCTTGACAGCACTGACTGGAAAATAGTCTTTGATAATGCGATGGGCACATAGCCATAATTTAAAACATAGATTAGGCGATATTAACGTTAACATTGGAGCGGACCGTGGCATTCAGGGGGTAAAAAGGAAAACCCGGCGTGGCACTCAAAGTGTTAACAGATTGCAGAATGGGTACAATTCAGTACGTGCTCTGAGCAAAGGAAGGAACTGAGCTATGAATGACCAACAAAAACAATGCTAGCTATGGTCGGGTAAATATGCTGATGTTATTGAACGTGTAACTATAACGTTAATGCCACAAAACAAATGCCTTTGTTAATCATAAGTAACTTTGATGCAGTAGCATGTGTGTGGGGGCGGGGTTGTGCAGGTCGCTTGACTGAAACTTTGTTCAAACTTCGAACGTGTGGACCGTATTGGCGCAACACAACACAATCCTCTAACGCGAGGGCAAAACATCACGATATCCACGATACGTTAAAAAAGTGTATCGTTAATGAACTGTACCCGATATTTATATAATATCGTCATATCGCCCAGCCCTACTATATTGCACTGTATTATTTTACTCTGTATATTGCTTTTTATTACAGGTTCAAAACTGTCAGGTATTAAACTGTGTGGGTATCAAACAAGAGACTGTCAGGCTTTAAAACTGTGTAGGACCCAGGCCTAGAACTGCACCCTGAGAGAGGGAACTGCACCCTGAGAGGGAGGTTTGCCCTGGGTGGGAGGTTCAAAGGGTCAAAGTGGGTATAAAACAGGAGGGAAGACTGTCAAGTTTTAAACTGTGGATACCAAACAGAGAAGATAAAGATGACTTTGAACTGTTGAACAGTAATCCAGAACTATTTTATTGCACTGTAAAATATATATATTTTTTAATCTATTCTATTCTACAATTTTATTGCACTGCACTATTGCACTATTTTACCTTACTACCGGTATTTTTTATTATTGTCCATTTAAAACTGAATCAAACTATAAACAAGGTGGCCTGTTGGGATGTTAGATCCTAATGTAAAAAACTGATTTTATATGTCTGCACTTTATGTGCTCATTTTCTGCCCGTCTTTTTTCTGTTGTGAAGCACTTTGAGCTGCAGTTTCTGTATGAAAGGTGCTATACAAATAAAGTTTATTATTATTATTATTATTATTATTATTAGTATGCTTCCTTGTGGAACACCACAGCTCACTGGGAGGAGGGGGATAGAGTTCCGTTTACCTCTACCATCTGTTCTCTCCCCTCCAGGTAGGATTGCATCCAGCTCACTGATAAACTTATCAAAACCAATTGCTTTTAGCTTGTCAATCAGAATGGAGTGATTGACAGTGTCGAAGGCCTTTTGTAGGTCCAGCATGCCCATGCCGCAGTATTTGCCCGCGTCTACCTCTTGTTTGATGTAGTCGTTCAAATAGAGAATGTGTCAGTGGAGTGGGATGTTCTGAAGCCAGATTGGAATTCGTAGATTAGATTTTTTTAGTCTACCTGTTCGTAGACTATTTTTTCCATGACTTTCGAGATGGAGGTAAGAATAGAAACAGGGCGGTAGTTGCCTGGGTCTAATTTTCTGTCTTTTTTGTGCAGGGGGGTCACTCTCGCAATTTTGAAGTCTTTGGGGACGTGTCCTTGTTTTATGGATTATTATGTGTGTGATGACTGGGGTGATGGCGGTTGCCGAGCCTCTGAGGAATTTGGAGGGGATATTGTCATGGCCAGTGGCCTTGTTAGGTTTTGAGTGTTCTCAGTTTTTTGAGTACCTCATCTTGTTACCATTTCAAGTCGTCTTTGCGGACCCCTAGGTTTTTGTAGTATGCTAGGATGTGTTCTACCCCAAAATGCCCTGAGTGGGAGGGTAGTTTATTAACCAGTGTTGTGGCTATGTTTGTGAAGAATATGTTTAAGTATTTAGCTACATCCAGCTTGTCTCTGATGAGTGTTTTCTGTCTTTATGTTTATAAATCTGGTTTTTCAGGGCTCGAAATTGCAACCGAATTGGTCGCATATGCGACCGAAATTGTATCTGTGCGACATCAAAATATAATTGGGAGAATTCGTGCGAGTGCAAATAATTGTTCTGGTGCGACCATATTGCGATGCTCTTATTTTGAAAATCCTGTGGAGAGTCGTATCCGCTCGGCTCACAGCACAGCAGTAGCGTCTGGAACGCGGACATTGCAACAGAGCAAGGCTAGTGTGACTATTTTGCGACCCAAAACAAGTCCCCGTCGTTTAATTCCGGAATGGGTCAAATGCATCGAACATGCTTTGCAATCCTCGCCGTTCCTTTATGCCCACGTTGTGTTAAAGACCGAAATTAACGTTACATTAGTGTAAGCTAACAAGCTAATCCTGATCAGAGCGATAGACAGAGAGAACAGCAGAGGGGACTGGGGAAGGGGGGGGCAGGCATTGTGTGTGTGTGTGTGTGTCAGGGTTTCCGTTAGAAAAAATTGTTGCCGGTCTCCGTGACCTGCAAGATTTCAATCTACCGGACAAATGAGATTAATTCCGGTCATAGTTTATTGAGTTTTAAAACAATTGATAGGCAGGCTATATAAAGAATGTCATCCTCAAGGCATGTAGATTTATAATATTATTACTTAAAACTAGGCTACTTTTGCGTATACAGTCATTAATTAATATATTCCAAATAAAATAAGTCCCTCGATACTCCGTGCTGCTGCTGACTTGAAATAAAATAGACCGCGTATCTGTGGGCAGTCAGTCCGACACTAAACAGCAGTCTGTTATAATCACATTTTTATGAGCTAACGAATTCCGTTATATTGGACATTTGTATTAATTATATCAAGCGAAGAACTGAGAAAGCAGAGAGACGGCAACATTATCGTGGTTTGCGTGACGACTCTCTCCACCTCGCAACGACTTATTTGCAAAGAGTATGGCGCTGCAGAGAAGCTGATTTAGCTGTTATTGGCTCTTTTCTGGGAACCGCACAGCAGCGCCCCCCACCCAACATTGGCTGAAAATGGCTGAATTGGAGTACTGCTGGAATACTGCATTGTGCCGTTGCCTCTCTGGCTCTGCAGCTTCACATGCACTCGCACACCCAGCACTAAGCTCTCGCTGACGACGTCGTTGTCATTATTAGAAGCAACGAGGAAACAAATGTAATGATCGTTTCGTTCATCGCATAGGCTATTTAATTTTAGCCTATTTTAATACAATTCAAATAATCAAATTGTGCTTAGACTCAGGGAATTATTTTCACCGGACATTAAGACCGGAGATATTAAATATGTCGGACTTAAACAGATTTTGCCGGTCAAATACCGGTAATTACCGGCTAACGGAAACGCTGGTGTGTGTGTGTGTGTGTGTGTGTGTGCGTGTGTGTGTTTGGAAAGACCAGATGAAGTATAGTATATTTATAGTAAATGTACTGAGGATGGACAGCTAGTTGATATTTAAACATCAGGGCTGTATGCTAAGCTTTTTCACTAGGGGCACACTTTAATAACAATTTTACCATTATAGTGCAAACAAATATGTTCCTCCTGCCTCATTACTGTGGTCCTTTTATTTATAATTTAAGTGCGTTTGTTTTCAGGTTTGTATCTTTTATAATGAACCAACTGAGAAAGTGTGTAAATCACTAATAGAAGAAAAACAACAAACTGTGTGTGTGTGTGTGCGCGGCTGCGCGCGCGCGCGCGCGCTTGTGTAGTGCTCCTTGAATGAGATCACCACAACACACACCATTGCATTAATCAGGAGGACAAGAAACTCTGCATACCTTTGTTTCACAATGAAAAGTGCTTTATAAATAAAATTAATTATTATTATTGTAAATAACCCCATGAAAGGTTTATTATTTTTATGGGTAATTACCTGCTTCATATTTGTGATGTTACTGGTTTCAGTGTGTGCCTAACGTGATCAATGTGTTGGGCCATTTATAGAGATCTATGCCAATTAATATTTTATGTATATCCGGGACTTTTGTGTTATGTTACCTTTATTTTGAAAACAGTGTTGCGACGCAACCTTGTTTAAGTTTGCGCTTTTGACAGTGAAATGTTCAGTTCAACTTAGCTCGAAGGAAAGACTAATCAAAAAGGTTTAATTGACCCATATGAGGCCATAGCTCTTACGGTGGGACTTTGATTGTTTATAGAAGAGGAATGTAATACTAGGGGTGGGAATCACCAGTTTCATCACGATACGATACGATATCGATTCTTTGGACAACGATACGATATTATACGATATATATCACACAGTCTGCCACGATACGATACGATTAGATTCAGGTGCCTGCGATCGATATGAGACGATATTATATGCCCATTTAACACAATCAGTAACATTTAAAAACAAAAAAAAAGGCAATGGAAATATCATGACATTTTTATTTTTGAGCTCTTCCAGACATTTAAATGAAAAACAATATTGTTTTCCTCCTGTTCACTGTTTTTGGTTCGTTTTTCTTTTTTTTCCGATATTAATATCCTATTCACTGTCAGAGCTGTATTAAGGTGCAGTACCGGCCAGATCCTGTTAGTGGGGCTATCCCGAGAATGCACCCTCCTTCCCAGTGCCCACTTCTCTCTGCCTATGGCTCTGGGTTAGCTTGTTAGCTTACGCTAACGTAACGTTATCTTCGATCTTTAACGCGACGTGGGCATAATGGAGTGGCGAGGATTGCAAAGCAGGTTAGATGCATTGGACCCGTTGCAGAATAAAACAGCCAGGGACATGTTTTGGGTCACAGAATAGGCACACTAGTCTTGCTCTAGTGACGCTCTAGACGCTACTGCTGTTGATGTTAAACGGAGTTTCACAACACTGGGCGCGGGGCGATGACGTCGCCGGATTTTCAAAATAAGAGTATCGCAATATGAATCGATCTTTTTACGTTGCATCGATCCTATTTGATTATTGATAATAGATCGATATATCGATCTGGATCGATGTATTGTCCCACCCCTATGTAATACTATGCAAAACTAGAAATAAACAGTTGATTTTACCAGCAGTAAGTTGCAAGCCACTTTCATACGGGGAACCGTGACAATTATTAGTATTATCTTATTTGCATATTGTCTCATTATTAGATAGATAGATAGGTTGATACTTTATTGATCCCCGGAGGAAAATTTAAGTAGACAGTATTGAAACGTCCTAATAGTGGGCTACTCACCTAATGCATGGCTAAACGTTAGAAGTGTGTCCCTGTCAATCATCAATGCCAGATCCGACTTAATTTAATCGGCTATGGTCTCTTATCATCTCTCCACATCGGACGTGGTTGTCATAAGATGGACTGATATCAGCTGCGTTCTTCTTGCAGAGCAAAATTAGCGGCTTAAATTTATTGAAAGGAAGTTCACATTAAGTTTCGATTAGAATTGTTCGCTAGGAATTATGGGATTTGGTGTTTGATGTATATGGACTCTACGCAGACAGGGACATGGTATTTAATCGCACGATAGACTACAACTACCAAGTATAGATAGTATAGTATACAATGTTGTTCATTGACTACAGCTCAGCGTTCAACACCAGTCCCCACCAGACTGGTGGACAAGCTGATCGAGCTGGGTCTGAGCTCCGCTCTGAGCGCCTGGGTACTGGACTTTCTGAGTGAAAGACCCCAGGCGGTCAGGGTGGGGGGTCAGACCTCCAACACCATCACCCTGAGCATCGGGTCCCCCCAGGGCTGTGTTCTGAGCCCCCTGCTGTACTCACTATACACACACGACTGTGTGGCCAAGTTCAGCTCCAACTCCATAGTGAAGTTTGCAGACGACACGGTGGTGGTGGGGCTGATCTCGGACAACGACGAGAAGGCCTACCGGGAGGAGGTTGAGGTACTGGAACGCTGGTGCCAGGACAACAGCCTGCTCCTGAACATTGGTAAAACCAAGGAGCTGATCGTGGATTATAGGAGAGGACAGCAGGAGACACACACACCACTGAGGATAAACGGGGCCACCGTGGACAGGGTGAGCAGCTTTAAGTACCTGGGGGTCCACATCTCAGAGGATCTGACATGGTCAACACACACAGACACAGTAGTAAAAAAGTAAAAAAGGCGAAGCAGCGCCTCTACCACCTGAGATAGTTAAGGAAGTTCAGAGTATCGGGGAAGATACTCCAGTCCTTCTACTCCGGAGCTGTAGAGAGCATCTTGACTGGAAACATCACTGCCTGGTATGGCAACAGCACGGCACAGGACAAGAAGGCCCTACAGAGAGTGGTGCGCTCTGCTGCAGGTTCTATACAACAAGAGGTGCAAATCCAGAGCCTGCAGAATAATGAAAGACCCTCACCACCCCAATAACAGCCTGTTCCAGCTGCTGAGGTCAGGCAGACACCTGCGAACACCAGCTACTAGGACAGAGAGGCTTCGGCTCAGCTTCTTCCCCCAGGCCATCAGAGCCTTGAACAATGAACACTGAGGGTCACAGAACACTGAACCCTACACACACAAGCACACACACGACACACACGCTGTGCACGCTCGCACACTAGCAGCCACTTTAACATGAGAAAGCACTCACTCATGCTGCACACGCCCACACTTATGGCCACAAAGTAGGGCTGGGCGATATGGCCTAAATATGATATCACGATATTTTCTGACCTTTCGGCGATACACGATACACATCACGATGTTTTTCTTTTTTACCCCAAACAATTCATTATGAGGCTTACCAAGACAGTATTTGAGTTTGCAAGCTAACATTAAAGACAAAATAAAATACCCATGCATTTAGCATTTTTATATTAGATTTAGATTATTAGATTATATATTGCATATGAGATATTATATGATTTAGATATGAAATATGATGAATTGAAAATGGGGGACCCTGATGTAAACAAGACTAAAGCCTTTCTCTGGTCTGCATCCCCTTAACAATTGTATGTATTGAGCTGTACTGTACCCATTCTGCAATATGTTAAAGTTTTAAATCAATCAATCAATAAATAGCATTTTAGCATTTTTATGAAACTACTGTATATATGTATGTCTCTAAATGTTTTGATGAATTGAAAATGGAGGACCCTTATGTAAAAAAGCCGAAAGTCTTTTTCTGGTCTTCATCCTCCTGTACTGTATTGTACCCATTCTGCAACCTTTTAATACAGTTTTCATTCATTCATTCTGACGGAAACATAATCATTTTGATTGACAGTCGAGTCTGCCAATGACGTCACACCGCTTGCACCCGCCCTGCTGTTCTTAGCACCAATCGGCAAGCGTTTGACTTCCTGAATGTCCCGTGTGCTAAACATCAACAAAGCTACTAACGTTAGCTCCCCGCGGCCGTCGAGTAGGAGACCAGTGCTTGACTAAATGAGGCATAATGATTTTACTACAACGAATGTTATAATAAAAGCCTTTCCATACATCTGTCTGATTGAAAACTTTATTAACAGACCGCGGAATGGGCATATCTCAGCACAGGCTGAGATATGAACGAGTAACGTGTGGACAGATTGACGCGACACAATCCTCTTGGGCAAAACATCACGATATCCACGATACGTTGAAAAAGTGTATCGTTAATGAACTGTACCCGATATTTATATAATATCGTCATATCGCCCAGCCCTACCACAAAGGAAAGGTCACTTTAAAAATAGAATAGTAACAGTGTATTGCACTACCAAGGGACCTAGCATGTCCTTCATGCTCTGTAAATAACTATGTACAAATACCGTGATGTCCCACTATGTTACCTGTTTATTGCACAATGTTGTCTATTGGATTCTATTATATGTTGTACTACTGTATTGCACATCGTTGCGGGCAAGACCACCCGCATTTCATTGTATACTTGTATGCCGTGACAAATAAAACTCTTGACTTGACTTATATAGCGTGACCCAGATTCACTTCACACGCAAATCTTTTTTTCCCACTCGCAGTAAATTCATTCATTGCCGACAGATTTTTTCATAGCACCGCAACATTATGTCGCACTGTACAGCCCTGGTTGTAGGCTAATGTTTTGCTATTTTTTTTTATTAATTTAGGAGTGAAATGCGAATGAAAAGTTGAAATCACTACTCGCAAGGTTGCTCTCAAATATTATTTACCACTTGCACGGGCCAAATTAAGGGGCAATTTGCAATAATCTCGTCGCAGTGTACAGCCCTGAACATAAAAAATACAATACATAATAAATGTATTCATGATCATGCAACATAAAACAATTGCAGGGACGGTTTGGGAGAGGAAGGGGTTTTAGGTTGCGTGTTGTGAGTTCCAAAGAAATGTACTAGTTTAAAGCTCAATATATCAAAACGTGGCACTTTACAGTGAACAGGAGGTCTATTTGTATTAAGAACAATAGATTGTTTTTCATTTAAATGTCTGGAAGAGCTCAAAAATAAAAATGTCAAATGATATTTCCGTTGCCTTTTTTGAGTTGATCTAAATGTTACTGATTGTGTTAAATGGTCGTATAATATCGATCGCAGGCACCTGAATCGAATCGTATCGTGGCAGACTTTGTGATGCCGGCAAATATCGTATCATTGTCCAAAGAATCGATATTGTATCGTATCGTGATGAAACTGGTGATTCCCACCCCTAACTAGGTCTACACTATAGTTTAAGGCTACTTTCACTGTTTTACTGCATTACAGTACTGTTATATTGTAATTTTTTTATCAATAAAAATATATATATTACATACCGGTATATATTGTTGGTGCTCCTTACATTTTGGTGGGTGCTACCAAGTAAAAATTTTAATTTCTAGCCCTGTTTTAGTTTTTTGCTGCAGCCTAGTTGGTTGTTAAGTAATTTCCAAAGTTCAGTTTTTTTTTTGTTTTCCTCAGTTTTGTCATTGATATATTTTTTCGGATTTGATCATGGAGTTTACATCGTTTCTTAGTCTGTTTCTTTGTATTTTGAGTCCATCCACATGGGCTTGGAGAACACTGTTTGGGCTTGTGGCAAGCTTGGTCTGACTTTCATGAAGTGCAGAGAATTTTTTGTCTCTGGTTTTCATAGCGGTCAGTATTTCAGAGTGCATCCATGGTTCAGCACGATTTTTAACCCTGGTGGTTCTTAGGGGGGGCCTGTTGTTAAGTATTGTTGTGAATTTGGTTTTGAATCCAAGCCATGTTTCTTCAGCTAGTGTACCACTGAGCTCATCTGACCAGTCCAGGCTCTCCAGTTCTTGGAGGCCTCTCTAGAGTAGGTTTTGAGGTCTCTAGATGTGACTGTTTTGTGACAGCCAGCCTTTTGTTTTAGCAGGTACAGAATATCATATAATGATCACTTAACCCGCATGCTATCACCACTTTGTTGGAGATCATGGACTTGTCAGAGGTCAGAATGAGATCAATGGTAGTTTGTGTTGAATCACACACTATTGTGGGTTGATTATTAGCTGAAACCGTGCAGATCACAAAACCTACTGAAGGCCTTGAAGACGGTGCTTCCTTACGTAGCAGATCCGTGTTCCCAATAAGGAGAGTTTCTACACCTTCCACCCCAGATCAACACCCATCAAGTGTATTGTGCATCAACACAGACACGGCCTGCTCAACTATACCAGAGAGATGTCCATTTCACCCCAAAACCCACCAGACCTCTCCAGAAAATAGATGCTAACAATGCTAAAATAAGCACAGAGGCTAGTCATAGCTTATTAGCACACAGAGAAGCTAACGTTGCTAGTGTTAGCTCAGAGGCTAACAGCAGCACTGAGAGCTCAAAGCTAACTGCTAGCTAACCCAAACAACACTGATAAAGCAGGCGGCCTAATATCCTACTGATCAGTGCTTTAAGACTCATGTCCAAAGGAGCCTTTAAGTTTCATTTAACAAACCTGCTTTGTGTTTCTTCATCTCACTTTTAGGCATCTGGACATTCAGTATTTACGGTGGTGACCAATCTGGCGTGATTGTTTTCCGAACCCTTTGTTTGCGAAGACGATCTCTGATTGGCTAGCCCGCGTACAGCGAAGACCCTCTCTGATTGGTTTAGCTCCGAAGGGTCTCTTCCGCCCAAAGCTGGGAACGAGGTTAAAGCATTTAACCCACTTCGAAGCAGAGAATATGTACAATTCGGACATTTCCAGTGGTGCCGTCGTAATATATCAGAACTGCCTGTACGCTGTTTAAATGACGCCACGTGCGCATGCGCATACATATTTGATTGATTGATTGAAAACGGTATTAACAGATTGCAGAATGGGTAATAATAATAATAAATAATAGATTGGATTTTAAGAGAGAAGCGCCTTTCTCAGACTCAAGGACACTGTACAAGGAAAGGATGGAAAAATAAAAATTTTGAAAAGATAAAAGATAAAAAAAAAATATGAACATATATATATATATATATATATACATTTGACGTAGAAACTGTACATTGGAGGAGTTTGGGTGGGATTGTGTGGGGGGGGTTGGGTACATTGGGATATTGACAACCATACTGGGTAATTTACATTAGAGGGGGGGGGGACACTGTATAAACAAGCAAAACTGTACATTGGGGGGGGGGGAGGGACACACTGTACAAACAAGCAAAATTGTACATTGGAATATTGACAAAACCATACTAGGTAAATTACTGTATGTAACTGTGGCCATTATATGGTTTCATCATTTATGTTATTTCAGTTTAAGTGTAATATTTGAGAATGTATTTATGTTTCATTTCTTATTTTCTTTATTATTTAATTTGCTACAATTTATAATATATTCATTTTGACGTCTGGTCATATGTGGTGTCCCGTTAGGCTGCTGTTGTGTTGTTACATTTGGGTCTGATTAAGACACCTGCAAGCAAGCGGCAGGGATGTTGGGAGACTGGGACTCATTAAGACACCTGCAGCGGCAGGAATGGTGAAACGAGTTGTACAGGCTCTCTAGATTCGAAGAGTGTACGACTATGTGTAGTGTACCTAAGACTGTTACCAAGAACAGAAGAACAAGACCCCTTTTTTATGTAGCATGCAGCCAACGAGGTAATTAATGTTTGTTTGTATTTTGCTTTTCTGATGTATTGTTTTCATATCGTGTATATTATTGTTTGTGTTGACCTGACGCAACGTATATGTTTCTGTTTAAGTTTTCACGGTGGATTGGAGGACCAAGCCTTTAATAAACCCGTCGAAAGGAAACCACTTGTGTCTGCAGTGCTTGAAGGAGTTACAGTGAAAACTCGACTGTTCATCGATGCAAGTGGGCGATGAAGCAAGTCCAAGTTTAAGACAGGTGTCGTGCCTAATTCGGACCCGCCGCCAAGTTATGACCTACCCCCCTCTGGTGAACGCGCATAGACCTCGCGTGGACGTGCATACACCTCGTGAACGCGCATACACTCTATCAGCCTATCAGCGCAGTTTAACAGCCTGCGCAGCGATCGTGGACGCGCATACACCTCGTGAACGCGCATACACTCTTTCAGCATATCAGCGCAGTTTATTAGCAGCCTGCGCAGCGATCAGGTTGCCAGCCTGCGCGGTCTATTTACAGATTTCATTCACGGTTTTTGTGATACTAAATCCAGTGGAATGATTAGATTTGTCCCGATCCATAGATATGCAACATGGCTATAATAAGGTCATTTATATAGCCTGATATTCTATATTCTCTAATATAATGTGAACATGCAAATGTTTCAATAGCCATGTGTAAGCATACATGTGTGCGAATACACATTCCTTGTTGTTAAGGGGATGCAGACCAGAGAAAGACGTTTGTCTTGTTTACATCAGGATCCCCCATTTTCAATTCATAGTGACATTTATGACATGAGTATGACATACACAACATACATGACATCATGACATTTATGGCATAGGGACATACATGACATACAGGTATATAGTAGTGTGTGTGTGTGTGTGTGTCTGTGTGTGTGTGTGTGTGTGTGTGTGTGTGTGGATAAGAGGGACAAAGAGGTATGATGGCATTGATTGATTGAAAACTTTATTAACAGATTGCAGAATGGGTACAATACAGTACGGCTCAATACACACAATTGTTAAGGGGATGCAGACCAGAGAAAGACTTTCGTCTTGTTTACATCAGGGTCCCCCATTTTCAATTCATCAGGACATATATGACATACATGACATACAGATAGTCAGTACTGCTACATCTATACATTTATGACATACCAGATTTGCAAATACAGTACTGTTTGTGATACAGAAGGAGTCAAGAAAAGGGAGTATATACATTTGACGTAGAAACTGTACATTGATGTGCAATAAGGTGTCTTGTCTGAAGTATGTATTCTGCGGTTTCACCACCCCTGAGTCCTCTGTTTCTAGCTGAGTGTTGTAAAAAGCATTTGCTGAAATTCATAACGGTGCCCTAGTTGGGGGGGCGGGGCATTTCTTGGCAAGGCTTGCCGAGAATAGACCCCCTCCCTTATCTTGGGAGAAATTTTTTTCACAGACACCAGAATGAGTGTGCTGACACTTGTAGGCCTCTGTATGATCATGTAAAAAGCATTTGCTGAAATTCATAACGGTGCCCTAGTTGGGGGGGGCGGGGCATTTCTTGGCAAGGCTTGCCGAGAATAGACCCCCTCCCTTATCTTGGGAGAACATTTTTTCACAGACACCAGAATGAGTGTGCTGACACTTGTAGGCCTCTGTATGATCATGTAAAAAGCATTTGCTGAAATTCATAACGGTGCCCTAGTTGGGAGGGGCGGGGCATTTCTTGGCAAGGCTTGCCGAGAATAGACCCCCTCCCTTATCTTGGGAGAAAATTTTTTCACAGACACCAGAATGAGTGTGCTGACACTTGTAGGCCTCTGTATGATCATGTAAAAAGCATTTGCTGAAATTCATAACGGTGCCCTAGTTGGGGGGGGCGGGGCATTTCTTGGCAAGGCTTGCCGAGAATAGACCCCCTCCCTTATCTTGGGAGAAAATTTTTTCACAGACACCAGAATGAGTGTGCTGACACTTGTAGGCCTCTGTATGATCATGTAAAAAGCATTTGCTGAAATTCATAACGGTGCCCTAGTTGGGGGGGCGGGGCATTTCTTGGCAAGGCTTGCCGAGAATAGACCCCCTCCCTTATCTTGGGAGAACATTTTTTCACAGACACCAGAATGAGTGTGCTGACACTTGTAGGCCTCTGTATGATCATGTAAAAAGCATTTGCTGAAATTCATAACGGTGCCCTAGTTGGGAGGGGCGGGGCATTTCTTGGCAAGGCTTGCCGAGAATTGACCCCCTCCCTTATCTTGAGAGAAAATTGGTTTACAGACACCAGAATGAGTGTGCTGACACTTGTTCATCAAAGTGTTGCGTGTTACAGTGTAGGTTAGTATATTAGGACAAGTGCATGACAGTAAGGTTAGTTAGGGTTAGATAAACCGGTATATATTTTTTTTCATTTCCAATGATGTAACGCAGTAGAGATTCCACCAATACACAGTTCACACATGTTTATACATGTGCCATTCTAAACACCGGCGTCTGGAAGGACATTCCCGGGAAAACCATCCCGTGCACAGAAGTGAAGTGTCTTACTCTTAAGTCACCAGCAGCAACAGCAGTTTGTTTGGAATAAACGGCAGACAAAGTCAATAGTTGCCATGCCTTTTCAAGATGGAAAGCAAGTAAGTGTAGTGCAAAATAAACTACACCTTTAAACAAAAACAAACTCAAGGATTCTTGGGAATTACCACTTTACTGTAAATCCAGATTTGACAAAAGAGTCTCCCCGAGTTAGAAACAAACAAGTAATATGGGATGCCACCAGATGGCGGTGCCTCATTGACAATGAATATGAGGGAGAAAGAATTTGTGGATACAGTGACAGCAGACACACACCATATATATATATTATATAGTGCACTAGAGAATTCTTGGCATCCTTTTTTATATAAATCAGCTTGATCTCACACTCAAAATATGAGCTTTTAATTAAGATCAAATACGTTGCGTTTCTTTTATTAAGAAATAATAGTTTTAATAAGTCACAATTCTTAGCAGCCCAATAAATGATCACTGAAACAATGATCTCATCACACAACCATGGAAAAGTCCCTGAAATTGCAATTGAAAGTTGAAACCACACCATCCCACAAGCGGTTGAACTGCGATATGAAAGTGCAACAGCACAAGTTGCCAGCTAACAGATGCGACCGGATACATAACTCAGTTCCTGTACTGTACCCATCATAGCGCTTCCCGTTTTATGTTGTGGCCAAAAAGATTATTAACGCGCGCCAACCCAACACCGGCAGCCAGCAATGAAAAAAATTTTGTTTGCTGAAATTCATAACGGTGAACGGAGAACATGGGAGAAAAAATTTTCTCCCAAGATAAGGGAGGGGGTCTATTCTCGGCAAGCCTTGCCAAGAAATGCCCCGCCCCCCCCAACTAGGGCACCGTTATGAATTTCAGCAAATGCTTTTTACATGATCATACAGAGGCCTACAAGTGTCAGCACACTCATTCTGGTGTCTGTGAAAAAATTTTCTCCCAAGATAAGGGAGGGGGTCTATTCTCGGCAAGCCTTGCCAAGAAATGCCCCGCCCCCCCAACTAGGGCACCGTTATGAATTTCAGCAAATGCTTTTTACATGATCATACAGAGGCCTACAAGTGTCAGCACACTCATTCTGGTGTCTGTGAAAAAATGTTCTCCCAAGATAAGGGAGGGGGTCTATTCTCGGCAAGCCTTGCCAAGAAATGCCCCGCCCCTCCCAACTAGGGCACCGTTATGAATTTCAGCAAATGCTTTTTACATGATCATACAGAGGCCTACAAGTGTCAGCACACTCATTCTGGTGTCTGTAAAAAAATGTTCTCCCAAGATAAGGGAGGGGGTCTATTCTCGGCAAGCCTTGCCAAGAAATGCCCCGCCCCCCCCCAACTAGGGCACCGTTATGAATTTCAGCAAATGCTTTTTACATGATCATACAGAGGCCTACAAGTGTCAGCACACTCATTCTGGTGTCTGTGAAAAAAATTTCTCTCAAGATAAGGGAGGGGGTCTATTCTCGGCAAGCCTTGCCAAGAAATGCCCCGCCCCCCCCAACTAGGGCACCGTTATGAATTTCAGCAAATGCTTTTTACATGATCATACAGAGGCCTACAAGTGTCAGCACACTCATTCTGGTGTCTGTAAACCAATTTTCTTTCAAGATAAGGGAGGGGGTCAATTCTCGGCAAGCCTTGCCAAGAAATGCCCCGCCCCTCCCAACTAGGGCACCGTTATGAATTTCAGCAAATGCTTTTTACATGATCATACAGAGGCCTACAAGTGTCAGCGCACTCATTCTGGTGTCTGTGAAAAAATGTTCTCCCAAGATAAGGGAGGGGGTCTATTCTCGGCAAGCCTTGCCAAGAAATGCCCCGCCCCCCCCAACTAGGGCACCGTTATGAATTTCAGCAAATGCTTTTTACATGATCATACAGAGGCCTACAAGTGTCAGCACACTCATTCTGGTGTCTGTGAAAAAATTTTCTCCCAAGATAAGGGAGGGGGTCTATTCTCGGCAAGCCTTGCCAAGAAATGCCCCGCCCCCCCCAACTAGGGCACCGTTATGAATTTCAGCAAATGCTTTTTACAACACTCAGCTAGAAACAGAGGACTCAGGGGTGGTGAAACCGCAGAATACATACTTCAGACAAGACACCTTATTGCACATCAATGTACAGTTTCTACGTCAAATGGATATACTCCCTTTTCTTGACTCCTTCTGTATCACAAACAGTACTGTATTTGCAAATCTGGTATGTCATAAATGTATAGATGTAGCAGTACTGACTATCTGTATGTCATGTATGTCATATATGTCCTGATGAATTGAAAATGGGGGACCCTGATGTAAACAAGACGAAAGTCTTTCTCTGGTCTGCATCCCCTTAACAATTGTGTGTATTGAGCTGTACTGTATTGTACCCATTCTGCAATCTGTTAATAAAGTTTTCAATCAATCAATCAATCAATCAATGCCATCATACCTCTTTGTCCCTCTTATCCACACACACACACACACACACACACTACTATATACCTGTATGTCATGTATGTCCCTATGCCATAAATGTCATGATGTCATGTATGTTGTGTATGTCATACTCATGTCATAAATGTCACTATGAATTGAAAATGGGGGATCCTGATGTAAACAAGACAAACGTCCATGGTCTGCATCCCCTTAACAACAAGGAATGTGTATTCGCACACATGTATGCTTACACATGGCTATTGAAACATTTGCATGTTCACATTATATTAGAGAATATAGAATATCAGGCTATATAAATGACCTTATTATAGCCATGTTGCATATCTATGGATCGGGACAAATCTAATCATTCCACTGGATTTAGTATCACAAAAACCGTGAATGAAATCTGTAAATAGACCGCGCAGGCTGGCAACCTGATCGCTGCGCAGGCTGCTAATAAACTGCGCTGATATGCTGAAAGAGTGTATGCGCGTTCACGAGGTGTATGCGCGTCCACGATCGCTGCGCAGGCTGTTAAACTGCGCTGATAGGCTGATAGAGTGTATGCGCGTTCACGAGGTGTATGCACGTCCACGCGAGGTCTATGCGCGTTCACCAGAGGGGGGTAGGTCATAACTTGGCGGCGGGTCCGAATTAGGCACGACACCTGCGTCCAGCGGATCTTCCCCGACAATTGTTTGCTGCGCTGCCGGCGCGCCGACATCAAAGGACAGATGAGTCACAAACAATACGCACTACACGCATAAATGCAAAGAAGTAAGAAGATGCACACAGTATAATGAGCAGCGTTTCAAGATAAAGCCATAAAGGACTTGGACATTATAAGTTAAGAGTGGTCAGGTCAAGAAGAGTGCTTTGTAAACGTTTCTATAATATATTTGACTGTGAATTCTAATTACTGTGGTGTGCGTGCTAAAACGTTTTGACTTATTTGCCTATATAATTTAACTGAAGCTAACCATTTGTACACATTAAGGTGTCAACGTTAAAGTATAAATATTTTCTGATTGAACACACATTTCTAATTTAAAGTGTGTTTTGGAAATTATAACCTATAAAAGGCACGTATAATTTATAGGTGAAGGCTATTATTGGCATCTAATATTTATGCTCCTAAGCGTTCTGAAGCGCTTAATATATATATGTGGAGGTTATTTTGAAAGCCAATTGAATTAAGCAATTTGATTTGCTCGGAGAGTACTGCATTTAATTCAAATTTGAGTACAAAACAGGCTAAAGGTTTAAAGGTGTATTTACTATTTTTTCTTTACAAATTTTGGTCAATTTAAAGTAGTGATTTACAATGACAGAGCCAATTAGGCCTGCAATTGAAGTAGGGGACAGTTTTAGGGATAGTGCAAACTCCCAAGACCGACCTGAAGAAGGTCAGGAAGAAGGTGCTGAAGCCCAGCAAGAGGTACCAAAACGATCTCAAAGAACCAGAACTCTAACAGAGAAGGGTAAAGCAATGCAGGAGGATAAGATCAAAGCGCTTCAACAAAGATTTAATTACATTTACAATAAATGGAGGACACAAGTTAAATCTTCTAAAGGTCCGTTATCACAATCAACAGAACATTTGTCTAATGAGCTGCTTACTGATATCATTACAGATGTCACAGGTCTTTCTAATGATGTGCAGCATATTTATGATGAACTACGTGACATCTCAACTCCAGACCAGGACACGCGTCTAAGAGTGGATCTGTGTGCAGGGATTTCTGAGATAATTGTGTCCAGAGCCACATTTAGACTGGGGGGAGGTGTGTTAGAAGAAGGAGAGAAAGAGTGGCCAGAAGCAGGCTCTCTCTTTGACTCAAGCACCTATAAATCTGGTTCTGCCACTTCTTCCAGGAAAAGTGCTTATAAATCTGGTTCTGCCACTTCTTCCAGAAAAGGCACCTCAGTGCATTCAAGCAGTTCTTCTGTAAAGCGACGAGATGCTGTCGCTGATGCTGCTGCAAGCCAAGCTGTTCTGGAAGTGTTAAAAGAACAAGAAAAAGAACAATTGGAAATGCAGTGCCTAGAAGCAGAAGCTAAAAAGAAGATAGCTGAGCAAGTTTAGAACGAGAAGCAGAAGAGGTTAAACGTCGTTTAGGACAAGAAGCAGAAGAGCTTGAACGAAGAATAAAGAGAGAGGAAGAGGAAGCTAAAATTAAAGCTCAACTGGAAGAAGAACATGGAGCTATACAAAGGACTCTGGAGGAAAAGCGGAGAAAGATACAGCATTTGGAGGCAGTGAAAGGTCTTAATGCAGCACGAGCAAGAATCCTTGTGTACGATCAAGTGGAGGCCACAGAAGAAGAGCGGAAAGACGTACTATTAGAACATGAGAGGGTAGCAGACAACAAAGTGCCTGCTCCCACAAGTCCTCTGTCCCTGTATACGTCTCCCGTACCACAAGTTGTGACCACCTCCTCAAATGACAGTACAGCAGAGCTTGTTAAGATGCTGGCAGGTGCTTTGAGTGTCAACAGAATTCCAATTCCTAAACCTTCATCATTCAGTGGGGACCCATTGAAATACAATGACTGGAAACTTTCCTTTGAAATACTGATTGATCAGAAGAGCATTGAAGACAAGGAGAAGATATACTACCTCCGTAGGTATGTAAGTGGACAAGCTAAGAAAGCACTTGATGGCTATTTCTTACTCGGAACCAAATCTGCCTATGTTGCAGCATGGAAGACTTTGGAGGAGAGATATGGTAATCCATTTACAATAGCAAAAGCATACAGAGACAAGCTCCAAGCATGGCCCAAGATGGGATCTAAGGACAGCTTTGAGCTCAGAGAGTTTGCAGACTTTCTCAGGAGTTGTGAGGCTGCCATGGTCAAGATCAAGGCATTGGACATTTTAAATGACTGTAATGAAAACAGGAAAATTCTTTTAAAGTTGCCTGATTGGCTAACAGCGAGATGGAACAGGATGGTTATCCAAGAAGAAGAAGAGCGTAACCAATTCCCCTCCTTCAGCCAATTTGTAAAGTTTCTGACAAGAGAAGCAAAAATTGCCTGCAACCCTGTTACATCACTACAGTCACTGAAACAAGGTGAGACTGAAAAACCAAAATGCCCAAGATATCAAAGCTTTGAAGCAAAGGCACTGACCACATGTTCCAATGAAAAGACTGTCATCATAACATGCATTTTCTGTGAGAAGTACGGGCATACTTTGCATAAATGCAGGAAGTTCATGGAGATACCTGTTACAGACAGAATCAAATTTGTTCAAGCTGAAAAGCTATGCTTTGGTTGTCTCAAGTCTGGTCACTACTCAAAGAGCTGCAACAGTAGGAATGTTTGCGACATGTGCCACAAGCAGCATCCTACATGTCTGCATGAGGAGCGAGCCAAAGAAGGACAAAGACCACCACAAGCCAAGCTAAAGCTAAATGGAGAAAAGCCAAGTACAAGTCAACAATGGTACAAAGAAAGACCTCAATCGACACAATGCAAAGAAACAACCACAAACTCTACTTCACATAGAGTAATACTTCATGAAGCTAACACACAAACAACTGCAATAATTCCTGTGTGGCTTTCATCCACGACTCAACCAACACAAGAAGTCCTCGTTTACGCTCTGTTGGATTCTCAAAGCGACACAACCTTTGTTATAAGGGAAGTAGCAGAAGCGTTGGAAGCAACCAAAGTCAAGGTCAAAGTCAAGCTCTCTACTATGACCTCAAGAACCACAGTAGTAAGCTCTGAAAGAATAGACAACTTACAAATCCGTGGCTTTTACTCTGGTAAGAAGATATTGTTACCACCGGTCTATACTCGGGATTTCATTCCAGCCAACAGAACACACATACCAACAGATGGAACTGCAAAAGCGTGGTCCCATCTAGAGCACCTCCAAGGAAAGATTGCACCTATGCAGGACTGTAAAGTAGGTCTGCTCATTGGGTACGACTGCTCACAAGCCCTGCTTCCAAGGGAAGTTGTGTCTGGCGAAGAAAGTCAGCCTTATGCACAGCGTACAGACCTTGGATGGAGTATTGTTGGCCATGGGAATCCCTGTGTAGACATCAGAATCAGCCATCGCATAGTATTGAGACGAGTAACAGCAGGTGTGAAACGTTCTGTTAATCTCAAAACTGAAGTACACTATGCGAGCCGAACAAAAGTGAAAGAAATGATTCCCTCAGACATAAGAGTTCTTGAACCAGACTTCTCAGAAAGAACTGGAGAACATGACCCTGTGTCTCAAGAACATATCAAGTGCCTGTCGAAGGTGAGAGAGACCATCACGCAAAAGAACAATGGTCACTACGACATGCCGTTACCATTCAAGGAAAAGGAAAAGAAAAGGAAAAAGAAAAAAGAAGAAAAAACGACCTGTCAGAGAACTCAAGGTGGGAGAAATTAAGGAAGATGATCCTGAACTCCACAAGGCTTTTGTGTGCAACACTAAAGCAAAGGAAAACAGATCATCATTGGATCGCCTACAGAGATTCTCGGAATGTGTCAAGTGTAGAAATTACAGAAGATGTACTGAAGGACAAAGAGGGGGTGACTTACCACAAGATCGGAAGCAACTCCACCCTTCACTTACGCTGGCATAGACTGCTTTGGTCCGATCCATGTTAAAGAAGGAAGGAAGGATCTCAAAATATATGATCTCTTACTTACCCGTCTATGTTTAAGGGCCATACACCAGGGTCAGATGGTAGGGTGAGAAAATTTAAATTGCTGGTGAGTGACACCACCTTAAAAGGTAAACCTATAACTAAAAGTGTTCCTTGATACCTGTACAGAAGGTTATAACGCTACTCGAAGCAGACTAATTTAATGTTTTGCCTAAAATTTATGTTAATAATGATATTTACATTTAGTCAGTTAGCTGACGCTTTTATACAGGGCGACTTACAAGTTCTGTACAAATCCCCAGGAGGGGCACAACTAGCGGCTGAATGTCCACAAGAAATATTTAATTTAGAAGATAACCAAATTATGTTCAGAGAAATCCCACGTGTGTGCGATTTGGTGGGAGTGTAACTGTGGCCATTATATGGTTTCATCATTTATGTTATTTCAGTTTAAGTGTAATATTTGAGAATGTATTTATGTTTCATTTCTTATTTTCTTTATTATTTAATTTGCTACAATTTATAATATATTCATTTTGACGTCTGGTCATATGTGGTGTCCCGTTAGGCTGCTGTTGTGTTGTTACATTTGGGTCTGATTAAGACACCTGCGAGCAAGCGGCAGGGATGTTGGGAGACTGGGACTCATTAAGACACCTGCAGCGGCAGGAATGGTGAGACGAGTTGTACAGGCTCTCTAGATTCGAAGAGTGTACGACTATGTGTAGTGTACCACTAAGACTGTTACCAAGAACAGAAGAACAAGACCCCTTTTTTATGTAGCATGCAGCCAACGAGGTAATTAATGTTTGTTTGTATTTTGCTTTTCTGATGTATTGTTTTCATATCGTGTATATTATTGTTTGTGTTGACCTGACGCAACGTATATGTTTCTGTTTAAGTTTTCACGGTGGATTGGAGGACCAAGCCTTTAATAAACCCGTCGAAAGGAAACCACTTGTGTCTGCAGTGCTTGAAGGAGTTACACTGTACATTGGAGGGGGTTGGGTTAGGACATTTACAGGGTCCAGTTTCGAATTGCAGTCTCTACCTTTGCAGTGTCCCTTGAGAGTGGTTTTGAAAGTGGGTAGTGATTCACATTCCTTTACAGTTTTGGGTAGGGCGTTCCACATTGATGTGGCATAATTGTGAAACGTGTTTAGTCCCTTGTTTGAGCTACAGTGAAAGCTCGGTCTCCCAGTGTGGAACGCCTGGTGCGGGGGATGGTGAGGAGGTCGGAGTTGGAGGAGCGGAGGCCTCGTGCTGGAGTGTAGGGGTGGAGTAGGTTGGTCAGGTAGGAAGGGGCCAACCCGTGCAGGGATTTGTAGGTGAGGAGGAGGATCTTGTAGGGGATTCGGTAGTTGATGGGGAGCCAGTGGAGTTTTTGCAGGGTGGGGGTGATGTGCTGCCAGGGTTTGGTGCGCGTGAGGACCCTCGCAGCAGAGTTTTGGACGTACTGTAAGCGATCCAGAACCTTCTTGGAAGCACCAAGAAGGATTCCGTTACAGTAGTCGAGGCGGGAAGTGATGAAGGCGTGAATGAGTGTTTCCGCTGAGGTGTCGGAGAGTGAGGGGCGGAGGCGGGAGATGGTTCTGAGGTGGAAGAAGGCGGATCTGGTGACAGACTTGACGTGAGAGTGAAATGAGAGGGTTGAGTCCAGTATTACGCCCAGGTTCCTTACCTCCGTGGAGGGGCAGATGGAGTAGCCATCCACGGAGAGAACAAGGTGGTCGATCTTTTGGAGGAGGGCTGGGGAGGCTACAACTATTAATTCGGTCTTCTTGCTGTTGAGTTGAAGGAAGTTGGTGGTCATCCATGTTTTTATGTCCTGGAGGCAGGCAGTGAGGGAGGGGGGAGGAAGGGGAGCCGAGGGTTTGGTGTGGAGGTAAAGCTGCGTGTCGTCTGCGTAAGAGTGGAAGTGGAGGCCGTGTTTCCTTATGATATCACAGAGTGGGAGGAGGTAGATCATAAAAAGGAGCGGACCTAGCACCGAACCCTGGGGAATAATACAGTACAGCTCAATACACACAATTGTTAAGGGGATGCAGACCAGAGAAAGACTTTCGTCTAGTTTACATCAGGGTCCCCCATTTTCAATTCATCATGTTCCCTCGTGTGCGCACAGAACAGATGATTATTATGCATAAATAGTAGGAAACATGTTTGTATAGGAAATTACTAGTTTTAGTTTAGTTTTTGTAAATATTGCCTTGAAATAGAGAAGCTGAAAAAGGTAGCATGATCATGGATGTAGCCTTCAATATAAAGAAATTATATTGTCAACAGATATGGTTGAAAAACAAACAATGTTTTAAATGTAATTGTAGATACAATATTGTAGTTACAATTTCTTTAATTGAATTAACTTAAACTAGAAAAGTAAATACAAACTAAATTAACAATGTAACTTACAGTTTACAGGAGGACAGTTTCCTTCTGAAGCACAACTTGAAATGTGTCATCCTTCCAGTCGGGACCATTTGTTACATAGTGAGAGCTCCACAGATCAAGCAAACCCCCACAGGGCTTGTATTTTGGTTTTGCACTTCTCGTTCTTTGCTATGGTAGGGTGACCATATTTTGATTTCCAAAAAAGAGGACATGCTGGCCCCAGCCTCGAGATACTTAATGATACTTTGCACAATCGAAGCGGGCATGGCCACCTTCATTTCACTATGTCTTGTGTACTGTACTGTATGTGATGAATAAACCTCTTGAATCTTGAATCTCTACTCAAAGTTTACTCAAAGATGCCTTTATTGTTTTAACATATGCTTGGAAACATGCACCCAGAAAAGCGGCAATTTCTTTTTTATACTTGAACTTGAGGACTGCATACTTTTTTTGCAAAGCTTATCTTTATACATTATGCTTATAGCACATGCATACGCCTGGTCTCTTTTGAAAGATAACATTCTGAAGTTACTAATGCAAAAAAGGAAAATCACTTTTAGTGCTAATGAAATAGAGTAGCATATAGGTCTGAACTTGAGTTGAACGTGAACTTGTGTACTCACATTTTTCTGCAGTGGTTGCAATATCCCAAATTTAACCACATAATATGCGCCCAGAAAAGTGGAATTTTCTTTTACTTGAACTTTAGGACTTCATACTTTTTTTGCAAAGCTTATCTTTATACTTTATGCTTATAGCACATGCAAAAATCACTTTTAGTGCTAATGAGTAACATAGGGCTGAACATGAGTTGAACTTGTGTACTCACGTTTTTGTGTAGTATAGTTGCAATATTCCAAAATAATATATATATTTTTTGTATAAGCTGGAAAACACCGCAAATCCATAGCCTGAAGGGACATGGGCCTGAAGGGACATTAACGTGTGTTGTCGGGCCTTACAAATACATTTGATTTTGATTTGATTATCAATAAGGTAGGATATCTGGAACACACAAACACACTATTCTTTAAATCACATGCCATGAAACTCTGGGACCTGGCTGCATTTAAGACTGCACAAATCATGTTTAAAGCACGAAACAATTCACTCCCGGGTAACATCCACAAATTCTGTTATAGAGAGGGGGGTTACAATTTAGAGGAGAGTCTAATTTCAAGAAACAGGCTGTTCATTCAACAATGTATGTATATTTCAGTTTGTGGAGTGCATATGAGTTGCATAAGATAATAGAGTGTGAAGGTATACTGAATACTGTCTATCTGTATGTCATGTATGTCATATGTTATGATTAATTGAAAATGGGGGACCCTGATGTAAACAAGATGAAAGTCTTTCTCTGGTCTGCATCCCCTTAACAATTGTGTGTATTGAGCCGTATTGTACCCATTCTGCAATCTGTTAATAAAGTTTTCAATCAATCAATCAATCAATCAATCAATCAATCAATCAATCAAGTCAAGTCAAGTCAAGAGTTTTAATTGTCACGGCATACAGGTATACAATGAAATGCGGGTGGTCTTGCCCGCAACGATGTGCAATACAGTGGAACATATAATAGAATCAAAAGAAGAAACAACATTGTGCAGTAACAGGTAGCAGGTAACATGGAATGACATCTCGGTATCTGTACATAGTTATTTACAGAGCATGTGTGACATGCTAGTTAGCTTTGGTAGTGCAATACACTGTTCCTGTTATTCTAATTTAAAGTGTCCTTTCCTTTGGCCATAAGTGTGCGTGTGTGCGACATGAGTGTGTGCCCGCTCATGTTAAAGTGTTAAGTGGCTGCTCGTGTGTGAGCGTGCACAGTGTGCGTGTCGTGTGTGTGTTCATGTGTGCTTGTGTGTGGACAGTTCAATGTTCTGAGCACTCAATGTTCATTGTTCATGGCTCTGATGGCCTGGGGGAAGAAGCTGAGCCTAAGCCGCTCTGTCCTAGTAGCTGGGGTTCGCAGGCGTCTGCCTGACCTCAGCAGCTGAAACAGGCTGTTATTGGGGTGGTGAGGGTCTTTCATTATCCTGCAGGCTCTGGATTTGCACCTCTTGTTGTATAGAACCTGCAGGGGGGGTAGTGCAATACCCGTGGTACGCTCGGCTGAGCGCACCACTTTCTGTAGGGCCTTCTTGTCCTGTGCCGTGCTGTTTCCATACCAGGCAGTGATGTTTCCGGTCAGGATGCTCTCTACAGCTCCTGAGTAGAAGGACTGGAGTATCTTCCCCGATACTCTGAACTTCCTTAACTGTCTCAGGTGGTAGAGACGCTGTTTCGCCTTCTTTACTACTGTGTCTATGTGTGTTGACCATGTCAGGTCCTCTGAGATGTGGACCCCCAGGTACTTGAAGCTGCTCACCCTGTCCACGGTAGCCCCGTTTATCATCAGTGGTGTGTGTGTCTCCTGCTGTCCTCTCCTATAATCCACGATCAGTTCCTTGGTTTTGCCAATGTTCAGGAGCAGGCTGTGGGGTAGGAATACATATGTTTACACTTCATTCTATACTCCTGCTTGTTTGTTTTCTGTTTATTACTTGTTTTTTATTATTATTTATTTTCAATTTATGTTCGAAATAAATAAACGCATTCATTCAAGATATTGTGTGAGCAAAATAGTATAATTTACTCCCTCGAGTCTGGCCCCGCGCGGATCTCGCAGCTGTGCCCGCACAGTGCAATACTCCAATTCAGCCATTGGCAATTCAGCCATTGGGTGGGTGGCGCTGCTGAGCGGCCCTCACAGCGCGGCCGTCAGCGCGCGGCCCTGAGAGCGCCGCTGGCTCTGCGGCTCTGCAGCTGCATGCTTCTCCGGGAGTGGGGTGATAATCTGGCCCCATGTAAAAAGTCGCATGCCTGACATATCGGCATATAACTCGAGAATTTTTGGCGATTCAGATGGCATTCGAACGGCAACGAATATCGCTTTAATTCGGTAATTTATATGTTCGGCGAAAAATGCAGTCCCGAGCCTTCAGATGCTCGCAAAGGTCCATGAAACTGAAACTGAAACTGAAAAACAATGAAACCCCGGACATTTCCATTAATTTATAACCCCCCCCCCCCGGACGCCCCGGACAGGGCGTGAAAAGAGGACATGTCCGAGCAAAAGAGGACGTTTGGTCACCCTAGTTATGGTATTGCTATGCCATTGTTATGCAAAGACTAGGTGATAGCTGAGTACCGGGTACTTGGCGCACGGATGATGAGTCGAGTGAAAGTTGTAAACGCATTTTTGTGTGCGCGCGCGTGCACATCCGTGCGTGACTGCGCGTACTTCTGCTCAGAAAACTGCTGCGATGGCATGGTACCGCGTGGCACCACCACTGCACCACTGGACATTTCTATCCCAGAGCCCTTCGACGCTAAACCAATCAGAGAGGGTCTTCGCTCTACGCGGGCTAGCCAATCAGAGAGCGTCTTCGCAAACAAAGGGTTCGGAAAAAAATCACGCATCTGTGCCCTAGCCCCTGGCTGCTTCCGCATTTTACAGTAGGAGCGCTGTGATTGCTGGCTGCTTTGTCACGTGCCTGGTGCGCCCAGCAATCACAGCGCTCCTACTGTAAAATGCAGAAGCAGCCATTTTAGCGAAGGCTAGCTCAGTGATTTTTTTACTCGTTTATAAAAATGATTTAAAATGTTTATTAGCAATGCCGAGCTTTCAAACCCCTCCGCCTGCGTGTCCACAAATATGGTTGTAGTCAAACACATTGAACCTGTTGTGGAATATTTTAAATGAGCCCAACAGTGAAACTGTAGAAATTCAGAGGAGTCAAATTGTATCAAAAATAGTTTATTATCTGTTTCTACTGCCATAGAAAGAGTATGCACCGTTTACAATCAGACACACAAAAGCGTCTGACCAGAAAGTGAAAAAGAGCTCTGGTCATACTTACAATAAATACATAGTTTGACATGACGTCAAAAGATGACAAATTAATAACAGATAATGACAATAAAGGTAAACAAAGATGAGATTAGGGGTTTTGTCGTATCTGTCATAAGATTGATATGAAGACAACAAGAAAAAGAACATGTGATTTACTTGGACATGTCATTGTCACACTCACATCTAAGTCAAGCTGAATTTCCTGAATTTCCCCAAGGGAATTAATAAAGTATCTATCTAAACTGACCTGACCTTTAAGTTGTTGTCTGAGCTAGTTAAACTATATGAACTAGTCAACCATTTTCTTCTCCTGTCTGTGTCTTTTGGGAAGCCATACATCCGGATCCCTTTCTCGGACCGATTGGTGCATCCAAATGCTGCACAGCCACTAGCGGACTGGCCAACGGGAGCAGCGGGAGTATTCCCGGTGGCCTGGCAGACTGGCATGGCCTGGCTGCCCTGGCAGACTGGCAAATGCTTTTTTTTTCTTTTTTTATAAATGTTTTTATTTTCAATTTTCCAACATATAACAAGACATCACAATACAATACCATTAATAATAATAATAATAATAATAATTGTTGTGAAGGATCAGATTAAACCGAATATATATATTTATTTATATATATATATTTAAATAGTATTTGTATATCGTTTGATATCCCCTGTATATTCCTTGTACAATATGCACTGAATTTCCCTTTAGTCTACTAAACAGCCCATAATAGTTTCATTCTACCATTGGACGAGAACCTGGCGCCAGCAGCCATACCCCTAGGTTCAAGTTCAATCGTGCCGCCCAACATGTCGTGGCAAGCCCGGTTCCGCGTAGGAATACGTCTGGCGAAATACGAATGGTACTATTTGTTCACAGCGCATATATATATGGCGCAAGTAAAGTAGAACTTTCTTTTAGTCCATTAGTTCTTTACCCTCCAACCGAGTAACAGACGCGAAGCCTCACCCACGACGCACGTGTGGTGCAGTAAGGCCTACTTGGCCTCAGAATAGGCATTGAGATATCGTGTGGATTAATAGTTGAGTTGTCATAGTTTGGCACTATACCGTCGAGTTGGACGTATTCTATTAAGCTAATAATAGTCTATGTATGGTGCATCGTTCGGTTAGAGTTATAAAGTTATCAGTACCCCCATCGTTCCTGACGTTATCTGGAGTCTTAACCAGGCTGGGCAGACCACTAGTGGTGCTTGCATCCGAGGAGCTCCGGGCCAGGACGAGGAGACCTGTACATTGGATTACTTTACCCGGACGACGGCGAGCCTTCCACGGCTTGGATTATGCTTTGGGTGCTTTGATTATTCCATGGATAACGGCCAACACTGCTGAGTGTTGGAACTACCCCCCGGAGAGGAGTCCAGGTGAGACGGCGCTCTACTCCAGTGAGGTCGCCTCACGTCTCTCCGTCGTGGACCGGCAGCTACCGTCCACCAGAGGGTCCAGCTGTATTCATCTGCGGACCGAGGTTCTGTGGGCACCGTGTTCAAGACTTTGAATTCTCCCAAGAAATTGTCGGCCAGATGGGATACCGCCAGCGGCTTCTCTAACCCCCCCCTCCTACTGTCTTACAACCAGCGGGACCCCCCCCCCTTAGTGTATCCAGCTATAATCATTTAAGTACCATCGCTATAGTTCCCTAAAGAACCGGGTTGTATACTTACTCCCGGCGTAACCAGAGATTGGACATTCAATGTTGATTTACCTACGAATACTCATTTGCCATACAAGTGCATTTCAAATCATAAGTGTAAACAAGTGAACGTTGTATATACCTTTTGCTATATTAAATATTCGATTTGTACATTTGTGTGGACTTCGTTTCATCAGGTGGGAAAGTGTTCATCATATTTATATCATGTACTGGATGGCCAGAAGTTAAAGTACAAGAGGTAGTGGTTTGGTAATACCATACTTATCAATACAGTCAGGGAATTGTACCCCTCAGTTAAAATTGGTCCTTCGAGCCGGAGGGTAACTAGTGTAATATTAATATAGTGTTATTAATATTAAAATGGCCTATGATGAACACTCCACGAAACGGTCCTCCTAACGTAGAACGCCCGCGGCGCAGACGACAGACACCTCAGTACTTAGAGGATTACGCTGTCAGTCAACTACCTAGCCTTCGACAAACGGTAAACGCGGTAAAAGTAGAAAGTAAAATTATGTCTGACCTTAACGACCAGGTTTCCCCGACCACAGAGGCCCTAGTAGGTCCTAATGTAACTGACCAAGCTCACGGTGGGGACCAGGAGGGAGCTGACATGCCTTTACCCCCCGCCAATACCGAAGAAGTAGTCCCCGACCAGCCCCGGGAGGAAGACAACCCTACAGAGAGAGAACTCTGCACGGAAGAAGAGGAGGAGAGCGCCGAGGAAATAGAGCTCCAGGACTCCCCAACGAGTACACCCAGGAGCGGCTCACCCAGGAGCGGCTCACCTCCACAACCGCCTTCCCCCAGCGAAGCGGAGAGGATGCTACAACAGGCGTTCCTCGTCAGCCTGACAGCCTCTACCGAACGCGACCGACTTCAGGGCGAACGCGATCGACTCCAAGCACAGCAACGGAGCGAAGAAGAGCGCACACGCCTGGAGATGAGACGCCTTCAGACGGAAGAGAATATGGCAAGAGACCGGGCCGACGCCCAGCGCGCCGCTGCCGGTGCCCAAAGAGAAGCAGATCTCACCAAGCGCGAAGTCGAGCGCGACAAGTTACAAGCGCAGCTAATGGAGCAGCTGATCCGCAAGGCAACACCCTCTCCCTCCGCCAGGGGTTCAAGGAACTCGTCGAGACAACAGTCAAGGGCAGCGTCTCCTAACCGAGCAAGCGACCCTGAACTTGACCAACAGACCAAGCCTATACCCCCCGCAGACCCCCTTCCCAGACTGGTCCAAGCGAGACCCAGCTACAAGGAAGGAGCGGCATACACTGCGGAGAAGCTAAATAAACGATTACAGGATCTGGAAGACCTGATAGAGGAAGAAGAGGGAGAGGAGGAGAACCAAGCCCGACGACAGCACAGTACTCCACCGGACCAGGAGGTCCAGTACAGCCCAGGCTATACCCCCGCGGCGCTGCGCTACAGACCCCCGACTCTATTCACAGGTGAGCACGACGCACGACCAGCCCCGAGGAATAGCACCTGGACCAGCGGGCCATGGTACCCTGTCGGTACCAGCCCACAGAGAGGCGCAAGAGGGGACTCGCCTAGGAGGTCTCTCCCCCAACGCTCGCCGATGTATCAGCCATCCACGGCGTCATACATTGCCACGTCGTCGTTCCCAGACTTCACCTATGAGAATCGAGCACAGTACACGGAGCTCCGGATGTGCTTAGAGACAATGATGGTGGATGTCGCTGATGAACGCCACAAGTATGCAATATTACTGAAGCACCTGAAAGTACCGCGAGCGCACAATATAGCGCTAGCCTATGCCACCTCTACGACCCCATACACAGCGGCCCTAGCCGCGCTGGACCAGAGATATGGACGTATATGGGATTACGTAATCCAAGAGATAAGGCATATTGATCACCTACCCCCAGCAACAGACAATCGCTCATTAGACGACCTGTCAATCAAAGTGCAGTCCCTGGTAGGGATGCTGGGAGCGCAACGGGAAAAGGGCATGCATGAGCTATACGCCAACTCTAACGTCGAGAGGATTTTGGAGAAGCTGCCACCCGCAAGACAAGAGCGTTTTAGGCGGCAGAGAGACTACCGGGATCCTAACGGCCCCGAACCATCCCTCCTTGATCTAGCCGACTTCCTGGCGAGAGAAGTCAGCAGCTTACGACTGGATACGTTCGGGCGGAGCACGCCAAGCTCCAGAGAGGGACCCAGGAGAATAAATGATGGAAGAAGATCGGTGACTGTCATGCACCAATCAGAGTCAGTACCGAGCAGTAAGAGCCACGGTACCCCCTCGAGAAAAGAGAAGTGGAAGATGGTGTGTCCCTACTGTGAGAAAGAACACTGGCTGTCACAATGTAACCTGTTCACAAAGATGAATGCAGAAGAAGTGAGTCAATGGATAAAGTCCAACAGGCGCTGTTACCGATGTGCGCGACCACACATGGCAGCCGAATGCCGCCTAAAGAAAAGGTGCAGTCGGTGCGACGGAGCCCATCTAGATATACTACACGACAGTAACAGAAGACGGCCTTCACCTGCACCATCGAGCGGCACCAAGGCAAGTGTCATGTACATTGACCCCGCCAGCAGCAGCGGCGCCCAAGTGCTCTTAAAGGTAGTCCGTGTGACATTGAGCTACCAAGATAAAGTCATGGACACCTACGCCGTCCTTGATGACGGGTCAGAGAAGACCCTTCTGCTCGCGTCCGCTGCGGCCCAGCTGGGACTGCGGGGGAGCGAGAACTAAATGACGATTCGGACAATAAGAAGAGATTTAAAGACGATAAAGGGCGAGAATGTCTCCTTCACTATCGCAGCAAACGGGCAGCCAGAGCGACGGTATATGATTACAAATGCTTTCACCAGCCAAGAAATAGGACTATCGCAGTACACCTACCCTATCGCCAAGTTGATGGATAAATATGTGCACCTGCGTCAACTACCTATCCCGCTCATAGACAGCGCTACCCCGACCCTGCTGATAGGCTCCGACCATGCAGAACTCATAGTCCCGATTGACCGGGTCCATACAGGACCCCGAGGCTGTCCTGCAGCAGTCGAGACCCGCCTAGGGTGGACCCTACAAGGCCCCCTCGCTAAATCTCTCAACCGAACAGCAGCCACTAGCTGCCTCCACTCCAGAACGACAGAAGAAGACACCACTCTCCTGCAGCATGTCGAGAGGCTATGGACACTAGAGACAATGCCCTTTAAGAACGAAAAGAAAGATATTCGTTCTAAAGAAGACATTTACGCCATCAACCTACTCGAGCAAGGGACAAAGAGAGTCACAGTCGGCGGAGTGATGAGATACGCAACTCCACTCCTGAGGCGAGAGGGAATGCCCACCTTTCACGCAAAGAAAGACGCCACGGAGCGCTATCTATTGAACACAGAGCGGCGCCTAGCCAAAGACCCCGCTCAAGAGCGTGTGTACCGCGCTGAGATTGAGAAGCTAATCACAGCGGGACACGTAACAAAGATTGACATTAAAGAGGCCGATCAGACGACCGAATCATGGTACGTGCCGCATCACAAGGTCCATCACAACGGCAAGGATCGCATTGTGTTTAACTGCAGCTACCAGATCGGATCCCAAAATCTGAATAAAGAGCTCTTGCCCGGCCCCACACTCGGCCCCTCCCTACTAGGCGTGCTACTGCGCTTCCGCCAGGACAAGGTGGCTATCAGCGGGGATATCAAAGGGATGTTCCTGCAGGTGAGACTAGTGGAGGAGGACAAGCCCCTGCTGCGGTTCCTATGGAGAGAGAGGATCGGAGATGAGAACCCAGCCATCTACCAGTGGGAAGTACTCCCCTTCAGAACCACATGCAGCCCGTGCTGTGCTACATTTGCACTACAGAAACACGTCGCAGAGGACCCAGCAGCAGATGAAGAGGTCCGACACAGTGTGAAGAACAGTTTCTACGTGGACAACTGTTTACAAAGCGTTTCGACTCAAGAAGAAGCCGAGGCTCTCCTAATCAAGCTACGCGCCTCCCTGATCAAAGGTGGCTTTGATCTCAGGCAGTGGGCCAGCAGTGACCCGCACGTATTGCGCAGCCTCTCCCCCGCGGACAAGGCTGCCAGCAGCGAGACCTGGATGGCGACCATCCCAGGAGAAGCCCAAGAAATGACACTAGGACTAGTCTGGCGCTTCAAAACAGACTCGCTCCACTATAGACACAAACCCCTGACTCCAGAGCAGGAAAGGTCGACGGCGACACCGACCACCAGACGGAGTGTGTACAGAACACTCGCCAGACAATATGACCCGTTGGGATGTATTCTACCTTACACCACCAGGGCAAAGATGATTGTACGAGCACTATGGGACAAGGACCAGGGCTGGGACGACCCAATACCCGCACACCTTGCCTCAACATGGAGAGAGTGGGAGACGGAACTCCGCTCACTCCCAGGCGTCAATATACGCCGCAGCTACTTCCCATCCACAGTGAGGCCAGAGACATGCAAGATTGATCTACACGTCTTCAGCGACGCCTCCGAAGTAGCCTATGGATCGGTGGCCTACTTGCGTGCCCAAGAGAAGGGAGGAAAGATACACACTGCTTTCATCCTGGCCCGCTCAAGAATAGCCCCACGAAAGCAACAATCTATCCCGCGTCTAGAGCTCTGCGCAGCCCTAGCAGGAGCGCATCTAGCCACGTTAATCCAACGTGAACTCACCATTCCGGTGCACAGAACAATCTTGTGGTCAGATTCCACGACAGTACTCACATGGATCAAGTCTGATTCATGCAGATACAAAGTCTTCGTGGGAGTCAGAGTCACCGAGATTCAAGAGTTAACAGAAGCAGCGAGCTGGCGGTATGTGGACACCAAACACAACCCAGCTGACGTCATCACCCGGGGAATGTCCCTGGATGACCTCACCCGTCGCAACATGTACAGTGACGGACCAGAATTCCTCAAGCTCCCGGAAGAAGAGTGGCCTACGCCCACCCCACGGGAAGCAAGTAACGAGGAGGCTGAGAACAAAACCTATGTTCTGTGGACTGAGCACAGTCGCCTCCACAGACCCCAACATAGATGACTGCATTACCCTAGAGAGTGCGCAGCAAAAGACATTCCTGTGGCACCACCCAGAGATTCAGTCCACCACCGACATGTCAGCAGCTGACTACGAAGAAGCAGAACTTCTTCTACTACAACGAGCCCAGAGAGACTCGTTCCCCGATGAGCTAGACTGTCTACAGGGAGGAAAGCCCGTCCCATCAGACAGCAGACTGCTCCACCTGGCACCCGAGAGTGACGCCCATAATCTCATCAGAGTGGGTGGTCGCCTGCGGAGAGCCCCCGATCTACCGGATGACATTAAGTACCCGATAGTCTTGAACAGCCGACACAAGGTCACAGAGCTGATCATAAAGAAATACGACGAGGATGTACACCACGCAGGAGCAGAGAGAGTCTTCGCGGAGATCAGACGTCGCTATTGGATACTTCAAGGAAGAGAAGCGGTGCGACGCTTCCAGCGAACCTGTCTAGACTGCCGAAAGTGGCGCGCGCAGCCCAGCATACCACGGATGGCTGACTTACCCCCCTGTCGCCTCCGACTCGGCGACAAGCCATTCCACTCCACAGGCATGGACTGTTTTGGCCTGTTGTATATAAAGAGAGGAAGAGGAACCGAGAAGCGGTGGGGTATTGTATTCAAATGCATGACCACCAGAGCGATACATATCGAGCTCCTTCCGACCATGAGCACAGACTCATTCCTTATGGCCTTCCGAAGATTCACATCACGGAAAGGAAAACCGTCTACATTATTGTCTGATCACGGGACAAACTTCAAAGGCGGAGAAAGAGAGCTGAGAGAGAGCTTCCAAGCTATGGGCCCAGAACTTAAGACCCACCTCGCTCCATCCCAGATTGACTTCCAGTTTAATCCCCCGAACGCACCCCACTTCGATGGAACCTGGGAACGAGAAGTACGTTCTATAAAGACAGCCCTGTACGCCGTGCTTGGGGCCCAGACTGTGGCGGAAGAAGTCCTAATGACAGTCCTCACGGAGATCGAGGGAGTATTGAACTCAAAGCCCCTCGGTTACGTCTCCAGTGATGTAGCAGATGTCGACCCAGTCACCCCCAACACACTCTTAATGGGGCGGCTGGACCCCGCGCTACCCCAGACAATGTACAGGCCTGAAGAAGCGAACGGCCGAAGAATGTGGAGGTACAGTCAAGTACTAGCTGACAAGTTTTGGAGCAGCTTCCTACTCCACTACCTACCGTCTCTACAGACCCGCCAGAAGTGGGTAAAAGAGAGAGACAATTTGACAGAAGGAACAGTCGTCATGATTATCGACCAGTCACTACCCAGAGCTATGTGGCCGGCTGGCCGCGTAAGCAAAGTGATCACCGGTGCCGATGGCAAGGTCCGAGCAGCTGAAGTACTCGTCCAAGGGCGAACCTACACACGACCCGTGGCGAGGCTAATAGAACTGCCCCGACTCCCAGATACTATCGATGATGACCATGACCCCATGACTTTGTGAGTTGACTGACCCTTACAGCGGACCTTGAGTGGTAGACAGTGCGGTTAATCTGTCTCTGCTTAGCTAATTAGGTGGGACTAATTAGGGGGCGGCTGTTGTGAAGGATCAGATTAAACCGAATATATATATTTATTTATATATATATATTTAAATAGTATTTGTATATCGTTTGATATCCCCTGTATATTCCTTGTACAATATGCACTGAATATCCCTTTAGTCTACTAAACAGCCCATAATAGTTTCATTCTACCATTGGACGAGAACCTGGCGCCAGCAGCCATACCCCTAGGTTCAAGTTCAATCGTGCCGCCCAACATGTCGTGGCAAGCCCGGTTCCGCGTAGGAATACGTCTGGCGAAATACGAATGGTACTATTTGTTCACAGCGCATATATATATGGCGCAAGTAAAGTAGAACTTTCTTTTAGTCCATTAGTTCTTTACCCTCCAACCGAGTAACAGACGCGAAGCCTCACCCACGACGCACGTGTGGTGCAGTAAGGCCTACTTGGCCTCAGAATAGGCATTGAGATATCGTGTGGATTAATAGTTGAGTTGTCATAGTTTGGCACTATACCGTCGAGTTGGACGTATTCTATTAAGCTAATAATAGTCTATTATGTATGGTGCATCGTTCGGTTAGAGTTATAATGTTATCAGTACCCCCATCGTTCCTGACGTTATCTGGAGTCTTAACCAGGCTGGGCAGACCACTAGTGGTGCTTGCATCCGAGGAGCTCCGGGCCAGGACGAGGAGACCTGTACATTGGATTACTTTACCCGGACGACGGCGAGCCTTCCACGGCTTGGATTATGCTTTGGGTGCTTTGATTATTCCATGGATAACGGCCAACACTGCTGAGTGTTGGAACTACCCCCCGGAGAGGAGTCCAGGTGAGACGGCGCTCTACTCCAGTGAGGTCGCCTCACGTCTCTCCGTCGTGGACCGGCAGCTGCCGTCCACCAGAGGGTCCAGCTGTATTCATCTGCGGACCGAGGTTCTGTGGGCACCGTGTTCAAGACTTTGAATTCTCCCAAGAAATCGTCGGCCAGATGGGATACCGCCAGCGGCTTCTCTAACCCCCCCCTCCTACTGTCTTACAACCAGCGGGACCCCCCCCCCCTTAGTGTATCCAGCTATAATCATTTAAGTACCATCGCTATAGTTCCCTAAAGAACCGGGTTGTATACTTACTCCCGGCGTAACCAGAGATTGGACATTCAATGTTGATTTACCTACGAATACTCATTTGCCATACAAGTGCATTTCAAATCATAAGTGTAAACAAGTGAACGTTGTATATACCTTTTGCTATATTAAATATTCGATTTGTACATTTGTGTGGACTTCGTTTCATCAGGTGGGAAAGTGTTCATCATATTTATATCATGTACTGGATGGCCAGAAGTTAAAGTACAAGAGGTAGTGGTTTGGTAATACCATACTTATCAATACAGTCAGGGAATTGTACCCCTCAGTTATAATAATAATAATAATAATAATAATAATAATAATAATAATAATAATAATAATAATAATAATAATAATAATAATAATAATAATAATAATAATAAAACTAACAACAATAATAACAGCACAAGACAGGCAAACAAGAAAGTAAAACAATAAAAATTAAATAAAAAAATAAAAAATAAGTGTGGCTCTTATGTGTGTGCATTATCTATGTGTGCTATATATATGTGTGTTCTACCTACCCATGTGTGCGTGTGCCTTACCTATGTACGTGTTTTATGTGTGAATTTTTTATATGCCTATAATTCGCGCTTGCATGTTCTATGTGTGTGCATGCGTATATGTGTGGTGTGAGCGTGTGCATGTGTCCGTGTATATGTAAGCACCTTCGCATCAGTTACGGTTCCCTCTGCAACAATGCCAGTACAATCAGACAAAACAAGGCAGCATTGGTCCATTGGGAGGTTACTGGTAATGGGGAAATCCGGCGAGTACAGTGGTGGACCAATGTGACAGATAAGGGTCCCAGATTTCATAAAAAGTGTCCAACTTGGAATGCAGAATGCACGTGATATACTCACAGGGAATGCATTCCATTATGATATTGTGCCATGACCTCTTTGATGGGACCTCATCCTTGATCCAAAACAATAGGATGTTCTTCCTAGCAGCAAACGTCAACAAATTGAACAGTCTCTTATGTTTGAAATTGGCAATATGAATATCTAGGAGGCCCAGTAAAAGGCAGAGGGGATCCCGCTCGATGGGGGTGTGAAATATGTGAGATAGTTCCTCTACGATGTCGAACCAATAGCTCTGAAGCTTTACACAGGTCCAAAAGCAGTGGACGTGGTTTCCAGTCTCTATCTTACATTTAAAGCAAAGTGGGGACGTATTGGGATACATTTTACTCTTAAGGGCGGGGTTAATATGAATGCGGTGCAAGATTCTAACTTGAATAGCCTTGGTGCGGTTGCAAACAGATTTTTTTTGCGTAGGTCCATGCATCCTGCCAGTCTGCATCTGTGATCTCTATGTCCAGGTATTTTTCCCAGGACTGTTTAGTAACAAAGGAAGATAAAGATGAATTAAGGTTCAGAGTACTATAGAAGATAGATATTTGTTTTTTGGGGATCTGCAAGGAGAGGGCTTTCTCCACCTGCGAGTAGGGTGACCAGGTGTCCTGCTTTTGGTTGTACTGTCCCACCATTTGACCGAATGTCCCACGTCCCACATATTGAGAGGATGTCCCTCTTTTTGAAGCAAAAAAAAAATACAGGTCAGCCGACTGTGGTAGCAAGCTAGCTCCTGTCATTTGGCCAGACTCAGATATTGCAAAAAAAATATCGTGTGGTCATACAAAAGCTACATCCATAGTTATCCATAGTTATTCTAATAGAGAAACACAATTTATTTGTATTGTTATTTTTGTTCCCTAGTGTTCCCTAGTTCTGTGTTAACAGGGAATATCGAACACAAGACATTCCTGTCAAGTGATAAAGTTTGAATATTTAAAACAGATGTTAAGTGGTAACAAGCTGGCTGCCAGTGCCAAGATGAATGTGGAGAGATATAATTCTGTATTTAATTTGTATTTATTTTGATTTAACCTTTATCTATTCGGTGAAGACCAGTTATTCTAATAAAAAAGAATTACATTATCTATCTGTCCCACTTTGTCCCACCAAAATCTTACTGTTGTCCTGCTTTTGGACTTTTTGCATCTGGTCACCCTACCTGCGAGGTGGAGCTGTTAGTTAAAAGTGAGGTGTCCTTGGTGATAAACTGCCTAATTTGTAGGTATCTAAAAAAATCCGCTTTCAATAGGCCATACCGCTGCTGCAGCTGTGTACAGGACATTAGGGTCTGGCCATCAAACAGGTGGCCAAGGTCAGTTATGCCCTGCTTATGCCAGGTCTTGAAGCCGCCGCCAATTTGGTCTGGCTTAAAATCAGGATTGCCTACGATCGGGGTAAGAGGAGAGGTCAGCTTGGCTCGGCCCTCCACCTTACGGACAGTCTTCCAGGCCTTGACGGAACATAGTGTGATGGGGTTGGAGCATATTTTCCTAACAGACTTAAAGTCTTTGATAAATAGTAGGTTCCATAGGGGGGACTTAGATTGCGAGGATTCAATGTCCAGCCAGATTGACAGTGGGTCTGATCTGAACCAGCCGACCAGTACCCTAAGGTGTGCTGCTAGTTGGTAATGTCTAATATTAGGTAGGTCTAGACCCCCATCTTCACTATCCATCTGTAATTTGGCCATTTTCAGATGCGGTTTCTTTCCATTCCAAATGAATGAGCTTAGCCAGCCTTCTAGCACCTTGATAACCTTGTTTGTCAGCAGCACTGGGATCATTTGGAGAGGGTATAATAGTCTGGGGAGTACGTTCATTTTGACGAGGGCTATCCTACCCAGCCAGGAGATCGGTAAAGGGGCCCATCTAACTAAGTCTGCCCTTATGGTGTCTAAAAGGGGGGGAAAGTTGGCCTTAAACAATGTATCATAGGTGGGTGTCACAAATACTCCTAGGTAAACAAAGCCGGAGGGCGACCAGCGAAATGGGAAGGGCTCCGGCAGGATCGGAATGGATTTAAGTGTCCTAAGTGGCATCGCTTCGGATTTGGAAAAGTAAATTTTGTACCCCGAGAAGGTTCCAAATGTGGAAATCATGCGGGTTAGACATGGAATTGAAGAGTCAGGTTTAGATATAAAGATCAGTACGTCGTCCGCATAAAGAGTGATTTTGTATTCCCTCTCGCCCACTCTAATACCCGAGATCTCGGCTGACTGCCTTACGGCCTGCGTGAGTGGTTCTATGGCCATGTCAAATAGTAAAGGGCTAAGAGGATCCCCCTGGGGGTTCCCCCGTTGTAGAGGAAAGTTGTTAGACCTAAGTCCGTTAGTCAGGACCGCCGACATCCGTGAGTTGTAAAGAACCTTGACAGAGTCAATAAAAGTGTCTCCTAAGCCAAATTCAGCGAGGGTTAGAAACAAATACGGCCATTCTACGCGGTCGAATGCCTTCTCCGCGTCGAGAGACAGAACCACCGCAGGGTGGTCTGTCTCACGACTCATTTGGATGATATTAAGGAGCCGTGTTGTCGGTAGAGTTCCTACCCTTAATAAAACCGGTCTGATCTTCGTTAATAATAAAAGGGAGTACTTTTTCCAGGCGCATGGACAGGATCTTGGAGAGCAACTTTTGGTCAGAATTAAGTAGGGCTATAGGCCTATAGGAGGCACACTTTTCAGGGCATTTACCCTTCTTAAGGAGAAGGCAAATATTAGCCTCCCGTAGGGACTGGGGTAATATCCCCACCTCAGAGGAGTGATTAAGCATTGCCAGCAGGGGATCCAAAAGAATATGACCGAATTCCTTATAGAACTCGCATCCAAAACCGTCCGGGCCCGGAGCCTTACCAGATGGCATAGCCTTAAGGGCGCCCAGAGCTTCTTCCTTCGTAATTGGGGCGTTAAGGAGCAAGTTCTGATCTTTCGATACCTTAGGGAGGTGCAATTCAGCGAAAAAAGCTTGCATGTCAGAGAGAGCACCGTCGGGTCGTTCAGTCCTATAGAGTTGGGCATAGAAAGAGGCAAACTCTTTATTAATAGTTTTGGTGTCAAATGACCTGACCCCGTTGGAGTCCGAGATTGAGGCTATTACTTGGGTGTCAGCCCTTTTTTTTGCCAAGTTAGCCAGGCACCTACCAGGCTTGTCACCGTGTTCGTACATTCTCTGTCTGTCTGTTCTGGTGGCCGTAAGCTCTATAAGCACAGCCGGGGCTGGGTTTGAAACATGTTGATTTTCAAGGTCGGCTAGTTTGGATTCAAGAAGTTTGCATTGTTAATTTTTCTTGCGTTTCTTGGATGATACGTAAGATATAATCAGTCCGCAAGAAAAGACCTTGGATGTTTCCCAGAGCAGAGACGGGTTATCCGTAGAATGCGAGTTAATTGAGTAGAACATTTAAAATTCCGATTCGAAATAGGAGACAAACATATCATCTTTGAGGAGGTATGGGTTGAGGCGCCAACGCCTCGACAGCGCCCTCTCTTCTGACATGGAGTAGACCAGATATATAGGGGCGTGATCCAATAAAACGATACTTCCGATTTTGGATATCTCTAGAATGACTAAAATTGAAAGAATGAGACGAAAGCAGGGCGCAATCAGAGGTGTTATTACGCAAGTTTTGAATCAGATGGACATTGAAATTGATGTGGAAACTCCGTCCGGATGTTGATCACTTGATCACTTTATTGGATTTACTGCTGGGAGTTAAAGAAGACAGTTTGTTGGAACCTGACCGTGAAATAGAACAGCTATAAGTCTGATGGATGATTTGGATGCTGATATTGAAGCCGCGAGATGTAAGGAGCGCGTCATTATGTTGAACTGACGGCAGCAGCGGGAGGGTGAGTAATGCAATAGCGCCAGTGAAGTAGAGAAATGTAATGAAACGTGCACCGGTAAACTTCTATAAAGGACACTTTCGTATTATAACCCGACATTTGGACAATCCATTATTTGGAAAGTAGTTATTCTACACTTTGGTGTAGTGTATACAACTTGTATGGTCCGTTTTTGCTGTCCATGGTGCTGAAGCCAGGTTGCGTGTATGCTTTTACCAACGCAGTTGTGTTTCCGGGTTCCCGTTTTGCGCTCTGATTGGCCACTGACCTACACGCGTACGCCCCCCTCACTATCGCCTTTGGGGCGTGAGATATGAAGACAGATTTAACTGGGTATAGGAAGGCAGTACCATACGAGCCGCTCTATCGGAGATAGGATCACATTGTGTCATGTTTTGCTAGAGGGTGGCGATGTTTATTATTCCGAATAGATCTACATGGGCTTATAGCCTATAATACGTGACATTTGAAGCAGGCACCACTGCTGTTGTAATTGTCTGGTAATAGCTGTTTCAAGTGTTTATTATTGGGTTGTTGTCGCAGACTCACTGCATGTTCAATTTGCGGCTCGTATGGTACTGCATTCTTATACCCAGTTAAATCTGTCTTCATATCTCACGCCCCAAAGGCGATAGCGAGGGGGGCGTACGCGTGTAGGTCAGTGGCCAATCAGAGCGCAAAACGGGAACCCGGAAACACAACTGCGTTGGTAAAAGCATGCACGCAGCCAGGTCGCATTTATACTGATATATTGCAAATGTTATTGCTGTCATCTTGGGTCTCCCTTGCAAAAGAGATCTTGTATCTCAATGGGACTTGCTGGTTAAATAAAGGTTAAATAAAAAGCTTGGCCCGGCCTGCCTGAGTCAAATTCCCGGTAGGAATTACGGTCCCAGTCCGCGACTGTGCACAGCCAACCATGGTAAGACGTTGATCTATAAAAGTTAGATGTTATGATTAAGCAAGCAAAATATTTATACTAAAATACCAAGTTTCCCACAGCAGAAACTGGTGGGTGAACTCTAAACCCTCTAATATATTAAAATCAAATCGAGTTTTATTGTCACATACACAATCATACACCTCTTGAAGCAGGATGCTTGCATGCTCTGGAATGTAATGTTAGAGATGGATAAGAGATACAAGATGTGTGTTGTTGTAGAGTGCATGAGCAACTCCATAACTCTCTATCTCCCTGTTTTGTTTTCTAGGATCATTTACCACTATAATGACGTGCGTGCGTGTGTCCAGTCTGAGGTTTGTGAGCAGCAGTCGTGACAGCAAGGCCCGAATCTAGCACTACCAACAACAGGAGTGGAAGACTGGACCTTTACCCTCTACCTGGACATCTTATAGGCCTATAATAATAAAAATAAAAAAATAAGTGTGGAATGCTTGGTACTGTTGACCAAACTTCTTTCTTGGCTTAATTGAGTAGTTTCTGGCATGATTGATATTTAGATTAGATTAGATTCAACTTTATTGTCATTTGCACAGACTACAAGTACTGAGACAATGAAATGCAGTTTAGCATCGAACCAGAAGTGCAAAAACTTACATATGATGTATATATATAAATAGAATAAACAGTAAAGGTAGGTATAAATGTGCTAAGATACAGTATGAACATTAACAGAATTAACTGTATGAAAAGAGTGGTATGAATACGCTAAGATATATACAGTCACAGTGTGAACACTAGTAGTAACAGTATGGACAGTATTCAATGTAGCATTTAAGTTAGTCATGGATGTATTTGAGCTCTTATAATACATCAAGATTCAAGATTCAAGATTCAAGAGTTTTAATTGTCACGGCATACAGGTATACAATGAAATGCGGCTGGTCTTGCCCGCGACGATGTGCAATACAGTGGTACAACATATAATAGAATCCAATGAAAATACAGTGGTACAACATATTAATAGAATCCAATAAAACAGTGCAATAAACAGGTACATGGTGTGCCATCTCGGTATCTGTACATTAGTATTTACAGAGCATATAGGACATGCTAGTTAGCTTTAGTAGTGCAATACACTGTTCCTGATGTTATACTACTTTAAGTGGCCTTTCCTCTGGCCATAAGTGTGCGTGTGTGCGGCATGAGTGTTAAAGTGGCTGCTAGTGTGTGAGCGTGCTCAGCGTGCGTGTCGTGTATGTACTTGTGTGTGGATAGTTCAGTTTCTGTGTCTCTCAATGTTCATTGTTCAAGGCTCTGATGGCCTGGGGGAAGAAGCTTAGCCTAAGCCTCTCCGTCTTAGTCTCTAGAATTCGCAGGCGTCTGCCTGACCTCAGCAGCTGGAACAGGCTGTTATTGGGGTGGTGGGGGTCTTTCATTATCCTGCAGGCTCTGGATTTGCACCTCTTGTTGTATAGAGCCTGCAGGGGAGGTAGCGCAATACCCGTGGTACGCTCGGCTGAGCGCACCACACTCTGTAGGGCCTTCTTGTCCTGTGCCGTGCTGTTCCCATACCAGGCAGTGATGTTTCCGGTCAAGATGCTCTCTACAGCTCCTGAGTAGAAGGACTGGAGTATCTTCCCCGATACTCTGAACTTCCTTAACTGTCTCAGGTGGTAGAGGCGCTGCTTCGCTTTCTTTACTACTGTGCCTATGTGTGTTGACCATGTCAGGTCCTCTGAGATGTGGACCCCCAGGTACTTGAAGCTGCTCACCCTGTCCACGGTAGCCCCGTTAATCCTCAGTGGTGTGTGTGTCTCCCGCTGTCCTCTCCTATAATCCACGATCAGCTCCTTGGTTTTACCAATGTTCAGGAGCAGGCTGTTGTCCTGGCACCAACGTTCCAGTACCTCAACCTCCTCCCGGTAGGCCTTCTCGTCGTTGTCCGAGATCAGCCCCACCACCACCGTGTCGTCGGCGAACTTCACAATGGTTACAGTATGAAATGCAAATGCTAAGAAATGCAGAGTAATAACAGCTTGAGGTATGATATTCACTGCATTTCCATATTCACTTTGTGCATGTATATGTGAATGTCTTAACATAAGATAACATTAGGATGTGTCATGTGTGTATATTTATGACTAGAAGCACAAGAAAAATATGAATGCATACATACTCTAAATGTTACAGTATGTAACGTTAGCCTATGCATTCATATTTTTCGTAACTTATCCTAGGTTATGGGACAGTCCCCACAGACAACAGAAAAACTGATTAATGCTGTCTCTCTGCCACCCCCCGGGAATGCTATTATATATATTGAATGAATTGAATGTTAATTTTCCCTTTGTAGTCCGTGATTGTTTTTAGTCCAGACCACATGTGTGCAGAACATTCAATGTAATTCTGTAATTTCTATATGCAAACATGAGAAGTTTGATTGAATGGCCAGATGTGGAGGCCTTTGGACACAGAGTAGCAGTGATTATTGAGATTTTCACAGAGAAACCATCCAATCTGAAAGCACATGCCCAAATGTTTTCCACACCAACAAGCACAGCCACACTATGAGGGATCTATTTGTTTCCTAACAAAAGGGTGGAGTGGCCATACAAGTGACAAACATAACACAGACCAGTGGTTCTCTTGACAATTGGCTGCACATGCAAGGGCGTAATTTTGTTTTCAATGGTGGAGGCCCCCCCCCCCCCCCCCTTCGTATAGATATATTTTTTTAATCAGTTGTGCAATAGTCAATTTTGGTGAGTTGTTTCTATACAATTCACTTATGACAAATCATAACGCTGCGCGAGTCTCAGAATGTGCATACTACGTTGTGTGTGTGAGAGAGAGAGAGAGAGAGAGAGAGAGAGAGAGAGAGAGAGAGAGAGAGAGAGAGAGAGAGAGAGAGAGAGAGAGAGAGAGAGAGAGAGAGAGAGAGAGAGAGAGAGAGAGAGAGAGAGAGAGAGAGAGAGAGAGAGAGAGAGAGAGAGAGAGAGAGAGAGAGAGAGAGAGAGAGAGAGAGAGAGAGAGAGAGAGAGAGAGAGAGAGAGAGAGAGAGAGAGAGAGAGATGTTAATAAAGTTATTATATATATTAAGTCCAATTATATTAAAGAATTCGTTTAGAGAATTAGCTCAGCTCTGAGAAGTGAGAAAAAACGGCATGTGAAAATAATATTAGTTAGCTGAAGCAGCGCACGTCAAGTTTCTTTCATGTGAGTATAAATATTTTTTTTATAAATTTGCCAATTTGCGGTTATCTGTGGTCATTTAATCTGTTTGGATATGCAATTTGTAGATGCAAATTGCGTGAGCTGCTAGCGCATCTTTTATAGTTAATGGCTGTTCAGTATAATTAAGCTAACTCAGTCTCCATTGTCTTCTTAAACAACTGCCTGCATGCATGCTGTGTGCAATTAAAATATTATGGCACACCGAAATGATGTTGTTTCATGCAAAATATTAAGTGTTCGATATTGGGTCAAGTGCAAGTGTGAGTTATAGTGCAGGTAAACATGGCGTCGCCATGCGTGCATGCATGCTGTGTGCAATTAAAATATGATGGCACACCGAAATGATGTTGTTTCATGCAAAATATTAAGTGTTCGATATTGGGTCAAGTGCAAGTGTGAGTTATAGTGCAGGTAAACATGGCGTCGCCCTCGTGCGTGCCATGCATGTCAAGCCGCATCTCCATTTTAGGTTTGTTTGCACATTATGTCCTATTATCGGGTTTGAGGGAGATTAATTTGGTTAGGTTGAGTGTCATGCAGGCGTCGCGTCCTCATGGCATGCATGGTCGAAGCCACATATCTCCATTTCTTTGAGCTTGTAAATTGATGTTTGTAATAGATATATATTTTTGACAAAAGGAGGTTTGAGAGAGATATTAATTCACGCTCTCATTCATCTCCGCTCTCTCTCTCCCTCCCTCCCTCTCTCTCTATCTCCTCTCTCTCTCTATCTCCTCTCTCTCGCTCTCTCTATCTCCGCTCTCTCTCTATCTCCTTCTGATTGATGGTTAAACATTCAAACTGTGAAAATTATGATCATGTTTTTGTAAGCTAATATATAGTATGAACTTGTTATATTGAGTTGTAAGTTATTCTGGTATATGTTTCATGGAGGTCTAAACGTTGTATTTTTTCCCTTGCCTTTCAGGTAGCAAGTGCTGCTGGGAAATATTCAAATGAGCCAAACAGTAAGCTGATTATTTTTAAATATAAAAACACATTTGTGAGATGGGACTGTATCGTTGAGACCAGAACATAGTTTATTAATCTGTTTCCACAGAGCTCAGTTTTTTCTCATAGTTCCAATATGGTAGTCTGGCAGTGTAAATTGTGTGCAGCTTCTTTGACTTCTAGAATACAGTTATTTAAACACTACAGACTGCAACACAGCCACTTTTCCAGAGTCAGTCCTCTTCCATGCCTCCATACTGATTGTATCTGTAAATTTAATACGCTAAATGCATTAAGTACTCATTTGTCAAGATATCATACTGCACAACTTAGCAGTAGACCAGAACAGAGTCTGAGCCCTGTGGTAATAAAATGCCCTTTGTGCGCATTTCGGGAACCCTTTTCTAAATCAATTTTCTTAAGTCATCTCAGAAAGCATTTAAAAAATAATGAAACAGTGACATGCCCATATAAGGATTGTAGCTATAGCACAAATGTTTACTCTTCATTCAATTGCCATAAAAACAGAGTACACCAATTAAGTCTTGCATCAGACTTAAAAGCTGTCGTTGTTGAGGATCCCCAAGACAGGATTTCTGAGGTCACTAGTGATTTGCATGAAGAATGTCCAGGCCAGAGCATAGAAGTGGTGGATGATGATGATCAATGTGACACTGACAATCTAAGAAATCAACTTAAAATGAACCTATCTTCCTTGTTCCTAAAGATGCAGGCTATCCTCCATGTCTCAAACACAGCTATTCAAGAAATAGTAGACCACTTGAATCAGGTCTTCTCCTTATCTCAGCCATTGATCAAGGAGTCAGTTAATGACATATTGCAGAGAAATGGTCACAATATTGCAGAACCTACACTGGATGAAGTTGTTGGCGCTGTCATGAACTGCAATGTTCTGTCTACATCTACCTCTGAAGGTGCAGAGTTGTGTTCAACCAAGCGCAGAAAAAGCTTTATGGAGCGCAACTATCCATGTGTAATGCCAGTAGAGTATCAGTTGGAGCAACCAGGACATACCAGCATGTATGTTCCCATCCTTTCAATGATTCAAGAGTTGTTTAAAAACACAGACATCCTTGACAAGATTACAGAACCAAATACTACATCTGGTCAATATGTGTCATGCTCTGATGGCTCCCATTTCCTTGAAAATGAGTTACTGTCAACAGGGAATCTCATCCTACCACTTCAGCTATATATAGATGATCTGGAAATTGCCAATCCGCTTGGCACATCACGTAAAATTCACAAACTTTGTGCTATATATTGGGTCCTTGCCAATGTGCCACCAAAATACCGATCAGCATTACACGCTATACAGCTGGCAATGCTGGTAAAAGTGACAGACCTCCGTAGGTATGGATATGCAGCTGTACTTGCTCCATTGCTGCGTGATGTTCATACTCTGGAACAAGATGGTGTTTTCATTGAAAGAGTTGGTCAGAATGTCAAAGGCACAATCTGGTGTGTTTCTGCCGACAATCTGGGCGCTCATGGATTCGGTGGCTTTGTGGAGTCATTTAGAGCAGGCTATGTTTGCAGATTCTGTCTGGCCACAAGTGAACAGTTTCAAACAACTGAAGTCAGAGAGGGAGAGTTTTCTCTGAGAACCAAAGTCAGCCATGACCTGCATGTACAAACTGCACATGACACTTCGAGCAGCCATTTTGGTGTTAAAGGTGGCTGTGTCTTACGTGAATCCCTGAATTACTTTCATACAATCACAGGATTTTCTCCAGATATACTTCACGATCTTCTGGAAGGTATGGTTCCCGTGGAGCTTTCTCTCTGTGTTAAAGAGATGATTCGGCGAAAGTACTTCACTTTAGAGTATTTGAACAAAAAGATTGCATCATTCCCGTATCAGCACGCTGATAAAGTGGATAGACCTCACCCAATTCCCCAAACATTTGTTTCTCGAGGAACAATAGGAGGCAATGGGCATGAAAATGCCACTCTGCTCCGACTGCTTCCATTACTTGTAGGCAGTGTAGTACCAGTGGGTGATGCAGCATGGGCAGTTTTGATGGAGCTGAAAGAGGTGCTAGAGTTAGCATTGTGCCCATCATATACTGATGAAACCTTAGACTATTTTCAGTGCAAAATCAGTGATCATAGACAGGTACTATTAGAGGTTTTCCCTGCAGTTAAACTCCATCCTAAACATCACTATGTGGAGCATTATCCCGCTCTAGTTAAGTGCTTTGGACCCCTGCTGCATGTTTGGACCATGCGATTTGAGGCCAAGCACCGCTTTTTCAAAAGAGTGGTGCATGACACTCAAAACTTCAAAAATATCTTGAAGACGATGGCAATCAGACACCAACACATGATGGCATATCATCTTGCTTCACCATCATATTTCAAGCCAAAAACCCAGGCATCCAGGGTTGACTCTGTTCTGGTTTCATCTCTACCAGCAGTAGCTCAGGTACACATTAGAGGACACACAGTTAGTGACACAATCTACCAGACATCAAAGGTAACCATTCATGGCACAGACTATGTCTGTGGAATGTTTCTCTCCGTCAGAGTCAGTGGTGGACTGTCTACATTTAACCAAATAGAACAGATCTACCTTGTGAATAACGAGGTTTCTTTTCTGTGTCGAGACTATGACTCCTGGTATATAGAACATCTTAGGTCCTATGAGCTGTCAACCAGTAAAGTAAAGCACATCCTGGATAGAAAATCACTCTACATTCTCTACTGTTCACTAGTTTTACCATATTTAAATTACTGTGCTGAAGTCTGGGGAAACAATTATAAATCTACACTACAACCACTTTTTATACTCCAAAAAAGGGCCATAAGGATAGTTCACATTGCAGGTTATCGTGATCACACTAACATATTGTTTCTGGAGTCAAAGACATTGAAGTTAAATGATCTTGTGGAATTTAAAACGGCACAATTAATGTATAAAGCAAAAAGTCATGCACTTCCAAGAAACATTCAAGAATTGTTCTTTGATAGGGAGGGGGGTTATAATCTGAGGGGAGAACACAATTTAAAGGTGCTAAACGTACGCACTACCATGAGAAAACACTGCATCTCAATATGTGGAGTGAAACTGTGGAACAGTCTAAATGTGGTGCTAAAGCAATGTCCAAACATGAGACAATTCAAACTGATGTATAAGGAAATTATGTTCACAAGGTACAGGGATGAAGAAGGGACTTGATATTCACGGGTGTTTACATTTTATTTTGTTTTCTATTTTATTTTATTTTATACATATATAGTTTTTGTTTTTGTTTTGCATATATATATATATATATATATTTTTTTTTCCTTTTCTTTTCTTTTCTTTTCTTTTTTATGTTTAAAATAGTACACTCATTTGAGTAGTGGAAAAGGGGTAGGATTAAATAAGTGTATACTTCTTCCTACTCCTTTTCGAACATGCAGATTGAGTTGTTTTTCTTTTTTGTTATTGTTTGTTGTATTCATTGCATGTTCGAAATAAAGACTTCAAATCAAAAATCAAATCAAAATCAAAAACCACACAACCACATCTGTCCATCTACCTACAGTCTGGTCTCAATGATACAGTCCCACTCTCAGCATACAAGATCGATGGTCTGCTGCTGCTGACTCCCAAGCGATTCATTCAAGTGAAACGGAACTGAGTCCAGCTAATGGTGAATAGTTATTTTATTAATCAATTATTGTCTCTTTATTCACTCGTTGTGTAATTGACCAGTTTATATTCTGTATAAGTTCATATTCTGTATATGTTAATAATGACGCTTTCTGTGTTGTGTTTATGATTACTCCTTAGGTCCTTGAGCTGCTGTCTGTCGACCGGACCACATCTGTCCACTGTCCATCTACCTGCAGTCTGGTCACAACGAAACAGTCCCACTCTCAGCATACAAGATCGATGGTCTGCTGCTGCTGCTGCTGACTCCCAAGCGATTCATTCAAGTTTCCATAGCACAATGGCAGCTGCCTCCCCACAACCCATGATCCTTCGTGTTGTTGAGCCAGACCGGGCTAGAAAATTAAAACTCAGTTCACGACCCGCCTCTGTTGATGCACTGATCACGATTATAAAAGAACAGTTGGAAATAGACCTTGACTTCAGTTTGCTGTATGAAGATCCAGACTTTGATGGGAAACTTACTTCCCTTGATGACATTACGGAATTGCCACAAAAAGCTGTTGTGCACATTTCACTTTCGCTCGACTCCAGCTCTCTTGCATCTACTGATATACTTTCAGATATATCATCTCCAGAACGTCTAAGCAGATGGCCTCCAGGTCCTTTTCCAGTTCCTACATTTGCATTCGATGTTGAGCTGAAACTTAGAGACGGAAACAACGAATTTGAGAAGAACAAGAGACACCTTAAGTTGACAAGAGACCTAAAGCACGACATCTTAGAAAAGCTTGCATCTACAATGTATGCTTTCAAGGCTTATCCAAGTGATAAAGAGATAGCAGTGGCTTCTGCGGCTCTTGTCGCCAAACATCCCTGCTTGAAGGAAGCAGGATCTGAGACCGGCTGCAATGGATGGAAGAACAGCATCAAATTCAAGATGGGCAATTTCAGGAACAAGCTGAGACGGGCAGGATGTGAGGAGGTCACTGTAAATGCTGGAAAAAGAGGTAGAAGCAATCCTGATGGCGAACCTTCACATTCCAACATTAAAAGACCCAAGCGAGCAGAAGTAAACTTCCTACCCAACTATCCCCAAGGAGAGGATTCCTTGAGGCTTGAGCAGTTGAGGCAGACAATTGCTGAAGAAGTCAAGAAGACTGAGAAGAACCTGCCCCTCATTAGAAAGCTGATGCAGACCACATTTGCCCTGCGCCGACAGACCATAGTGAAGTCCAGCCCACCAGTGAAAGAGCTCATGGACCTCTGGCCTGCTCTCAAAATGGAGTCTGAGGTAATATAGATCAGCTCTCTCTTTCCTGTGTTAACATTTGGCACATTCTGTGTGTTTTAAAGTGAAACTTGTGATTCTTAAGCCTGGTTTATATACTCTAGCGGCGCATCTGCGTGTGTTCTGTGCGCCCCCGCGAGCTAGTCATCAGCGACCGATTCCGCAAAGCATGTAATGACATGGTTGACCAGAAATCCCGCCGTCATGCTCTGAAGCCCAAACCAAACAAAGTAAGAGATCCACCAAGTTGAAGTGACTAATTGATGTTGATATACTATATTGTCCTGCTGTTTTTAAATATAGGTGTATGCAGAGTTCCAGCTGATTACCAACCAGAACCTGCCCAACACATTCTACGCTGAGCTTGACCGCCATCTTCCTCGACTGATGACGTTATTCAGACAGAAGGCGTCCAAAACTGGGAACACAGCAGATGCTTTGGCTCACATTTTAAAAATCCACGATGAACAGGTGAATAGATTATTATACATGTCATAGGTCGAACCTCTGTAACATTGAACAGGTTCAATGATTCAAATGAGCATTTGAATTTTACAATTAGTCCACCATTGTGTTTGCCATTTTTCTGATTGCATTAAAGATGTGAACATGTTATTTGTGGACATATCTGATTGGACTGTTTAAAATCCGCTTTGTTCAGTAAACATTTCCATATAATACAATTCTTTTTCTTCTTCTTAATCTTACATCTTAATAGGAAATCCATGATGTTCACACCAGGCGTACCACTGTTCTCCATGCCCTGCCTGTGTATCTGCATGAGGAAGTCGCTGGATTTTTCAAAACCTGCACAGTGAGTCAGAGTAAAAATAATTTACAGTACAACTGTATATTAAGTGAACAGTTAATCAAAATGCTAAGTATCAGTCTTCCTTCCTTCCAGGTCTCCCTTGTGAAAGAGATATTTGATCTCGACGGGACTAACCTGGTTAAATAAAAATAACCTTCTCACCAAAAGAATTGTTCTAACTAAAATATAAACAACTTACAAACACAACTCCATATACTTAGCGTTGTGCTGCACTTTGTAGAAACCATGGATTTATTTGTGATTATTATGTCTCTTTCATTCCTTCAGGACACGTCTGATGAGCCAGAGCTTCAGGGTGTTGCAGTGGCCCTCCTTACTTTCATCAGTGACGACCATGACACAAGTCCAGTTCACTACCAGCCTGTGACAATCTCTGTTGTCATTGAAAGTCACATCATGATCAGCCTCCCCAGATTTGGTGATTCCTTCCTGGTAATGTTTGGACTAATCTATGCACTACACCTCAGCTACCCCAAGGGACTTACCAACACTTTTGAATTCATTCAGAAGATTTTACTAGGTCTAGAAGCTGGTAAACTGTCGCCCAGGTTGCAGACTCTCAAGAATGACTTGATGATGCAATAATTTTTTTTTCTTCTGATTTTTCAATGGATTTTCTCCCCGTCCCAATTAGTCGTTGTGCCAATACCCCCCCCCCCTCCCCTACCTGGTGCTGTATGCATGTTCTCCTACGAGTCGGTATAAGGGCGTCCCGAGTCGATCGCACGCTTCCCCCGAGACATGCGCCGACAGCCAGTGACGTCTTTTCACTTGGCAGCAAGGGCTCTCATTGGTGAAGTGTAACGTGTGGGAGGGCACGCTATCTCCACCAAGTCCTGCCCCGCTTAGCAAGCGCCGAGACCTGACCTGTAGGCGTCGCTGTCCACAACGCCAGATTCCCACCCGCCAGCTTCCCCACCCCCTAATACTGCCGAATTGTATTAGTGTGAACGGCCAGCCAAGCTGGTGACAACGCAGGGAGTTGGATTCGAACACGCGAATCCAGTGTCTCCAGCGTTGGTGACGAACGCAATCTCCGCTACGTCACCTGACCGCTCTTGCATTAAACTTTTGAAGGTATTATTTTGACATGACAAGGAAATTAATACCTCACCCCACATCCTTCTTTCAGGTGAGTTTCTATTCCTTACTGTAATCAGTGATCATGACACAAGTCCAGTTCACTACCAGCCTGTGACAATCTCTATTGTCATTGAAAGTCATATCATGATCAGCTTCCCCAGATTTGGTGATTCCTTCCTGTAAAGTTTGGACTAATCTATGCACTACCCCAAAGCACTTACCAACACCTCAAAAGTGTGTCTATAGAAACTCATCTGAAATGTCTTGTCATGTCAAAATAATACCTTAAAAAGTTGCTGTACTACTTTGCAGATGTTCAGCCAAATAGGTCCAAACTACTCAATGTACCTTGTTCTTTATTTTTTATGTAATATGTTTACATTTGAGAGTTTTACAGTTCGAATTTTCTTAACCGTCTATAGCTGGCATTATTGTAATTTCATCCAAGTAAGTTTTAGAGTTGAAAGAGTTTATCAGAATCTCAAAGGCAACATCCAAGTCCCAAACGTTTGTTTCTCGAGGAACAATAGGAGGCAATGGGCATAAATGCCACTCTGCTCTGACTGCTTCCATTGCTTGTAGGCAGTGGTAGAGTTAGTGTTCTCAGTACAGAGTACAAGGCAATATACCAGGAGCCATAAACGCAACACAGAAGCGTTATTATTAACATATACAGAATATGAACTTATACAGAATATGAACTGGTCAATTACACAACTAGAGTGAATAAAGACACAATAATTGATTAATAAAATAACTATTCACCATTAGCTGGACTCAGTTCCGTTTCACTTGAATGAATCGCTTGGGAGTCAGCAGCAGCAGACCATCGATCTTGTATGCTGAGAGTGGGACTGTATCCTTGAGACCTTGTAGGCAGTAGTATACTGCCCTGTCAAGGGCTAACCGCAGTAACTTGAAAAAAGTAAAAATTTAGTTATGAGTGAAATTGACCTTGTCAATAAATGTTTTATCTTGTGACCAAGTTTCAGATGTTAATGTCGCTCAGTTTTGGAGATATGGGGTTTTAAAAACTGCAGTAACTACAAAATCACACTCAAAACCCAGGCAGACCGCAGTAACTTCCAAACAGTGAAAAATGGCTTTAAAGTGTTTTGACTTGCCATCCAAAATGTGTTATAGGTAAATAGATGATAGTACCCAGATTTAACATGTATTAATGAAGTAATCTTTAGGCATACAAAAATATGACACAATTATTTTAATTAACCCCAAAAAAGCAGATATTGCACTCTGCTGCACGATTTCCTTAAATAATTATACAGGTAATGTACAGGCAAAGTGCAGTAACTTCAAATACAATGTTGTTTTCCCTCCAGCTTTCATAACTTAACCTAGCCATTTTGAAAATGAAATTTAATACCTGAATATATTGGAATGATGATGATCCAAATAAAATGGCTAGGTGAAGTTATGAAAGCTGGAGGGAAAACAACATTGCATTTGAAGTTACTGCACTTTGCCTGTACATTACCTGTATAATTATTTAAGGAAATCGTGCAGCAGAGTGCAGTATCTGCTTTTTTGGGGTTAATTAAAATAACTACGTCATATTTTTGTATGCCTAAAGATTACTTCATTAATACATGTTAAATCTGGGTACTATCATCTATCTACCTATAACACATTTTGGATGGCAAGTCAAAAAACTTTAAAGCCATTTTTCTCAGTTTCACTGTTTGGAAGTTACTGCGGTCTACTTGACAGGGCAGTATAGTTAGTGTACTGTATAGTGTTCTTAGTACAGAGTACTGTAGTGTTCTAGTTATCATTCTGCAAACATAGCCTGCTCTAAATGACGGATGGTGCCTCTGACATTCTGACTAACTCTTTCAATGAAAACACCATCTTGTTCCATGATACATCACAGTAACTGAACATATTTGAGTTGACACCACTTTAGAACCTTAAGTCACAGTAACTGAACATATTTGAACTGCCTTAACTGAGAACTGTAAGTCACAGTAACTGAACATATTTGAGTTGACACCACTTGAGAACCTTAAGTCACAGTAACTGAACATATTTGAACTGCCTTAAATGAGAACTGTAAGTCACAGTAACTGAACATATTTGAGTTGACACCACTTGAGAACCTTAAGTCACAGTAACTGAACATATTTGAACTGCCTTAACTGAGAACTGTAAGTCACAGTAACTGAACATATTTGAGTTGACACCACTTGAGAACCTTAAGTCACAGTAACTGAATATATTTGCATTGCCTTAACTGAGAACTGTAAGTCACAGTAACTGAACATATTTGAGTTGACACCACTTGAGAACCTTAAGTCACAGTAACTGAACATATTTGAACTGCCTTAACTGAGAACTGTAAGTCACAGTAACTGAACATATTTGAGTTGACACCACTTGAGAACCTTAAGTCACAGTAACTGAATATATTTGAATTGCCTTAACTGAGAACTGTAAGTCACAGTAACTGAACATATTTGAGTTGACACCACTTGAGAACCTTAAGTCACAGTAACTGAATATATTTGAATTGCCTTAACTGAGAACTGTAAGTCACAGTAACTGAACATATTTGAGTTGACTCCACTTGAGAACTGTAAGTCAGAGTAACTGACCATATTTGATTTGACTTAACTGAGAACCTTAAGTCACAGTAACAGACCATATTTGAGTTGCCTTAACTGAGAATTGTAAGTCTTAGCCAACTGAAAACATTTGAGTTTATCAAGTTCTGGAAACTTATTCGGGTTTACAGTGCATGCTGACACTTTCCTGTATGTCAAAACCTCTATCAGCTAAGACAAAATGTCCCCTGGCAACAAATTGTCAAGAGAACCACCGTTCTGTGTTATATATGTATATATGTCGTTGTCCTCCTCCTCACCGTCCCCATCATCATTGTCGTCTGGTTCATACTGAGGAACTGTCTGGGAAGGACCCAGCAGGTCACCCTCCACGATCCACTCCCTGGAGGGGACATGAGGCGCGATCGCTTTGTCGTCCTCTTCTTCATCATCGCCGCTGTCCTCTTCCTCACCGCCCCCATCACCATTGTCCTCTGGTTCATTCTGAGGAAGTCTCTGGGTAGGACCCAGCAGGTCACCTTCAACCCATCCAATCCACTCCTTGTAGGGAATATGAACTGGACTCCGACCACGACTTGCGAAGTTCAAGGGGGAGTTTACGTATTTTATACTCCTTGGAGCTGAAATCAACACAGTGATTAATAAAAACATTATCAGCATCATTATTATGATATTCATTGGCCGGTTCAATGCTGCGCCTCTCAGTAAAGACTCTTATCGATGATGCTTGCTTGGCTGCTTGCTTGGCTGCTTGCTTGGCTGCTTGCTTGGCTTGTCTGTTTTCCAATTCCAATGTTTCATATTTCAAATCTCTTTGTTGTTTCTCAAGCTCTTGTTTTTTCTTTAAATTGGCAAGGCGTACCATTAAGCTTGCCTTTTCAGCTTCAGCCTCTCTTAGCATAGATGAGGCTGTCTTCATACCTCCATGACTGGTTTGCCTCTTCCTCATCTTGGCTTCAGACATTGTTATTTATTCTTTTTATTTTTTATTTATCCTTTTGTAATTTGAATGTTGCATTCACTTAGCGTGATGTCAGAGCCTCAAAGAGGGTTTGCGTTTCTTCCTGCTTATGAATGCAGTAATGTAGTATAGCATTTGCCACACATCTACAATGTCCAAGAGAACAATTTAGTTTCCACACGTGCAGTGACGACACTAATTACGATGGCTCCACTTCCAAACAATACGGCACACAGTCAGTTCCATATCCACAATATCGTAACCAATCAGTTTGTCAATGTGCCAACGTTATTTCGTTTCCACACGTCCAGAGGGACATTAATTGCAATGGTTCCAAATATTACGGCATCCAGTACATTCCATAATCCACAGCATGGCAATTAAATTAGTTTGTCAATGTCCCGACATCATTTAGTGTCCAGACAACATTAATTGCAATGGGTCCACATATTATGGCATCCAATACGTTCCATAATCCACAGCATGGCAATTAAATTAGTTTGTCAATGTCCCGACGTCATTTAGTTTCCACACAACATTAATTGCGATGGTTCCACTTAATTCTCCGTTCCATAGTCCACTGCTGTATCGGAATTAAATCAGTCCATTGCGCCTTTTAGTTTCCACACGTCCAGACAACATTAATTGCGATGGTTCTACATATTAATACGGCACATAGTCCGTTCCATAATCCACAGTATCGCAATTCAATTAGTCTGACGCTGTCTAGTTTCCACACGTCGAGAGTGACTGACAACATTAATTGCAATGGTTCCACATATTACGGCATCCAATACGTTCCATAACCCACAGCATCACAATTAATCAATTTGTCATTCTGACGTTACAATACTCAACAGCGTTCGCACGGAAGCGCAACAATGTAGCAATGTAGCAACGAGTCATGTTTCATTCATAAATTACAGCAGCGTCCAAACAATTCCACTTCGTGGTAGGGCATTACAGCTCTTTGGCGTCCTTCAATTCCTTTATCCAGGTCTTCATTAACAGAGGTTTCCAAACAATTTCATCTCCACGGAAGGCTGGTTCAGTTCTTCACGCTACTATCAATTCCTTTATCCAGATCTTCATTAACAGACGTTTCCAAACAATTTCATCTTCACGGAAGGCTGGTTCAGTTCTTCACGTGAGGGAGTTTTCCTACTTTGTAGTGGCCGACTGTAACAATCCCATACTCAGCCCTCGTTTGGGCTGTGGGGGGAGAAGGAACATTGGAGGCCTACCTTCCTCCAGTCTCATACCACCCTCTAGTGGTCACCAGCAGTTGGTGCAGACATTGATTACATTGTTAACTCAAATGCTTACTTTGATTAATGGGATGTCACTGTGTGTGTTGTTGTTGAACTTCCCCACCCTGGTGTGAATTGGTTTCACTGGTTAGTGTTTTGGTATATTGCTTATTGTCTAGTGGTTAAATGTTTGTTTTGGACTGGCCTGGCCAGCTGTTGTCAATCATCGTTAGTCTTGGTATTTAAGTGTGTGTCTTCCTCTCTTCTGGTTGTGGCGTCATCCCTCCATGTTACCCCCAGTTACCACTGTGTTCCCTTGCCTGTCGTGCCTCCTGTCATCTCTCCCGTGCCTTGCTGTTTTTGTACTAAGTATTGTAAGTAGTTTAAGTATTCCGTTTTCGTTCTCGTGCCTCAGTTCGTCGTGTATTAGCGCCAGCTCGGCTGTGCCATTTATGTTCCGTTTTGTAACGTGTTGTCTTTCAGTAAAGTTTATATGTATACACGTTATCCTGCCGTCTCTGCCTCCTCCATTCCTGTCCGCAACTGAGCTCTCCTCGCCTTCCCTCACTACCCCAATTGTAACAGAATGACGCCACCACGCAAGAGCTCAGCGGACAAAGTCACGGAGACGTTGGACATTGTGCTTGGCATGTTAGACAGGGATCTGACCAACTACTCTCCAGCTAAATGGGTCTTCTGGATGAAACTCATAGACAACGTAGCGAAGGAGAGTCCAACACAGGCACCTCAGATGAGGGTTATGACTGACAAAGTCTGTGCTCTCATGGAGACAGCTAGGCGAGCCTCATCTGCTAGCTTAGCCCCTGCAGCTAGCCAGGCATCCACAGCTGATCCAACCCCTACCGTTAGCCTAGCTCCTGTAGTTAGCCAGGCCCTCCCAGCTAGCATTGTTCCTGCAGCTGGTCAGGCCCCCCCGGCTAGCACAGTCCCCACTGCTAGCTTAGGCGCTGCAGCTAGCCAGGTTCAACCAGCTAGCATAACCCTCACTGTTAGCCTAGCTCCTGAAGGTAACCAGGTCTCCCCAGCTAGCAGTGGCCCTACAGTGAGTCCAGGCCCCACAGTTAGCTTAGCTCCCGCAGTTCGCAGACCTCCGAGAGCTAGCAAGTCTCTGAGGTCTAGCAAGGCTCAGGCTAGTATTGCTAACAAGGCCTCCACAGCTAATCAGGCCTCCCCAGCTAGCACAGTTCCCACTGCTAGCTTAGGCTCTGTAACTAGCCAGGTTCAACCAACTAACCTTTCCCCCACAGTGAGTCCAGACTCCTCATCCCCGGATCCTACACCACGCCTCGCCGCTGAGACCGCTCCGGTCTCCGTGCCCTGCCTGGCCTCTACATCTGGTCCGGTTGCTGTGCCGGCTCCCGGCTCCTCGACTGACCCTGGCTCCCCGTCTGGTCCAGCTCTGCGCCGTGATCGGCGTCCTGGTCCTCGCCGTGGTCGTCGCCATGGTCTGCGTGGGATCCTGCTCCGGGGGTCGTCGCCGCCGCACCTCCGTTCCGGCTCTCCTGAACCGGTTCCTAGTCCGGCGGCTGGAGGGTCTCGCGTCCAGGATCCGGCTCCGGGATCCAGCTCCCCTTCCTGGGCTTCTACACCTGTCCCCACCCCCCCTTATCGGGCCTCTGTTCCCAGGTCCAGCCCCCCTCTCCGGGTCTCGGCACCCATCCCCACCCCCCCTCGTCGGGCCTCTGTTCCCAGCTAATGCCCCCCTCTCCGGGCCTCTGCACCTGTTTTCAGCCCCCCTGACTGCTATGCCCCTCCTGGGTTCTTTTTTCGGGCTCCCGGCCCCAGTTCTCCGGGTCCTCGCCCTCACTTCGGTCCGGGGTCTCGGCCTCCGGCCTCGCCCATTCCCGGACGTTGTTATCGAGCGTCTGGAAGCCGCCCGTTCGGGGGGGGGGGGGGGTACTATAACGATCCCATACTCAGCCCTCGTTTGGGATGTGGGGGGAGAAGGAACATTGGAGGCCTACCTTCCTCCAGTCTCATACCACCCTCTAGTGGTCACCAGCAGTTGGTGCAGACATTGATTACATTGTTAACTCACATGCTTACTTTGATTAATGGGATGATTAATGGGATGTCACCAGTGATGCCACTAACGCGTTACTAAGTAACGCGTTATTGTAATCTGATTACTTTTCCGCGAAAATGGTAATCTAACGCGTTAATCTTTAAAAGCCAGTAATCTAATTGCAGTTACTTGTCCAAGTGGCTGTGCATTACTATTTCGTTACTATCTCATCATAAATTCATAATGCAGGCGGAATACAGTATTTTATTTCGTTTTCGACAGTCAAAAATACGCTTAGAGCTGTTTACTTCTCTTTGGGAGTGACGTCACATGTCACGTTTTCAAAGCGTGTCTGAGCACGTAACCTCGCGTGTTGATCCATGCTGGTGGGCGCGGCTGTTATTGTTATTTTCAGCCTGACCTAAACTGCGCGCTAGCAGGGAGAAGCTCGCGCTCGTAACGCTTTCTTGCAGCACTGGAAGTTCACTAGTCTACTTAACGTTTGTTAAGCCGGGTGAAAAAAACATTCACTTTGCGGAGGAAACAAAATACTGTCTACCGCATATGGAATATACAGCAGCTGCACAGCACGACCATCGACTTCTACAGGACTCGGAGCTGCATCACCAGCCAAACAGTATGTTCCACCTTTGAGTTAAACATATTTTGCATTGCACTATTCCATGAACATGGAACACCATACTGCAGTATGTAGGTTGTCAGTAGCACACTGACAACACTGCAGTATATATATTCCCTCCCCGCCGTATATATATATTTCCCTCCCACCCACCCACCCCCTCCTAATGTACAGTCCCCTCCCCATCATATGTATATACTCTGTCATGATCTAGGGGTAACAGTACTGTATATTTGAATACCGTTTATGTCACAAATGTATCAGTACTAAATACCTATATGTCCCTATGCCATAAATGTCATGTATGTTGTGTATGTCATAAATGTCTATATGAATTGAAAATGGGGGACCCTGATGGAAACAAGACAAACGTCTTTCTCTGGTCTGCATCCCCTTAACAATTGTGTGTATTGAGCCGTACTGTATTGTACCCATTCTGCAATCTGTTAAATAAAGTTTTCATTCATTCATTCATTCATTCATTCATTCATTCATTCATTCATTCATTCATTCATTCATTCACACAATAATAAATAATAATAACGTAGAACCATATCTGAATGGGGCAGGCCTCAAAGGTAGGCTACATATCAGCCTACATGTGGTGTTATTGACCATTTATCTTTTGTGAAATCTATAGATCTATAGATAGCAAGATAGGCATACCTGCCCTATTAGTACATTTTACTCAAATTGAGTACATTTTACTAAATTTTTTTTGTCATTCTTATGTTGTGGCAGCAGCAGGGGGGACGACTTCGTAACCTAGTTACTTTCAAAGTAACTAAGTTACTCTGATAATCAAGTAATCAGTAAAGTAACTAAGATTACTTTTTAAAGGAGTAATCAGTAATCAGTAATCATATTACTTTTACAAGTAATCTGTGGCATCACTGGATGTCACTGTGTGTGTTGTTGTTGAACTTCCCCACCCTGGTGTGAATTGGTTTCCCTGGTTAGTGTTTTGGTATATTGCTTATTGTCTAGTGGTTAAATGTTTGTTTTGGACTGGCCTGGCCAGCTGTTGTCAATCATCGTTAGTCTTGGTATTTAAGTGTGTGTCTCCCTCTCTTCTGGTTGTGGCATCATCCCTCCATGTTACCCCCAGTTACCACTGTGTTCCCTTGCCCGTCGTGCCTCCTGTCATCTCTCCCGTGCCTTGCTGTTTTTGTACTAAGTTTGTAAGTAGTTTAAGTATTCCGTTTTCGTTCTCGTGCCTCAGTTCGTTGTGTATTAGCGCCAGCTCGGCTGTGCTATTTATGTTCCGTTTTGTAACGTGTCGTCTTTCAGTAAAGTCTATATGTATACACGTTATCCTGCCGTCTCTGCCTCCTCCATTCCTGTCCGCAACTGAGCTCTCCTCGCCTTCCCTCACTACCCCAATCGTAACAGCTGACTGTCACTCCCCGATTGTGTTGACAGGCGTCACGATGCACCCATAATTAGTTCTCTACTCAGTAACAAAGTTTGTGATGTAAATATAGAAGAATGTCCAAGTTGCGGCTGGTACAGTTTGCAGGGTTTTATTGTCCAAAAGTGAATGATAGTGAATGAAAGGTTAAATCAGAACAGTTGTCAATTGCTCTACTTGTCAGTTCCAGACAGTGAAACAGGTTGGAAAACGTATCTCCATAACAGGTGCATGAATTACAGTGATCAGCTAGGTTACTTATAGAGGAGGTGTGCCCCCTAGAGTTCAAACATAAATACGACACCTAGTCGAAACAATATGAATTCTAATATTCTAACAATACAAATCCACCAAGTCGGTTTCTGCTTCTACAGGCAGTGTAGGTGGGACTCGGAGACTGAGGGGAGGCACTTTTATTCTATCCAGCCCTCTGTCAGGAGGATGGGGGCCCCTTTTGGGGGGGGGGGGGGGGGGGGGAGAAGAGACTCTGTTATAATCTGTAGATTACGGTTGGGGCACTGTGGGCTTAATCAGACGTTGTGTACAGTAGGGAAACATCCATCTGGGTTGTGTGAGTGTGGGGGGACGGAGTCAGTGCAGCATGTCCTGATGGACTGTATTAAGTATAGAAAACAACGAAAATCCTTCTTTAGAGTTCTTTCTTCTCAGGGAGTTAATTCTTTCTCTTTGCCTTCATTTCTAGGCCTGGGTGAGAACCACCGAGAGAGAGCTAGTGCTGTTGTGCAGTTCCCGCGGGGCTGTATAACAGAATATAGGGAGGGCTGGAAATCTATAGTGCTCCCTCTGTCCTGTGGAGGGCAGCAATACGCCTAGACGCGTAGTCCGCCGGAAATATACAAGAAGAAGACGAAGAAGACTAAGGAGGAGTCTGAACTTGGGAACAGATTGGTCACCACCGTAAAATACTGAATGTCCAGATCAGGGTTTCCGTTAGCCGGTAATTACCGGTATTTGACCGGCAAAATCTGTTGAAGTCCGACATATTTAATCTCTCCGGTCATAATGTCCGGTGAAAATAAATCCCTCTAAGCACAATTTGATTATTTGAATTGTATTAAAATAGGCTAAAATAATTAAATAGCCTATGCGATGAACAAAACAATCATTACATTTGTTTCATTGTTGCTTCACCAAGCAGGTCTGTCTATGACAACGATGTGTCAGCGCGAGCTTGCTGCTAGATTTACGAGAAGCATGGAGCTGCAGACCCACAGAACCCACCAGCTTTTCCAGCACAGTGCAGTACTCCAATTCAGCCATTGGCAATTCTGCTGTTGGGTGAGGGGCGCTGCTGAGCGGTCCCCCGACCGGACCTGAAAACACTGCTGTTCTGTGGGTCTGCAGAATGAATGAATGAATGAATGAATGAATGAATGAATGAATGAATGAATGAATGAATGAATGAATGAATGAATGAATGAATGAATGAATGAATGAATGATTGAAAACTTTATTTAACAGATTGCAGAATGGGTACAATACAGTACGGCTCAATACACACAATTGTTAAGGGGATGCAGACCTGAGAAAGACATTTGTCTTGTTTCCATCAGGGTCCCCCATTTTCAATTCATATAGACATTTATGACATACACAACATACATGACATTTATGGCATAGGGACATATAGGTATTTAGTACTGATACATTTGTGACTTAAACGGTATTCAAATATACAGTACTGTTACCCCTAGATCCTGACAGAGTATATACATATGATGGGGAGGGGACTGTACATTAGGAGGGGGTGGGTGGGTGGGAGAGAAATATACATACGGCGGGGAGGGAATATATACATGCGGTGGGGAGGAGACTGTCTATTAGGAGGTGGTGGGGGTTTTGGGCATTTACGGTGGCCAGTTTCGAATTGCAGCCTCCCGTAGGTGCTCTTTAAGAGCGGTTTTGAATGTGGGTAGGGATTCACATTCCTTTACAGCTTTGGGTAGGGCGTTCCACATTGATGTGGCATAATTGCGAAACGTGTTTAGTCCCTTGTTTGAGCCGAATCTGGGTCATGATTTGTTGAGCTTCCTCTGGTGTAGTGGTTGTGGTATTCACTGACCTTTGGGAAGTATTTTGACATGTACATGGGTACCTTAGTCGTATAGTGTATCTTTTTTTCTTTTTTTTTTAAACTTAAATTTTTCTTTTGACTTACAAACATCAACATCAACAACATTACAATTGACACACAAAATTATAAGAAAATAACCCCTAAATCAAGTGAAAAAAGACGTAAATAATAAATAAAAGTAAACATCGTTCCCTACATTGTTTATTTACATTTCAATTTCTTTTCATAGACCATAAAGAAAAATCATAATACCCTCAAAAAAATAAAAAAAGTACTGACTAAGGTGAAGTGTGTGCCATGGGCTCAGAGACCCTCCTTGAACCTCTTTCCTCCTTTACCCTTCGCCCTCTTGTGTTGCATTTGTTTCTTCCTCTGTGATGTCGTTCTCGTTCCCTTTATAATCCTCCCACTTTCCCCATCTTTCCTCAAATGTCTCCTCCTGTAGCCTCAGCATGTGTGTTATCCTCTCCATATCCTGTATCTCCTCTACTATTCCTACCCATTGTGCTATTGTTGGTGGATCTTCCTTGTACCACAGTCTCGTTATTGCTTTTCTGGCCGCTATCAACATTATCTTTATTAAATATTTGTCCCCCCCTTGTATTCCCTCGTGTGTCAGGTCTCCTAAGTAAAGCACCAGTCCTGTTTGTGGTAACCCGTATCCTAATATTCTGATCATTGCCTCCCCTATCTCCTCCCAATAACCCTTCAGCTTCTGACATCCCCAGAATATGTGCGTGTGATTTGCCCCCTCCTTCCCACACATCCTCCAGCATGCTCTTTGTGTTGGTGCATATTTTCCCTTCAGCTCTGGGGTTATAAAGAATCTGATTATGTTTTTCCATCCAAACTCTTTCCATATCCTCGATCCTGTTGTTGAATGTTGCACCTCGCATATGTTACCCCATTCCTTCCCTGTTATTTCTATCTCTAGTTCTCTCTCCCATTTCTCCCTTATGTAATCGGTCGTGTGTCCCTTGCTATTCATTATAGCCCGGTATATTGCTGATATTACTCTTCCTTGCCCCCCTTCGTATGCCCATACTATCATCTTGATTATTCCATTCTGTTCTTCGTCTTTGGCCCCCCTTATTTCTTTGTTGTAGTAGTCTCTAACCTGTAGATATCTGAAGTGGTCCCTGTTTTCTAGTCCAAATTTCTCCTTTAATTTTTGTAGTGTCTGCATTTCCCCCTTCTCTATCATTTTGCATATCGCTGTTGCCCCCCCCCCCCCTCTCCCACCTTCTGAATCCATGGTCTAACCTCCCTGGTTTGAATCTCTTGTCATGTGCTACCCATCTCAGAACCCCTGACTGCTTCTCCAATTTGTGTGTTTTTACTACTCTGTTCCATATGGTCAAGGTGCATTTGGTGATTGGATCTAATAGTCCCTCTTTTTCTTTAAATAGTTCCCTATCTCCCACCAGAGCTTGTACCTTGTATCCCTCCCCTTCTTTTTCAATGTCTTTCCATCTTGCCTCATATCTGTCGTTACACCAGCACGTCACTGCTCTCAGTTGTGCTGCATAGTAATAATCTTGTAGGCTGGGTACTGCCATCCCTCCCTCTTCCTTTGGTAGTTGTAGTGTTTTATATCTGACCCGTGGTCTTCTCCCCGCCCATATGAACCTCGATATCAGTCTGTCCCACTCCCTGAATTGACTCTGTGGTATTTGTATCGGTAGTGACTGGAATAGGTACAGTAACCTTGATAGTATGTTCATTTTAATGACCTCTATTCTTGAATTGAAGTCCAAGGGCATTACTGTCCATCTCTCTAAGTCTCTCTTGATGTTCTGATTTATCTGTGTATAGTTCGCCTCAAACAGTTTCCCCACCCCTCTCGTGATGTTCACCCCTAAGTATTTAATCTTGTCCATGTCCCATCTTATCCCGTACTGTTCCCTAATTTCCGTCGTTGGGGTATAGTTCCATGCTAAGGTCTGTGTCTTTGTCACGTTTAGTTTGTATCCTGAGTAGTGGCCATATTCCTTCAGTAGATCCATCAGTGCCGGGAAGCTCTTGTCTGGTTGCCTCATGTATACTATCACGTCGTCCGCAAATAGGCCTAGTTTATATTCCGTTCCCTTTATCCTTACTCCCTTAATGTCCTCGGTCTGTCTGATCAGTTGTGCCAGTGGTTCTATGAAAACGGCGAAGAGCGTTGGTGAGAGACAACATCCCTGTCTGGTAGCCCTCTCTAATCTGATTCTATCCGTCAGGCTGCCATTCACCTTAACCCTCGCTGTCGGTTCTTGATATAGCGCCTTGATCCGTATAGTGTATCTTGTAGACCAGGCCCATTGCAAGTTGCTGTACTCTGTCGTCTACTCTAAGCCATCCTAGGTTGTCAAAGTGGGCAGGGGTGAGGTGGGTTCTGGGGGTAAGGTCAAGTAGTAGTCTGACCAGTTTGTTTTGTGATGTTTGTAATTTTGTTTTAAGTGCCTTTGAGGTGCTTTGGTACCATGAGGTGCATGCATAGTCGTAGTACCCTTGAATGAGTGCTCCTGCCAGAGTCTTCAGGGTATTCTTGTTTACCAGAGAGGAGATCCGGTACAAGAATCTAGTTCGTTGGTTGACTTTTTTTATTACATTAGATGCCATTTTGTCACAGGAAAGATTTGCCTCTAGGATGGAACCCAGGTAGGTAATTTCGTCTTTCCTTGTGACAATATTGTCACCCACTGCAACTGAGAAGCCGTCGGTCTTGCTGGGTTTGTTATTTGAACCGAAGAGAATGGACTCTGTTTTGCCCATGTGTAATGATAGTTTGTTATCAGCGAGCCATATGCAGATTTTGCCTAGTTCCAAGCTGAGGGTTTTTTCTCTTTTTTTTAAACTTAAATTTTAATTAAAGTTTTTTCAACAACATACATAGACAACATTCATAGACAATACACAGTACATAAATTAAAACAAATAGACAAAAAATTAGTAAAGAAAAAGTGTGACATGGGTCCTTCGGTCCATTCTACATTTGCATTATTTATTTACATTTTTATTCATTTCCTTGTATCCTTTTCAAACCTCTGTGATGTCGTTACTTCCCCTCCTGTATTCTTCCCATTTTTCCCATTTCCATTCAAACTTTTCTTCTTGCAGCCTCAGCAGATGTGTGATTCTCTCTGTCATGTACGAAGATCTAATAATAACAACTGGAGGGCGGCACATGAGCAAAAGCAGCCTCTCTCAGTAAATACGTTCAAATCAAGGTCCCAGGTGTAGGTAAAAGAAGACACAACACAAGACGTTTTCCAAATAGTAAAGTATATATTTATGGTGGTAGGAATTCAAACCTCCACCATAAGGCAAAAAGGGGAAAAGGTAGGGGAGGACAAACAATACATACAGGTACTCAAACAAACACGTAGTAGCCACAATACAACCTCGTGCCCAACATAGGACACCACAGCTATGGGGTTTAACCCACACTCCATGCGACAAATGGCACCCAGCCACACAGTGTTGCTTTAGGCAACAGATAGGCGAGACGGCAGCCTCCTCACTCCACCATAAGGCAGTGACTTCCAGCAATGAGGGCACTGAAAAATGACACCATGACACGCCCCGACGTGTGTGTGCTGTCAGCTACTTGTGCACCCGTCCCTCTTGATGTGATTGCCATCAGCTGTCCCTCATTAGGCAATCAGCACCCTTCAGTATAGGGACGGGCAGCACCTGACAGGAAGAGAAGAAGAGATATCATTAGCTCTCATGTTCACACACACACACACATACAAACAATACTAATCTGATGTTCACATGGTCTTCCAAATACAGTAATAATGATAATGACCAACCCACGTACGTCACACTCTCCATTTCCTGTATCCCCTCTACCAACTCTATCCATTGATCCTTTGTCGGAACTTCTACCTTGTACCACAGTTTAGTTAAAGCTTTCTTGGCTACCACTATCAATATCTTAATCAAATATTTGTCTTCCCCTTGGATTCCTTCCTGTGACAGATTCCCCAAATACAACACTTGGCCTCCCTGGGGTATTTCGTATCCTATTATTTCATTTATTATCCCTCCTATCTCTTCCCAGTAGTGCCTTATCTTCTGACATCCCCAGAATATGTGTGTATGGTTCGCCCCTTCCTGTCCACACTCCCTCCAACATGTTTTCTTTGCTGGTGTGTAATTGCCCTGTATTTCTGGTGTTATAAAGTATCTAATTATATTTTTCCACCCAAACTCCCTCCATATCCTTGATCCTGTGGTTGTTTGTTGTGTCTTACATGTGTCATACCAGTCCTCCTCTGTTATCTCTATTTCCAACTCTCTTTCCCACTTTTCTTTCACATACAATGTTGTATTTCCCTTACTGTCCATTATTGCCTGATATAGTGCTGATATCACCCTCCCCTTCCGTCCTTCGTATGACTTTACCATTATCTTAATTACCCCATTCTGTTCTTTGTCTCTATCTTGCTTTATTTCCTTGTTATAGTAGTCCCTAATCTGTAAATATCTAAAGTGGTCCCTATTCTCTAGTCCGTATCTTTCTTTCAATTTTTGTAGAGTCTGCATCTCCCCTCCTTCTGTCATCGTGCACATTGCTGTTATACCCCCCTGTTCCCACCTCTTGAACCCATGGTCTTCTATCCCTGGTCTGAATTTGTTGTCGTGTGCTATCCATCTCAGTATCTTAGATTCTTTTTCTAGCTTGTATTTCTTTACTATTGTGTTCCATATGTTTATAGTGAATCTGGTAATTGGATCTAGTAGTTGTTCCTGTCTTCTGAACAGCTCCCTATCTCCTATCAGTGCCTGCACTTTGAATCCCTCTCTTTTGGTTTCTATATCTTTCCATTTGGCCTCATAGTTCACATTGCACCAGCATGCTACTGTTCTAAGCTGTGCTGCATAGTAATAGCTTTCTAAACTGGGTACTGCCATCCCTCCTTTATCCTTTGGTAATTGTAGAGTCACATATCTGATCCTTGGCCTTTTCCCCCACCAAATGAATCTTGATATCTGTCTATCCCATTCCCTAAATTGTTTTTGTGGTATTAATATAGGTAGGGATTGAAATAGGTATAGTAACCTTGGTAATATGTCCATCTTAATGATTTCGATCCTTGAACTGAAATCTAGGGGCATCACCATCCATCTTTCTAGATCTCTCTTGATTTTCTGATTTATCTGTGTTATAGTTTTCATCGTATAGCCCCTCCACCCCTCTTGTGATGTTCACCCCTAGGTACTTGATCCTGTCCATGTCCCATTTGATTTTGTATTTTTCTTTGATCTCTATCGTTGGTGTGTAGTTCAGTGCTAATGTCTGTGTCTTCGTCACATTAAGTCTATACCCTGAGTAATATCCATATTCTGTCAGCAGATCCATCAGTGTCGGGAAGCTTGTGTCTGGTTGTCTCATATATACTATCACGTCATCTGCAAATAATCCCAATTTATGTTCCGTCCCCCTTATCTCCACCCCTTTGATGTCTTTGGTCTGTCTAATTAGTTGGGCCAGTGGTTCGATGAATACATGAGGGTTTTTTCAACCTGCAACTTGTTCTTGTCAGAGACCAGCAGGGCTGAGTCGTCCGCAAACAGGAACAAGTTGCAGTCACAGGCTGACGACATGTCATTTGCATAAATTAGGAAGAGTAGCGGTCCTAGTATGCTTCCTTGTGGAACACCACAGCTCACTGTGAGGGGGGGGGGGTAGAGTACTGTTTACCTCTACCATCTGTTCTCTCCCCTCCAGGTAGGATTGCATCCAGCTCACTGATAAACTATCAAAACCAATTGCTTTTAGCTTGTCAATCAGAATGGAGTGATTGACAGTGTCGAAGGCTCCATGCTTCTCGTAAATCTAGCAGCAAGCTCAAGTTCAAGTTCAAGTTCTTTAATAGTTGTCATACAGAAGTACAGAATACTTTCATACAAAATGCTTCTTACTGTTACGCTCCAGAGACTGTGCTAGACAAGATAGTATCAAATAACATAATAACATAATATAGCATGAATTTAGAAGAAGAAAATGAGGTCACAGTGTTCGGTATAGACATATGTACAATGTTCTGAGTTACCATATAATATACAATACACAATACTATGCAGTGTACTAATGTACAGTACTATCTAGTGCAAAGCAGAAATGGGATGAGGTACAATTTTAGGTACAATTTACAGTAAGGTGTACGAGTTGTAGTGCAATCCTTCATCCATAAATATAAAGTGTGGGGAGTGGGTGCTACAGTGTGTTTGTTTAAAGTGGGTGTGTGCTATAAGTGTGTGGAGTGGGTGCTACAGTGTGTTTGTTTAAAGTGAGTGTGTGCGTGTGGATGTGTGTGCTATGTGCGTTTGGTGGTTGTTGTTGTGTAGTGTTCATTCATTGTTCGTTTAGCAGCCTGATGGCCTGGGGATAGAAGCTTCTTCTGAGTCTTTCTGTGCTCGCCTTGAGACTCCTGTATCGCTTGCCTGACCGCAGCAGTTCAAAGAGGCAGTTGTTCGGGTGACTGGAGTCTTTAATGATTCTCTTAGCCTTGCCCTTGCAACGCTTGTAGTAAATGTTCTGGAGGGTGGGGAGCCCCCCTCCAATTGTGCGTTTGGCTGAACGTGTCACTCTTTGTAGTCTGCTTTGGTCTTGTGCAGTGCTATTCCCAAACCAGGAGGTGATGTTGCCGGTCAAGATGCTCTCTATTGTACATGAGTAGAAGTTCTTAAGGATCTTCTGGCTGACTTGGAACTTCCTTAGGCGCCTGAGGAAGTAGAGGCGTTGTCGTGCCTTCTTCACAACACTGTTAATGTGTGTGGTCCATGTCAAGTCCTCGGATATGTAGGCTCCGAGGTACTTAAAGCTGTTGACTCTCTCAACCGGTGCCCCGTCGATGCTGAGGGGGCTGTAGTCCTTGACCCCCGACCTCCTGAAGTCCACAATCATCTCCTTTGTTTTGCTGACGTTCAGGGAGAGGCTGTTTTCCTGGCACCATCCCGCCAGGACCTTGACCTCTTCCAGGTAGGCCCTCTCGTCGTTGGCAGAGATCAGGCCCACCACCACTGTGTCGTCAGCAAATTTGACGATTGTATTGCTACTCCGCTGAGCCACACAGTCGTGTGTGTACAGGGAGTAGAGGAGGGGACTCAGAACACAGCCCTGGGGGGCCCCTATGTTGAGGGTGATGGATGAGGAGGTGCAGTTGCCTGCTCTCACGCGCTGACACATCGTTGGCATTATTAGACAGACCTGCTTGGTGAAGCAACGATGAAACAAATGTAATGATTGTTTCGTTCATCGCATAGGCTATTTAATTTTAGCCTATTTTCATACAATTCAAATAATCAAATTGTGCTTAGAGGGAATTATTTTCACCGGACATTATGACCAGCACCAAGTCGTTCGTCGTTGGGAGGTGGAGATATACATCACGCAAACCCACGATAATGTTGCCGTCTCTCTCTGCCAAATTTCTCAGTTCTTCGCTTGATATAATTAATACAAATGTCCAATATAACGGAATTCGTTAGCTCATAAAAATGTGATTATAACAGACTGCTGTTTATTAATGTCGGGCAGACTGCCCACCGACACCTCAAGTCGGCAGCAGCACGAAGTCTCGAGGGACTTATTTTATTTGGAATATATTAATGAATGTATATACGCAAAAGTAGCCTAGTTTTAAGTTAAAATATTATAAATGCCTTGAGGATGTCATTCTTTATAGGCCTATCAATTGTTTTTAAGCTCAATAAACTCTGACCGGAATTGATCCCATTTGTCCGGTAGATTGAAATCTACCGGACACTCAGACCGACAAAAAGAATTCTAACGGAAACCCTGGTCCAGATGCCTAAAAGTGAGATGAAGAAACACAAAACAGGTTTGTTAAATGAAACTTAAAGGGTCCTTTGGACATGAGTCTTAAAGCACTGATCAGTGGATATTAGGCCGCCTGCTTTATCAGTGTTGTTTGGGTTAGCTAGAAGTTATAGGAATTATGGCGAGCGCGCTGCTTCGACTCACTGAGGACCCCACGGTCTTCCCTTTTTGGCGGTGAATGACTGGGGAAGGAGCTGGTAGTGTGGCCATGACCCCGCTTATATATGAGCGGATGTGGGCATGGTCAGGCAGGTGGGTGCAGTGGCGGTTGGAATGCCCCACGGGCCCTGAGGCGAGATTGACAGCTCGGCCCCCCCCCCCCCCCCCCCACACCGATAGTTATTGTATTATTAAAAAAGATTTAATCAATTTTTTTTAATTTCTTACATTTTTTTCAACATGAAACAAAACATATCACAATACAATAATAATACGTCAAATGTATATACTCTCTTTTCTGGACTCTTTTTGTATCACAAACAGTACTGTATTTGCAAATCTGGTATGTCATGTATAGATGTAGCACTACTGTCTATCTGCATGTCATTATGTTATGATGAATTGAAAATGGGGGACCCTGATGTAAACAAGACGAAAGTCTTTCTCTGGTCTGCATCCCCTTAACAATTGTATGTATTGAGCTGTACTGTATTGTACCCATTCTGCAATCTGTTAAATAAAGTTTTCATTCATTCACCATGACATTACGTTAGTTAGCATCCAAGCTAGCGTGATAACGTTAGTAGTTAGAAACGGCTAGGCTGCCTGCTTACCTGCAATAATGTTGTCATCGTCCTGGACAGATAGACTTGTTAAATCATAATATCCACACTTTGTGCTGGTCCTCAGTAAATGTCCCGGCGTCGTCGGATTTTAATACACCATCGTAGCGGTGGTGATGTTTCAGGTGACTTATTATGTTGGATGTGTTATAGCTTGTTGCCCCTTTCCCTCCTCGTGGAACTTCTGCATTGCATTTATTACAAATAGCAAGCGATCTTTTTCCTCTGAAACTATTCGTAACCGACGCCATCTTTGTTGTTTACGTCCGTGCTGCTTGTGCCGCATTCACGTTACGTGGGAAGAAGCGGAAGAACCAGAGGACATCTTGTTGCTACAACTAGGAAGCCTTCACGCATTGACTCGATGAAACGCCCACATCCATACTTCCGCAATTCGTGACGCGAAGTGGGAGATATCGGGGTCTATAAAAAAATCCCATATGTCCTAGTAGGAATTACCATAGATATATATATATCTATGGGAATTACCACTAGGAGGCTGACGTGAATGGTTTTTGCCAGTCGGAAGCTGGTTCTTCCGCTTCTTCCCACGTAACGTGAACGCGGCACAAGAAACTTACGTGGCTATGTCACAGCCAAGAAAGGGAGCGCTGGATTTGTGTAAAACGCCCGGTTCCTAAACCACACGCTATCAGTCGTACCACAGTACTGGCAAAACGGGAGGAGCCTACAGTCAAAACAAACGCACAGTCAGTCTGTCGATCCAGTCCCACACGCGAACGGCAACTCCATTCAGTTCCAGTAGGCAGAGCGCTCGCCATAATTCATATAACTAGGGTTATAGGATAACCTTCGTTATGAGAAATAACAACGGCTGAAAGAAGTGTTTCAGCCAATCAGAATCAAGAAATTTGCATGCCATTGTATATTTCTCTCTGCAGCCTCAGGTCAAAATCAACTTGGCTGGATATGGGTCTAGGAGCGATAGGGTCAAGATGTAGATTGAGGCTGGGACATTGTGGGTTGAAAGTACCTTAAATCATTGTGGGAAAACATCCAGATGGGCGGTGTGCGTGTGGAGAGGCTGAAACTGTCAAGCATGTTTTTCTAGAATGTAACAGGTATAGGAAGGAAAGGGACATCTTTTATAAGAGGTTATCAGTATTAGGAGTTTCTTCTTTCTCTCTAAAATCTTTCTTTGGCCAGAATAATGAGAACCACCAACAGAGTCCATTCTCTTCGGTTCAAATAACAAACTCAGCAAAACAGACGGCTTCTCAGTTACAGTGGGTGACAATATTGTCACAAGGAAAGATGAAATTACCTACCTGGGTTCCATCCTAGAGGCTAATCTTTCCTGTGACAAAATGGCATCCAATGTAATAAAAAAAGTCAATCAACGAACTCGATTCTTGTACCGGATCTCCTCCCTGGTAAACAAGAATACCCTGAAGACTCTGGCAGGAGCACTCATTCAAGGGTACTACGACTATGCTTGCACCTCATGGTACCAAAGCACCTCAAAGGCACTAAAAACCAAATTACAAACATCTCAAAACAAACTAGTCAGACTACTGCTTGACCTGACTCCTAGAACCTACCTCACCCCTGCACACTTTGCCAACCTAGGATGGCTTAGAGTAGACGACAGAGTACAGCAACTTGCAATGGGCCTGGTCTACAAGATACACTACACGACCAAGGTACCCATGTACATGTCAAAATACTTCCCAAAGGTCAGTTGTTCTGAAGGATCAGATTAAACCGAATATATATATTTATTTATATATATATATTTAATTGTATTTGTATATCCCCTGATATCCCTTGTATATTCCTTGTACAATATGCATTGAATATCCCTTCTAGTCTACTGAACATCCCATAATAGTCTCCATTCTACCATTGGACGAGACCTTGGTGCCAGGTCGCCATACCCCTCAGACCAAGTTCAATCGTACCGCTCAACATGTATGGACAAGTCCTAGTTCCACGTAGGAATATGTCTACCGCACCACTAATGGTACTATTTATTCATAGTGCGTATATATACTGCGCTATTAAAGTAGAACTTTCTTTTAGTCCAGTTCCTTACCCTCCAACAGAGTGACAGACGCAAAAGCCTCCCCGCGAACCACGTGTGGGCAGTAAGGCCAATTCGGCCCAGTATCGGCATTGAGACATCGTGTATATTACTATTTGAATAGTCATATTTGGCACTATATCGTCGAGTTGGACGTATTCTATTAAGCTAATAATAGTCTATTCATATATAGTGCCTCGTGCGGTAAGAGTTCTATAGTAATCAGCACCCCCATCGTTTCGGGCATCAGCTGGACGCTTATCCAGGGTGGTTGACCCCACGTGAAGCTGCACCCGAGGAGCTCCAGGCCAAAGAGCGAGTGGACCTGTATATTGGATTATTCTACCGACGACGGCTAGCCTTCCCCGGCTTGGATTATGCTTTGAGTACTTTGATTATGCTATGGATAAAGGCCAACACTGCGGTGTGTTGGAAATACCCCCCCCGGAGAGGACGACAGGTGAGACGGCGCTCTGCACAGTGAGGTCGCCTCACGTCTCTCCGTCGTGGACCGGAGGACGCCGGCCACAGAGGGTCCAACTGCATTCATCTGTGGATCGAGGATCGTTGGGCACCGTGTCGCACAACTGTGGACTCTCCCAAGATACCCTCGGCCAGACGGGATCCAGCCAGTGACTCTCTAACCCCCCCCCCCCCTCCAGCTGTCCTAGAAGCAGTCGGAACGTTCCCCTAGTGTATCCAGCTATATAATCATTCAAGTATCATCGCTATTGTTCCCTAAATATTCCAGGTTGTATATTTGCTTCCTGCGCAATCAGAGATTGGACATTCGATATTGATCTACCTACGAATACTCATTTGCCATAAAAGTGCATACTATTTCAAATCATAAATGTAATTAAGTGATCGTTGTACATACCTTTTGCTATGTATTAAAACTCAAACTTTCGATTTGGTACATTTGTGTTGGATCCGTTTATCAGGTGGGAGTGTTCAACATATTCATACCTAGTACTGGGTGGCCAGAGTCTAAAGTACAAGAGGTAGTGGTAGTAAGTATCATATCTAACCATACAGTCAGGGAATTGTACCCCTCAGTTACATCAGTGAATACCACGATCACAACACCAGAGGGAGCTCCACAAATCATGTAAAACCCAGATTCGGCTCAAACAAGGGACTAAACACGTTTCGCAATTATGCCACAACAATGTGGAACGCCCTACCCAAAGCTGTAAAGGAATGTAAATCACTACCCACCTTCAAAAACACTCTCAAAGAACACCTACGGGAGACTGCAATTCAAAACTGGCCCCTACAAATGTCCTAACCCAGTTGTACAATAAAGACCAAGCATGGCTTTGTCAGTATTCCAATGTACAGCCCCACCCAACCCCACCCCACCTACCCAACCTCCTCCAATGTACAGTTTCTATGTCAAATGTATGTCAGTATTCCAATGTACAGTGTCCCCCCCCCCTACCATACTAGGACCGCTACTCTTCCTAATTTATGCAAATGACATGTCGTCAGCCTGTGACTGCAACTTGTTCCTGTTTGCGGACGACTCAGCCCTGCTGGTCTCTGACAAGAACAAGTTACAGGTTGAAAAAACCCTCAGCTCGGAACTAGGCAGAATCTGCATATGGCTCGCTGATAACAAACTATCATTACACATGGGCAAAACAGAGTCCATTCTCTTCGGTTCAAATAACAAACTCAGCAAGACCGACGGCTTCTCAGTTACAGTGGGTGACAATATTGTCACAAGGAAAGATGAAATTACCTACCTGGGTTCCATCCTAGAGGCTAATCTCTCCTGTGACAAAATGGCATCCAATGTAATAAAAAAAGTCAACCAACGAACTCGATTCTTGTACCGGATCTCCTCTCTGGTAAACAAGAATACCCTGAAGACTCTGGCAGGAGCACTCATTCAGGGGTACTACGACTATGCTTGCACCTCATGGTACCAAAGCACCTCAAAGGCGCTAAAAACAAAATTACAAACATCTCAAAACAAACTGGTCAGACTACTGCTTGACCTTACTCCTAGAACCCACCTCACCCCTGCCCACTTTGACAACCTAGGATGGCTTAGAGTAGACGACAGAGTACTACAGCAACTAGCAATGGGCCTGGTCTACAAGATACACTACACGACCAAGGTACCCATGTACATGTCAAAATACTTCCCAAAGGTCAGTGAATACCACGATCACAACACCAGAGGGAGCTCCACAAATCATGTTAAACCCAGATTCGGCTCAAATAAGGGACTAAACACGTTTCGCAATTATGCCACATCAATGTGGAACGCCCTACCCAAAGCTGTAAAGGAATGTGGATCACTACCCACTTTCAAAACCTCTCTCAAGGGACACCTACGGGAGACTGCAATTCAACACTGGCCCCTGTAAATATCCTAACCCAACCCCCTCCAATGTACAGTCATTTACCTAGTATGGTTTTGTCAATAGTCCAATGTACAATTTTGTTTGTTTGTACAGTGTCTCCTCCCCCCCCCCCCCTCAATGTACAGTTTTACTTGTTTATATAGTGTGCCCCCCCCCCCTACCCCCACCTCCAATGTAAATTACCCAGTATGGTTGTCAATATCCCAATGTACCCAACCCCCCCCACCCAACCTCCTCCAATGTACAGTTTCTACGTCAAATGTATATACTCCCTTTTCTTGACTCCTTCTGTATCACAAACAGTACTGTATTTGCAAATCTGGTATGTCATAAATGTATAGATGTAGCAGTACTGACTATCTGTATGTCATGTATGTCATAAATGTCCTGATGAATTGAAAATGGGGGACCCTGATGTAAATAAGACGAAAGTCTTTCTCTGGTCTGCATCCCCTTAACAATTGTGTGTATTGAGCTGTACTGTATTGTACCCATTCTGCAATCTGTTAATAAAGTTTTCAATCAATCAATCAATCAATCAATCAATCAATCAATCAATTCAATCAATCAATCAATCAATCAATCAATCAATCAATCCCCCAATGCACAGTTTCTATGTCAAATGTATATACTCTTCTTCTGGATTTTTTTAGTATCACAAACAGTACTGTATTTGAAAATCTGGTATGTCATAAATGTATAGATGTAGCAGTACTGTCTATCTGTATGTCATGTGTGTCATATGATGAATTGAAAATGGGGGACCCTGATGGAAACAAGACGAAAGTCTTTCTCAGGTCTGCATCCTCTTAACAATTGTATGTATTGAGCTGTACTGTACAGTACCCATTCTGCAATCTGTTAATAAACTTTTCAATCAATCAATCAAAACCAGCTGATCACAGAGGCAGTGCAGACATTTCTGCATGAGACAGAGTTGTACCAGAGGACATAATGTTATTTTATTTATTCATGTATTATTATTATTTTTATTTTTAAATTTTATTTATTTGTATGCGTATTTAAGTTTTTCTTAATTGTGGGCGTAGTTTAATTATAGAACTGAGGAGGGCAGTAATACACCATGTTGCGTTTACACTGCCGGAAAGATAAAGAAGAAGAAGAAGAAGAAGAAGAAGACTACGGAGAACTAGGAACAGATTGGTCACCACCGTAAATACTGAATGTCCAGATGCCTAAAAGTGAGATGAAGAAACACAAAGCAGGTTTGTTAAATGCAACTTAAAGGCTCCATTCATTGGACATGAGTCTTAAAGCACTGATCAGTAGGATATTAGGCCGCCTGCTTTATCAGTGTTGTTTGGGTTAGCTAGCAGTTAGCTTTGAGCTCTCACTCAGTGCTGCTGTTAGCTCTTTGTGCAATGTCCCGGTTAGCCTCTGAGCTAACACTAGCAACGTTAGCTTCTCTGTGCTAATAAGCTATGACTAGCCTCTGTGCTTATTTTAGCATTGTTAGCATATCTATTTTCTGGAGAGGTCTGGTGGGTTAGGGTTATGGTGAATGATGATTATGATGAATTGAAAATGGGGGACCCTGATGGAAACAAGACGAAAGTCTTTCTCAGGTCTGCATCCTCTTAACAATTGTATGTATCGAGCTGTACTGTACTGTACCCATTCTGCCCTTCATGCTCGGTGTCAATACTCCGGTGTCTTGTTGCTTGTTGGGAGTTTTGATTGATTGAAAACTTTAATTAACAGATTGCAGAATGGGTAAAATACAGTGGCTCAATACACACAATTGTTGAATGAATGGATGAATGAAAACTTTATTTAACAGATTGCAGAATGGGTACAATACAGTACGGCTCAATACATACAATTGTTAAGGGGATGCAGACCTGAGAAAGACGTTTGTCTTGTTTCCATCAGGGTCCCCCATTTTCAATTCATATAGACATTTATGACATACACAACATACATGACATTTATGGCATAGGGACATATAGGTATTTGGTACTGATACATTTGTGACATAAGCGGTATTCAAATATACAGTACTGTTACCCCTAGATCCTGACAGAGTATATACATATGATGGGGAGGGGACTGTACATTAGGAGGGGGTGGGTGGGTGGGAAATATACATACGGCGGGGAGGGGGTGGGTGGGTGGGAGGGAAATATACATACGGCGGGGAGGGAATATATACATGCGGTGGGGAGGAGACTGTCTATTAGGAGGTGGTGGGGGTTTTGGGCATTTACGGTGGCCAGTTTCGAATTGCAGCCTCCCGTAGGTGCTCTTTAAGAGCGGTTTTGAATGTGGGCAGGGATTCACATTCCTTTACAGCTTTGGGTAGGGCGTTCCACATTGTTGTGGCATAATTGCGAAACGTGTTTAGTCCCTTGTTTGAGCCGAATCTGGGTTTAACATGATTTGTTGAGCTTCCTCTGGTGTAGTGGTTGTGGTATTCACTGACCTTTGGGAAGTATTTTGACATGTACATGGGCACCCCGGTCGTATAGTGTATCTTGTAGACCAGGCCCATTGCAAGTTGCTGTACTCTGTCGTCTACTCTAAGCCATCCTAGGTTGTCAAAGTGGGCAGGGGTGAGGTGGGTTCTGGGGTTCATGTCAAGTAGTAGTCTGACCAGTTTGTTTTGTGATGTTTGTAATTTTGTTTTAAGCGCCTTTGAGGTGCTTTGGTACCATGAGGTGCACGCATAGTCATAGTACCCTTGAATGAGTGCTCCTGCCAGAGTCTTCAGGGTATTCTTGTTTACCAGAGAGGAGATCCGGTACAAGAATCTAGTTCGTTGGTTGACTTTTTTTTATTACATTGGATGCCATTTTGTCACAGGAAAGATTTGCCTCTAGGATGGAACCCAGGTAGGTAATTTCGTCTTTCCTTGTGACAATATTGTCACCCACTGTAACTGAGAAGCCGTCGGTCTTGCTGAGTTTGTTATTTGAACCGAAGAGAATGGACTCTGTTTTGCCCATGTGTAATGATAGTTTGTTATCAGCGAGCCATATGCAGATTTTGCCTAGTTCCGTGCTGAGGGTTTTTTCAACCTGCAACTTGTTCTTGTCAGAGACCAGCAGGGCTGAGTCGTCCGCAAACAGGAACAAGTTGCAGTCACAGGCTGACGACATGTCATTTGCATAAATTAGGAAGAGTAGCGGTCCTAGTATGCTTCCTTGTGGAACACCACAGCTCACTGTGAGGGGGGGGGATAGAGTAGGGGTGGACGGTATGGTCTAAAATTTATATCACGGTATAATTTGAAGCATAGACGGTAACGGTATATATCACGGTATCAGTGTTTCCGTTAGAATAATTTTTTTTGCCTGATAGGCAGGCTATATAAAGAATGACATCCTCAAGGCATGTAGATTTATAATATTTTAACTTAAAACTAGGCTACTGCGTATAAAGTCATTATATTCCAAATAAAATAAGTCCCGAGTCCGTGCTGCTCCCATTGCAAACAGCCGGGCTGGATGCTGGATTTTGCTAGAAGCATATGTAGCTGCAGAGCCGCAGAGCCAGCGGCGCTTTCAGGTCTGGTCACAGCTTTCAGCCGTTGGGTGGGGGGGCGCTGTTGAGCGGACCTGACCTGAAAGCGCCGTTGGCTCTGCGGCTCTGCAGCTGCATGCTATTCGCAAATCCACTGGTGCAGCCGTCCTCCCGGCTCCCGCTGCAGCCGTCGTTATCATAACACTACACGCATATCATAATGTTTACAGCAAACTGTAGTTGATCACCAGGTATGTTTTATTAACGTAGAATAATTCATATAAGAAAAACGATAGGGACATCTCTTACCTTTCTCCACTGGTTAAAAATGCCAGGAACTGAAATTGAAACTTGCTGTGCGCCGCTGTGATATGTGTTTATTATGAAATGACAATTGCGTGTTGACACGCCCACTGCGCGAAGCCTCCTAAATAACTTTTTCCAGTTTGCACATATCTATTATCTATGACTAATTCTATCTATTTTTAGGGGCAAATGCGATTGAAATAGTCGCGCTGTGGTTACATGACGTCATTGCTATTTTAGAGCTGCTCTACCGGTAACACGGTATAGTCAAAATCCATACCGTAGAGCAAATTAATACCGTTTATACCGTATACCGTTTATACCGTTCACCCCTAGGATAGAGTACCGTTTACCTCTACCATCTGTTCTCTCCCCTCCAGGTAGGATTGCATCCAGCTCACTGATAAGCTATCAAAACCAATTGCTTTTAGCTTGTCCATTAGAATGGAGTGATTGACAGTGTCGAAGGCCTTTTGTAGGTCCAGCATGACCATGCCGCAGTATTTGCCCGCGTCCACCTCTTGTTTGATGTGGTCGTTCAAATAGAGGAGGCATGTGTCAGTGGAGTGGGACGTTCTGAAGCCAGATTGGAATTCGTAGATTAGATTTTTTTCCGCCAGGTACTTTTCGACCTGTTCGTAGACTATTTTCTCCATGACTTTCGAGATGGAGGTAAGAATAGAAACAGGGCGGTAGTTGCCTGGGTCTAATTTGCTGCCCTTTTTGTGCAGAGGGGTCACTCTCGCAATTTTGAAGTCCTTGGGGACGTGCCCCTGTTTTATAGAGAGGTTTATTATGTGTGTGATGACTGGGGTGATGGCGGCTGCTGCGTCTCTGAGGAATTTGGAGGGGATGTTGTCATGGCCAGTGGCCTTGTTAGGTTGGAGGGCGCTAAATTTTTTTTGAAGTTTGAAGTCGTCTTTGTGGACCCCTAGGTTTTTGTAGTATGCTACTATGTGTTCTACCCCATAATGCCCTGAGTGGGAGGGTAGTTTGTTTACCAGTGTTGTGGCTATGTTTGTGAAGAAGATGTTTAAGTAATTGGCTACATCCAGCTTGTCTGTGATGAGCGTGTTGTCCGTCTTTATGTTTATGTTTGAGAATCTGGTTTTAAGTTTTTTACTGCAGCCTAGTTGATTATTGAGTAATTTCCAAAGTTCGCGGGGTTTGTTTTTGTTTTCCTCAGTTTTGTCGTTGATGAAATTTCTTTTTGCGGTTCTGATCATGGTGTTTACGTCATTTCTTAGTCTGTTTCTTTGAATTTTTAGTTCAACCACGTGGGCTTGGAGTTCACTGTTTGAGCTTTTGGAAAGCTTTGTCTGACTTTTATGAAGTTCAGAGCATTTTTTGTCTCTGGTTTTCATAGCGGCCAGTATTTCAGTGTGCATCCATGCCTCAGCGCGATTTTTAACCCTGGTGGTTCTTATGGGTGCCATGTTGTTGAGTATTGCTGTGAATTTGGTTTTGAATCCAAGCCATGTTTCTTCAACCTGTGTACCACTGAGTTCATCTGACCAGTCCAAGCTCCCCAGTTCTAGGTTAAAGGCCTCTCTAGAGTAAGTTTTGAGGTCTCTAGATGTGACTGTTTTGTGACAGCCGGCCTTCTGTTTTAGCTTTTTGCGGGTACAGAAAATCATATAATGATCACTTAACCCGCATGCTATCACCCCTTTATTGGAGATCATTGACTTGTCAGAGGTCAAAATGAGGTCAATGGTGGTTTGTGTCGAATCGCATACCCTTGTGGGTTGGGTGATTAGCTGGCTGAAACCGTGCAGATCAGAAAATCTACTGAAGGCCTTGAAGACTGGTGCTGCTTTACGCAGCATATCCGTGTTCCAGTCCCCAATAAGAATTTTTTCTACCCCCTCCACCCCAGCTAAACACCCATCAAGTGTGTCATAAAAGCCACTCTGTTCTGGTGGTCTATAGATTGTGCCTACTAGTACTGGTTTCGCCCTGTCTAATAAGATTTCAATCCAAACAGTTTCAATTTCATCATGGTTAAGGTCAGTACGGTTGATGTATTTGGTATCCTTGTGTATATACACACGGACACCACCTCCATACTGGTTCCTATCCCTCCTGAGTAGTTTTCAATTTCAATCTCTGGATCCTGTACAGATGAGTCTAATTTAGTTTCTGTGAAACACAATATGTTAGCCTTACCGTTTAAAAACAACTGTTTGATTTCAGCCAGTTTAGGTCTCAGGCTATTTGTATTAAGATGAAATATGTGAAGTCCATTTTTGCTGGTAATCAGATTGACGTCGTCACACTTGAGGTAACTCTGTTCATTTGTGTCCTGTCCTGTGGTGGGGGGAGGGGGGGTGTTGTTGCTGTTTGTGCCGTGGGTGGGGAGGGGGGGAGGGGGTGATTCTTTGTCCTTTGCTGGAGTCTGTATTCCTCTGTGTGAAAGCCCGCGATGTGGGGGGGGGGGGGCTGGTTGTTTACAGATGTGTCTGATTGTACTCCATTGTGGGGGAGGGGGGGTGCCTTTTGTCCTGGCCCGGGCCCGGGTAGACTAGCTGGCATGGCGGGGCCAGCCAAGCTAACCGTCGGGTCCTCGGTGGTCTCGATGTCCCGCGCCGCTCTCCCTCTAGCCTCTCGCCAAGTCTGCTGGGGCTTCGGTGAGGGTGTGTCGCCGCTTGCTGGTCGGCTGGTGCAACTGCTGGCTGAAGCGTCAGTTGCGGCCGGTGCCGGTGTGAGGAGCGATGCCTCGCTGTTTTGTCCCCGCGACGTGCTGGGCGCCTTGGTTGTGAACCCCTGTTCCTTTCCTCTCGCTGTGGCCTCTCGTGGGTTCTTTTGCAGAGGCGGTAGATGAGGAATGTTGCCGTTGATCATGTCGTTAGCCGCCGTCTGTGTGGGTAGCAGTTGATCTGTTGTGCTGGCGAAGCTGGCTGCTGCTTCTTGGGTCAGCAGATTTAACTGTAGTCTCTGGTTCCGTGTCATTACGGGACCAGGGTTCTGATGTATGTCACCCGACATGAGCAGATATAGTAAAAACATTGATCTCTTATTACACTTGCCTGTCGGGGGTAATTTCTTTCGTTCCGGATTTGCAGTTAGTACTGTGTGGATGGTCGTGGCTCCGAAGGCTGGATGTTTCCTCTCCATGCCCGTTAATAAGTAGAAGTCGCAATGGGACTGCTGATTTGCGTTTTCGCTACCCTCCACTTCTGTCTGGATTTGCTGCTTGAGTTGTGAATTCAGGTTCAAATCCATAATCCACAGTAGGGAAAGTATAAAATGCGCAAGATACTTTTTTGTTGTTGATCTGTTGCGTTGGTAACGGGAGCTGCGTAAAATGCGACCGTCCATGTTGAAGCCGGAAGGACGTGAGGGGATGTTAAGGGGATGCAGACCAGAGAGACTTTCGTCTAGTTTACATCAGGGTCCCCCATTTTCAATTCATAATGACATTTATGACATACACAACATACAGATATAATAATCCAATCTAATCATCTAATCTAATCATGACATTTATGACATACATGATATACAGTACTGTTACATTTGTGACATACAAGATATGCAAATATACAGTACTGTTCAACAGATCCGGGGGGGGGGGGGCAGTTTCGAATTGCAGCCTCCTGTAGATGCTCTTTGAGAGCGGTTTTGAAGGTGGTGAATGTTTTATTTAATTTTTTTATTTTATTCTTTCCCACGGCGACTATGGATAGGGAATTTCTTTATTTAATTAAAATGTTCACAACAACATGGATGCATGTACTCTGCCAGCATGTTTAATATCCATAATACTAAAGGTTTGACTAAGATTTCTATGAAACTTTATTGTAAAAGAATGGACTCTGTTTTACCCAGGTGTAATGATAGTTTGTTATCAGCGAGCCATGTGCAGATTCTGCCGAGTTCTGAGCTGAGGGTTTGTTCAACCTGTAACTTGTTCTTGTCAGAGACCAGCAGGGCTGAGTCGTCCACGAACAGGAACAATTTGCAGTCACAAGCTGATGACATGTCATTTGCATAAATTAGGAACAGTAACGGTCCTAGTATGCTTCCTTGTGGAACACCACAGTTCACTGGGAGGGGGGGCGGGGGGTACCATTTACCTCTACCATCTGTTCTCTCCCCTCCAGGTAGGATTGCATCCAGCTCACTAATGAACTATCAAAACCAATTGCTTTTAGCTTGTCAATCAGAATGGAGTGATTGACGGTGTCGAAAGCCTTTTGGAGGTCCAGCATGAACATGCCACAGTATTTGCCCGCGTCGACCTCTTGTTTGATGTGGTCGTTCAAATAGAGAAGGCATGTGTCAGTGGAGTGGGACGTTCTGAAGCCAGATTGGAATTCGTAGATTCTATTTTTTTCCGCAAGGTACTTTTCGACCTGTTCGTAGACTATTTTTCCCATGACTTTCCAGATGGAGGTAAGAATAGAAACAGGGCGGTAGTCAGGGCTGGACTGGGACCAAAAATCGGCCCTGGCATTTTTGGCCCAGACCGGCCCACTATAATCGGTCGGACACCACCCACCAGTACACCATCCTTGCGGTCCACTTAAATATGCGTACCTACTGTACTATTCCCCCAAATCACTACAAAGCTGGGTAGTAAGTGCTATGGACAAGTGTACCAGTGCAAATGGACCAGTCACCAGTGTACTAACTCGCTCTTGGCTGAATCTTGTTTTGGGTGGTGATGTAAAAACACCTGCATCATAGCAGGCTCAGGACGGGCAAAGTAGTCTATATAGCCTGTTCATCCCTGTCTCTCTCCTCCACAACCTGGCTTGACTAGACATACGGAGAGAGAGATGATTACAATTAACTGGTACATTCAGGTCCAGAATGGTTGGAATTCCCTGACAAAGATGTGCAAAAAGCTGTAACATTTTGTAAGTAAGTAAAGTTTATTTATATAGCGCTTTTCACAGAGACAACTCACAAAGTGCTTTACATACAGCAGAAATTAAATAAAATATAAAAAAAAAAGCAAGAACCATTCAAGAGATAAGAGACAGAACAAAACACAATGCATCACAGAGAAAGAAAACAAAACAAAAGACATATTTTATACCTGGAGGAGAAGCTCAAACATTACCCAAAGGCCTGTTTAAACAGTAATGTTTTTAGCTGATTTTTTTAAATGTCAACAGACGCTACAGCTCTTAGGCCACGAGGAAGGGCATTCCAGAGTCTAGGCGCTACAGACTGAAAGGCTCGGTCACCTTTGGTGATCAACCTGGTGCGCGGAATGACCAACAGATCCTGGTCAGCTGTCCTCAGGGTCCTGCTGGGCACATATGGTTCCAGCAGGTCGGTTAAATCTTCTGGTGCCTGGCCATGCAATGCAAAGCTATAAAAGTGAGCACCAGGACCTTGAAATTAATTCTGAGATGTATAGGAAGCCAGTGCAAGGAGGCTAGGATTGGAGTGATGTGACACCTTCTGCTTGATCTGGTTAGCAGTCTTGCAGCAGTATTTTGGATGAACTGGAGGCGGTCTATGGATGATTTATTGAGGCAGGTGAGAACCGAATTGTAGTAGTCTAGACGAGAAGAAACGAAGGCATGGATGATCAACTCTAGGTCAGAATGGGAAACAATCGACCTGAGCTTAGCAATATTCCTGAGATGGAAAAAACAGGTGCGGGTCACCGACTTGATATGAGTGTCGAGGTGCATGGCCTGATCAAAGTTTACCCCAAGGTTCCTGAGGTTGGGGCTCACATTAGTTTCTAGGGACCCAAGGCAACCAGCCACCCTAGATGCAACGCCATCAGAGGCCACGATGAGCACCTCGGTTTTGGCCTCATTTACCTGGAGGAAGTTGCTAGCTAACCAGGCCTTAATGGCCGACAGACACTCATTTAAAACAATAAAATTAGAATTAAAATCATCAGGGCAATCAGGGTTAAAAGAGCAATACAGCTGGATATCATCCGCATAAAGGTGGTAGGAGATGCCTTTAAAAGCGTTAATAATGTGTCCTAATGGGAGCAAATACAGTGAAAATAAAATCGGACCAAGTACCGAGCCCTGGGGGACCCCACAGGAAAGGGTAACAGACTCAGACACATGGGGGCCTACTCCGACTGAGAAACATCTACCTGAGAGATAGGACTTAAACCACTCATGTGCACTCCCTGTGACACCCACCCAATCTCTGAGCCTATTTAGCAGAATGTTGTGATCCACAGTGTCAAATGCAACACTAAGATCCAGTAGCACTAAACTAAAATAGAGCATCTACCAGAGTCGGCGGACATCATTAGATCATTGGATACTTTTAAAAGTGCAGTCTTCGTGGAGTGTTGCTTACGAAAACCCGACTGGAATTTGTCAAGAATGTGGTGTTCATTTAAAATGGATATAAGCTGGTTGGCAACAATTTTTTCTAAAATCTTGGACATAAATGATAATTTGGAGATGGGCCGATAGTTACTTAGTAAAGAGGCGTCCAGACTTGGCTTTTTTAAAAGCGGCTGAACGATTGCCTGTTTGAAGTAGGCGGGGACTTGGCCAGAGACCAAAGAGAAATTTATGATGGAAAGCAGACTGGGACCAATAGTGCTGAAAACGTCCTTTAACAGAGAGGTTGGGATGGTGTCTAATGGGCTAGAGGAGGTTTTTGTGCTTCTCACTAGCTCTGTTAGGTCGTGGAGGGAAATGGGTGAGAAGGAATTCAGAGTAGACTGACTGTTAGGAGATAACGGTTGGATTGAGGTGGAGGGTGTAATACCTGCCCTGACATTGGCAACCTTATTTACAAAAAATAGGAGAAAATCATGACAGTCCTCAGCAGATAAAACAGGTGTGACAGGGGTTTATGGACTGACAATGATATTAATGGTGTCGAATAGGACTCTGGGGTTTAGTTTGCTAGATGAGATTAAGTTTGTGAAATAGGCAGCTCTCGCATCCTTAACCATACTGTTAAAATCAATTAAAAGTTGTTTAAAATGAAGACGGTGTACATTAAGCTGAGTGGACTTCCACTTTCGCTCAATACTCCGGCAATTTAGTCTAAAACGACGAATATCCTCATTGAGCCAGGGAGAGGAATTTAAAGTGCGAACAGTGCAGGATTTCAGAGGAGCAACTACATCTAAAATGTCTGAGCAGTGCCGGTTAAAAGCATGAACTAAAGTATCAATGTCGCCATTAACGTTCAGAAATGGCACCGCACTGCTCTCAAAGGCTGTGGAAAATGTATCTGCCGAGAGGTCATTTAGCATGCGTGAGCGTTTAACTCGCTTAGTGGAAATAGTGTCAGTTTTAAAAACTAAATTAAAAAGTATGCATTTGTGATCACTTAAAATCATTTCCTCATAAACAATGTTATCTATGTCTAATCCAAGAGTAAAAACAAGATCAAGTGTGTTACCTTTGTTGTGTGTGGGGCCTGAGACATGTTGGACAAAATTGAATGTAAAATTGGTGGCAAAATTGTCATTACAGTTATTAATATGGAAATTAAAATCCCCTAATAAAATGATTTTTTCCAGTTTGATGATGGAGGTTAAAAAATTGCTAAAATCTGTCAAAAAAGAACTATTAAAACCAGGGGGTCGATAAATTAAAATACAATAAAATGGGTCGGTGTGCCCAACTTTGGTGATTAAAAGTTCAAAGGAGCTGTGTGTAGTACTGGAGTGCACAACCCTGGAGGAGAAACAGTTCTTGTGCACCAGCGCTATACCGCCTCCTACGTGACTGGTGGTGGCATTTGACCGGGGGGGTCTGGGGTGGGGACACAGGTAAAAGAGAAGTTTGGCGGACACAGTTCATTTAAAAATACATATTCCTCTGACCTTTGCCATGTTTCTGAGAGACAGAAAATGTCAACTTTTGGCCGTAATGAAATCATTTAGGATGAAAGATTTGTTAGCTATAGAACGGGCATTTAACAAGGCTATTTTGATAGCCTTAGGTCCTAGTTTACAGGGTGGTTGTGACAGTGGGCACAGATGACAGGCATTCGTGCCCCGGCGAAACCTGCCACCAGACTCCCGTGGACTATGCCGTGACCAGTGATTTATAATGACTGGGATGCCTTTTGCTTTTTCCAAATCCAACAGTGCAAAAATGCTTCCGCATTCGTCATCGGAGGTACCGTAGTGGCGTGCGGTAATGCGCCTTTCATTTTCCTTCACGCAGCGCCCAGCGGCGGCGTGCTCGCTCAGGTGCGTGCGTGCGCCGGCGTGCTCGCGAGGTGCTCGCGCATGCGCATGAGATCCCGCCTTAACAATATATATAAGTCACCGCCCCAAATTCAGTATCCAGAAATAGCTCAATTGGCAAGACGCCATGGCTGTGGATCCTACTGGTGAGTTGCTGGTGAGTTCGAATCCCGTCAAATATATTTTTTTTAACGTGATTTTTTTTTAACGTGTATTCTTTCGCCGGTTAAGGTTAGGCATGGTTAAGGTTAAGGTTAGGCATTGTTTCGGAGTTGGTTAAGGTTAGAACGGTTAAGTTTAGGCGCTGTTAAGGAGCTGGTTAAGGTTAGAGTTTGTCAAAGAGAATGGCAATATTCTTTCTATGGTTAAGGTTAGGCATGGTTAAGGTTAAGGTTAGGCATTGTTTCGGAGTTGGTTAAGGTTAGAACGGTTAAGTTTAGGCGCTGTTAAGGAGCTGGTTAAGGTTAGAGTTTGTCAAAGAGAATGGCAATAGACAGCCTATTTCCGCGCGACAGCTCCCAAAGCGGGCCTGAAAAGAAAGGCGCTTTACCGTAGTGGCGTGCGGTGACGAATGCTTCCGCATTTTTGCACTGTTGGATTGGGAAAAAGCCACACGCGACTGGGATGGGGAAGGAGGAAGAGCTGTCAAGAGGGTTCACAAAAAACATAATACCATGGTCGGATGGGGGTGCTGGGACAATTAAGTCGAGACGGTTATTAGCTACTTTGAGAGTGTTGGATGAGCAGTGATCAGCAGGACCCACCGTGGGATGCTCAACATAATGACCAAGTAAGGATTCTAGTGCAGGGTCCTGCTGAGGTAAGTATCAATCAGAGTTAAAAGGATTCTAGTGCAGGGTCCTGCTGAGGTAAGTATCAGAGTTAAAAGGATTCTAGTGCAGGGTCCTGCTGAGGTAAGTATCATCAGAGTAGGGCTGGGCGATATGGAAAAAAATCATATCGTGATAACGATATGATAATGTTATCATATTTCTCGATATCGATAATTATCTAAATTGTTATAAGTATATAATTTTTTTTTTTCTTTTTTTTTTTTAAACAACATATGCATGTTTCTTTTGCAGCAATTCTTTGTCATTGCCACCATCTTTAGTGTTACATCCCCTCACACTCCAGTTCTCAGGCTGTAGTTGGTTTAAAAGCTAAAGTAAACCGGCTTCTCTGCTGGCTGTGGCTCCAGGGGAGTTGAACAGTTCTGGCTCTGCTAGTTTATTTTCGATCTTTTGGCGCTTTTTTGGTGGACAAACCACCGCACATGTGCACTGTGACTCGTGACTGGAGTCTAGTTCTGCTAGCACACATAGCCTACTGTGTACAGACGGTTTCAAACTGTATTTTAAATTAGAAAGCAAACAAAATAAATGGACAAGAGAAAAATAAATCTCAATTTGGTCAGTATTGTCATTTGGACAAGCAAAGCCATTACTTTAAGTTGCAGGTAAGAAAGACAAGTCTGTCCAATGTCTCTGGTTTTAAAACTGCCCTGTTGCAGGTCACAAAAAAAAAAAATTTAATTTCGATATTCGATATCGATTATTTAAAATATATCGCGATATTTATCGTTATCGTTATATCGCCCAGCCCTACATCAGAGTTAAAAGGATTCTAGTGCAGGGTCCTGCTGAGGTAAGTATCAATCAGAGTTAAAAGGATTCTAGTGCAGGGTCCTGCTGAGGTAAGTATCAGAGTTAAAAGGATTCTAGTGCAGGGTCCTGCTGAGGTAAGTATCAATCAGAGTTAAAAGGATTCTAGTGCAGGGTCATGCTGAGGTAAGTATCAATCAGAGTTAAAAGCAATGTGTTGGATAAAATTACCTGTGAGCTGTTTAATGCCCCTTGGACTGGGATGCAGCCCATCTGGTTTATAGAGGTCAAATCTTGTCCAAAAATAATCAAAATTACTAATAATAAAACCCATGTGCAGTTTCAATACAAAATAATTTTAGCCATTCATGGAGGCTAAAAAGACAGCTAAAATGTTCAGGACTTTTTGAGGGAGCTGGGATAGGACCAGAGAACTACCCAGGCTCTGTATTGTCATTGCCAGAGAATCCAGCTGGTCACGGAGATCCACAGATTGGCCACGCATGACGTCGTTGGTACCCACGTGGATAATCTGTGTGTGAGCTGAGGGGTGGAGATCAATGAGCACTGGGATCAGTTTTGAGATGTCTGAAACCTTAATGCCTGGGAGGCAGAAAGTGATGGCACCTGGGAGTTCGACATGTCTTACAATGGAGTCGCCAATGATCAGTACTTCAGGTTGACCATTCCTGCAGCCCCCCTTGTAAACAGAGTTTGGGATGAAGAAATATCTGACTGCTAGCCACACCAGCCACCAGGGCGGCGTCTGGATCAGCAGTTGAATGCGATTCACCTGGGCAGGAAGACGGCAGCGAATCATCACAGGTAGGGATGTCCCGATCACGTTTTTTTGCTCCCGATCCGATCCCGATCATGTGATTTTGAGTATCTACCGATACCGATATTTCCCGATCTGATAAATTTTTTTATTTTTTTTATTCAACAAACATACTGAGGCCTTAGTTTTGGGTTTAAATTGCATATCATCATTCATTTATTTATTGTCACACAGAGCAGAATAATTTTGCCAAAACAAACCAATAGTATCCAGCTGCAGAACGGCAGACCAGCCACATTCTCAGACCCAAACTCATTTCATTTGATTTAATTATACATCAAATGATTTATGACGTTAACTTTTCACCTGGATAACGTCAACATTCAGGGTAAATGTAATGTGAGAAATTGGGATTTAAAAAAATTAAAATAAAAAATGTATTTGGGTCTGAGATTGTGGCTGGTCTGCCGTTCTGCAGCTGGATACTATTGGTTTGTTTTGGCAAAATTCTTCTGCTCTGTGTGACAATAAATAAATGAATGATGATATGCAATTTAAAACCAAAACTAAGGCCTCAGTATGAATTTAAGACGTAAACATGGTCATGTTTGTTGAATAAAATAAATGAATAAAAAGAATAAAAAATAAAATTGCAGATTTATTTATTAATTTTTTTGCCGATCCCGATCTTCGGAAAATCACGCGATCGGCCCCGATCACGTGATCGGATCGGGACATCCCTAATCACAGGTGATGTCATCATCGTTGGCCACAGCAGTGTCCAGAGGTGCGTTGTGCTGATGAGAGGAAAGCTGAAGGCTGGCAGGAGAGATCCCGGAGTTGAAGACAGCAGGAGGAGAGCAGTGCGGCGCTTCCCGCTGGACACAGGGGACGTCGGGGAAAACCGTCTCTTTCTCACAGAGAAATTCACTCCAGAGCAACCGGCTACAGGCTGCTCCAAAAAAGCCGGACAGACAGTCGACGCGCCTGTGGAAGCTAACTCTCTGTTAGCCCTTCAAGTGGAGCAAACTGGTTGTACAGCAGAAACGGGTCATCATCCACGATTGGGGAGAACAGGGCAGGGCTGTACGTTAACTTTTTTTGCACATAGCACTGGTGCTACAGAGGTTGATAGTTTTGTAGCACTGGCCAAAATCTTGTAGCACAAGTATAAAACGTGTTATATTTGTAACAGTCACAAATGTGCCTATTGTATTTGTGTTATTTAGTTGCAGTCAGCGAACAAACTTAACTTTTTGACTTACCAGCCATTTGGCTGGTAGATTTAAAAAAGGCAGATTTTTTTACCAGCCAAAAATTATAAATTGCTTTTTAGTATATCGCCATGTGTTATTATTACTATAATACTCTCATATGCTATTTTCAATTAATATCATAAACAACATAAGGAATATTAGCATAATTTTGAGTGGACTGAAGGAATGAGTCAGCGTTAATAGTTTTAAATGCAAATAATTTATTGAAACATAGAAGTGGGGTCGGTTGGGACACACACACACACACACACACAATGGGGGACCCTGATGTAAACAAGACGAAAGTCTTTCTCTGGTCTGCATCCCCTTAACAATTGTGTGTATTGAGCCGTACTGTATTGTACCCATTCTGCAATCTGTTAAATAAAGTTTTCATTCATTCACACTGTTTCAACTCACCACCCCCGCATCATATTGTAGTCTAGTCTGTCTTCAAACTTCCACTCCTCTCTCGACACACACACACACACACACACCCTTTCCCCAGTCCACACTGTCTCTAATTCTCTATGGCTCTGCCTCTGATCAGGATTAGCTTGTTAGCTTATGCTAATGTAACGTTCATTTCGGGCGATGTGGGCATAAAGGAATGGCGACGATGCAAAGCGTGTTAGATGCATTTGACCCGTTGTGAGAAATAAAAACACCACAGACTTATTTCGGATCGCAAAATAGCTGCAGTCTGCTGTGCAGCTCCGCTCCGCTCGGCTGAGAGCAGAAGGCAGAAGCACGGTCTGGGGCGGATATGACATCACGGAGTTGCTATGGGTTTTTTCAAAATAATAATCATATGAACCTGACTGTTGCTAACTGCCGGAGCCCAGATATATCATGACTGGAACTGCGCTTAGGCGGAAATGAGACCTGTGACAGGATTTTCAAAATAAGAGTATCAATATGAACCGAATGCCTATCGCACCAGTGCTACTGAAGTAAATCCATTCATCGCACAGACCGCTGTTGCTGTAGCACGTGCGATATATATGTCGCACTGTACAGCCCTGGAACAGGGGGAGCGATACCCTTCTTCCTTTACCCTGTTTTACTACATACGACCAAGGAAGAGGAAGCGCAGTAGAAGAGGGGTTTTCCAGGAGATCCAACTGGGAGATGAGCAGAGCTTTTTGCTGGATGATGTCGTCCAGGAGGCACTCGATAGTACGGAGACCACACCTGAGACTGGATAACTCGGTTTCCACTGTGGTGAGTGTAGACATCTTGTAAGATAGCTTTTCATTCTCACCGTATAAAACAGTGTACACAACAGTCCAATAGCTATCCTAGCCACCAGGCTAAAGGCAAGCCTAGCTAGGTTAGCATTAGCCGGTAGCGTTTAGCTGTAGCTATGACAACAACAAGCCCAGCTTGTTTAGATCACGACAAGTCAGTCACATAATACGCGATAAAAGCAATGAAGTCACAATGATCAGTTAAGATCAATGGCTAAAAATGTTTTTTTTTTAATTATGTAAAAGAAAACGGCCAAGAAAGTTTGGAATTTAAACGATACCATACTGGTAATGAGCAAATAGTTTATTCAATTAATGCTGGAGCTGTTCCATCTTATTTCATTTGATACTAACTACTCAGTTTATACAGATTTCAAGTATTCAAATATCAATGATGAATATTGCATAAGGTTTAATAATCCACAGTTAATAGATCGCCTTTTTGTTTTATATTTATGTTCAGACAGGAGTAATAGTTAGATCAGGGGTTCTCAAACTTTTTAATACCGCAACCCCATTTAATTTTGGAAATTTTTTGGTGATGTGTATCGCGTAATTTCAATATCAAAATAAAAGCACACGTTGTTGGAACTTGATCATGCATATTTATTAGCAAATAAAATTACAGCACAATGTCATTAATGAAATTAATGAATATTATCAAATGGAATTGTTTCTGTATGTATACACATTTATAAAACGATTGAGGAATATTTAGCCAAAATATGTTCAGAACCTATTTTTTTTTATGCGTTCACATGCACTTTTAAAAAATAAACAAACACGAGACTTAATGGGAAGGGTGTGCTTGTACATTTGAACATAGTTCCATGATACGTGGCTGCGTTGTGCTGAGAAAGATGCGCAGATCCGCTTCTACTCTGAGGCGAGATCTGTATTTATTTTTTATTAATGTCAGAGCCGAGAATCCCGCTTCACAGAGGTATGTTTATGCAAACGGGACAAGCTTTCTCAGTGCAGCATTGCACTGTGGTGAGTGTAGACATCTTGTAAGATAGCTTTTCATTCTCACCGTATAAAACAGTGTACACAACGGTCCAATAGCTATCCTAGCCACCAGGCGAAAGGCAAGCCTAGCTAGGTTAGCATTAGCCGGTAGCGTTTAGCTGTAGCTATGAGGTAACAGAGCATGAGGTGAGGCGGACCTTTAAAAAAGTGAATATCAGGAAGGCAGCAGGTCCGGACGGCATCCCCGGCCGCGTCCTAAAAGTCTGTGCCGACCAACTGGCCCCAGTATTCACTGACATATTTAACCTGTCCTTAGAACAGGCTGTCATCCCCACCTGCCTGAAGAAGTCCACTATTATCCCTGTACCCAAAAAATCCAAGCCTGCTTGCCTCAACGACTACCGCCCTGTAGCTCTCACCTCCATAGCCATGAAGTGCTTTGAGAAGCTAGTAAAGGGCTACATCTGCTCCTCCCTCCCCATCAACATGGACCCCCTGCAATTTGCATACCGCCCCAACAGGTCCACGGAGGACGCCATAGCCCATGTGCTGCACACAGCAGCATCACACCTGGACAAGAGGCAGGGGAACTATGTGAGAATGCTATTCATCGACTACAGCTCGGCATTCAATACCATAGTCCCCTCCATACTCATAGCCAAGCTCAGGGACCTGGGCTTGAACTATGACCTCTGCCAGTGGGTCTTGGACTTCCTGACTGGCATACCCCAGGTGGTGAGAGCAGGCAACTGCACCTCATCCATCACCCTCAACATAGGGGCCCCCCAGGGCTGTGTTCTGAGTCCCCTCCTCTACTCCCTGTACACACACGACTGTGTGGCTCAGCGGAGTAGCAATACAATCATCAAATTTGCTGACGACACAGTGGTGGTGGGCCTGATCTCTGCCAACGACGAGAGGGCCTACCTGGAAGAGGTCAAGGTCCTGGCGGGATGGTGCCAGGAAAACAGCCTCTCCCTGAACGTCAGCAAAACAAAGGAGATGATTGTGGACTTCAGGAGGTCGGGGGTCAAGGACTACAGCCCCCTCAGCATCGACGGGGCACCGGTTGAGAGAGTCAACAGCTTTAAGTACCTCGGAGCCTACATATCCGAGGACTTGACATGGACCACACACATTGACAGTGTTGTGAAGAAGGCACGACAACGCCTCTACTTCCTGAGGCGCCTAAGGAAGTTCCAAGTCAGTCAGAAGATCCTTAAGAACTTCTACTCATGTACAATAGAGAGCATCTTGACCGGCAACATCACCTCCTGGTTTGGGAATAGCACTGCACAAGACCGAAGCAGACTACAAAGAGTGACACGTTCAGCCGAACGCACAATTGGAGGGGGGCTCCCCACCCTCCAGAACATTTACAACAAGCGTTGCAAGGGCAAGGCTAAGAGAATCATTAAAGACTCCAGTCACCCGAACAACTGCCTCTTTGAACTGCTGCGGTCAGGCAAGCGATACCGGAGTCTCAAGGCGAGCACAGAAAGACTCAGAAGAAGCTTCTATCCCCAGGCCATCAGGCTGCTAAACGAACAATGAATGAACACTACACAACAACAACCACCAAACGCACATAGCACACACATCCACACGCACACACTCACTTAAACAAACACACTGTAGCACCCACTCCACACACTTTATAGCACACACCCACTTTAAACAAACACACTGTAGCACCCACTCCCCACACTTTATATTTATTGATGAAGGATTGCACTACAACTCGTACACCTTACTGTAAATTGTACCTAAATTGTACCTCATCCCATTTCTGCTTTGCACTAGATAGTACTGTACATTAGTACACTGCATAGTATTGTATATTATATGGTAACTCAGAACATTGTACATATGTCTATACCGAACACTGTGACCTCATTTTCTTCTTCTAAATTACATGCTATACTATATTATTTGATACTATCTTGTCTAGCACAGTCTCTGGAGCGTAACAGTAAGAAGCATTTTGTATGAAAGTATTCTGTACTTCTGTATGACAACTATTAAAGAAACTTGAAACTTGACAACAACAAGCCCCGATCAGTGCACTGGGTAGTCGTTCCGGAATGATATCCAAAACTTTGCGAGGGCCTGTCCAGTGAACTTGACTTTCAGTAGCTCGTCACACGAAAGATCGATCAACGCCTCCTGCTCAGACAGAGGGTAACCTCGTTCCCAGTTTTATCTCCTCTGTGACAGAGGGAGGCCTGTTGCGAGCGTTATGTGCAATGAACGGATCTTGGATCCAGTTGTTCAAAGTGTCCATGCTCTTTCTTTCGGGGAAATAATTCCAAAATTGACCAATGAGCCCTTCTATGTGGCTAATGATTAGGGGAGGGACGATACATCGATCCAGATCGATCTATTATCAATTATCAAATAGGATCGATGCAACGTAAAAAGATCGATTCATATTGCGATACTCTTATTTTGAAAATCCCCCTGTGAGCATATCCGCCCGGCTGCAACAACAGTAGCTCAGCGCAGCTCAGCGTGTGTAGACGTTAGACAGCATTGCTTCAGAGTCCGCCTATTTTGCCCAAAATAAGTGCCTGTTGTTTTTTCCCCCACAAGGGGTCAAATGCATCTAACATGCTTTCCATCCTCGCCATTCCTTTATGCCCACGTCGCGTTAAATACCGAAATTAACGTTGCGTTAGCGTGAGCTAACTAAGCTAAGCTGATAGAGCGATAGAGAGAACAGCAGAGGTCCACTAGGGACTGGGAAGGAGGGGGGGTTACTGCATTCTCGAGATAGCCACACTAACAGGATCTGGCCGGTACTGCACCTTCTGACTCCCAATATGCCTTTTCCAGCCAAAATACAGCGCTATGATAGGATATTAATATCGGAAAAAAAAGAAAAACAAACCAAAAACAGTGAACAGGAGGTCTATTTGTATTAAAAACAATAGATTGTTTTTCATTTAAATGTCTGGAAGAGATCAAAAATAAAAATGTCAAATGATATTTCCATTGCCTTTTTTTTGTTGATTTTAAATGTTACTGATTGTGTTAAATGGGCATATAATATCGTCTCATATCGATCGCAGGCACCTGAATCGAATCGTATCGTATCGTGGCAGACTTTGTGATATCGGAAAATATCGTATCGTTGTCCAAAGAATTGATATCTTATTGTATCGTGATGAAACTGGTGATTCCCACCCCTACTAATGATGATGGGCTTCAAATCACAGTTTTAAATTCAGGATGCTTAGTTTCCAAGTGCCGCTGTAATTTACTTGGTTTAAAGTAGGGATGCCCCGATCGATCGGCCAGCGATCTGTATCGGCCGATATTCAGTATAAATATGCGATCGGTGAATTCCGATGATGCTTTATTTTCGGTGATCGTGAAAACCGATCGAAGACACGCACGAAAAACATGATCCAATTCTCAGCGGAGTTCTCACTCGCTGACTTCTCTCTCAGGCACACAGCTGCTCCTGCAGCAGCGCACTGCCCCTCCCCCTCCCAGACCCCTACCCCTCCCAGACCCATCATGTCAACAAGCTCCGGCAATAGTCTAGTGCAGGGGTCAGCAACCTTTACTATCAAAAGAGCCACTTTTCCCCCGTCCCACAAAATAAAATGCTCAGGGAGCCGCACAACCTATTTACCCTTAAAATTAAGATAAAACAGTGTATATAACATTGTATATAACATTTTATATATCCCCAAGCATACCCCACATTTAGCATAAAACGCCTGACAATTGCATACCCAAAGTAATTTGCGATTTATTATACTTTATACTAGTGATGCATGATATATCGGCCGCCGATATAATATCGGCCGATATGGCCGTTTTTGTACACATCGGTATCGGTCCGATATCAAGATAGGGCCGATATTTATAAAAAAAAAAAAAATGTTATTTTTTTATCTTTTTTCTTTTCTTTTTACATGTTTTGGCCTTAAATAGTTTCAAAATATCAGTCATTTCTGAAAGTTACAAAAGTAAAAAAATTATGCGTTTTGGAAAATAGCTCTTTATTTGATTATCATAAAGTGTTTTCTATACAGAGATATCGACATCGGTAAATATCGGTATCGGCCAGAACAGCAATATTAATATCGGTTATCGGTATCGGCCACAATTTTCACATCGGTGCATCACTACTTTATACTTATAGCACATAGTTTGTTGTATTAATGGGATTATAAAGCAACAAAAAGAAAAATTTTGACTTTTTATTGCTGTTTTTACCTGTTATAACAAAGGAAAACCTCAAACTCTTATGAAGAGGAGAAAAAATACTGGCTGTGTAGACCTATTTTTAAATAAAACGCAGAAGAGGAGACAAACACTGGTGTCTGTAGACCGACTTTGAAATAAAACCCTGAACTATTCAGGTATATTTGAGTCCTTCCCTTATTTGTGGAACATTTATAAAATAAAAAGTAGTCTACTTCGAAAAAAAGACTACCATGTGTAGACCTACTTTGAAATAAAACACAGAAAAGGAGAAAAACCACTGGCACCTACTTTGAAATAAAACCCTGAACTATGCAGCTCTATTAGAGTCCTTCCCTTATTTGTGGAAAATCTATAAAATAAAAAGTAAATTTTTCGTTGTTCGCAAATTTCGCACCACATATCAGGCATACAGGAAAGCCATTTGTTGACTAAATATCTTAGTTGATGAATTTTTTCATTTCAGTGTCACAGTATGACATCGATCTCCAAAATAAGAAAAAAAAATAAATAAAAAGTTAAGAATTTTTTTTTTGGGGGCAGGGAGCCGCAGCTGATTGGCTAAAGAGCCGCATGCGGCCTCGGAGCCGCAGGTTGCCGACCCCTGGTCTAGTGCAGTGGTTCCCAAAGTCGGGGTCGCGACCCAAAGGTGGGCCGCGAGCAGCCACGGGTGGGCCGCGAGATGATTTCCAAATAAAAAGATTTTTTTTGTCTTTTTTTTATTTTTTTTCATGCCACTGGACTTAGAAGCAGGCCAGGACAGTGTTTCTAGTTGTATTCTAAAATTCTATTCTATTGTATTCTAAAATGTGACTATATGGTTTTATATTAACTTAATAAATAAACAAAAACGAAAAATCTACTTATTTCAACGAACATTTCAAACAAAATAACAGATTATGCACATAAAACGCTGAAAACAACCGAAGCAACAATAGTATTTTAATGAGGCTATTATTATCATTATTATTTTGCAACAAGTTAGCCCTCTCATAAATAGCACATATAAATGAATAACTAACTTGAACTAACTTAATAGGATTGAAGTGATATTTGGCTTAAAAAATTGGTCGCCTGCCAAAAAAAAAAAAAAAAAAAAAAGCCTGACGATGTGCATTGGGCCGCGGCTCTCTGACGCCTTATTTTCTGGGTCCTGGCCTGAAAAGTTTGGGAACCCCTGGTCTAGTGCATGAGACCTCTGTGAGCTAATGTTAGCTACCTAGCTAACGTTACTGTTTAAACAAAATGACCCAGTCAACTATTCACTTTTAGTTTAATACATGAGGCTAGGGCTGGGCGATATGGAAAAAATTCATATCGCGATAACGATATGATAATGTTATCATATTTCTCAATATCGATAATTATCGAAATTGTTATAAGTATATATATATTTTTTTTTAACAACAGATGTATGTTTATTTTGCAGCAATTCTTTGTCATTGCCGCCATCTTTAGTGTTACATCCCCTCACACTCCAGTTCTCAGGCTGCAGCTGGTTTAAAAGCGAAAGTAAACCGGCTTCTCTGCTAGCTGTGGCTCCAGGGGAGCCAACAGTTCTGGCTCTGCTAGTTTATTTTCGATCTTTTGGCGCTTTTTTGGTGGACAAACCACCGCACATGTGGACCGTGACTCGTGACTGGAGTCTAGTTCTGCTAGCACACATAGCCTACTGTGTACAGACTGTTTCAAATTGTATTTTAAATTAGAAAGCAAACTAAATAAAGAGAAAAATAAATCTCAATTTGGTCAGTATTGTCATTTGGACAAGCAAAGCCATTACTTTAAGTTGCAGGCAAGAAAGACAAGTCTGTCCACTGTCTCTAAAACTGCCCTGTTGCAGGTCAAAAAACAAAAGATTTTTCGATTATTTTTTTATTTCGATATTCGATATCGATTATTAAAATATATCGCGATATTTATCGTTATCGTTATATCGCCCAGCCCTACATGAGGCATTGTCTAACGTTATCTAGCTGGCTAGCTACTGATAGCTCCTGATATCAACAAATGCTCCGGCAATAGTCGAGTGCATGAGACCTCCGTTAGCTAGGTAGCTAACGTTAGCTCACGTTAGCTCACTGTTTAAATGAAATTACCCAGTAAACTAAATAGTTCACTTTAGTTTAATACATGAGGCGTTGTCTAACGTTATCTAACCGGCTAGCAGTAGCTACAGATAGCTCCTGATATCAATGTCTTATAACATAATTGACTATTCGTTTTTGCAGCTGTTGGCTAATTAGCTATCATGCTTCATAACTGAACACTGCGAACATCTTATACGTTTCAGACCCTGTTAGTCAAGTTGAACTATCGCTCTGACTGGGGACGCTGAGGGCATGCTGAATGTGATTTGACCAAAGCAGAGTATACACACAGACAGTGGAGCTGTTTGCAGATAGCGAACATTTTGACTTGTTGCATGGTGGCGATGTCTCGCAGATAATACAACTACAAGAATAATTATATAATATATATATTTTATAAAGAAAAAAATAATACTAATATATTAAAAAAAATATATGTATAAAACCAAAAACGATCTCTGTGCTTGTTTGTTTGGGGACCTACAGTTAATGTGCCTACCACGTGAAGGTGCATGCTCAATGGACAGCACAAAAACTATTTGTGTAGGTGGAGACTAGAGCTACCACATATAGTAATAAGTTATAAGTAGGGATGCCCCGATCGATCGGCCACCGATCGTTATCGGCCGATAATGAGTATAAATATGCGATCGGGAATTCCGATAATTAGTCATATTCGCCGATCGCGGAAACTGATCAAGTGGATATCTCACTCGCTTGTCTCAGACGCACAGGACCTGCAAACTGCTCCTCCTCCCTAGCCCCGCCCGTACCTGTGTAGAGTTTGTAAACACAGAGGAGGCGGACCTCCTCTGCTGAGTCTAGATAGTGCATTCGACCTGAGCTAACGTTAGCTACCTAGCTATCGTTACTGTTTAAACAAAATTACCCAGTCAACTATTCACTTTTAGTAGGCATTGTCTAACGGTATTTAGCCGGCTAGCTACTCATAGCTCCGGATATCAACAAATGCCCCAGAAGTCTAGTGGTCCATGTTGATATCTCCGTTAGCTTGCGTTAGCTGACGTTAGTTCACCGTTCAAAACGAAATGTCCGATTGAACTAAATAGTTGTCTTAACGTCATCTAGCCGGCTAGCAGTAGCTACAGATAGCTCCTGATATCAATGTCTTATATCAATGTCTTATCAATGTCTTATAGATCTAGTCGGCCAGCTACCGATAGCTCCTGACATCAACAAACGCTCCACAAAGTCTAGTAGAGACGTGTATGCTACCTGTTAGCTCACGTTAGCGCAAGTTAGTTCACCGTTCAAAACGAAATGTCCCATTGAACTAAATAATTCACTGAGGCGTTGTATTAACGTTATATATCCGGCTAGCAGTAGCTACAGATAGCTCCTGATATCAATGTCTTATAACACTGATTCGATGCGTATTTGAGCTGAGGGCTTGCTGAGCACAGTTAAGTAACGTTATGCCAATAGGGTCCAGGTGCAGCGCCGGAGAATCCTGGCCGTAGCTCTGCTCGAGGCTACTCGAGTATAGGTCCAGGTGCAGCTCCGGGGAATCCTGGCTGTAGCTGGAGGCTACTAGAGTACACACAGACAGTGGAGCTTGTTGCGTGGTGGCGATGTCTCGCAGATAATACAAGTACAAGTCTAATTATATAATATATATATTTTATTAAAAAGAAAAAAAAACGTTTTATATAAAATAATTTTTAATTTCTTTTTAATCAAAAACGATCGGTATCGGATCGGTATCGGCCGATATGGCTCACGACGATCGGTGATCGGTATCGGTGGCAAAAAACGTGATCGGGGCATCCCTAGTTATAAGAGTAAGTAATCCATACCATATATATCCTAATAGTTACCTATTACCATACTTGGCTGAAAATAAACTGTGCTGCCTGTTGTGAATGTGTTTTCCCCTGTAGGCTAATTAAGTAGGCATACATTTTTGCAGTTGAGCAAAAATTAGCAGTTGTGTAGGCTTTATGTGCTGTGTTTTTATGTCTTCCAATCGAGGACCACCTTGGAAATAAGTGTTTTAATTAATACTTTTAGGTGATATCCTCAGGAATACAAATTGGTCAAGATAATTTGTTTTTATGATGTGTTTTTAATTTCCAAGTACAAATGTAATAAAAACACTGTCCCAGCCAAGTGGGGGGGGGGGGGGGGGGGGCTTAGTAAAAGATGTGATTGGGCCAGCCCAGTGTCAGTCAGTACCAATGGCCCGCTGTCCCAACCTAGTAGTGGGCCGGTCGTTGACCAAACTTTTTAATAAATTTTTCTTTTAAATAATTTTTATAAATAATTTTTATTTTTTATCAAATCATAACAGCCCAAAGATGCGTCGGCCCACCGGGAAAATGCCCGGTATGCCAGATGGCCAGTCCAGGCCTGGCGGTAGTTGCCTGGGTCTAATTTGCTACCTTTTTTGTGCAGGGAGGTCACTCTCGCAATTTTGTGTCTTGGGGACGTGTCCCTGTTTTATGGATAGGTTTATTATGTGTGTGATGACTGGGGTGATGGCGGCTGCTGAGTCTCTGAGGAATTTGGACGGGATATTGTCATGGCCAGTGGCCTTGTTAGGTTGGAGGGCGCTCATTTTTTTGAGTACCTCATCTGTTGTTACCATTTCAAGTTTGAAGTCGTCTTTGCGAACCCCTAGGTTTTTGTAGGATGTGTTCTACCCCAAAATACCCTGAGTGGGAGGGTAGTTTATTAACCAGTGTTGTGGCTATGTTTGTGAAGAATATGTTAAGTATTTGTCTACATCCAGCTTGTCTGTGATGAGTGTTTTCTGTCTTTATGTTTATGTTTGTAAACCTGGTTTTTCGTTTTTTGCTGCAGCCTAGTTGGTTGTCGAGTGTTTACATAATTTCTTAGTCTGTTTCTTTGTATTTTGAGTTCTTCCACGTGGGCTTGGAGAACCCTGTTTGAGCTTTTGGCAACCTTTGTCTGACTTTTATGAAGTTCAGAGCATTTTATGTCTGGTTTTCATAGCGGTCAGTATTTCAGAGTGCATCCATGATTCAGCACGATTTTTAACCCTGGTGGTTCTTAGGGGGGCCATGTTGTTAAGTATTGTTGTGAATTTGGTTTTGAATCCAAGACATGTTTCTTCAACTTGTGTACCACTGAGCTCATCTGACCAGTCCAGGCTCTCCAGTTCTTGGTTAAAGGCCTCTAGAGTAGGTTTTAAGGTCCCTAGATGTGACTGTTTTGTGACAGTCGGCATTTTGTTTTAGCTTTTTGTGGGTACAGAATATCATATACCGTAAATCCTATAATAGTGGAGGGTATTCAAATAGAGGACGGGCCTCTTATAATGGCCGGGGGTTTGATACATGCAGACAAATACAGGCCGGCTTCCAATACAAAAAGTTTTTTTTAAATGTTCGTGCCGTGATATAGAATGAGATAAACTCTTGCCAATGCAAATTAACTGCTGCCTCTCTCTACCATTCCCGCTACACTGACTACATGAACGTTTCCCTCTCATTGGCGTTAGCATTAGCGTTAGCTAACGTTGTCATAGCTAGATCTGTGGTGTCGGCTGGATGACGTTGGCTTCGTTTGCAAACGTTAGTTAACGTTCGCTATCTATATGGCGTTGGCAGGCGGGGCTGGCGTTGTCCAGTTGACATTACAGATCATGAGGGCTATGATAGCGTTAGCTAAAGCTATTGCCGGCATGTTATCAACTCGATTAGACTCGGGTAGAGTCGAGAAGGTACAACACGCTAAATTGTCCGTGCGGGCCCCGCAACCTATAGACAGTTCCAACTTCAGTGTGTGAATTACGTTAATCCACCACAGTTTCACAATTACTGTACTGCACTCAATAGTATTTAAATACCAATGTTAGTCTAAATAAATGTAGACAGACAATGTACCATGAGTGTAATTTTTTGAAATTAAGGCCTGCCTCTTATATAAGCCTCTCTCTAATAAAGGCCTGGTGCTCTTTGCAGCTGAGGTAAATACAAGACCCGTCCTATATTAGAGGATTTACGGTAATGATCAGTCCAAGTGACTCAAAGCTGTTTCTGAGTGCGAGAGGGGGAGAGCGTATGCTGGAAGAGTGTCTGTTTCGCTTACTCTGCCTATTCTCCTGGAACTTAATCCATGGTTCGGTGTGCTGGCAGGGCTTGACATTAACCATTCTTTTGACAGATATTTTACTTGTCCGAAAGCTAAACTTACTTGTCCGAAATGGAGCCTACTTGTGAAAATAAAGGTGTATTAAAAAAAACAACAAATAGATTTGGACAATTATTATGATTTAATAACTTAACCACAGTGTGTGTGTGCATTTGTGTGTGTGGGGTATACTGTCTGATCAGTCCTCCAGCTCATCTTCACTCCCCATCAGCACCAGCTCATCTCTCGCTCTTGACGACCAGGGGTTAAACCCTGGTCTACGCCTATAGTTGTTATTACGGTATAGTTGTTATTACGGTATATTTGTTATTGCCATAAAAAACACCATTCAAATTATTAGGAAATAAATTATTGTATTTTTATTTGAAATAATAATAAATTTTAACAATAAGCACATTAGATCAACGGGTGTAACAACAAAACAACCAAAATAATAACAATATTGAAACACCTTTCTTATATTATTGTCAGAGTAATACTGTGAGTGTGAGAGATAGTGATGAATGAGAGAGAGAGAGAGCGAGCATCAAATATCAGTATCAGTTGCCTCAGTCTTTGTATCTGTAGAGAGAGAAAATAAATGTACTTACTTTAGTCAAAAGGCTCCCAGGTGGAAAGCTTTCACAATCATTATTATATATATATATATATATATATATATATATATATATATATATATATATTGTTAGTGTTAATGATGTCTTGTAAATTATTATGGATATTTTCAACTCTATTCTTTTAAGGACTGATGGGATAGTTTATGAAGTCATAAAACATGTAGTGAAAAGTACAGAAATCCAAACTGGCATTTTCGGTGGCAGCATAGTCATATTACAAGTACAGGCACCGTTTGAGCCTCTTAGTTGCGCTAGGTGAGTGATCACAAGTGCGTCACACTAGGAAGTCAAGACACACAGCAACATGTAAACGAACAGCCAATAAATGTGAAGTTAACTTTGAACCTCGGTTGTCAAGCCTCGTCAATATAACTATACACCTAGCTAACATGGGGCGGGCTGCTTTAAGTGAACGATACACACTCACAATCAAATCAACTGCTCAATTGTTAGCTATTACTGCTGTGTAACGTTTTTTCACACACATGGCTAACATTAGCTAGCAAGCAGCCCGCTATCTAACTAGAACACTAACTAGCAGCTGACTACTGTATACAGTACAGTTCCAATAGACTAACATTACACCTCTGTGATTTAAATGTGTCCTTACCTTAGACTCAAGGGTTGGATGCCGTTCCCTGTTGGTCAGTCTGTCTGTTCTCCATCTTCTGCTGTGTTTAACGTTATCCTCTTCAAATAGCGCATCATGTTTGCGAGTGCTGCCTTGACTGAGAGGATGGCCAGTACTGCGGCAACTTTTATTAAACATTCTATTAAACATTCTGATATTTTCGTGGGTCTCGTCTCGTGCCACTGTCAACTAAGCGAGTACTCAGAAGACGGGCACCGTTTGTCCGGGACAACTAATGTTGATGTACAGAGATTGAGAGTTTACAGTGTGACACTGCGAGACAGGCACTTTCTGATCAGATGGAATAACGTTACTATTTGTTTGGGGAATATATATATATATATTCTTTTACTTGTCCGTTCGGACAAGTTAAAGCTGCTTTTGGGAAGGGTCGTTCTGAAGAATTCCAACGCTGATCGAGAGCTAGCGGTGTCCTACAAAATGGCCTACAATTCCCATGGTTCAAATTTTCCAAAATGGTCGCCTCTCGCGAAGTAAACAAGACCAAAACGAAAAGGAAAATCGATCGAATTACACGTTTAACCTATTGGTAAACTAATGTATTGATGATAATATACATTATAACTGCTGTTGTGACATGGTTATGATGTTTATACTTGAATACATTTGACACAAAAACGATACTTTTGTCAAACAGTCTGGAGAGATGATTTATGACGTGATGTCATTTGCGGTCCGCCGATGCACCGCACGGGTGGAATAATAATAATAATACATCTATTTTATATAGCGCTTTTCCAGGTGCTCAAAGACGCTTTACATGGGTAGAAGAGACAAAACGATGGCAAAACAAAAAAACAGAACAAAAATAATACATGACAAAATAAAATAAAACTGACAGAATTAGAGGTCAAAAGCTAGATTGAAAAGGTGGGTTTTGAGGGCTGATTTAAAAGATGTCAGGGTGTTTGCATCACGGATATGGCTGGGCTGGGGAGGGCATTCCAGAGGGAGGGGGCAGCAGCAGCAAAGGCCCTGTCGCCCCAGGTCCGGAGCTTGGTCGTGGGAGGTGTTAGGAGGTTGGCATCAGCAGACCTAAGGCGACGGGTGGGCGTGTGACGGTGGAGGAGGTTGGACAGGTAGGCAGGGGCAAGGTTGTTGAGGGCTTTAAATATGATGAAGTATTTTAAATTGTATCCTGTATTTGATCGGAAGCCAATGAAGGTCGTGGAGGACAGGGGTGATGTAAGCAGAGCGACGGGTGAAGGTGAGCATGCGGGCAGCAGAGTTTTGGACATATTGGAGTTTATTGAGGATAGTGTTTGGTGAGCCGTAGAGGATGCTGTTACAGTAATCCAGTCTTGATGAAATGAATGCATGAACCAGTGTTTCAGCAGCGGAGAGTGATAGGGAGGGGCGGAGACGAGCAATGTTCTGGAGGTGGTAGAAGGCCGTTTTGGTTATGTGGTTCACATGGGGGAGGAAAGAAAGGGTGGAGTCCAGGATGATGCCAAGGTTACGGACGTCAGTGGAGGGGGTGACAATGGAACCATCAATATTTAGGGAGAAATCCTGGGTGTGGCTGGTGAGGGATTTTGGACCGATAATGATGATTTCTGATTTATTGCAGTTTAGTTTGAGAAAGTTAAGGGTGGAAGAGGTTAAGTTTAATAAGAGCTTCCCGGAGGGTAATAAAGGAATGTTTTAAGTTCTCAATGGCCAATTGTACAGAGTCAGCAATACAATACACAACAGTATCGTCTGCATACAGATGGGCTTGACAACCATTCAGTGAAGACACAATATCATTCATATAAATAGTGAACACGACCTAGAATTGAACCTTGTTGCACACCTTTAGTTATTGATACAAATTTTGATTGGGCATAACTCTTTATACACTGACGTCTCCCAAGATAGATAATCTTGGAACCAATCACATTTCTATCCAAACCAATAGTAGCTAATCCTTTTAAGAGTAAAAGGTGATCGACTGTACCAAAAGCTTTTGACGGATCAATAAAGACAGTGTTTCTTCTAGTTTAAAGCTGATATTATGTCATTAGTAACTAAAGAGATGGCTGATAATGTGCTATGATTGGCTCTGAACCCGGATTGGTGTGGGCTTATTACTACAGAGTGATTTGAGAGAAGTAGAGAGAAGACTTTCGCTAAGCAGGGTAACTTGGAGATAGGACAGTAGTTATTTAAATCATCTCTAACACCACCTTTATATAATGGGATCACATGGGCAGGGATCCAGACACTTGGAGATCTTCCTGTTGAGATAGAAAGATAAAAAATATATGCGTCAAGGAGCAGCCAGTTTTATAAAAAAAAAAAGTCCAAATTATCCTCACCAGTAGAGGTCCTGGGATCTATCGATTGGAGAGTGTTTCATTGTGTGAAAAGGGACTAAAGGAGAATTCAGGGGTGTGATCCACAGAACTCACACAATCAGTCTGTCTATGTCAACATTAAGATCAACAGGAATAAGTCCGATATATTCTCTATCAACAGGTTCCCAGCAACTGCAAAGTGTTTATTAAATGCAAGACAAATTTAGTTTAGGCTGTAAATAACACAATCGTCAACACTAATATGAGCGGGTAATGAATTAGAGGTCTTGTTTTTCTTTAAGTTAACTGTCTTCCAAAACTGTGTCCGGTTTGTGTAGGAACTTGTAATTAAATATAAGTAGTAATCTGATTTGGACTTTATCATAGCTGTGGTACATCTGTTTCTGAGCTGTTTAAAGGCAAGCCAGTGTTGTGGATCAGCTGAGCGTCTAGCACGTGACCAGGCCTTATTCCTGGCATTAACACTGTCAGTGCCAACAACGAGAAATCTCATTAGTTCATGCCAACCGCTGAGTGCCAACATCGTTATTTCTTTTATTGGCGATTTCCATTTATATTTCATCAATCTAGCCTCACGTTACCACTGGAACTCTCTCTGAGCTCCATTGGGAGAATACCGCCCCCTATCGTCTCTCCGGATGGTATTGCACCCCATTGGATTGGATTGAATGAAACGCATGGGGAAAAAAGAGTCCGGATTCCACATTTTACTTGTCAGGCATGTAACCGGAGACGATCCCAGTCATTGCCCACCATCAGAATAGCGGTGTTTCCAGTACCCAGCGTTGGATCAATAGATGCAATCGATATTTGGAATGGCGATCAGCAATTGGAATAATCTTTTTGGAGAACATCTGATCTGAGGTAAGGAATCTATTTTACCAGTCTTGGGATAATCGGAGCTATTTTCACAGATATATCAACGTGTCCCGTATGTATGTCTGTGTGTGTGTGTGCGATCAGGAAATAAGATAATCGATTTTCAGCCTGCTTCTATAGCGTGCATAAGTACACATATACTATCGATAATCTAGCGTTTATTTGAAAACGATTCATAAATATGCCGAAAAATTACAACGTGTTTTGTGTATTCCAGTAAAGGGCGATTCGTGTGGATTTTTTTTAGACTTTAAAAAAACGAGCGTTTTTCAAAATGGTATAAAACGGAAATGAACCGATTAAAAAAAAAAACAATCCGTTTCGACAATGTTGACTGCAAACAAGTCATTGATAAGCGACGGGCGTATTAGACACATAGCCATAATTAGTGTGGGTGACCTGGCGAAGCCAGGTTGCCACCCACACTATAGTAATCTATACTCTTTTTAGTGTGGGTGACCTGGCGAAGCCAGGTTGCCACCCACACTAATAGTAATCTATACTCTTTTTATTTTTATTTATTTATTTGTTATTCCACCGATTTTGCAAACACAACTCCTGCCAGAGCGTTCGCGCCCCATACACGTGAAGGGTATCAAAACGACCGGCTTGACTATGGCAACAGCGCTATTGCTTTTTGGCTACGAATCGACTTTAAACAGGAACATTTCGGTCCCATTGGAAATGCATTGCAAGTTAGAGTGCAGGAGCTGAAATAATTTTTTTCCCACTACCTTGGGTAAATTCGTTCACTGATCTCAATTTTGGACGTAGAAAAAAAAAACACATAAACGATGACACGGCTGTCTGTTCGCTCACAAAAGAAAAATAAATGGAATTGGACATTTCTATCTCAACTGATGACCATTTGTTTGAAGGTTCTCCTCCCCATAGACACCAATGGCTAGCCACTCTAGAAAAAACAGATTATTTTGCTTTTCCCCCCCTTCTGTTCCGATCGCCACCAAGGCCACAATTGTCGACGGAATGACACAATATCGCACACAACCCTTCACCTAGGGCTGGGCGATAAAACGATAACGATAACTATCGCGATAAATTATTTCCTCGAAATAAACATGAAACGTGGTCGCAAAGTTTCGATATATCGATTTTCCAAGCTTGGCTCCGTTCAGCCTCGGCTCACCACACTCACTAACAACAACCAACGTTACGTGATGACGTATTTACGCACAACAGCTAACAACCAATCAGTGAAGGAGATGGCCGAGAGCGAAGTATACCCGGAAGGAGGTAGGACTCACTCAACAACCAGGCTTGCTAGGCTAATTAGCTTGCACGGCAATGTTTTATATATTTACGTGCCGAGTATGTGTGTGACGTGAATTCTGAGGCCACGTTTATAGTAGTGGGGGTATACAGTGGACGTCGTTTCAATATATTGTGGCGGAAGAGAGTATTTTAGTGTAATATTTAGCACATTGTCATGGAATACACAGCTTAGATACTACAGGCTTGCTAGGCTAATTAGCTTGCACGCCGATGTTTTATATATTTACGTGCCGAGTATGTGTGTGTTTTGAATTCTGAGGCCACGTTTATAGTAGTGTGAGGTATACAGTTCGTTTCAATATATTGTGGCGGAAGAGAGTATTTTAGTGTCATATTTATTGTCATGAGATACTCCGCTTGTCGGCTAACGTGTAACGTGCGCGGACTGATGACGACATCAACTCGACTTGAGACATTCGCAGCAGCATAAGAAGTCAATTAAACTTGACGGACATTATATCGACGATAATTATCGATATCGAATTATATGAAAATAATTTTATAATTTTATCGCGATAACGTTTTTGGTCATATCGCCCAGCCCTACCTTCACCTACTCCTTGAAGTGCTCATGTGTGATTCACAACGCTTCATCTCTTATCGTTTGCTTTTAATCATCGTGACAATGCAGTCATGCGTCTGCTCTCATTGAAATACATTCAAAGTGAAAGTGCAGAGTCATTCGTGATTGCATCAGCTGATGCATGATTGCATCAGCCTAACAGGTGTGTGGCTCATGGCCCATGGCTACAGCTGACCTGCCAATGACCTCTCATGGACTTAAACCCTTAAGTTACCCTCTGTGTTGCAGTACTGAATTGCTTGACAGCGCCCTCTGTCTTGCGGGTTGTGTCATTGTACTCAGTAGGGATGTGCTCTTTCATTGGTCTATGTTGACCCATTGTACTCTGTAGGGATATCCTCTTTCATTGGTCGATGTTGACCACTCCCCCGATCCTTAGACCATGCCCCATTAGGCCACACCCCCTCAGTGTATCTCTTGAACCATTTGTCGTTTAAAACATCATTCGTTTTAAATAACATAATATTATTGAGGGAGGAAAAAAAGGAAACTGATATAGCCTAATGCTTCACCCTGTTAGTCAAGTTGAACTATCGCTCTGACTGGGGACGCTGAGGGCATGCTGAATGTGATTTGACCAAAGCAGAGTATACACACAAGACAGTCGAGCTGTTTGCAGATAGCAAGCATTTTGACTTGTTGCGCGGTGGCGATGTCTCACAGATAATACAACTACAAGTATAATTATATAATATATATATTTTATAAAAAATATATATATATAATATATATAAAAAAAATATATAAAACCAAAAACGATCGGTATCAGCAGTGTATCGGCCGATATGGCTCATAGACGATCGGTATCGGTGGCAAAAAGCGTGATCGGGGCATCCCTAGTTAAGAGCAGAGCTCAATCGCATCAGCGACCCTGAGAAAGACAATTGCATGTGTGTGTGTCTGTGTATTCCTCTGTGTGTGTGCTGCCCATTGCATGTCGTTGCATGCCGAATAAAGACCTCTCTAAAGAGGTCCTGCATTATTATTATTACATGGGCTGACTTTGGTAGGTTGGAGATCAGGCAGGCGGCTGCATTCTGAATGAGTTGAAGTGGCTTGGTGGCGGTGGTCGGTAGATCAGCAAGCAGTAGTCGAGGCTAGGGCTGCACGATTTTGTGAAATAATCTAATTGCGATTTTTCTGACAGATATTGTGATTGCGATTACATTTGCGATTATATTAAAAATAAAACAGCCCCACAAAGGTTTATTGTAAAATGCGACTTGCATCTGGCCTACGCTGTGGGTCTTTTCAGGACGAAAATGTTTATTTTTACCTGGGAATCGATACCGGTACCCAACTGTACCTTTTTTCTGTACTTTACTCTCCCTCTCTCTGAAGTCTAAACTTCACAACACACAATCTAAAACCCCTTACCTCCCTCTCCCATACCGATCTTGTATCTCAATGGGACTTCCTGGTTAAAAAAAAAGAAAAGGGTTTTGCGATTTGATAATTGCATCATTACAAATCGCGATTTCGATAAAAAATCGTCATCCAGGCGGAGATGTCGGACAGACAGGCCGAGATCCGCTCAGAGACATGGATATCTGAGGGAGGAAAGGAGAGGAAGAGTTGATTATCATTGGCATAGCAATGATATGAGAAGGCATGGGATGTGATAATGTTACCCAGATATTTTGTGTAGAGGGAGAAGAGGAGGGGTCCAAGGGCCAAGCCTTGGGAGACACCCGTCCGAAGGGGGCGGGGGCTGACAGTGTCCCTCTCCATGATAATTAGTAGGAGCGGGCTTCGAGGTAGGATGTCAGCCATGCCAGCGCAGAGCCGGCCACTCCCATTCCTGTGAGGGATGCGAGGAGTATCTGATGTTTGACTGGCTGACAGAGGAGAGGCCCTTCACTTTTGCGGAAGGAGAGAAGAGAGACGATAGTTGTCTATGACGTAGGGCTGGGCGATATGGCCTAAATATGATATCACGATATTTTCTGACCTTTCGGCGATACACGATACGCATCACAATGTTTTTCTTTTTTTCCCCAAACAATTCATTATGAGGCTTACCAAGACAGTATTTGAGTTTGCAAGCTAACATTAAAGACAAAATAAAATACCCATGCATTTAGCATTTTTATATTATATATTAGATTTAGATTATTGGATTATTAGATTATATATTGCATATGAGATATTATATGATTTAGATATGAAATATGATGAATTGAAAATGGGGGACCCTGATGTAAACGAGACGAAAGTCTTTCTCTGGTCTGCATCCTCCAGTCCACTGTTGACTGTTGTTGTATTGAGCTGTACTGTATTGTACCCATGCTGCAATCTGTTAATAACGTTTTCATTCATTCAGTCGGCAAACAGAATCATTTTGATTGACAGTCGCGTCTGCCAATTACGTCACATCGTTTGCACCCGCCCTGCTGTTCTTAGCACCAATCGGCAAGCGCGTATTAATTTTTTACTTCCGCCATTGGAGAGCTCAATGACAACAACAATGGCAGTGGTAGCTCGCCGCGGCCGACGTTTAGCTTTTAGGTCCGCAGAATGACTAAACGACTGGAGGCATAATGATTTTACTGCAACGGATGTTATAATAAAAGCCTTTCCATACATCTGTCTGATTGAAAACGTTATTAACAGACCGCAGAATGGGCACAACTGAGTCAGCACGGGCTGAGATATGAACGACTAATGCTTGCTATATCTAGGTCGACCTCGGTCGTTGCTATGTAAATACGCTGATGTTATTGAAAGTGTAACTATATAACGTTAATGCCACAAAACGAATGCCTTTGTTATCATAAGTAGTAACTTTTGATGCAGTAGTGTGTGTGTGGGGCGGCGCTGTTCAAAAGTGTCAACGTGTGTACCAGATTGACGCGACACAAGCCTCTTGGGCAAAACATCACGATATCCACGATACATTTAAAAAGTGTATCGTTAATGAACTGTACCCGATATTTATATAATATCGTCATATCGCCCAGCCCTACTATGACGGTGGGGTTCAAGGTTGTTGTTTTTTATGAGCGGTGTGACTCGGGCTGGTTTTATGGAGGTGGGGACCACCCCCGAGTTGAGGGAGGAGTTGATGGTTGCAGTTAGGAATGGGAGGATGTCTGGTGCTATGGTCTGGAGGAGAGGGTAACGGTTCCAGCTGGACCATGTAGTGGGACGGTTCAACGTTACCAGTGTCAAGGCCTCGTCGTCTGTAATAGGAGAGAAAGATGACAGAGTAAAGGATGAGGTGAGGATGAGGTTGAATTCACAGAGCAGTGGAGGGATAACATTGTTTATGTCCATTACCTTTGTACCAGGGTAGCGGCAGGTCTCGGCATTAGGGACAGTGACATACCTGACCATAGAGGACCCTACCACAAGCAGCGGTTGGCACACATTCTCTTCAGCTTGGCCGGCCGTCATACTGGCTCAATTGGCAGAGTCAGCGGGAGGGAAGCCGGTGGGGTGGTATTCTGGTCGTTGTAAACAGCGACTCCTACAGGTCGGTCAGGGCACCTGCACAGCAAAGAAGGGATGTGGTGAAGGTAGTGTGACCTCCCACGCGTTACACTTCACCAACGACAGTCCGCGCTGGCAGGTGAAAAGAGGTTGCTGGCTGTCTCCTATGTGACGGAGGAAGCATCTGATAGACTTCAGGACTCCCTAGACCGACCAGTGGGGGGCACATGCGAGCAACGACCAGGAAGGGGAGGGGGGGAATTGGCATAACGACTAAATTGGGATGGGAGAAAATCTGAGAAAAACAGGAGGAGAAAAAGTGGATAAAGAAAAGATTTAAAATGTGAATCCTACCCACCTTCAAAACCGCTCTCAAAGAGCACCTACGGAAGGCTACAATTAGAAACTGGCCCCCGTAAATGTCCGAACACCCGACCACCCACCCCCTCCTAATATACATTTCCCTCCCCCTCGTATGTATATATTTACTGTTAGGATCTCTGTTTAACAGTACTGTATATTTGCATAGCTTGTATGTCTTTGCAGAAAGGCGCAACAAACACTGGTATTTATTTATTTTTAAAGCCCTTATTGGTAAACAACCTGTTTATCTCCTCACTGTTAGATTGGAATAGTGGAACCTATTCAACTCGATCGAATGACTGGATGGTTCTTAGGGTTCCTCAAATTTGTTCTGAGCTAGGGAAGTCAGCCTTTCCCTTTGATGCCTCTAACTCATGGAATGTCCTTCAACTCTCTCTGAAATTGGAGGTTCTCCCTTCCCTTGGAATGTTTAAACGTATGTAGGCCTGCCGCGATAAGCAATAAATCGATTAATTGCCACGATAATTAAAATGAATGCAATGATTTTGACGGGCGCGATTAATTGCTATTTGCGCGTTTGTTTTAATGAGGCGGAACCAGTGCCCCTTGTCAGTCACTGTCCGTGTTGGGAGGCGGGCCGCTGGCTTTACTACAGAGCACAGCAAAGGAGCTCCGTGGGGCTAACGTTACCCCTCATTGTGTCTATTCTACTAGCATTAACGTTACTCATACAAACAATCAATAGCGAGTTATATTGATCACGCTATGTACGATAGCCATGCTAAAACGCTAGCACAACATTAGCACCTAACCTAACAACAAGCCTTAACAAGTCAGCGATCTTTTTGCGAGACTAAACTCTCCGCTCGGTGGCAAATTGTGTTGATGTCGGTTTTGTTTAATCAATAAATGAGGCAGAATACACAGTGACTGTATCCTTTGTTTATTGCACTTGTGCCTGCTGCAAACATAATGATTATGAAATCCTATGCGAGACATTAAAGATGGCGGCTTTCTGTTTTCGTTCAGACTCCCTCAGACTCTCCAACGAGTGACGCGTCTCTATTCTGACCAATCAGTGGTCTGCAGTGTTTCACGTGACTTTTCTGGTACCACTTCTACTCAATAGGGGGTATCTGCAGAGCCGCATCTTGTTCTGCCGGCGCAGTGCGCGCACACCACACTGTGAAATAGTTCTTCTTCTTCTTGTTGTGATGTGAGAGAGTTAGGAAACAATTTACTCTTTATACTCTCACGTGCTCCAGTCCACACGCATGCGCATACACATTGCGCACTCCAACACATAGCGAGAGAGCCCCCCCCCCCCCCTCATCCGCAATACTTGTCCAGACCACTAATACTTGTCCAGACCACTAAGCCCCGCCTCCAACCCGTCCAGCCTGGCTCTGCGGCTCTGCAGATACCCCCTACTCCTTCTACTCGCTTGGAACCACGACAGAGCAGGGACTAAAAAAGTACCCAAAAAGTACCTGATAATCACAACAATACTTCCGGTCCGGTCGGTGGGCTTCAAAATAAAAGTCTAAAACACCGGAAAAGACGGAGCGGTGGGCTTCAAAATAAAAGTTTGGGGAAATAAATTTCTCCAAAAAAAAAATTCTCCAACAGGTCGCAATAATATCGCTTATCGCGATATTTTCGGGGGCAATTAATCGCCCAGCAAAATGTGTTATCGTGGCAGGCCTAAACGTATGATTTCAGACCAGTGTGACTACCTGTAACTGTTTTAGTTGATCTTTTTAAATTATTTTGAAACGTTTTAAATTTTTTACTCTGGTGTTTAAATGTCTGTGAATATTGTTTTTATTATGTACTGTACAATCGTCGTTTATGTAAATGAGGGAAACCTCAGATGCTTACGATTTTAAATAAAGGTTGAAATGTATGTCATGATTAGATTAGATTAGATGATTAGATTAGATGTTTACATCTATGTATATCTGTATGTTGTGTGTCATAAATGTCATTATGAATTGAAAATGGGGGACCCTGATGTAAACAAGAAGAAAGTCTTTCTCTGGTCTGCATCCCCTTAACAATTGTGTGTATTGAGCTGTACTGTACTGTACCCATTCTGCAATCTGTTAATTAAAATGTTCAATCAATCAAGGTCTGGTGTTGAGGCCTCTCCCTGAGAAGCATCAGGTGGGGCAGTCACAGTAGTAGCAGGCGGGGCAGCCGTAGAAGCAGCAGGTGGGGCAGCTGAGGAAGCAGTAGGCAGGGAACCTGCAGGGGGAGCAGACAAGACAGAGATCTGGAAAGAGGGGTGTTCACTTACCGGCTCCAGCACCAAGGTGCTAAACATGTTGGAGAGCTGTAGGACCTTCTTCTACCTTCTTACAGCAGACCAGCCCTCTATCTGCATAGTCAAGTGCCGCCAGCCCATGGTAGATTATCTTTATCCTCACCAGTAGAGTCATGGGAGGTGGCGATGATGGATGGTGCAGGCTGATGAATTGAGCTGACCAGATTGTCCAAGAGCTCTTCATCCTCTTTGATCTGGTAGAGAGTTGAGATGCGTCTTCTATATACAGCCTTATGTAATACAGATTCCAAAACTTTGGCCAATATCTCTTCAAGCGGAATCGGATCCATTCTAGGGGGGAAAGCTGGGAACATTTCCCTTCTCAACCATGCACTGCTCTGATGTTATTGATGATGCCGATCCATCAAATAGTGATGGCGATAATGGGCATCCCCATCTGTGCATCCCTATATATTGGTTCAACGTGTTACATAACTAGTAAAAGTGTAGTGTGAAATAGGGAGCTGTCCCTTTGTTATTTTCAAAAGCAATGGTTTTGAATTATTTATTTTAATTACATTATTGTATGCCCTTCTTTCTAGACTCCCTTGCTTCACAGCAGTTTATCTGTGAAGAGAGGGTTCCCCCTGAGCAGCAGGAGAGGAGCCACAGTGTCGGCCAGGAGGAGCCAGAGCTCCTACAGATTAAAGAGGAACAGGAGGAACTCTGGACCAGTCAGGAGGGAGAGCAGCTTCAAGGTCTGGAGGAGGCTGATATCATAAAGTTGACTCTTGTCTCTGTAAAGAATGAACATGATGAAGATAAACCTCAGTCCTCATGGTTTAACCAAACCCAGGACCCAGAGTCCCTACCGATTAAAGAGGAACAGGAGGAACTATTTCAAGATCTAGAGGGGGGTGATGGTTCCAAGATGACCTTACACCCTGTGAAATATGAAAATGATGATGGGAATACTGTGTCCTCGCAGCTCAGCCAAACCCAGGACCCAGAGCTCCTACAGATTAACACTTTGGGTGCCATGGGTTAAATTCATGATATACCATAGATTGCCAGCTCTATTTGTCTATGGAGAAGTACCCCTTCTTTGCATGGCTATAACTTTTTAAATTCTATTGCTACATTGCCATTATTAGGGCCCATTCAAAGTCCTATATGTATTGTTCATTGTGTAGCAACGTTAAACTTTTTCATTCACATATTCATAGTAAAGTATGGTCTAATGTATAAGTATGTTTTCATCTCTTTCTGCAGCTTTCTCCAGAACGTGATCTATAGCCCCAAATGCATTATATTGATGATGAAATACAGTTTGATGGCAATCGGGGCGATATAAAAAAATTCAATTGGACATACTTCTAGAATGATCTACGTATGATCTGATGATGACCGGATGGGCGGGGGATCGTTTATAATTCCGCGTTATATCATTCATCTAGTGTGGGTCATATGTTCATCATAACAGTTTATATGGAACACGATCAAAAATAACGCTGAATCTTACCGGATCTTCCTCGCGCCGTTGGACGATCAGCGTGGTGTAGACCGTTTTCGATTATGGGATGTTTATCCTGATGAACCATTTCCAGCTTGTATAATACTATATACGTCCAAATCATGTTGTTTATCGAGTTATTGGCAATGGATCGCTATATATTGTGACGAGCCAGAGTGCCGGCAGCCAAACCGAGTGCCCGGAAGTAATATGGCCGACCAGCACAACCTCCACAGCACTTCCTGTTTGGCGATTGCGCCGATCGGCCACCAGATGGCGCTCCTGAACCGCCAGAGAGCTCAGTGGGTCCTCCTGGTGGATCTCAGGCCAGCGGAGGGGAAATATGAATCCGATCACAGATTTTTGAAATATTGATATTAAAGACGCTGTAAATCGTCCTTCGGCAACTTGAGCATGGCCGGGAATGACGCTGTAAAGCGTTTCCCGGCAGTTAAAGTGTTAAAGGTGTATGAAATTAACGTATGAATAAAAGCACACATTGTTGAACTTGATGCATATTTATTAGAAAATGTAATTACAGCACTATGTTATCAATTCACTTTTATAAAACAAGGCGTATTTAGCCTAAATATGTTGCCAGAACATTAAAAAAAAGAAAGATTCTAATTATTATTATTATTTCTTTTTTTACCTGCCAATGCGCAACCCCACTTTGGGTCGCAACGGGTAGTTTGAGAACCGCTGCTATTCTATCCAAAGTGTGCTCAAGGCTTAGGTGCACATTGTAAGAAAATCTAAAGTTGGGACTTTCTCTAAAAGGATGAAACAGTGCTGATGCATCTTCTATATACAGCCTTATGTAATACAGATTCCAAAACCTTGGCCAATATCTCCTCAAGCGGAATCGGATCAATGCAACCATGCACTGCTCTGGTGTTATTGGAGGATGATGCTTTATGACAACTTGGTAATGGATCAGACCACCTGTAGTCGATACCGATCCATCAAATAGTGATGGAGATAATGGGCATCCCCATCTGTGCATCCCTATATATTGGTTCACCGTGTTACATTCCTGGTAAAAGTGTAGTGTGAAATAGTGACCTGTTCCTTTGTTATTTTAAAAAGCAATGGTTTTGAATTATTTATTTTAATTACATTATTTTATGCCCTTCTTTCTAGACTCCCTTGCCTTACAGCAGTTTATCTGTGAAGAGAGGGTTCCCCCTGAGCAGCAGGAGAGGAGCCACAGTGTCGGCCAGGAGGAGCCAGAGCTCCTACAGATTAAAGAGGAACAGGAGGAACTCTGGACCAGTCAGGAGGGAGAGCAGCTTCAAGGTCTGGAGGAGGCTGATATCATGAAGTTGACTCTTGTCTCTATAAAGAATGAACATGATGAAGATAAACCTCAGTCCTCATGGTTTAACCAAACCCAGGACCCAGAGTCCCTACAGATTAAAGAGGAACAGGAGGAGGAGGCTGGTGGTTCCAAGATGACCTTACACCCTGTGAAATATGAAAATGATGATGAAAATACTGTGTCCTCACAGCTCAGCCAAACCCAGGACCCAGAGCTCCTACAGATTAAAGGTGAACTACACCAAGGGCTGGAAGAAGCTGATCACTCTGAGATCACAGAACACCCAGTTAAATGTGAAGATGGTCAAGATGGTCAAGATAACACTCAGCCCTTCCAGCCTCTTCAAACCCAGAGGGAGAAAAACAGAGAAGCTTACTCTTTACCCAGCACCTCAGCTAAACGTATGCAAACAGAACCTGATAGAGAGGGCTGTGGAGTATCAGAACCAGCCAGTTACCTAAATCTAGCTTGTGATTTGGAACCAACTATAAATAATCATCTTTTCGCTTCAGACTGTTCTGGAACTGAGACTGATGACAGTGATGATTGGAAGGAGAGTGAAGGACCTCAGTCAGGTTTATTGACTCTGAAACCAAAGAAGACACAGAAAATAAAAAGTGTATCTAACAGCAGACCTGGGTTCAGCAAGAAGACGGATCTGAAGAGAAGCCAAAAGAATCATACTGGAGAGAAACCACTTTGTTCAGTTTGTGGGAAAGGGTTCAGTTGTACAAGAAATCTGAAGAGACACACAATAACTCATACTGTGGACAAACCATTTAGTTGTTCAGTTTGTGGGAAAGGGTTCAGTGTGAAGGGAAGTCTGACGGCACACATGAGAACTCATACTGGAGAGAAACCATTTAGTTGTTCAGTTTGTGGGAATGAGTTCTGTAGGACGAAAGATTTGAAGACACACATGATAACTCATACTGGAGAAAAGCCATTTAGTTGTTCAGTTTGTGAGAAAGTGTTCTGTTGGAAGGGAGATCTGAAGAGACACATGAGAACTCATACTGGAGAGAAGCCACTTTGTTGTTCAGTTTGTGGGAAAGGGTTCAGTTGTAAGGGAAATCTTAAGGCACACATGATAACTCATACTGGAGAAAAGCCATTTAGTTGTTCAGTTTGTGGGAAAGGGTTCAGTTGGAAGGAACATTTTAAGAAACACATGAGAACTCATACTGGAGAGAAACCATTTTGTTGTTCAGTTTGTGGGAAAGGGTTCAGTCAGAAAGGAAGTCTGAAGAGACACCTGATAACTCATACTGGAGAGAAACCATTAGTTGTTCAGTTTGTGGCAGAGGGTTAAGTCTTACAAGACATCTGAAGAGACGCACAATAACTCATACTGTGGACAAACCATTTAGTTGTTCAGTTTGTGGGAAAGGGTTCAGTATGAATGTAGGCAGCAAGACTCGTTCTTGGTTGTTCATATAGGACTAGTGTTGTTCAAATGCATGAACGTCTTAGTTGGCGGAGTGTTGATAAAAGACTTTCTGCCAACCTTTTAATTTGTTTTCATAAAGTGATCACAACCCACAGTCCTAAATATATCACGGATAAAATAATTTACAGCTCAAATGTGCACATGCATTTTACCAGAGGGGCAAGTAGAGGGCAGATTATTCTACCCCATGCAAATACTAACGGTATGCAAAGAACAGTTTTATATAGGGCTCTCAGGGCATGGAATTATCTTCCAAGTGACATAAAAGGTGTAGCAAGCTTCAAAAATAAATTAAATCTTACATGTAGCCAATATTGACAATGCTGAGTTATGCAATATGTTACCGTTGATGTACATATTTAGATATAATTTGTTTGTGTGTTAATGTTGTTGTGTTTCCTCGGTTGGTACGTCTTGCTATGTTGTGTTTCCTTGGTTGGTATGTCTTGCTATGTTTTAATTGTATTGTGTTTTAATTGCAATGTATATGTTGTAATGTTTTAATGTTGTCTCGTCTTGGCGTCAGCTAATGGGGATCCTTTGCTAATAAACAAATGTAGAAAGTTGCTTTTGTGTATTCTTCTTTTTCTTTTGGCTTTTCCCGTCAGGGGTCACCACAGCGGATCATCCGTTTCCATCTGTCCCCGTCCTCTGCGTCGTCCTCCGTCACGCCCGCTGCCCGCATGTCCTCCTTCACTGTGTCCATACACCTCCTCTTGGGCCTTCCCCTCCTCCTCTCTCCTGGCAGCTCCATCTCCAGCATCCTCCTCCCGATGTACCCCACCTCCCTTCTCCTCGCATGTCCAAACCATCTCAGTCTTGCCTCTCTCACTTTCTGCCCGAACTGCTCAACATTGGCCGTTTCTCTGATGTAGACATGTTTGATTTTGTCCAACCTTGTTTCTCCCAGAGATAACCTTAGCATCTTCATCTCTGCCACCTCCAGCTCCGCCACCTGCTTGTTGGTCAGTGCCACAGTTTCTAGACCATACAGCATAGCTGGTCTCACTACCCTGCTGTAGACCTTTTAACTCTTGCTGGGGCGACAGTGGCTCGGGAGGTAGAGCAGTCGTCTGGCAATCTGGAGGTTCCCGGTTCGATTCCCGCTCCTCCCGGGCAGCGTGTCTGATGTGTGAATGTGAGTGAATGGGAAAAAATAAATGTTGTAACGAATTGTAAAGCGCTTTAGATAAAAGCGCTATATAAAAAAGCAGCCATTTACCCTTCTATTGCAGATCACCCCTGTCATCCTTCTCCACCCGCACCACCCGGCCTGCACTCCCTCCCTACCACAGTCCCCATTACTTTGGACAGTTGACCCCAAGTATCTAAACTCGTCCACTTTTGGTACCTCTGCTCCTTGCATCATCACCACCCCTCCGTCTTCCTTCCCATTCACACACATGTACTCTGTCTTGCTTCTGCTCACTTTCATCCCTCTTCTCTCCAGTGCATGCCTCCACTTCTCCAGGTTCTCTTCCACCTGCTCCCTGCTCTCACTACAGATCGCAATGTCATCTGCGAACATCATCGTCCACAGGGACTCCTGCCTGACCTCGTCTGTCAGCCTGTCCATCACTATCGCAAATAAGAATGGACTGAGGGCCGACCCTTGGTGCAGTCCTACCCCGACCTTGAACCCCTCAGTTACTCCTACTGCACACCTCACCACAGTCACACTGCCCTCATACATGTCCTGTACTACCCTCACAATGCAATCATTTTTAAGCAATGCAACAAAAAAAAGGAGCCACATATCCGAGGACTTGACATGGACCACACACATTGACAGTGTTGTGAAGAAGGCACGACAACGCCTCTACTTCCTCAGGCGCCTAAGGAAGTTCCAAGTCAGTCAGAAGATCCTTAAGAACTTCTACTCATGTACAATAGAGAGCATCCTGGCAATATCACCTCCTGGTTTGGGAATAGCACCGCACAAGACCGAAGCAGACTACAGAGAGTGGCACGTTCAGCCGAACGCACAATTGGAGGGGGGCTTCCCACCCTCCAGAACATTTACAACAAGCGGTGCAGGGGTAAGGCTAAGAGAATCATCAAGGACTCCAGCCACCCAAACAACTGCCTCTTTGAACTGCTGCGGTCAGGCAAGCGATACTGGAGTCTTAAGGCAAGCACATAAAGACTCAGAAGAAGCTACTATCCCCAGGCCATCAGGCTGCTCAACGAACAATAACACTATGCAACAACCATCAAATGCACACGGCACACACATCCACACGCACACACTCACTTTAAACAAACAACACACTGCAGCACCCACTCTCCACACTTTAGAACACCTAAACACTTTATATTTATTGGTAAAGGATTTGCACTACAACCCATACCTCGGTACACCTTACTGTAAATTGTACCTAAATTGTACCTCATCCCATTTCTGCTTTGCACTATATAGTATTGTATATTTGTATATTGCATTGTATATTGTATGGTAACTCAGTTACTTCTATTCTGCATCGAACATTGTACATATGTATATACTGAACACTGTGACTTCTATTTTTACTTCTATTTTTACATGCTATACTATTTTATTTCATACTTATCTTGTCTAGCACAGTCTCTGGAGCGTAACAGTAAGAAGCATTTTGTATAAAAGTATTCTGTACTTCTGTATGACAACTATTAAAGAAACTTGAAACTTGCTTTCATCCTCTAAATCAGAGGAAGGAGAATGGAGATGTTTGCTCTTTACATTCTGCAAATGCTGCATTTAGGCGGAGAGGTCCACCATCTAGTACATTATGTAAACAAACTGTTCACAGCATCAGAACTCATTTATAGCTTGTGTAGTTGTCTGCTGATATTGGATGTATTCTGCTTTTAAAGCTGCAGAAGGAGGAAGCAGATATGCTGTATGGAATCTAAATGGGTAACTGTTTCATATCTACCACCTTGTTATTGATCACCTTCTTATTGATCTGTCATGCACGAAGGATTATTGAGTTGAGAGTTTTAACTAGAACTAAGATGAGCGAACACATTACTCCAGTTTTAGCTTCACTGCATTGGCTCCCGGTTGTTTTTAGGATTGATTTAAAAATGCTCTTGCTTGTTTTTAAAGCTCTTAATGGTCTGGCACCTTCCTACCTCTGTGACTGCCTACATAGATATGTTCCAAACCGCCCCCTCAGGTCCTCTAGTGCGGACCTGCTCGAGGTGCCTACAATGACATAAGAAATATGGCGAAGCAGCTTTTTGTTTCTATGGGCCGACGGCTTGGAATAATCTCCCACTATATCTAAAACAGGCTGCCTCTGTGGATAGCTTTAAAGCACAGCTCAAGACCTATTTCTATACTCTTGCTTTTAGCTGATTTAAAAATCTCTGTCATTTATGCTTTTTAGATATTTTCTTAATCATGTTTTGCTATTTTTTTTGTGGTTTTAAACTTCTGCTTCTTTTCTTTTTTTACTTTGTCAAATGTTGTGTTTTTTGCTCTGTTAAGCACTTTGAGCTGCATTCTATGTATGAAAGGTGCTATATCAATAAAGATTATTATTCTTATTATTATTGAAAATCCCTGTGTCATCTTGGACACATACTGTATAATTCTGGATCCTTGTTCATTAATATCTAGTGATATCTACCCGATGTCTCAGCAATAGCATCTTGTCAATAGTGAACAGTTGATATTATTGAGTAATAATAATATATTGAGAATAATATAATAATAATCTTGTGACTGATATTATTTCTGTCTTGTGACTGATTTCCCCGTTATATTCGTTCATATCAAATACTAAGTTTCTTTTTTGGATATAATCAATTAATTATCTTTGATTATATGCTTTTCTTGACTCTTTCATCATGAGTGTTATCATTTGAAATGTTGTGTAGCCATTAGGTTGGTTTAGTTTTAATCCAATGATTACGTGTGGAAACCTCAGATTTGAGTGGATGTGACTTATTTTCTAAGGTTTATTGCTGATTTTATTAATCACTGGTGGAAGAAGTACAGTATTTTTACTTAAGTAAAAAGTAGAAATACTCTATAAGTACACCGCCCATAATCTGGTGGGTGTATTTTGGTAGAAAATAGTTCCTAAATTAAACTTCACAAAAAAAACATTAAAGTTTTTCAATGTTTCTTTTTCAAAAATGTATTTAGCTTTGAGCCACAAACTGAGTGCCATTCAACTCCATTGTATTGGTGACGGCATTTCTCAGCCGATATCTCCAAATCTAGGCAAATCACACCAAAACTATCATGGATAGTTTAATAAATAGAACTCCACGTATTAACAAATATGTTTTCCTTGTTTCATTTTGGGTGAACTGGCCCTTTAACAAATGGACTACGCACTACATGTTTTTCTGGTGTGGCGTCGTGCACTAGTAGGCTTTGCTCATCCGTTCAATGTAGCAGAAGGCTCGTTTCAGACCGACTCCAGCCAAGTCTAGCGACACGGCTGCCTTCAATTTATTTCTAATGTAGAGGAGCGTATGTAGGACCTCATGTGTACCTCGTGGCTGCATACGCTCCTCTACATCGTGTACCTCGTGGCTGCAGACGCTCCTCTACATCGTGTACCTCGTGGCTGCAGACGCTCCTCTACATCGTGTACCTCGTGGCTGCAGACGCTCCTCTACATCGTGTACCTCGTGGCTGCAGACGCTCCTCTACATCATGTACCTCGTGGCTGCAGACGCTCCTCTACATCGTGTACCTCGTGGCTGCAGACGCTCCTCTACATCGTGTACCTCGTGGCTGCAGACGCTCCTCTACATCGTGTACCTCGTGACTGCAGACGCTCTTCTACAAAGGAAATGTATTGAAAGCAGCCGCACTGCTAGACTTGGCCGGTGTCGGTCAAAACGAGCCATGAGGTGTGACAGCAGCAGGACCGTGTGTATTAATTTATTAATGAGAAACTTTAAGAGAGCCTGTTCCACCCACAGAAGAGCATATACTGTATATAATTCAGTAACTCTTTGGTTCAGTAAACACACTTATTGGCAGGACAAATAATGTTGTGTTGCCAAACAGAAAGGAAATAAAAACCCTAAGCAACCAATAATGAAACAGAATATCAAACCAAATAATATAACAATATATATATATTATAAATCATATAATTCCATCTGTTTACAGCCATTTATTTTTCACTCATCATTGTGAAACCCTTCCATATGGTACCCTATAGCTAAGGCCTTAATGATTTAAAATGAAATCATAATGAAAATCATTTGGTTCATTAGACCTGGGGAGGGAGGTTCCAACACCGATTTTGCCCCATTGAAGATCTAAACCAGAGCAAAACAAATATTACAGCCAAACCGTATTGTGTAGGTTCATAATCTTTGATGGAGGTATACTGTATATTATTTAATTATTGTACTTACAACCAATAATGGTCTGCCTAAATGTTTTAACCTAATCTTTGAGAGAATGTGTTTTATATTGTAATCTTTACCTGTTTCCATGGTAACTGGTTTTACTGTTGATTTTTTTTATATGTCAAGCTCTAGCGTTTCATATTATGTAGGGGTAGTCTTTTTGCAGGCTTAGAAAAGAAAACATCACAGATCACTCACAAAACACATACCTGGTGCGGCTACGTGGTGCAGTGGGCAAGGCGCTCACCACGAATACTGGAGACTAGGCTCGAACAGGTACGCCTCCCTGTTCGAGCCCAGCTGCTCCCTGTTGCTTTCAGTTTAGCTGGTCGTCCGCACTAATACACATTGGCAGTATTAGGGGGAGGGAAACTGATGGGTGGGGATCGGGCGTTGTGGACAGCGACTCCTACAGGTCGGTTGGTGCGCCTGCACAGTAGAATCAGTAAGCGACGGGGGCGGGCCCCTCCAAAGCCCAGACCCCTGATGTTGAAAGATCGAGCCGCGCAGGTGGAAAAAGGCGACTGCTGTTACCTCGAGTATTGGAGGGGACTCGTGCTATGTATGACTTAGTCCACATTGCAGCCGGCTTGTGGGAGGCAAGAAACAGCGTTCAAAGACAGGGGAGGGTTGAATTGGATGATTCGAAAATTGGGATGGGAGAAAAAATAGAAAATGGGAGAAAAAGTGGATAAAAAAAAAAGAAAAACACATACCTCGTCAGGTACGCGTGAATACTTCCCACAAGCCAGTTGTCCTTCCGCGTTAGGTTTGCGCGATCTGATTGGCCACTGACGCTTCTCTCAACGCCCCGCCTAGCTTTCAGTTCCACAGCCCAAGTCCTTCAGTCCGACAACATCACATCAATATAAATAACGTATTGTTTTCATCTCTCTATATTAACGTAACTAGCTATTCATATCAATCGAAATAACGTTCATCTCTCTATATTAACGTAACAAGCTATTCATATCAATCGAAATAACGTATTGTATTGTTTTCATCTCTCTATATTAATGTGATTCCATCAACACAACATAAATGTTCAAAAAACCACTTCATTATTGCTTATCTCTGCACAGTATTGCTTATCTCTGCTCTGTTTACGTTGGGTGGACGAGCAGTGAGTTTTAATATTGAGCACGGCATAAGTAGGTAATATGCTCTTGCACGTGACTGCAACACCCCCATTCCTCCCAGGTGTCAGGCTCCTCATTCGCTTCCATTCATTTTGGGGACCATGTTTAAATATCATACTTGTCATACTGAAGTATAAACAAACTATACTGCTGTGACGATTTCAATAACACAGACCATTCTGAGTCAATGGTATGCAAAACTGTACATTGGAATATCTAACATGTATTTACCACCTTCCTCTGCACGAGGCCACAGATGGGTTTTATGTAACACAAGGACAATGAATGAATGAATGAATGAATGAATGAATGAATGAATGAATGAATGAATGAATGAATGAATGAATGAATGAATGAATGAATGAATGAATGAATGAATGAATGAATGAATGAATGAATGAATGAATGAATGAGAGAGAGAGACAGAGAGAGACCACGGCGGGTTTATATTAACACAACAGAACTGAATGAGAGAGTGTGTGTGTGTGTGTGTGTGTGTGTGTGTGTGTGTGTGTGTGTGTGTGTGTGTGTGTGTGTGTGTGTGTGTGTGTGTGTGTGTGTGTGTGTGTGTGTGTGTGTGTGTGTGTGTGTGTGTAATAACAAGCATACTATAATCACAGGTGTATTATGGTGTGCAGGGTCCATGTGTGTGGCTTGTGTCCAATAACAATCTTTTGTGTGTGCGTGTGTTTAAGAATGTTATAGTTCTTCTTTCTACACATGAATGAATGAATGAATGAATGAATGAATGAATGAATGAATGAATGAATGAATGAATGAATGAATGAATGAATGAATGAATGAATGAATGAATGAATGAATGAATGATGAATGAAAACTTTATTTAACAGATTGCAGAATGGGTACAATACAGTACGGCTCAATACACACAATTGTTAAGGGGATGCAGACCAGAGAAAGACTTTCGTCTTGTTTACATCAATTCAGTGCCACATACACACAGTCCTCATATCCCTCCTAGTCCTAGTTACACACAGTCATCATTATCCCTTCCATACAATACGCACAACACAACAGACTAACACTTGTTTATGAGTTTTAAGAGACAGCACTGTAATCTTTCTCAACCAAAGCTCTACTAGTTAACAAAGATCTCCACCTTGCTATCTGAAACACTGACACCATTATCAACCTAATAATATCAACCTGATAATATTGAAACATTATCAATATAACGTTAGCTACCAACTTTAGCAGGGCTCCTAATAACACAAGATACATTTCACTATGAATTGAAAATGGGGGACCCTGATGTAAACAAGACGAAAGTCTTTATCTGGTCTGCATCTTCTTAATAATTATGTGTATTGAGCCATACTGTATATTGTACCCATTCTGCAATCTGTTAAATAAAGTTTTCATTCATTCATGCCTTTTGAAAAGTGACATGGTCGATGTAGGAGTTATGATGCGGTTTCAATTCGGTTACAGTAACGTTACACAAACTGACATTCTAAAGCCAAGAAGACACTTACCCATAAAGACGGTATCTCGATCGATCTCATCTATCGTTGAATAGTGCAGCTTCTCCATGTGACGAGTCCGACTCGAGCCGCGTGCATTAATCCCATGGGAAATGTAAACAATATAGCATCGCGAGCCAGCTTGTTGCATCAAATTGATGTTTGGCTTTTGTCTCCCGAGTGAAGTTAGAACTACTACACTTCGGCTGGTCCAGGCTAAGCACTGCAGGCTTTCGTTTTACAACAACTGAGATAAAAAAATATATATATATATATCATCAAACAGCAGTCTTTTGTGATCTAATCGATCCTTCATTTGCGTGAGGATGCTGTCGAAATCCACTATTCTGTTGATGCGTGACACACGTTCCATTTTCGGGACTCCGACTCCCGACAGGTGGTCACTCAGACAGTCACCCAAGCGATTCACCCAAATAAAGTTTTCATTCATTAATTTGCTGTCTCGTTATAACACAAACAGCTCACCATGAACCATGACAAGCTTAATTACGTTAGTTAGCATCCAAGCTAGCGTGATAACATTAGTAGTTATTATCATCCAAGCTAGAAACTACTAGGCTGCCTGCTTATACCTGCAATAATGTTGACATCCTCCTGGACAGATAGACTTGTTAAATCATAATATCCACAGGTGTGTTGTGCTGGTCCTCAGTAAATGTCCCGCCGCGAAAAATAAGTTGCTATTAAAGTGCTAAATGTTAGATACACTAATATAGAGGTTTCGAACGTGGCTGCTCTCAGTGCTCTGTTAATAAAATGTTCAATCAATCAATCAATCAATCCTGCGAGGGGAGAAACAGCTGTGTAGCTACAGAGCTGCAGACGTAGGAGCCATACTCTGATTGGATTTGCAAGGCTGCCAATCATTCAACCTCCGTGTATTGGATGTCAAGGGCTGTCAATCATTAAATCCTCCATTCAATGGCAAGAGTTTAACTGCACAGACCGTGCTTAGATGACATTAATAGCCTATTTTGATTGGCTATTATTTATTATTTATTTAACAATGGGTCAACCTGTGCAGATATTCTGCACGAATAATTACTGCAGGCAATACTGCAGTGCAGGCCTGCTCAGAGCTGTCAATTTTGGCCATTTTTGAAGACAAAAAAATTCACTGGCATTTTTTTACAGAGGAAAACATTTATAATAAAAAAAATTATAATAAAAAAAAAAAGAAATATATATATATAGGTATATGTAAATTAATAATAATTATGAATTATGAGTGAATTTGTATTTCACGTGTTGTCATAGAGAAACCTCCACTGGATTACACTTTCTGTAGGCCTAACACTCATACTCATTCTGTTGTGACACAACATGACATGTTAGGGTTGTCACCTTCCATGATCATGTTTGAACCAATGTGTAAAAAATCTGTTTTAGATTAGGCTGTAAAAATGTGTTCTATAGGCTATATTTAGTCTAGTTTATTAGACAAAGCATTTATAGAGAGATGAAAACAATACGTTATTTATATTGATGTGATGTTGTCGGACTGAAGGACTTGGGCTGTAGAACTGAAAGCTAGGCGCGATTGTTAGGAGTAACGCGATTGGGCGCTGAGAGAAGCGTCAGTGGCCAATCAGATCGCGCAAACCGAACGCGGAAGGACAACTGGCTTGTGGGAAGTATTCACGCGTCAGGTACACCCATCTCTACATATTTTGCAACTGACTGTTGCCTTTTGTAAAGGCTGGGAATTTAAACTCTGCACACAACATGCTGACACTTTCCTGTATGTCAAAACCTCTATCAGCTAAGACAAAATGTCCCCTGGCAACAAATTGTCAAGAGAACCACTGTTCTGTGTTATATGTTTGTCACTTGTATGGCCACTCCACCCTTTTGTTAGGAAACAAATAGATCCCTCATAGTGTGGCTGTGCTTTTTGCTGGAAAACATTTGGGCGTGTGCTTTCAGATTGGATGGTTTCTCTGTGAAAATCTCAATAATCACTGCTACTCTGTGTCCAAAGGCCTCCACATCTGGCCATTCAATCGAACGTCTCAGGTTTGCATATAGAAATTACACAATTACATTGAATGTTCTGCACACTAAAAACAATCACAGACTACAAAGGGAAAATGAACAGTTCTGTAGAGGTGTCTGCTTCCCTCCCAGAGGAGCTTAACACCTTCTGCACACCCCACACAAGTGTATGTGTCTTCTGTCTATATGTGTCTTCTCTCCCTGTGTGTATTATTATATCCCTCCCTCTGTCTCTTCTCTCTCTGCACTTAAAACACATATTGATTGTTTCATTTCATGTGTCATGGTTGATGGTGTCAAATCTCCTTATCTTGACAATCCAGTCGGTGTGCCGCAGGGATCGATCCTTGGGCCATTGCTGTTTTCCCTGTACATCAATGACCTGCCGGACATCTGCCCTGACTTCAATGTACAGATGTATGCTGACGACGCAGTCATTTTTGTACATGGTAAAAAAACTGACCTGATCTCAGGTAACCTCTCAAATGCAATGAACAAGGTCCAACACTGGTTGCAAAACTCATGCCTACTGCTAAATACAAAAAAAAAACGTATGCATGATGTTCAGCAAACGACCAGTCAGAATCACAAGATCTAATGTGTTTCTGGGGGGGGGGGGGATTGGTTTCCCACTTCAAGTACCTCGGCATCATCTTGGACTCGAACCTGTCCTTTAAGAAACATGTCAAAAAAGTGAAACGCACAATTAATTTTAATTTCGTTAATTTTAGACAAATCCGGCCTTTTTTAACAGTTGATGCTGCAAAAACGTATCTTCATTGCATGATATTCTCACATATTGAATACTGCGTCACAAACTGGTCATTTGCTGGTGTCACTGTCATGAAACACATCGAACAGCTGTATCATAGAGCCATCAGGGTATTTGGCATACCACCATTGCAATATTTAGAAACAATATAGCTTTTTGAGCTTTGAAAATTTCAAAGTCTTAAAAAGCTCTTGTTTCATCTACAAATGCCTACATGGACTAGCTCCCCCTCCTGTACACGAATTCATCTACAAAAAAAGAAACACTGGACTCTGCACCAGATCAGACACCAGAGGTGATTGCATGGTCCAACGTAGACTGACCACGTTTGGCCAAAACGTCCTGTCCATAAAAGGCAGTCAAACATGGAACAGTCTCCCCATTTCCATAAGGGAAAGCCCCACCCTTGCTTCTTTTAAAGGGCAACTAAAAAAATGGCTGAAGTGACACAGAAGTCTTTCTCTGGTCTGCATCCCCTTAACAATTGTGTGTATTGAGCTGTACTGCAGATATATTTCAATTGCCTTACTTATTTACATAAGTATTATATGCCTACAGCAGTATTGTACAGACAGTAACTATAGAGAGTGTGCTGACCTACGGTGTGTCTGTGTGGTTCTCCAGCTGCACAAAGGCAGAGCAAGAGGCTCTACAGAGGGTGGTGAAGGTGGCAGGCAGGATCGTCGGGACTCCTCTACCAAACATCACCTCCGTCTTCACCTCCCGCTGCCTCCACCACTCCAAGTGTATCATCAGAACAGTAAGCATGTGGAGGCTGACGTCAGAGGAACAAGGCGGCGTGACGTCAGCCTGAATTGTTCCCACTAGTTCCCATCGCTGGGGAGTTTGTTTTGATTGATTGAAAACTTTATTAACAGATTGCAGAATGGGTACAGTACAGTACAGCTCAATACATACAATTGTTAATAAGGGGATGCAGACCAGAGAAAGACTTTCGTCTCGTTTACATCAGGGTCCCCCATTTTCAATTCATCATAACATATATGAATGAATGAATGAATGAATGAATGAATGAATGAATGAATGAATGAATGAATGAATGAATGAATGAATGAATGAATGAATGAACGAACGAATGAACGAACGAACGAACGAATGAATGAATGAATGAATGAATGAATGAATGAATGAATGAATGAATGAATGAATGAATGAAAACTTTATTTAACAGATTGCAGAATGGGTACAATACAGTACGGCTCAATACACACAATTGTTAAGGGGATGCAGACCAGAGAAAGTCTTTCGTCTTGTTTACATCAGGGTCCCCCATTTTCAATCCATGATAACATTTATGACATAGCCTACACAACATACAGTACTACTGTTACATCCAGACATTTATGACATACAACATGATACAAGATATACAAATATACAGTACTGTTTATTTACAGACAGAGTTTCTAAAAGAGAATATAAACATTTGAGGGGGAGGAAACTGTACATTGGGGGGGTTGGGTGGGGGGGGGGTTGGACATTTACCGGGGCCAGTTTCAAATTGCAGCCTCCCGTAGGTGCTCTTTTAGAGCGGTTTTGAAGGTGGGTATGGTTAGAGTAGGCTTAGAGTATACGACAGAGTACAGCAACTTGCAATGGGCCTGGTCTACAAGATACACACCACTAAGATACCCATGTACATGTCGAAATACTTCCCAAAGGTCAGTGAATTCCACGACCACAACACCAGAGGGAGTTCCACAAATCATGTTTAACCCAGATTCGGCTCAAACAAAGGACTACACACGTTTCGCAATTATGCCACAACAATGTGGAACGCTCTACCCACAGCCGTAAAATTATGTGAATCCCTACCCTCCTTCAAAACCGCTCTTTTTCAGCCGAGAGAGAGAGATCATGTTTACACTGACTGATCTTTCCAGCCATGATACTGCTGTTCCAATACATGTAGATACCACATAGGATGTTTATAATGTAGTATACTATGTTTAATGTAGAGAGAGCGAGAGAGAGAGAGAGAGAGAGAGAGAGAGAGAGAGAGAGAGAGAGAGAGAGAGAGAGAGAGAGAGAGAGAGAGAGAGAAGAGAGAGAGAGAGAGAGAGAGGGAGAGAGCTTTAGAACTGAATCAGAATCAAACTCACTCAACAACTTTACTTTAGGACCAAAGATGGGTCACATCACATGGGGTATGGAGCCTGGTAGTGCTGGTCCCACAGCCCCCCACATGGCAAGAGTATGTTTTAAAGGAACACACCAGCATTTACCGTCTTCTCCAGAGTCAGACAAGAAGATAGATACCTGTTACCTCTCTGTGCATTCAGTAGAAAGCTATCCGGCTGCAAGCTATACTAGCTTAGCACAAATTAATAGAAGCGGATATAGCCCTATAGCTGTTGGCCAAAAACACCTCTGCCAGAGTTTTAAGCTAGGCTATAGGTCCGTATCCGCTTCCATTAAAATAATTTGTGCTAAGCTAGGATAGCTTGCAGCCAGATAGCTTTCTACTGAATGCACCAAGAGGAAATTGGTAATGCTTTGTTCTTAAATGCAATGAGAGAATAAAGAGATAAAAGAGGCTGTAACTGTAACACAAGTTAAATCCCTATCTGACACATAGCTATAGGACTCAAGATCCAATCTACAGATCAACAGAGTTATGTACACACGAGTTTGAATCATATTATTGTCCAGAGATAATAGTATTATAAGAATACCATTCAAACCCGCTCTGTACATAACTCTGTTATGATGTCGGTTTGACACATGCAAATATATAAACTTGAATTTAACTTGTGTTGCTTCTTTTAGGTACTACAGCCTGACAAAATGTACTCAACGTACTGCAATTCGAAACTGGCCACCGTAAATGCCCAAAACCCCCACCACCTCCTAATAGACAGTCTCCTCCCCACCGCATGTATATATTCCCTCCCCGCCGTATGTATATTCCCCTCCCACCCACCCACCCCCTCCTAATGTACAGTCCCCTCCCCATCATATGTATATACTCTGTCAGGATCTAGGGGTAACAGTACTGTATATTTGAATACCGCCTATGTCACAAATGTATCAGTACTAAATACCTATATGTCCCTATGCCATAAATGTCATGTATGTTATGTATGTCATAAATGTCTATATGAATTGAAAATGGGGGACCCTGATGGAAACAAGACAAACGTCTTTCTCAGGTCTGCATCCCCTTAACAATTGTATGTATTGAGCCGTACTGTATTGTACCCATTCTGCAATCTGTTAAATAAAGTTTTCATTCATTCATTCATTCATTCAACGTGAGGGCCAACTGAACAAGAAGACAATGCCACCATCTAGTGGTCAGCACTGTCTTTTGCAAGAAATAGACAAAAACAGTGGTTTGTTAGAAAGTTTATTCAGATAATAATCAAAAGTGCTTCCCTTGGTCCTTAAATATAAAAATAAGAACATGTCTACTATTTCCATCAAGTTACATATAAAAGCCATATCGTAATTTAAAATAATTGAAGTAAGGCACAAATAATACAGTGCAATCTTTATGTCCTGTCCAGAAACAACATCCTGACTTATTCTTTCTGATTAAAGAAAACCTCACCTGTAATTAAATCACTTTTCTCATTATACAAACTGTGTTCTGGTCTCACAACCTGCATCAGATATACCTGATCGAACTGGGGGAGATACTGGATGAAGTATACAACTGCATTTTTTCTTTTTTAATATGACTCATGTACAATAAAGTGCTTTTTATGGGAGACAATACCTGGAGCCTTTTTCAAATTTGATGTCATGTTGTTTTCTCCTGTGCACCAGTAAGAAGAATATTCTCTAAGAATATGCAAATGTGTGGATGTCAAACAGGGAAGACAGTGGGTATCAAACAGGAGGAAAGACTGTTTTAAACTGTTTAAACAGTCATTCAGAACTGCATTATTTTACTCTGCCTATTCTATTTGACTGTGTCCGTCAGGTTTTGAACTGTGTGGGGGATGCAGGCCTGGAACTGCACCCTGGGAGGAAGGTTCAAAAGGTCAAATTGGGTATCAAACAGGAAGAAAGACTGTCAGGTTTTGAACTGTGTGGGGGATGCAGGCCTGGAACTGTGCCCTGGGAGGAAGGTTCAAAAGGTTTGCCCTTAGAAGGAGGTTCAAAAGAAGGTCAAATTGGGTATCAAACAGGAAGAAATACTGTCAGGTTTTAAGCTGTGTGGGTATCAAACAGGAGTAAAGACTGTCAGCTTTTAAACTGTGTGGATATCAAACAGCTCTTTATTACTGTCTATGTTAGAATTGTCTATATCATGTGTGACAATCAAGCCGTAAACAAAGAGGCCTATTGGGATGTTAGATCCTAATATGAAGAACTATGTCTTACCTTGACTTTGTCTATTTATTTATTTTTATAATTATTATTACTTTTTATTAAATTTTTTGGTTCTCTGTCTACCCCCCATGTGGGGTGGTGTCATTGTAGTCTGGGATGTTAGTGGTCTAGGTGTGTGTGTGTGTTGTCCTTCAGGACCGACCCATGTTGATTCACAAGTTATGTCATCATTACTTTGTATTGTCCTGATGTCCTGTGTGTGCAAAAAGAAAAGAAAACTCAATAAAGTATAAGTCATAAAAATACTTTGTCTATTTTTGCCCTGTCTTTTTTTTGTGTGTACTGCTGTGAAGCACTTTGAGCTGCAATTATTGTATGAAAGGTGCTATACAAATAACATTTATTATTATTACTTCTATTCTATTTCCTTCCACTCTATTCCAGTTCAATTCCACTGTATTCTATTCTGTTATCTCTGACCCCTGGGCGTGGCACTGGAGCCCAGGGAGCAGGAGCAGTGATCGCTGGGCCCGTCCTGGTCCCAAGCCAGCATGTCCATCAGCAGGTTGGGCTGGCTGAGGCAAGACTCCCCTCTCTCAGGTCTGGGGGTACACACTGGGAACAACAGCTCTGGAGAGAGAGAGAGAGAGAGAGAGAGAGAGAGAGAGATATCTACTACCTCATGCAAAATCACCCTCATAATGATGAAACGTCACAGAGTGTTTATTTGATCCGAGGGCTGAGTGAGGGGTGAGGGTTTGAGTCATGAGATCAAATGGGATTCAGCCTATATAGTATGTGACCTCACCTCTCATGAAGGCTTGCAGTCGCTCTGAACCTGACAGATGGTGCCCTCTGTCAGCGGTGTAGCTCCCGATTCTGGGCCCCATGAAAGAATGTATTTGTAGGCCCCCAGTGAATGCGAGCACGCGTAAGCGGAATTTTTTTTTGCCATTTTTTTATTGATGAAAACGCATAATATGGTTTTTACCTATACATTCGGATCAGCAGTTCAGCACCTGCACTGTTGGTGGGTGAGCCTAGTAAAGGATGTCGCATTGCGTTCATCTTCAATGAATGGACCAATGCAATAGTCTACCAAAGCCCCCCCTCTCTCTCTATATATCTCACACACACACACACACACACACACACACACACACACACACACACACACACACACACACACACACACATACACACACACACACACTTCAGAAACAAACATAGTATCAATGAGAGCATCAATATAACAGTAAGAAGCATTTTGTATGAAAGTATTCTGTACTTCTGTATGACAACTATTAAAGAACGGTGCACACGCACAGGGCGCACTGGCGGCAGTAGATGCTGTTCATCTCCTGGTGCTCCTGGCACCGCCACAGGGAGATGTCCTCCACGGGAGGCACCAGGGCGTGGTTCTGGAACACCGGGGAGTCCAGGTGGGGACGCAGGTGCTCCGTGCACATGGAGGCTCCACACACCAGGCAAGTCTTTACAGCCCTAACCTTTACGGCGCTCTGGCAGTAATGGCAGGGCACGGGGCCTGTGCTGGCGACGCTCTCGGGCCTGGGTGAAAGTGTAATTCACTTAGGAGGGGTGGTGGGGGCGGCGGTGGCTACAGGACTCTTGGTGAGCACTGGTGGAGGCCAACGCGCGTGGGAGACCAAGGGAGACCTCTCTCTTCCAGTAGGTGACGCGCCAAAGACACACGAAATACGAAAATACAGCCGTGCTTTCCCCCAGGGTCACTGGAGCAGCAGCAGCACAGTTATCCACTTCACTGGAGCCGTCAGATTCATCCAGTGGCAGGTCTTCTTCTGACTCATCCAGCGGTAGAACTTCTTCTGATCTGGGCTCGTCCTGCGGAGAGACTGGGACTTCTTGAGGTGTCGTAAAGCTGGTCAGGGTCACGTCGCTGCCAGAGGAGGACGAGTCACTCAGATTGTAGAGATTCTGGTCTCTCCTTCCCCTCCGTCTCTGTTGGCTCCGCAGCAGATGAGCCACTAGGTTGGATGGACAAGGAAGCGGTGGGGATCTCACTGGAGAGCTCCTGGGAGCCAGAGGGGGCTGCTCTCTTGCTGTCAGGCTGCAGCTCTGGTGCAGGTGTACTGGCCTTTCTCTTCCCGAGGAGGCGACTGGTGAAGGAACTCATCCCTACTATGTTGCCGACAACGTCGACTTCACCCTCACTGGATTGGCCTTCAAGCGACAACAGAATGTGAAAATCATGTCTTTAAAATCACAATTGATTGATTGATTGAAATTTTTTGTAACATATTGGGACTAAACAAGGGACTAAACACGTTTCGCAATTATGCCACATCAATGTGGAACGCCCTACCCAAAGCTGTAAAGGAATGTGAATCACTACCCACTTTCAAAAACACTCAAAGAACACCTACGGGAGACTGCAATTCGAAACTGGCCCCTATAAAATGTCCTAACCCAGTTGTACAGTAAATGACCAAGTATGGCTTTGTCAGTATTCCAATGTACAGTGTCCCTCCCCCCCCCACCTCCAATGTACAGCCCCCCACCCACCTACCCAACCCCACCTACCCAACCTCCTCCAATGTACAGTTTCCACGTCAAATGTATATACACTCTTTTTCTGGACACTTTTTGTAGCACAAACAGTACTGTATTTGCAAATCTGGTATGTCATAAATGTATAGATGTAGCAGTACTGTCTATCTGTATGTCGTGTATGTTATGATGAATTGAAAATGGGGGACCCTGATGTAAACAAGACGAAAGTCTTTCTCTGGTCTGCATCCCCTTAACAATTGTATGTATTGTTGAGCTGTACTGTACTGTACCCATTCTGCAATCTGTTAATACACTTTTCAATCAATCAATCAATCAATCAATGGGTACAGTACAGTACAGCTCAATACACAATTGTTAAGGGGATGCAGACCAGAGAAAGACTTTCATCATGTTTACATCAGGGTCCCCCATTTTCAATTCATCGTATGACATACATGACATACAGATAGACAGTACTGCTACATCTATACATTTATGACATACCAGATCGACAAATACAGTACTGTTTGTGATACAAAAAGGGTCTAAAAAAGAGAGTATACATTTGAGGGGGAAGAAACTGTACATTGGAGGAGGTTGGGTAGGTGGGATGGGGAAACTGTACATTGGAGGAGGTTGGGTGGGTGGGGGGGCATGTGGTAAACATGTTTATCTTTTAATTTAGTTTTGAATGACCAATTGAAGCTCTGACATACCTGCAGTGCAGCGAGGGCGCACTCGTTGTCCAGACGCGGACGGCCGTGTTGCGTTCCGCTCAAAGGGCAGCGTCTTGTACGAGGTGTTGCTGCACCGCCACTCGGGACAATAATACGGACCGGTCGTGGAGTCACTCCACAAGTCTCCAATACAGCGCTTGCAGAAACGATGCTTGCACTTCAACGTGATCGGGTCCCGATATGCATAACTACACAAAGGACACGCTGCAGGGGTGTCCAAAGATGCCCCCATTTTGTTTACATCTGTTAGTGTTCAGTGTTTTGGTTAGACCCAAATCAGCCAATGGAAGCAAGCGTCGTAGGCCTGCGGGTCCTCAGCCATTGGGTGGGACGGTCACGTGACCCAAATCACGTGACCCAAATCAGCCAATGGAAGCGAGGGGCCTCAGCCATTGGGTGGGACGGTCATGTGACCCAAATCACGTGACCCAAATCAGCCAATGGAGGCGAGGCGCCTCAGCCCGCCGGACCTCAGCCATTGGGTGGGACGGTCACGTGACCCAAATCACGTGACCCAAATCAGCCAATGGAAGCGAGGGGCCTCAGCCCGCCGGACCTCAGCCCGCCGCTGCTGTGGTGGTTCTGTGGTTCTGCAGCTGGATGCATCTCGAAATAACAACGGCTGAAAGAAATGTTTCAGCCAATCAGAATCAAGAAATTTGCATGCCATTGTATATTTCTCTCTGCAGCCTCAGGTCAAAATCAACTTGGCTGGATATGGGTCTAGGAGCGATAGGGTCAAGTTATGTAGATTGAGGCTGGGACATTGTGGATTGAATAGTACCTTAATCATTGTGGGAAAACATCCAGATGGGCGGTGTGCGTGTGGAGAGGCTGAAACTGTCATGCATGTTTCTCTAGAATGTAACAGGTATAGGAAGGAAAGGGAAATCTTTTATAAGAGGTTATCAGTATTAGGAGTTTCTTCTTTCTCTCTAAAATCTTTCTTTGGTCTGAATAATGAGAACCACCAGCTGATCACAGAGGCAGTGCAGACATTTCTGCATGAGTCAGAGTTATACCAGAGGATATAATGTTATTTTATTTATTTATGTATTATTATAATTTTTATTTTATTTTATTTATTTGTATGCGTATTTAAGTTTTTCTTAATTGTGGGCGTGGTTTAATTATAGAACTGAGGAGGGCAGTAATACGCCATGTTGCGTTTACACTGCCGGAAAAATAAACAAGAAGAAGAAGAAGAAGACTACGGAGAACTAGGAACAGATTGGTCACCACCGTAAATACTGAATGTCCAGATGCCTAAAAGTGAGATGAAGAAACACAAAGCAGGTTTGTTAAATGCAACTTAAAGGCTCCTTTGGACATGAGTCTTAAAGCACTGATCAGTAGGATATTAGGCCGCCTGCTTTATCAGAGTTGTTTGGGTTAGCTAGCAGTTAGCTTTGAGCTCTCAGTGCTGCTGTTAGCTCTGTGTGCAATGTCCCGGTTAGCCTCTGAGCTAACACCAGCAACGTTAGCTTCTCTGTGCTAATAAGCTATGACTAGCTCTGTGCTTATTTTAACATTGTTAGCATATCTATTTTCTGGAGAGGTCTGGTGGGTTAGGGTTATGGTCCGGGCCCTTCATGCTCGGTGTCAATACTCCGGTGTTTGATTGATTGATTGAAAACGTTATTAACAGATTGCAGAATGGGTACAATACAGTACAGCTCAATACACACAATTGTTAAGGGGATGCAGACCAGAGAAAGACTTTCGTCTTGTTTACATCAGGGTCCCCCATTTTCAATTCATCAGGACATATATGACATACAGATAGTCAGTACTGCTACATCTATACATTTATGACATACCAGATTTGCAAATACAGTACTGTTTGTGATACAGAAGGAGTCAGGAAAAGGGAGTATATACATTTGACGTAGAAACTGTACATTGGAGGAGGTTGGGTGGGGGGGGGTTGGGTACACTGGGATATTGACAACCATACTGGGTAATCTACATTGGAGGTGGTTGGGGGGGGGGGCACACTGTATATACAAGCAAAACTGTACATTGAGGGGGGGGGGGGGGACACTGTACAAACAATCAAAATTGTACATTGGACTATTGACAACCATACTAGGTAAATTACTGTACATTGGAGGGGGTTGGGTTAGGATATTTACAGGGGCCAGTGTTGAATTGCAGTCTCCCGTAGGTGTCCCTTGAGAGAGGTTTTGAAAGTGGGTAGTGATCCACATTCCTTTACAGCTTTGGGTAGGGCGTTCCACATTGATGTGGCATAATTGCGAAACGTGTTTAGTCCCTTATTTGAGCCGAATCTGGGTTTAACATGATTTGTGGAGCTCCCTCTGGTGTTGTGATCGTGGTATTCACTGACCTTTGGGAAGTATTTTGACATGTACATGGGTACCTTGGTCGTGTAGTGTATCTTGTAGACCAGGCCCATTGCAAGTTGCTGTACTCTGTCGTCTACTGTAAGCCATCCTAGGTTGTCAAAGTGGGCAGGGGTGAGGTGGGTTCTAGGAGTAAGGTCAAGCAGTAGTCTGACCAGTTTGTTTTGAGATGTTTGTAATTTTGTTTTTAGCGCCTTTGAGGTGCTTTGGTACCATGAGGTGCAAGCATAGTCGTAGTACCCCTGAATGAGTGCTCCTGCCAGAGTCTTCAGGGTATTCTTGTTTACCAGAGAGGAGATCCGGTACAAGAATCGAGTTCGTTGGTTGACTTTTTTTATTACATTGGATGCCATTTTGTCACAGGAGAGATTAGCCTCTAGGATGGAACCCAGGTAGGTAATTTCATCTTTTCTTGTGACAATATTGTCACCCACTGTAACTGAGAAGCCGTCGGTCTTGCTGAGTTTGTTATTTGAACCGAAGAGAATGGACTCTGTTTTGCCCATGTGTAATGATAGTTTGTTATCAGCGAGCCATATGCAGATTCTGCCTAGTTCCGAGCTGAGGGTTTTTTCAACCTGTAACTTGTTCTTGTCAGAGACCAGCAGGGCTGAGTCGTCCGCAAACAGGAACAAGTTGCAGTCACAAGCTGACGACATGTCATTTGCATAAATTAGGAACAGTAGCGGTCCTAGTATGCTTCCTTGTGGAACACCACAGCTCACTGTGAGGGGGGGGGGATAGGGTACCGTTTACCTCCACCATCTGTTCCCTCCCCTCAAGGTAGGATTGCATCCAGCTCACTGATAGACTATCAAAACCAATTGTTTTTAGCTTGTCAATCAGAATGGAGTGATTGACCGTGTCAAAGGCCTTTTGTAGGTCCAGCATGACCATGCCGCAGTATTTGCCTGCGTCCACCTCTTGTTTGATGTGGTCATTCAAATAGAGAAGGCATGTGTCAGTGGAGTGGGATGTTCTGAAGCCAGATTGGAATTCGTAGATTAGATTTTTTTCCGCTAGGTACTTTTCGACCTGTTCGTAGACTATTTTTTCCATGACTTTCGAGATGGAGGTGAGAATAGAAACAGGGCGGTAGTTGCCTGGGTCTAATTTGCTGCCCTTTTTGTGCAGAGGGGTCACCCTCGCAATTTTGAAGTCCTTGGGGACGTGTCCCTGTTTTATGGAGAGGTTTATTATGTGTGTGATGATTGGGGTGATGGCGGCTGCTGAGTCTCTGAGGAATTTGGAAGGGATGTTGTCGTGGCCAGTGGCCTTGTTAGGTTGGAGGGCGCTCAGTTTATTGAGTACCTCATCTGTTGTTACCATTTCCAGCTTGAAGTCGTCCTTGCGGACCCCTAGGTTTTTGTAGTAAGCTACTATGTGTTCTACCCCATAAAGCCCTGAGTGGGAGGGTAGTTTGTTTACCAGTGTTGTGGCTATGTTTGTGAAGAAAATGTTTAAGTAATTGGCTACATCCAGCTTGTCTGTGATGAGCGTGTTGTCCGTTTTTATGTTTATGTTTGAGAATCTGGTTTTAAGTTTTTTACTGCATCCTAGTTGATTATTGAGTAATTTCCAAAGTTCACGTGGTTTGTTTTTGTTTTCCTCAGTTTTGTCATTGATGAAATTCTTTTTTGCAGTTTTGATCATGGAGTTTACGTCGTTTCTTAGTCTGTTTCTTTCTAGTTTGAGTTCAGTCACGTGGGCTTGGAGTTCACTGCTCGTGCTTTTAGTAAGCTTTGACTGACTTTTACGAAACTCAGAGCATTTTTTGTCTCTGGTTTTCATAGCGGCCAGTATTTCGGAGTGCATCCACGGCTCAGCGCGATTTTTTACCCTGGTGGTTCTTATCGGTGCCATGTCGTTTAGTATTGTGGAGAATTTGGTTTTGAAACCAAGCCATGTTTCTTCAACCAGTGTACCATTGAGTTCATCTGACCAGTCCAGACTCTCCAGTTCAAGGTTGAAGGCCTCGCTAGAGTAGGTTTTTAGGTCTCTAGATGTGACTGTTTTGTGGCAGCCAGCCTTTAGTTTTAGTTTTTTGCGGGTACAGAATATCATATAATGATCACTTAACCCGCATGCTATAACTCCTTTATTGGTGATCTTGGACTTGTCGGAGGTCAGAATGAGGTCAATGGTAGTCTGAGTTGATTCACATACACGTGTGGGTTGGGTGATTAGCTGGCTGAGGCCGTGCAGATCACAAAACCTACTGAATGACTTGAAGACGGGTGCATCTTTTCGTTGCATATCCGTGTTCCAGTCTCCAATAAGAATTTTGTCTACATCCTCAACTCCAGCTAAACACCCATCCAGTGTATCATAAAAGCCACTATGATCTGGCGGCCTGTAGACTGTGCCAACCAGTAGGGATTTCGCCCTTTCGAATAGGATTTCCACCCATACAGTTTCAATTGATTTATGATTCAGGTCATTTCTGTTGATGAATTTGGTGTCCTTGTGTATGTACACACAGACACCACCTCCATGTTTGTTCCTATCATTCCTGATTATTGAGTAGTTCTCAATCTCTATCTCTGGATCTTTTACAGAATCGTCAAGCTTAGTTTCTGAGAAGCACAGTATGTTTGCCTTACCATTTATGAATAATTGTTTGATTTCATCCAATTTGTTTTTTAAGCTGTTAATGTTAATGTGAAAAATGTTCAGTCCATTGGCGTTGGTTATTTCATTGATGTTGGCAGGTTCGAAGTATTGTTCGTTTGTGATCTGTTCCTCTGTGTGGGGCTGGGGGGCTTTGTTGTTGTGGGTGGGAAGGGGGGAGGGGGGGGTCGGGTCCCGCGCCGCGCTGGAACAACAAAGAAGGGGGGAGGGGGGGGTCGGGTCCCGCGCCGTGCTGGAACAACAAAGGACTCGTTCCTGGATGTTTTCGTTGTTAGCTCTGCTAGCTAGCCGGCTATCGGGCGTCGAGATGTTTAAATCCCGCGTCGAGTTGGTCGTCATGGTTTCGACCCTCGGTTCACCTCCTCTCGTCTCTGCCTCACGTGTGCTTGTCTGCTGCGGCGTCATTGGGGGAGAATCGCCGCCCGCGCTGTGGATGTAGCCACAGGTTGCGTTGTTGATGTTGGTCGCGATGGGAACCTCCATCGCTTCTTGCGTTGCCAGACCAAGTCTTCTAGCCTGAGTTCTGGTCATAACCGGGCCTGGGTTTAGATGAATGTCTCCCGAAAGTAGCAGAACCAGGATGATCATGGTCCTACGGTCCAATCTGCCAGTCGGGGGTACGTTTTTCCGTACAGGGCTCGCTGTTAGTAGCGTGTGTATAGCCGCTGTTCCGACGTCTATGTGTTTCTTTTCCGAGCCATTGAGAAGGTAGAAGTCACTGTGGGTCTCGTTAGATCCGTTTTCACTTCTCTCCACTTCTGTTTGATGTTGCTTCATTGCTGAATTGAGGTATAAGTCCGTAATCCATATTAGCAGGAGTAGAAAATGTCCACAAAACCTTGTTGATTTGGTTGTTTGGCGAGAGCTCTCTTAGGGCTGGGCGATATGACGATATTATATAAATATCGGGTACAGTTCATTAACGATACACTTTTTCAACGTATCGTGGATATCGTGATGTTTTGCCCAAGAGGATTGTGTTGCGTCAATCTGTCCACACGTTACTCGTTCATATCTCAGCCCGTGCTGAGATATGCCCATTCCGCGGTCTGTTAATAAAGTTTTCAATCAGACGGATGTATGGAACGGCTTTTATTATAACATTCGTTGTAGTAAAATCATTATGCCTCATTTAGTCATCCTGTGGAGCACTGGTCTCCTACTCGACGGCCGCGAGGAGCTAACGTTAGTAGCTTTGTTGATGTTCAGCACACAGGACATTCAGGAAGTCAAAAACTAATAGCGCTTGCCGATTGGTGCTAAGAACAGCAGGGCGGGTGCAAGCGCTGTGACGTAATTGGCAGACTCGACTGTCAATCAAAATTATTATGTTTCCGTCAGAATGAACGAATGAAAACTTTATTAAAAGGTTGCAGAATGGGTACAATACAGTACAGGAGGATGAAGACCAGAAAAAGACTTTCGGCTTTTTTACATAAGGGTCCTCCATTTTCAATTCATCAAAACATTTAGAGACATACATATATACAGTAGTTTCATAAAAATGCTAAAATGCTATTGATTGATTGATTGATTTAAAACTTTATTAACATATTGTAGAATGGGTACAGTACAGCTCAATACATACAATTGTTAAGGGGATGCAGACCAGAGAAAGACTTTAGTCTTGTTTACATCAGGGTCCCCCATTTTCAATTCATCATATTTCATATCTAAATCATATAATATCTCATTGCTAAATATATGCAATATATAATCTAATAATCTAAATCTAATATATAATATAAAAATGCTAAATGCATGGGTATTTTATTTTGTCTTTAATGTTGGCTTGCAAACTCAAATACTGTCTTGGTAAGCCTCATAATGAATTGTTTGGGGTAAAAAAGAAAAACATCGTGATGTGTATCGTGTATCGCCGAAAGGTCAGAAAATATCGTGATATCATATTTAGGCCATATCGCCCAGCCCTAAGCTCTCTGTAATGCGACTGCTCATGACTGCGCCGGATGTGTTGACTGTAGGTGAGCTTGTCTGAGGTGTCTTGTTGCTTGTTGGGAGTTTTGATTGATTGAAAACTTTAACAGATTGCAGAATGGGACAGTACAGCTCAATACACACAATTGTTAAGGGGATGCAGACCAGAGAAAGACTTTCGTCTAGTTTACATCAGGGTCCCCCATTTTCAATTCATAATGACATGCATGACATCCAGATATACAGATATAATAATCTAATCATCTAATCTAATCAAGTTTTCAAGTTTCTTTAATAGTTGTCATACAGAAGTACAGAATACTTTCATACAAAATGCTTCTTACTGTTACGCTCCAGAGACTGTGCTAGACAAGATAGTATCAAATAACATAGTATAGCATGTAATTTAGAAGAAGAAAATGAGGTCACAGTGTTTGGTATAGACATATGTACAATGTTCTGAGTTACCATATAATATACAATACTATGCAGTGTACTAATGTACAGTACTATATAGTGCAAAGCAGAAATGGGATGAGGTACAATTTAGGTACAATTTACAGTAAGGTGTACGAGTTGTAGTGCAATCCTTCATCAATAAATATAAAGTGTGGGGAGTGGGTGCTACAGTGTGTTTGTTTAAAGTGGGTGTGTGCTATAAAGTGTGTGGAGTGGGTGCTACAGTGTGTTTGTTTAAAGTGAGTGTGTGCGTGTGGATGTGTGCTATGTGCGTTTGGTGGTTGTTGTTGTGTAGTGTTCATTGTTCGTTTAGCAGCCTGATGGCCTGGGGATAGAAGCTTCTTCTGAGTCTTTCTGTGCTCGCCTTGAGACTCCGGTATCGCTTGCCTGACCGCAGCAGTTCAAAGAGGCAGTTGTTCGGGTGGCTGGAGTCCTTGATGATTCTCTTAGCCTTCCCCTTGCACCGCTTGTTGTAAATGTTCTGGAGGGTGGGGAGCCCCCCTCCAATTGTGCGTTCGGCTGAACGTGTCACTCTTTGTAGTCTGCTTCGGTCTTGTGCAGTGCTATTCCCAAACCAGGAGGTGATGTTGCCGGTCAAGATGCTCTCTATTGTACATGAGTAGAAGTTCTTAAGGATCTTCTGACTGACTTGGAACTTCCTTAGGCGCCTGAGGAAGTAGAGGCGTTGTCGTGCCTTCTTCACAACACTGTCAATGTGCGTGGTCCATGTCAAGTCCTCGGATATGTAGGCTCCGAGGTAGGGCTGGGCGATATGACGATATTATATAAATATCGGGTACAGTTCATTAACGATACACTTTTTTAACGTATCGTGGATATCGTGATGTTTTGCCCAAGAGGATTGTGTCGCGTCAATCTGGTCCACCCCGTTCAAACTTTTGAACAACGCCGCTCCCACACACACACTACTGCATCAAAGTTAGTTAGTACTTATGATTAACAAAGGCATTCGTTTTGTGGCATCAACATTATATAGTTACACGTTATATAGTTACACATCAGCGTATTTACCCAAACATAGCAACGTCCGATGACGACATAGATAGCAAGCGTTACTGTTCATATCTCAGTCCGTGCCGAGTTGTGCGTGCCCATTCTGCGGTCTGTTAATAAAGTTTTCAATCAGACAGATGTATGGAAAGGCTTTTATTATAACATTTGTTGCAGTAAAATCATTATGCCTCGTTGTCATGCTGCGGTGCGCTAGTAATCACTCGTCGGCTGCGGTGAGCTGTTGTTGTCGTTGAGCTGAGCTCTCGTTAAAATCAAGGAGGGCATTCAGGAAGTAAAAAAAGAATAGCGCTGCTTGCCGATTGGTGCTAAGAACAGCAGGGCGGGTACAAGCGAATGATTGAATGAATGAAAACGTTATTAACAATTGCAGAATGGGTACAATACAGTACAGCTCAATACAACAACAGTGGACTGACTGGAGGATGAAGACCAGAAAAAGACTTTCGGCTTTTTTACATAAGGGTCCTCCATTTTCAATTCATCAAAACATTTAGAGACATACAAATATACAGTAGTTTCATAAAAATGCTAAAATCCTATTGATTGATTTAAAACTTTATTAACATATTGCAGAATGGGTACAGTACAGCTCAATACATACAATTGTTAAGGGGATGCAGACCAGCGAAAGACTTTCGTCTTGTTTACATCAGGGTCCCCCATTTTCAATTCATCATATTTCATATCTAAATCATATAATATCTCATTGCTAAATATATGCAATATATAATCTAATAATCCAATAATCTAAATCTAATATATAATATAAAAATGCTAAATGCATGGGTATTTTATTTTGTCTTTAATGTTAGCTTGCAAACTCAAATACTGTCTTGGTAAGCCTCATAATGAATTGTTTGGGGAAAAAAAGAAAAACATCGTGATGCGTATCGTGTATCGCCGAAAGGTCAGAAAATAACGTGATATCATATTTAGGCCATATCGCCCAGCCCTACTCCGAGGTACTTAAAGCTGTTGACTCTCTCAACCGGTGCCCCGTCGATGCTGAGGGGGCTGTAGTCCTTGACCCCCGACCTCCTGAAGTCCACAATCATCTCCTTTGTTTTGCTGACGTTCAGGGAGAGGCTGTTTTCCTGGCACCATCCCGCCAGGACCTTGACCTCTTCCAGGTAGGCCCTCTCGTCGTTGGCAGAGATCAGGCCCACCACCACTGTGTCGTCAGCAAATTTGATGATTGTATTGCTACTCCGCTGAGCCACACAGTCGTGTGTGTACAGGGAGTAGAGGAGGGGACTCAGAACACAGCCCTGTCATGACATTTATGACATACATATATACAGTACTGTTACATTTGTGACATACAAGATATGCAAATGCAGATCCTAACAGTATTATGTATACGAGGCAGAGGGAACTGTACATTAGGAGGGGGTGGGACATTTACGGGGGCCAGTTTCGAATTGCAGCCTCCCGCAGGTGCTCTTTGAAAGCGGTTTTGAAGGTGGGTACTGGGTAGTGATTCAAATTTGTTTACGGCTGTGGGTAGGGCGTTCCACATTGATGTGGCATAATTGTGGAACGTGTTTAGTCCCTTGTTTGAGCCGAATCTGGGTTGGACATGATTTGTGGAACTCCCTCTGGTGTTGTGGTCGTGGTATTCACTGACCTTTGGTTGACTAGTGGTGTAGTGTATCTTGTAGACCAGGCCCATTGCAAGTTGCTCTACTGTGTCATCTACTGTAAGTAGGGTGACCAGGTGTCCCCCTTTTGGTTGTACTGTCCCACCATTTGACCAAATGTCCCGCGTCCCTCATATTGAGAGGATGTCCCTCTTTTCGAAGCCAAAAAAACATGCGTCTAAAAGCCCCTCCCTACAGACAGTAAACGTAGCAACCCGCCTCTTGTCCACACACATTGCTCTGATTGGTTATAGTACTTTAGCGTGCTGCTTGCCTGCTTGTGACGTGACTGAGACTGAGTCGTGACGCTACCTCATATCGCAAATCTGATTGGTCAAAAAAAACACAACAACATTACAAGCAAACTAGTTCCAAGATGGAAAGCAGTAAAAAGAAACGGACCTGCAGTTACAACCAAGACTGGCAAACGACACATGACTGGGTGAGGCAGATGGCAGGCAATCCGCAGCAGGCTTTCTGTGTTTTGTGTCATAGTTCGTTTTCAATTGCGCATGGAGGAGAATACAACTTGAAGCGCCACAGTGGACGTGAGTCTCACTTGAAAGTGGCTCACCAAAAAGAAACATCCAGATCTATGGATACGTTTCTTTTTAAACCAAACAATGATAGCCAGACGGACAAGGTCACTGCAGCTGAGATAACAAGTGTCTATCACACAGTACAACACTCCCATTCATACAGGTCAGCCGACTGTGGTAACCTTTAACCTTTGATTTAAATCTATTCGGTGAAGACCATGGCAGTTATTCTAATATAGAAACACAATTTATTTGTATTATTATTTTTGTATTATACTACACTGTTTTCCCTAGTTCTGTGTTAACAGGGAATATCAAACACAAGACATTCCTGTCAAGTGATGACGTTTGAATATTCAAAACAGATGTTAGGTGGTATTTAATTTGTATTTATGTTGATTTAACCTTTAACCTTTGATTTAAATCTATTCAGTGAAGACCATGACAGTTATTCTAATAAAAAAAATTACATTATCTATCTGTCCCACTTTGTCCCACTTTGTCCCACCAAAATCGTACTGTTGTCCCACTTTGTCCCACCAAAATCTTACTGTTGTCCCACTTATGGACTTTTTGCATCTGGTCACCCTAACTGTAAGCCATCCTAGGTTGTCAAAATGGGCAGGGGTGAGGTGGGTTCTAGGAGTAAGGTCAAGCAGTAGTGTGACCAGTTTGTTTTGTGATGTTTGTAATCTTGTTTTTAGTGCCTTTTGAGGTGCTTTTGTACCATGAATGAGGTGCAAGCATAGTCGTAGTACCCTTGAATGAGTGCTCCTGTTAGTCTTCAGGGTAGGGCTGGGCGATATGGCCTAAAAATAAAATCTCTGATTATTATTTTTTAATCCGATTTATGATTTTAATTAGAGATGTTCCGATACCATTTTTTCCTTTCCGATCCGATTCCGATACCTAAGCTTTGGGTATCGGCCGATACCGATACTTATCCGATACCAGTGCATACATTAAAAAAATATTATATAAATTATAAAACGTTTTTTTTTTTAATACAGCTACTGTTTTATATATACTGTTTTTTAGTAATAACTATAAAGTAATGGTATTTATTCAACAACAGGTGATTGTATAGATTAGTATTAGTATCAGTAATTGAAAACTATCTCAATGAGTTCACCCACGGAAAGGTTGTTGGCACATTAGTTCCACACGGACATTATTCGTTGCTGCACTTGCTTCCACAAGAAGGCTCCGTTTAGTACCAGAGGCTCTGTTGTTGTGATTTTTGCACAATAAATATTCAACATTCTCTTTTGAGACTCCGCCTCAGACTCTTATCATTTGGCACTAAAAGCTAAACATTGACGCCGATATGGCTGTCCGCAACATGTCATTAATTATGTACGCGACGTGCAATTGTGCAATGACAACGTTACCGTGAGCTATGTTAGCTAGCATGAGCTACCGCTATATGGAAAGACTGTAACGTTACTGCCGGTGACATTGTGATTTAACTTGGAATACTCCTTTGCCAATTTGCTGTACTTTGCTTGCAGATCTGCAGCCATTATTGCTGGATTATGTGAATAGCCCCAACTTTAGCCAAGGTAACGTCAAAGCTAGCTTTCCGTTAGCTGTTCAATGCTAATAACACCAGCCACCAAGCGAACTCATCAGAGCTCCCCGTCAACAGCGCTGTCGGGACAATGGCATTTTAAGAAAGTATATCTGCTCTGCTGTTAATGGCAATTGACACTTTAATTCACGGTCGATTAAGCACACGTTTGTTTTATAATGCTCACCCAGCGAAGTATGAGTATATAAAGTATCTACAGAGCCCAACGTCCGCAGTGTTGTTGATAAATTACGTCATGGTATCGGAGCGCAACATTAGAGGGTACTCGCCGATACCGATACCAGCATTTTAGGCAGTATCGGCGGCATTTCCGATACTGGTATCGGTATCGGAACAACTCTAATTTTAATTAGGGATGCTCGATATTGGCTTTTTTACCGATACCGATATACTGATATTGTCCAACTCTTAATTTCCGATACCGATATCAACCGATAGCGATATATGCAGGGTTTCCCCCCCCCCCCAAAAATGGAATAATTTCAGGTAATTAACATTACATATCTCTTGTTGTGGAATTAACACAACATTATGCATACTTTTGACAATAAATAAAATCAGAATTTGTTCTTACTTGCTTGCCTGGGTAAATAAAGGTTATAGAAATGTAAAAAAATATATATATATATTTTTTTGAAAACCGATACCGATATTTTCCAATATCACATTTTAATGCCGATATCGGCCGATAATATCGGTAGGCCGATAATATCGAACATCCCTAATTTTAATCGATTTTTTTCTCTTAACTAGAAATCATTCAAATAACCTTTGTTTTTATTTGACAAAAAAAAATTCAAACCAAGATTAATTTCCCTATTGGGATTGAATTGCAAACCTAACTTTCACCAATCTTCACTTAAAAAATAATAAAAATAATAATATATATAAAAGGTTACTCTTGATCAAATAACGATGAATGTCCCTATTGGGATTAATAGTGCAATAACTTGCTTTTTCACCAAACTTCACTTAAAACAAATAAAAGGTGCCTCTTGATCATCAAACAAGAATGAATTTCCCTATTGGGATTAATAAAGTGCAAATCTAACTTTCACCAAACATCACTTTTTGTAAAATAAAAGGTCACAATTATTATTATTATTTTTTTTTTGAAAATCGGTTTTAATTTAAAAAAAAAATCCTAAATCATTAATTCGAATTAATCGATAAAATCGATGAATCGCCCAGCCCTACTTCAGGGTATTTTTGTTTACCAGAGAGGAGATCCTGTACAAGAATCTTGTTCGTTGGTTGACTTTTTTTTTATTACATTGGATGCCTTCTTGTCACAGGAAAGATTTGCCTCAAGGATGGAACCCAGGTATGTAATTTCTAAGGCTGTCAAATATATCGCGTTAATATCGCGTTAACTCCCGATTCTATTAATGCCACTAATTTTTTTAACTCAAGATTAACTAATTTTTTTTTTTTTTTTTTTTTTTTTTACTAGACTTCACTCGGGTGTATTATTGATGCTCTCATTGATACTATGTTTGTTTCTGAAGTGTGTGTGTGTGTGTGTGTGTGTGTGTGTGTGTGTGTGTGTGTGTGTGTGTGTGTGTGTGTGTGTGTGTGTGTGGGTGTGGGTGTGGGTGTGTGTGTGTGTGTGTGTGAGATATAGAGAGAGAGGGGGGGTGAGAGAGATGAGGAAGGGGCAAAAGAGAAAAAGAGCTGGGAGAGTGTGTGTGTGAGGGAGAGAGGGGGGTGTGTGATTAATCAGCCCTTGTGTGTGTGAATGTAACAAGTTCCTAACGTTTTCTTTCCCCTATTATTTCATGCACACTTTATTCATTGTTTTAAATTATTATTTTCTTTTAAGTTATTTTGTGCATCACTCTGTTTTGAATTTGATGCAAATTTGCAATGCATGAGGGTCATCCTTTTGTGTTAAATGGCTGCACAAAGCAAGCATTTGTTGACTCGCATGTTGATAAGAGTATTAAAACTTGGAACTTGAAAAAGATCTGTTTAAGGTAAAAAATAAAAATAAAATAAAAATGCGATTAATTTGCGATTAATCGCAAGTTAACTATGGACAATCATGCGATTAATCGAGTTAAATATTTTAATCGTTTGACAGCACTAGTAATTTCATCTTTCCTTGTGACAATATTGTCACCCACTGTAACTTGCTGAGTTTGTTATTTGATCCGAAGAGAATGGACTCTGTTTTACCCAGGTGTAATGATAGTTTGTTATCAGCGAGCCAGGTGCAGATTCTGCCGAGTTCTGAGCTGAGGGTTTGTTCAACCTGTAACTTGTTCTTGTCAGAGACCAGCAGGGCTGAGTCGTCCGCGAACAGGAACAAGTTGCAGTCCCAAGCTGATGACATGTCATTTGCATGAATTAGGAACAGTAACGGTCCTAGTATGCTTCCTTGTGGAACACCATAGTTCACTGGGAGGTAGGGGTGGGCGATATATCGAGTATACTCGATGTATCGTATCGCGGATTGTTCTACCCGAGATGTAGTACTGTACTATATTGCGAACATCGAGTATTAGTTTATATGGTGCCGCCCGTGGCCGAGAGACACTCGCAGTGCTTTCCTCGAGAAGCGCTGCAGAGTGCAGACTCCTGCTTTCCTCTCTCTCACACACCCGCGGCCCGCCCACTCTACGTCACACACACACACACACACACACACACACACACACACACACACACACACACAGAGACAGAGAGGCGGTGCCAAGTCAGCGGCTCAGTGCACATGTTGTTTGGAGGAGACGGGGAATGAGGAAAGAAGAGTTTAGCGAGTTATTTATTTATTCCGAAACGACAATGGAAGATGGAGGTGCCACTGCAGAGGCGGATGAACTGGTTCCAAAAAAGAACAGTACTGGATCCGTCGTCTGGCGGTGGTTTGGTTACCGCAAGGAAGATGTTGAACAAACAACGGTTACCTGCAAAATATGCAGCAAACCCGTTGCCACAAAAGGTAGCAGTACCACCAATTTGTTCCACCATTTAAAAATACACCCACTACAAAATGAAGAGTGCGTGAAACTCTGCATGTCCCAGGCTGGCCCCACACTAAAGTCAAAGCAACCAGCCCAGATGCAAATTACTCTGGCTTCTTCATTTTCAAAAGCGATCCCGTATGACAAAAAAAGTAAACAATGGAGAGAAATCCATATCCAATCAAAAGGGCAACAGCGCCCTCTGCTGCCACATCACAGAGAGAGCGGGTTGAAACAGAGTTGTCTGCCTACTTGCAGTCTGTCGATGCTGACAGATCCCCTACAGTGGTGGAAGATTTACCCCTTTTCCAAAATAAAATGTTCTAATAGAAACCACTAATGACTACAGTACAGTATAAATAAAGAATGGTTTAATGCAGACATATGTTGCAGGGACTACTAGAATCATCATGTTGGCGTGACTGTATTTTATTTTATTTTTTTAAGTGCTTTAGAGGAAATGTAAAAATATCGCGATATATATAGTGTATCGCGATATAGCCAAAATATATCGCGATATCATTGAGGCCATATCGCCCAGCCCTACTGGGAGGGGGGGGGGGGGGGGTAGGGTACCATCTACCTCTACCATCTGTTCTCTCCCATCCAGGTAGGATTGCATCCAGCTCACTAATAAACTATCAAACCAATTGCTTTTAGCTTGTCAATCAGAATGGAGTGATTGACAGTGTCGAAAGCCTTTTGGAGGTCCAGCATGACCATGCCGCAGTATTTGCCCGCGTCCACCTCTTGTTTGATGTGGTCGTTCAAATAGAGAATGTGTCAGTGGAGTGGGATGTTCTGAAGCCAGATTGGAATTCGTAGATTTGATTTTTTTCCGTGAGGTACTTTTCGACCTGTTCGTAGACAAACTTTTCCATGACTTTCGAGGTGGAGTTAAGAATAGAAACAGGGCAGTAGTCAGGGCTGGACTGGGAACAAAAATCGGCCATGGCATTTTTGGCCCAGATCGGCCCACCATAATCGGTCGGACACCACCCTCCAGTACACCATCCTTGCGGTCCGCTTAAATATGCGTACCTACTGTACTATTCCCCCAAATCACTACAAAGCTGGGTAGTAAGTGCCATGGACAAGTGTACCAGTGCAAGTGGACCAGTCACCAGTATACTAACTCGCTCTTGGCTGAATCTTGTTTTGGGTGGTGATGTAAAAACACATGCATCATAGCGGGCTCAGGACGGGCAAAGTAGTCTATACTAGCCTGTTCATCCCTGTCTCTCTCCTCCACAACCTGGCTAGAAATAAGGAGAGAGAGAGATGATTACAATTAACAGGTACATTCAGGTCCAGAATGGTTGGAATTCCCTGACAAAGATGTGCAAAAAGCTGTACAATTTAAACATACCATGCTGGTAATGAGCAAATAGTTGTTTATTCAATTAATGCATGGAGCTGTTCCATCTTATTTAATTTGATACTAACTACTCAGTTCATACAGATTTCAAGTATTCAAATATCAATGATGAATATTGCATAAGGTTTACACAGTTGATCACCTTTTTGTTTTATATTCATGTCCAGAGAGGAGTAATAGTTAGATCTTTGTATGTGATTTATATGGCAATTAAATCGAATCAATGGTGTGCTTGTTTGTTTGGGGAGTCTGACCTACAGTTAATGTGCCTACCACGTGAAGGTGCATGCTCAATGGACGGCACAAAAACTATTTGTGTAGGTGGAGACTAGAGCTACCACAGCAGGGCTGTACACTGCGATGATCTCGTCGCGAATTGGCCCTTTAATTGGCCGTTGCGATTGGTAAATATTATCTGGGGGCGGGCTTGCGAGTAGTGCTTTCAAGCCTTGCATTCGCATTTCACTCCTAAATTATCCAAGGCGTGTGATGACGCGATGCCGTCACTCACGCGAGCTGAGCAGTGAGCACTCAGCAGGTATGATCAGCGGGAACAATCGACTGAGCACTCACTCTGATAGACTGTCTGATTTAGCTATGAAGAAAAGTAACGTTAGTATTGCTTCATATTTTCGACGCGTTCGACCTCATATAGTGAGCCGAACTGAACTGAACTCAGACACACGGAGAGAGCTGCGGCGTCTGCTGCTCCTCCTCCCTCCCGCACCCGTGGCTGTTGTAAACACTAGTCTCTAGTGGGACACTGGGACCTCGGTGAGCCTGCCAGCCGGCTAGCTACTGATAGCTATCAACAAATGCTCCAGTAAGTCTAGTAGTGCATGATAGCTCGCGTTAGCTTACTGTTCAAAACGAAACGTCCCATTAAACTAAATAGTTCAGATAGCTCCTGATATCAATGTCTAGTTATAACACTGAGTCGATGCGTATTCGAGCTGAGGGCACGCTGAATATAGTCAATAGGGTCCAGCTGCAGCGCCGGAGAATCCTGGCCGTAGCTGGAGGCTACAGTATAGGGTCCAGCTGCAGCTCCGGGGAATCCTGGCCGTAGCTGGAGGCTACTCGAGTACACACAGACAGTGAAGCTGGTTGCATATAGCGAGCATTTAGACTTGTTGCGTGGTGGCGATGTCTCGCAGATAATACAACTACAAGTATGATTATATAATATATATATTTGATTAAAAAAAATTTATATAAAATAATTTTTCCTTTTTTTTTAAATAAAAAACAATCGATATAAATAATGGTAAAATTGTTATTTAAAAATGTGCCCCTACAAAAATATTTTTTGCCCCTAAATTTCTCATTTAGGGGCAAGTGTGCCCCTAGTGAAAAAGCTTAGCGTACAGCCCTGCACAGATGGTAATAAGTTATAAGAGTAAGTAATCCATACCATACATATCCTAATAGTTACCTTATTACCATACTTGGCTGAAAATAAACGTTGCTGCCTGTTGTGAATGTGTTTTTCCCTGTAGGCTAATACATAAGTAGCCATACATGTTTGCAGTTGAGCAAAAATTTGCAGTTGAGTAGGCTATATGTGCTGTGTTTTTAATGTTTTTATGTCTTCCATCGAGGACCACCTTGGAAATAAGTGTTTTAATTAATGCTTTTAGGTGATATCCTAAGGAATACAAATTGGTCAAGATAATTCGTTTTTATGATGCGTTTTTAATTTCCAAATACAAATGTAAAAAAAAAAAACGCTGTTCCAGCCTAGTGGGGGGGGGGGGGGGGGGGGCTTAGTAAGAGATGTGATTGGGCCAGCTTGATGGGCCGCTGTCCAAGCCTATTGGCGCGGGGGGGGGGGGGGTGCTTTGTAAAATATATGATTGGGCCAGCCCAGTGTCAGTCAGTACCAATGGGCCGCTGTCCCAGCCTAGTAGTGGGCTGGTCGTTGACCGGACTCTTTTATAAAAAAAAAAATAATAATAATGAAAAATGAATTCTTTTTATAATTTTTTATTTCTCAAATCATTGATTGATTGATTGAATTTATTTGCAATCAAAATTACATACAATACCGGTACACACATGTACAGCCATCACATATAATCTAAAATCGTCCAGGATTAAAACACAATAAAACCTTACGGTTTATTTCCATTGTGGTCCTCACAATGGACAATGGACAAGATGACTAGTATCCACCATGCACAAATAAGACATATAAATACAATACAAAATAAATGCAATAACACAAACAAACACAAAGTATACAGCACACCCCCATATATCATCATCCTACGCGACTAAGCCATTTCTTCATCTCTTTTTAAAAAATTCCTTCTGAGACAATAATCTTTATGGACACTGGCAGTTTGTTCCACTCATAGGCTGCAGAGTACCGAAAGGTATTTTTCCCCATTGAGCTACTAAAAATGCACAGTTTGATATCAGTTAAACTGCCCCTCGTTGCATAGGAGTGGGTGTCCCTAAAGCACATAAAATAATTTGAGAGATATGAGGGGACCCTATTATACATAATTTTATGGGTAAGGCCCAACTTGATTTGAAAAACCCGTTTTCCACTGGGAGCCAATTAAGTTGATTAAATATGGCTACATCCAGGTGAGTGCGGGTAGGAAGCTTTAACACTACTCTAATCAATTTGTTTTGGGCAGTCTGAAATTTATTTTTAATTTTCTCGGGTGCACTACTGTACCAGAAGGAGGCAGCGTAGTCAAAATGACTCTGTATCAGGGCACCTGACAACATCCTAAGTGTTTTTCTATCCAACATATCCGACTTACGTGCTAGGAATTTGGTCCTTTGGCTTATCCTAGCCAGGGCTTTCAAGGCCATAGCCTCCCCTGTCAGACATTCGTCCAAGGTGCATCCTAAATATATTACTGAATCATAACCAGCAATGACCGACTTTCCTGCCTGGATCTTCAGCCCTGGGGACCTTCGCAGCTTTATTTTGGATCCAAAAAGTATGGCCTCAGTTTTACCAAGGTGGAGAGACAGCTTATTGTCGGCCAGCCATGTTCCCACACTCTGAAGCTCCTTACTTAAGGTCTTCTCTACCTCTCCTAGGTCTTTGTGAGACACAAGAATGGCGGAATCATCGGCGTATAAAAACAGGTCAGACATACAGGCAGATTTCATGTCATTAATATATAATAAAAAAAAATAGTGGTTCTAGCACACTCCCTTGAGGCACCCCACAACTAACATTCTTGGGGGAGGAGTTTACCCATTCAATTGACAACCTGCTGAAGCCTATGGCCTTTAATTTAATTTCATTTAATTTCATAGCGGCCCAAAGATCCGTCAGCCAACCGGGAAAATGCCCGGTAAGCCAGATGGCCAGTCCAGGCCTGGCGGTAGTTGCCTGGGTCTAATTAGCTACCCTTTTTCTGCAGGGGGGTCACTCTCGCAATTCTGAAGTCTTTGGGGACGTGTCCCTGTTTTATGGATAGGTTTATTATGCGTGTGATGATGACTGGGGTGATGGTGGCTGCTGAGTCTCTGAGGAATTTGGACGGGATGTTGTCATGGCCAGTGGCCTTGTTAGGTTGGAGGGCGCTCAGTTTTTTCTTTAGTACCTCATCTGTTGTTACCAATTCAAGTTTGAAGTTGTCTTTGCGGACCCCTAGGTTTTTGTAGTATGCTAGGATGTGTTCTAAATGCCCCGAGTGGGAGGGTAGTTTATTAACCAGTGTTGTGGCTATGTTTGTGAAGAATATGTTTAAGTATTTGGCCACATCCAGCTTGTCTGTGATGAGTGTTTTCTGTCTTTATGTTTATGCTTGTAAACCTGGTTTTTAGTTTTTTGCTGCAGCCTAGTTGGTTGTTGAGTAATTTCCAAAGTTCACAGGCTTTGTTTTTGTTTTCCTCAGTTTTGTCATTGATGAAATCTTTTTTTGCGGATTTGATCATGGTGTTTACATAATTTCTTAGGCTGTTTCTTTGTATTTTGAGTTCTTCCACGTGGGCTTGGATTTTGGCCTGTGCTACAAAACGATCAACCTCTGTAGCACCAGTGCTATGTGCAAAAAAAGTGAGCATACAGCCCTGTAGCGGTCAGTACCCCCTCTTTGTAGGGTTTTCCCAGCTGTCCCCGAACCGGGCTCCGCTGGTCCTCCACAAGACACACCAGCAGCTTCCACCTGCCCCCCATCATGCTGGACCTTCCTTAGCACTGGTTACATCAGAGTCTTCTGGTACATACATCAGACTGCTGCCCGGGGTTTGCTCCACTCCTTCCTCCTGCATCTTCTTCAGGGAAGCAAGGGAAAAAATTGCCAAAAAAATAAACACTGTACTCGCCGTGCTGATCCCACCGCTGTCACCATTTGTAAGGGACCAAGCAGCCAGACAAGGAGGACACAGTGGTTTTGGCAAAAAATAAGGGTTTTATTTTACCCATTTCAAAAACAGCCAAAGAATAAGGGTTTTATTTACCCATGCAAATACATAATTTACTAAATATAACATAAATGGTCCAAATAATACAGCAGGACAAAAACAGACCTGAACAGAATGGAAGACAAAGACAAATGAGAACTCAAAACTATATATAGGCCCTGGCCAGATACATTAACCTAAGTGGGCTAATTGATCATTAATATTTTACTAAATAATATCTTACGATTCTGATTAATCTAATACAGTGGTTCTCAAACTGTGGTACGCGTACCACTAGTGGTACTTGGTGGTACTGCTGGTGGTACTTGAAAACATTTCCAAAAAAGCTAAAAGACTTTTTTTTTCTTTTTTCTTTTCTTTTTACAGTCAGGCCACTGAACTTAGAAGCAGGCCAGGCCAGTGTTTCTGGTTGCGGCAGCGCGATAGTTAGATAATCTAAGTGGGGAACAACCAGGAGATCACTGTGACAGAGAGTAATGCAGTCTAAACAGTCATAAATCTTTAATTCAACTTCAGCCCTGATCATAACCATTTATTTTTTAGATTTCTTGTAATGTCAGATAAGAAATGAAATACTCCCACTTTTCTGAAAAGAGTTGGTGTTAAATCTGACATTACAAAAAATCCATCAAAATATGTGTTGCTGCTAATCATTGACATATGCCTAGCCTGTAATAATCCCCCCCAGAAAAATGTACTTTGCATTTGATATATTGTAAATATTTTACTTTTTGTGTTTTTTTTAACTAATTTGTGATGCCATCACACAAACTGGCATTTAAAGGGTAAACATTCGAAAATGTATTGAATATGTGTTTTCTTTTATTTTTTACAATAATTTGTGATGCCCATCACAAACACTGGCATTTAAAGGGTACAAATTCAAAAATTCCTGCACCAGAATGCAGGAAATTAAGTTTTTGTAACAAAATAAGTGTGTATGTGTGTGTGTGTGTGTGAGAGAGAATGACGGACAATTGCTTGCTGTGTGAGAGAGGGAGAGAGAGAGAGGGAGAGAGAATTAAGTACATTTGCTGAAATACAGTTGTTCTTAATTTTCTCACTTGCTATGTGAGAATGTTAGTTATTATGTTCTCAATGCCCCTTGCATTGTATTAGTTGTGTGGAAGCGTTTGCTAGTGCTATCCCTTTGTACATTGTGGCTGTGTCTGACAAAAGTTAACAATAAATAATGGTATTAGGAATACATTTGCCTCCTGCGTGAACTGTGCATAGCTGAATAGTGTTTTAACGCCGGTCATATGGTGGTACTTGGAGAGCCAGCTACGTTCTCAGGTGGTACTTGGTGTAAAAAGTTTGAGAACCACTGATCTAATAAACAATAAACACACAACATACAACATAACTACCAAACTGAACAACCAATAATCTTAATTAATAAGGAAATACATATAACAAAACTAAATTACAATACAATGAACCCCCCCCTGACAATCTCCCGCGACATGGTTCGGTCCACCACCCCCATCCGGCTATTTAGAGTGGACCAGTCGCAGCTGCTCTGTTTGCTCAGAGCGAGGACGGCTGGCTGCAGAGTTGGAGAAACAAACAATGAACGACATGCATGCACTTAAACCATTTAAGTCAAATAATAAAGAATGGATATGACATATCAGTACGCAAGTCTATGTGTCGTGTGTCATTATGTGAAATTGTGTATGTGCATCATGAATGTAAACGTGTACAAACTAACTAAATAAACAAACAATAAGGGTGAGGGAACAAGTTAATATGTGCGGGTGTGGTGCACAGATGCATCCGTCACAGACGTATAAAAGAAATAAAAGTGGTCCTAAAATACTCCCTTGCGGCACCCCGCATGTCTGTTGAAAATATGAAATGTGCTCCCATTAATTTCCACTACTTGTTTCCTGCCTCTCAGATAAGACTCCATCCACCTTAAGGATATACTGTTAAAACCCATAGCCTTCAGTTTATATAAAAGTATGTCGTGGTTAACGGTGTCGAAGGCTTTTTGTAAGTCTATTAAAACCATCCCACAGAATTGACCTTTGTCTACCTCTGTTCTAATTTGGTCTGTCCGATATAATAAACATGTGTCTGTGGAATGTGATGTTCTAAATCCAGACTGGAGCTCGTACAACAGGTTGTTTGTAGAGAGGTATTAGTTTATTTGATCATTAATGATCCTTTCTATGACTTTGGATTAGGGATGGGTGTGAGTAGGGCTGGGCGATATGGCCTAAATATGATATCACGATATTTTCTGACCTTTCGGCGATACACGATACGCATCACGATGTTTTTCTTTTTTTCCCCAAACAATTCATTTTTTTTTTTTATCCACTTTTTCTCCCATTTTTCTATATTTTCTCCCATCCCAATTTCGTATCATCCAATTCAACCCTCCCCTGTCACGAACGCTGTTTCTTGCCTCCCACAAGCCGGCTGCAATGTGGACTAAGTCATACATAGCACAAGTCCCCTCCGGTACTTGAGGTAACAGCAGTCGCATCTTTTCACCTGCGCAGCTCGATCTCTCAGTGTCGAGGAGTAACGCGTGGGAGGCTCACGCTGCCCCCGACACTTCCTGATTCTACTGCGCAGGCGCACCAACCGACTTGTAGGAGTCGCTTGTTCACAACGTTCGATCCCCACCCTTCAGTTTTCCCTCCCCGTAATACGGCCAATGTGTATTACTGCGGACGACCAGCTAAACTGAAAACAATGTGGAGAGCTGGATTCGAACATGCGAATCCTAGCGTCTCCACACTGGTGGCGAGTGCCTTGCCCACTACACCACCTAGCCGCCCTCCCAAACAATTCATTATGAGGCTTACCAAGACAGTATTTGAGTTTGCAAGCTAACATTAAAGACAAAATAAAATACCCATGCATTTAGCATTTTTATATTATATATTAGATTTAGATTATTAGATTATTAGATTATATATTGCATATATTTAGCAATGAGATATTATATGATTTAGATATGAAATATGATGAATTGAAAATGGGGGGACCCTGATGTAAACCAGACGAAAGTCTCTCTGGTCTGCATCCTCCAGTCCACTGTTGTTGTATTGAGCTGTACTGTATTGTACCCATGCTGCAATCTGTTAATAACGTTTTCATTCATTCAGACGGCAAACAGAATCATTTTGATTGACAGTCGAGTCTGCCAATTACGTCACACCGCTTTCACCAGCCCTGCTGTTCTTAGCACCAATCGGCAAGCGCGTATTTATTTTTTACTTCCGCCATTGGAGAGCTCAATGACAACAACAATGGTAGCGGTAGCTCCCCGCGGCCGACGTTTAGCTTTTAGCTCCGCAGGATGACTAAACGACTGGAGGCATAATGATTTTACTGCAACGGATGTTAGTCACCCCTGACTCTTTTTAAGCCACAGATTCCGTTGTTTTGTTTTGTTTTGTTGTTTGTTTGTTTGTTAATTTTAACCACTTCATCCAATTGGACAGAACTTGCCTCCTTTTTTTTTTATTTATTTTTATCTCTTATCTTATTTGTTTTTTCTTGTTGTTACTATACACAGATATTTTATGTATTTTATTATATATATTTTTTTCAATTTTATTACTTACTTTTATTTTTTTTTCCATCCTTTCCTTGTACAGTGTCCTTGAGTCTGAGAAAGGCGCTTCTCTCTTAAAATTCAATCTATTATTATTATTTATTATTATTATAATAAAAGCCTTTCCATACATCTGTCTGATTGAAAACTTTATTAACAGACTGCAGAATGGGCACAACTGAGTCAGCACGGGCTGAGATATGAACGACTAATGCTTGCTATATCTAGGTCGACCTCGGACGTTGCTATGTAAATACGCTGATGTTATTGAACGTGTAACTATATAACGTTAATGCCACAAAACGAATGCCTTTGTTATCATAAGTAGTAACTTTGATGCAGTAGTGTGTGTGTGGGGCGGCGCTGTTCAAAAGTTTCAACGTGTGGACCAGATTGACGCGACACAATCCTCTTGGGCAAAACATCACGATATCCACGATACGTTTAAAAAGTGTATCGTTAATGAACTGTACCCGATATTTATATAATATCGTCATATCGCCCAGCCCTAGGTGTGAGTAATCGATTACTCGTAGCTATGAGAAAAATCGAAAGAAAAAAATAATCGAAATTATAAATGTTTATGAATTTTATTTAAAAAAAATTACATATATTTTCACATGTATGTGTAAGATTATAACTGTTTGTTGGTTTCCTTAAACATATATACGTGAATGAACAAAAATAAGTAAAAAAAACTAAAAAAATCTAATATGTATTATTATTATTGTTTTTTAATGTTTTCCCTTTTTGAGTAATACACCATCAATCGAGTATAGCATGCGATCAATCGATCTAGATTTTTCTTTAAAATGCCCATCCCTACTTTGGATACCGCACTAAGAATCGACACAGGCCTATAGTTCCCTGGGTCTAGTTTATTGCCTTTTTTGTAAAGCGGAATGACTCTGGCTTGTTTGGGATCATAGGGAAACTGTCCTTGACCGATAGATAGATTTACAATGTGTGTTAAGCCGGAGGCGATGGACTCGGCTGCGTCCCTAAGAAATCGAGCAGGTATCTTGTCCTGTCCTGTTGGCGTGAATACTTTCGGCAACCAACATGCCCTTCCGCGTTGCTCTGATTGGCCAGCGATAGGCCAGCCCTCTACGCTCGTTTCCCCCCTACGCCGGTAACGCGCGCATGCGCATTTTCTTTTTGACGGCACTCACACGCCAAGCAGGTTTTCGCCACACAGCCGCAAGCTGTGCAGGTTTTAATAGCAGGTTTTAATAGGTTTTGCCGCAGCGGCGGTAGATAATAATAATAGCAATACTTAGAATAATAATACTTAGACAAACGCACGCAATTGGCACAAGTGTAAATTATGCATTCGTCACTACTCTCTCTATATCAACACATAGGTAATATTAATAGGTTTTGCCGCTGCGGCATTATGCATTCGTCACTACTCTCTCGATATTGACGCCGCGGCATTATGCATTCGTCACTACTCTCTCTATATTGACGCGATTCCATCAACACGTAATATTAATAGGTTTTGCCGCTGCGGCATTATGCATTCGTCATGTTAGTAGCATCATGTTATTACTGTATCTGCTGTTAGTAGCATCATATTATTACTGTAGCTGCTGTCAGTAGCATCATGTTATTACTGTAGCTGCTGTCAGTAGCATCATGTTATTACTGTAGCTTCTGTCGGTAGCATCATGTTATTACTGTAGCTGCTGTCAGTAGCATCATGTTATTACTGTAGCTGCTGTCGGTAGCATCATGTTATTACTGTAGCTGCTGTCAGTAGCATCATGTTATTACTGTAGCTGCTGTTAGTAGCATCATGTTATTACTGTAGCTGCTGTCAGTAGCATCATGTTATTACTGTAGCTGCTCTCAGTAGCATCATGTTATTACTGTAGCTGCTGTCAGTAGCATCATGTTATTACTGTATCTGCTGTCAGTAGCATCATGTTATTACTGTAGCTGCTGTCAGTAGCATCATGTTATTACTGTAGCTGCTGTCAGTAGCATCATGTTATTACTGTAGCTGCTGTCAGTAGCATCATGTTATTACTGTAGCTGCTGTTAGTAGCATCATGTTATTACTGTAGCTGCTGTCGGTAGCATCATGTTATTACTGTAGCTGCTGTTAGTAGCATCATGTTATTACTGTAGCTGCCGTCAGTAGCATCATGTTATTACTGTAGCTGCTGTCGGTAGCATCATATTATTACTGTATCTGCTGCCTGTGGCGCGGCTGAATTGGCTGCGTTGGCTGAATAGCAGTGATCGCCCGCGGCGTCCATCTTGCTTAGTTAGGCGTTGGAGTATATAGTATATAGCGCTGCGTATATTGATGCAGGTAGGTATTATCTGATGCAGCTAGGTATTATCATGCTATACCCGCTTATTATTATTAACCAGCGTTGCTAATATGGCGTGTTCTGTGATGCCCATTTATTATTATTAACCAGGGGGATTATCGAGTCGCGTATTAACCTGGGGGAGCCTCATGCGCATGCGCGGCGTAGCATGTAAACGAGCACCTGGGGGAGCCTCATGCGCAGCGTAGGGGGTAAACGAGCGTAGAGCGCTGGTATTCACGCAGGAGAGCGCTGGCCAACGGCAACGCGGAAGGGCATGTTAGTTGCCGAAAGTATTCATGCGTCCTGTTGCCTTTATAGGATTGAGCGCCCTCAGTTTTTTTCAAAACTGTGTCCTCGCAAAGGAGAAGGAATCTGTCTGGATACCTTTCTGTTTGTAGTACTCCAATACCTGTTATTCCCCATACATGTCAGTTGTACTTGGCAGTCACTTAACTAGGGTATTCGCTATGGTGTTAAAAAACGTATTTAGACAATTAGCTATGTTCTTATTGCCTGTAATCACTGTGCCTCCTATGTCTAGAATCATGTTTTTAGCTTTTGTCCTGAGCTTGTTTCCATACCCTGTTTGCTTTAAGCACTTCCATAATTTTTGTGGATTTGATTTATTCTCGATAATTTTGTCATTAAAATATTCAGCCTTGGCTTTCTTGATCATTCCCGTAACCTAATTTATTTTCTTCTTGAACTCCTCATAAACCTGTTCAACCCTATTTTTACTGAATTTAGAAAATGTGTCATTTCTGGACTTTATAGCTGCCAGGATCTCTGGGTTCATCCAGGGCTCTTGTCCGATCTTCGTTCTCATTGTTTTTTCTGGTGCACTTTCATTAATTGCCGTCAGAAACAAAGATTTAAAATGAGCCCAGGCTTTATCTACGTTCATACTGCGATATACTGGTGTCCAATCCATGGAATTTAGTCTGCTTTTTAGAGCTTCGCTGTTGTAATTTTTCATTGACCTTATCTTGACAGTGTTGTGGTGGCTAATAGCTGCCTTCACCACCTTTCGTGTACAGAATGTAATTGAGTGGTCACTGATACCACAATGTATTACCCCACTGTTGGCTATCTTAGGTTTATCAGTCACTAATATCAGGTCAATGGTGGTACTGGAAGAGTTTGTTATTCGTGTGGGTCTATCAATTAATTGTTTAAAATTGTGGTTGGAGCAAAAGTCCTAAAAGGCTTTGTTCAAGGGGTGGCCACGTCTTGATACAAATATTAAAATCCCCAGTAATTATAGCTTCACCAGACACAAAGTCGTTGTGTTTGGAGCACAGATCTTCCAGTTTGGTTACAAAGTCGTTCTGCTCTGGTGGTCGATAGCATACTCCTACCAATATTGGCTTGCTTTTGGGAAATAAAATATCTGCCCACACTGCTTCAAGATCATCCTCGTTGAGATCAGCTCTTAAATTAAAAAACAATATCTGCCCCAATAAACATACACACCCCCTCCCCTCCTGTTTCTATCCTTTCTTTTTTTATTATTTTTCCCCCTCCTTTTTCCTCCGTTTTTCTCCCATCCCAATGTTAGTCGGTATGCCAATTCCCAATCCCCTTCCTGGTCGCTGCGCACCTACCCCCCACAGTCGGTCTGGGAGAGTGGAGGCTATCGCGTGCTTCCTCCGACACACGTCTAGCCAATCAACCGCTTCTTTTCACCTGGCAGCGTGGACTCTCACTGAGAGGGTGTAACGTGTGGAAGGATCACACTACCCCCCTTAGATCCTATCCTCGCTGAGCAGGCACCCCGACCGAACTGTAGGAGTCGCTGTTTACAACGACCAGGACCCACCCATCAGCTTTCCCACCCCTAACACTGCCAATTGTGTTAGTATGAACGACCAGCCAAGCTGTTTCTATCCTTTCTAATGACTGAATAGTTCTCTATTTCTATCTCCATGTCTGCTATGGAAGAGTCCAGCCAGGACTCCGATATGCAGAGTATTCCTGCCTTGCTGTTGCTGCCCAGTACCAGCTGCCTAATTTGATGGATTTTGTTGATTAGACTTCTCACATTTATATGAATGACATGTAGTCCCTTTGATTTACAAATGTCTAAAATGTCTGCTTTAGTGTATCTTGTAGACCAGGCCCATTGCAAGTTGCTGTACTCTGTCATCTACTCTAAGCCATCCTAGGTTGTCAAAATGGGCACGGGTGAGGTGGGTTCTAGGAGTAAGGTCAAGCAGTAGTCTGACCAGTTTGTTTTGTGATGTTTGTAATTTTGTTTTTAGTGCCTTTGAGGTGCTTTGGTACCACGAGGTACAAGCACAGTCGTACCTGGACGGTATAAACGGTATACGGTATAAACGGTATGAATTTGCTCTACGGTATGGATTTTGACTATACCGTGTAACCGGTAGAGCAGCTCTAAAATAGCAATGACGTCATGTAACCACAGCGCGACTGTTTCAATCGCATTTGCCCCTAAAAATAGATAGAATTAGTCATAGATAATAGATATGTGCAAACTGGAAAAAGTTATTTAGGAGGCTTCGCGCAGTGGGCGTGTCGACACGCAATTGTCATTTCATAATAAACACATATCACCGCGGCGCACAGCAAGTTTCAATTTCAGTTCCTGGCATTTTTAACCAGTGGAGAAAGGTAAGGGATTTCCCTATCGTTTTTCTTATATGAATTATTCTACGTTAATAAAACATACCTGGTGATCAACTACAGTTTGCTGTAAACATTATGATATGTGTGTAGTGTTATGATAACGACGGCTGTAACGGGAGGACGGCTGCAGCAGTGGATTTGCGAATAGCATGTAGCTGCAGAGCCGCAGAGCCAGGGGTGCTTTTAGGTCTGGTCACAGGCCCGCTCAACAGCGCCCCCCCCACCCAACGGCTGAATTGCCAATGGCTGAATTGGAGTATTGCACAGTGGAATGGACTCTGTTTTACCCAGGTGTAATGATAGTTTGTTATCAGCGAGCCATGTGCAGATTCTGCCGAGTTCTGAGCTGAGTTTGTTCAACCTGTAAGTTGTAACTTGTTCTTGTCAGAGACCAGCAGGGCTGAGTCGTCCGCGAACAGGAACAATTTGCAGTCACAAGCTGATGAGTGATGACATGTCATTTGCATAAAATTAGGAACAGTAACGGTCCTAGTATGCTTCCTTGTGGAACACCACAGTTCACTGGGAGGGTGGGGGGGGGTGCGTGAACATTAAAGGCAACCAACTTGTGTTCAGCCTTTCGTTCAGCGTTTCTCTGATTGGCCACGTGACCGCGCTGCCGCTCTGTGTGTTGTTGCGCCGCCCGCGGCAGAGAGTTGCGTAGCCCGCGGCAGCCGCCGTCTTCCGTTGTAGAAGCCCTTTCAATGACAGAGCTCTCATATTTTCCGAATGCATAAACTATATCTTAAATTATGGCTATGTGTCTAATATGGCCGTCGCAATGACTTGTTTTGTTTACATCAGGGTGAACGCTGTTGTATTCGCAAATATGAGAGCCAGCAATACGCAGCTCCAGTTAACCTAATTTATACCGTAATGAATCATTAAAAAAAATATACCGTTAACTGGAATATGTTGTTTCTTTACACATATGTTGGGATTATGTAATTGGTTTGTCATGACAAAACAATAAAAATTGCTACTTTACATCAGGGTGAAGTGAACGCTGTTACGCTGCCACCACCCACTTCAATGACAGAGCTCTCATATTTGCGAATGCATAAACTATATCTTAAATTATGGCTATGTGTCTAATATGGCTGTTGCGAAGTCATATACTCCCTAGACGACCAGTGGGGGGGGGGCACATGCGAGCAGGAAGGGGAGGGGGGAAAATGGCATAACGACTAAATTGGGATGGGAGAAAATCTGAGAAAAACAGGAGGAGAAAAAGTGGATAAAGATTTTTTTTTAAATGTGAATCCCTACCCACCTTCAAAACCGCTCTCAAAGAGCACCTACGGGAGGCTGCAATTCGAAACTGGCCCCCGTAAATGTCCGAACACCCACCCACCCCCTCCTAATATACATTTCCCTCCCCCTCGTATGTATATATTTACTGTTAGGATCTCTGTTTAACAGTACTGTATATTTGCATATCTTGTATGTCACACATGTAATAGTGGTGGTGGGGCTGATCGCGGACAACGACGAGAAGGCCTACCGGGAGGAGGTTGAGGTACTGGAACGCTGGTGCCAGGACAACAGCCCAGGGTTTCCGTTAGAAAAAATTGTTGCCGGCCTCAGTGTCCGGTAGATTTCAATCTACCGGTCAAATGAGAGAAATTCCGGTCAGTTTATTGAGCTTAAAAACAATTGATAGGCAAAAGGCATGTAGATTTATAATATTTTTACTTAAAACTAGGCTACTTTTGCGTATACAATCATTATCCAAATAAAAGTCCAGAGACTCCGTGCTGCTGCCGACTTTAAATCAAATAGGTGTCTGTGGGCAGTCGCCCGACATTACAGTCTGTTATAATCACATTTTTATGAGCTAACAAATTCCGTTATATTGGACATTTGTATTAATTATATCAAGCGAAGAACTGAGAAATTTGGCAGAGAGAGACGGCAACATTATCGTGGGTTTGCGTGACGACTCTCTCTCTCTCCACCTCGCAACGACTTATTTGCAAAGAGTATGTCGCTGCAGAGCAGCAGATTCAGCTGTTTTTTGGCTCTATCTGGGGACCGCTCAGCAGCGCCCCCCACCCAACAGCTGAATTGCCAATGGCTGAATTGGAGTACTGCACTGTGCCGCTGCTGCTCCGGCTCTGCAGCTGCACATGTATTCGCAAACCCAGAACTAAGCTCTCGCTGACAACGTCGTTGTCATTATTAGAAGCAACGATGAAACAAATGTAATGATTGTTTCGTTCATCGCATAGGCTATTTAATTTTAGCCTATTTTAATACAATTCAAATAATCAAATTGTGCTTAGAGGGAATTATTTTCACCGGACATTAAGACCGGAGAGATTAAATATGTCGGACTTCAACAGATTTTGCCGGTCAAATACCGGTAATTACCGGCTAACGGAAACGCTGCAACAGCCTGCTCCTGAACATTGGTAAAACCAAGGAGCTGATCGTGGATTATAGGAGAGGACAGCAGGAGACACACACACCACTGAGGATAAACGGGGCTACCGTGGACAGGGTGAGCAGCTTCAAGTACCTGGGGGTCCACATCTCAGAGGACCTGACATGGTCAAATGAAGTTCAGAGCTCAGCCGAGCGTACCACGGGTATTGCACTACCAACCCTGCAGGTCCTAAACAACAAGAGGTGCAAATCCAGAGCCTGCAGGATAATGAAAGACCCTCACCACCCCAACAACAGCCTGTTCATGCTGCTGCGGTCAGGCAAACGCCTGCGAGCACCAGCTACTAGGACAGAGAGACTTCGGCTCAGCTTCTTCCCCCAGGCCATCAGAGCCTTGAACACTGAACTCTCCACACACAAGCACACATGAGCACACACACAACACACACACTGTACACGCTCACACACTAGCAGCCACTTTAACATGAGCACACACACACTCATGCCGCACACGCTCACACTATGGACACTTTACAGAAGAAAAGATAACTTTAAGAATAGTATAGCTTGAGATCGTAAATAGCTCTGTAAATAGCTCATGTACAGATACCGATATGCCTACTTGTTGTCGCACTATTGGTTGGACTCTTATATTATTACTTGTATTTGCACATCGTTGCGGGCGAGACCCCCCGCATTTCACTGTATACCTGTATGCCGTGACAAATAAAACTCTTGTATCTTGTATCTTGTATAGTACTGTATGTCATGTATGTCATGATTAGATTATATGTTTACATCTGTATGTATATCTGTATGTATATCTGTATGTTGTGTATGTCATACATGTCATTATGAATAAAAAATGGGGGACCCTGATGTAAACAAGAAGAAAGTCTTTCTCTGGTCTGCATCCCCTTAACAATTGTGTGTATTGAGCTGCACTGTACTGTACCCATTCTGCAATCTGTTAATTAAAATGTTCAATCAATCCTCTCCCTGAGAAGCATCAGGTGGGGCAGTCACAGGAGTAGCAGGCGGGGCAGCCGTAGAAGCAGCAGGTGGGGCAGCTGAGGAAGCAGTAGGCAGGGAACCTGCAGGGCGAGCAGACAAGACAGAGATCTGGGAAGAGGGGTCTTCACTAACCGGCTCCAGCACCAAGGTGCTAAACATGTCGGAGGGCTGTAGGACCTTCTTCGAGGGTGGTGGGGCACGGCAGGAACCCCTCTACCTTCTTACAGCAGACCAGCCCTCTATCTGCGGAGTCCAGTGCCGCCAGCCTAGGGCTGGGCGATATGACCAAAAACGTTATCGCGATAAAATTATAAAATTATTTTCATATAATTCGATATCGATAATTATCGTCGATATAATCTCCGTCAAGTTTAATTAACTTCTTATGCTGCTGCGAATGTCTCAAGTCGAGTTGATGTCGTCATCAGTCTGCGCACGTTAGCCGACAAGCGGAGTATCTCATGACAATAAATATGACACTAAAATACTCTCTTCCGCCACAATATATTGAAACGACGTCCACTGTATATCCCACACTACCATAAATGTGGCCTCAGAATTCAAAACACACACATACTCGGCACGTAAATATATAAAACAGTGCCGTGCAAGCTTGTTATCCTAGCCAGCCTGTTGGTTCTAAGCGGTGGATTCCATGACAATGTGCTAAATATGACACTAAAATACTCTCTTCCGCCACAATATATTGAAACGACGTCCACTGTATATCCCACACTACCATAAACGTGGCCTCAGAATTCAAAACACACATACTCGGCACGTAAATATATAAAACAACGGCGTGCAAGCTAATTAGCCTAGCAAGCCTTGTTGTTGAGTGAGTCCTACCTCCTTCCGTGTCTCGGCCATCTCCTTCACTGATTGGTTGTTAGCTGTTGTGCGTAAGCACGTCATCACGTAACGCTGGTTGTTGTGAGTGTGCTGAGCCGAGGCTGAACGGAGCCAAGCTTGGAAAATCGATATATCGAAACTTTGCGACCACGTTTCATGTTTATTTCGAGGAAATAATTTATCGTGATAGTTATCGTTATCGTTTTATCGCCCAGCCCTACGCCAGCCCATGGTAGATTATCTTTATCCTCATCACTAGAGTCATGGGAGGTGGCGATGATGGATGGTGCAGGCTGATGAATTGACCTGACCAGATTGTCCAAGAGCTCTTCATCCTCTTTGATCTGGTAGAGAGTTGAGATGCGTCTTCTATATACAGCCTTATGTAATACAGATTCCAAAACTTTGGCCAATATCTCCTCAAGCGGAATCAGATCCATTCTAGGGGGGAAAGCTGGGAACATTTCCCTTCTCAACCATGCACTGCTCTGATGTTATTGTTGATACCGATCCATCAAATAGTGATGGCGATAATGGGCATCCCCACCTGTGCATCCCTATATTGGTTCAACGTGTTACATAACTAGTAGAAGTGTAGTGTGAAATAGGGAGCTGTCCCTTTGTTATTTTCAAAAGCAATGGTTTTGAATTATTTATTTTAATTACATTATTTTATGCCCTTCTTTCTAGACTTCCTTGCTTCACAGCAGTTTATCTGTGAAGAGAGGGTTCCCCCTGAGCAGCAGGAGAGGAGCCACAGTGTCGGCCAGGAGGAGCCAGAGCTCCTACAGATTAAAGAGGAACAGGAGGAACTCTGGACCAGTCAGCAGGGAGAGCAGCTTCAAGGTCTGGAGGAGGCTGATATCATGAAGTTGACTCTTGTCTCTGTAAAGAGTGAACATGATGAAGATAAACCTCAGTCCTCATGGTTTAACCAAACCCAGGACCCAGAGTCCCTACAGATTAAAGAGGAACAGGAGGAACTATTTCAAGATCTAGAGGGGGCTGATGGTTCCAAGATGACCTTACACCCTGTGAAATATGAAAATGATGATGGGAATACTGTGTCCTCACAGCTCAGCCAAACCCAGGACCCAGAGCTCCTACAGATTAAAGGTGTATGAAATGAACGTATGAATAAAAGCACACATTGTTGAACTTGATGCATATTTATTAGAAAATGTAATTACACCACTATGTTATCAATACACTTTTATAAAACGAGGCGTGTTTAGCCTAAATATGTTGCCAGAACATAAAAAAAAAAGAGATTCTAATTATTATTATTATTATTATTTCTTTTACCTGCCAATGCGCAACCCCACTTTGGGTCGCAACCCGTAGTTTGAGAACCGCTGTTATTCTATCCAAAGTGTGCTCAAGGCTTAGGTGCACATTGTAAGAAAATCTAAAGTGGGGACTTTCTCTAAAAGGATAAAACAGTGCTGATGCGTCTTCTATATACAGCCTTATGTAATACAGATTCCAAAACTTTGGCCAATATCTCCTCAAGCGGAATCGGATACATTCTGGGGGGAAAGCTGGGAACATTTCCCTTCTCAACCATGCACTGCTCTGATGTTATTGGAGGATGATGCTTTATGACAACTGGTAATGGATCAGACCACCTGTAGTCGATACCGATCCATCAAATAGTGATGGAGATAATGGGCATCCCCATCTCTGCATCCCTATATATTGGTTCAACGTGTTACATTCCTGGTAAAAGTGTTGTGTGAAATAGTGACCTGTTCCTTTGTTATTTTCAAAAGCAATGGTTTTGAATTATTTATTTTAATTACATTATTTTATGCCCTTCTTTCTAGACTCCCTTGCTTCACAGCAGTTTATCTGTGAAGAGGGGGTTCCCCCTGAGCAGCAGGAGAGGAGCCACAGTGTCGGCCAGGAGGAGCCAGAGCTCCTACAGATTAAAGAGGAACAGGAGGAACTCTGGACCAGTCAGGCGGGAGAGCAGCTTCGAGGTCTGGAGGAGGCTGATGTCATAAAGTTGACTTGTGTCTCTTTAAAGAATGAACATGATGAAGATAAACCTCAGTCCTCATGGTTTAACCAAACCCATGACCCAGAGTCCCTACAGATTAAAGAGGAACAGGAGGAGGTGAAATATGAAAATGATGATGGAAATACTCTGTCCTCACAGCTCAGCCAAACCCAGGACCCAGAGCTCCTACAGATTAAAGGTGAACTACACCAGGGGCTGGAAGAAGCTGATCACTCTGAGATCACAGAACACCCAGTTAAATGTGAAGATGGTCAAGATAACACTCAGCCCTTCCAGCCTCTTCAAACCCAGAGGGAGAGAAACAGAGAAGCTCGCTCTTTACCCAGCACCACAACTATTATGCAAACAGAGCCTGATAGAGAGGGCTGTGGAGTATCAGAACCAGCCAGTTGCCTAAATCCAGCTGGTGATTTGGAACCAACTATAAATAATCAGCTTCTCTCTTCACACTGTTCTGGAACTGAGACTGATGACAGTGATGATTGGAAGGAAAGTGAAGGACCTCTGTCAGGTTTAATGACTCTGAAACCAAAGAAGATACAGAAAATAAAAGGTGTATCTAACAGCAGGCCTGGGTTCAGCAAGAGAGATCTGAAGATATACACAAAGAATCATACTGGAGAGAAACCATTTAGTTGTTCAGTTTGTGAGAAAGTGTTCAGTTGGAAGGGAGATCTGAACACACACATGAGAACTCATACAGGAGAGAAACCATTCATTTGTTCAGTTTGTGGGAATGGGTTTAGTCAGAAGGGAAATCTGAACACACACATGATAACTCATATTGTCGACAAACCATTTAGTTGTTCAGTTTGTGGGAAAGGGTTCATTATGAAGGGAGATTTGAAAACACACGTGAGAACTCATACAGGAAAGAAACCATTCATTTGTTCAGTTTGTGGGAAAGGGTTCAGTGATCGAGGAAGTCTGAAGAGACACATAAGAACTCATACTGGAGAGAAACCATTCATTTGTTCAGTTTGTGGGAATGGCTTTTGTCAGAAGGGAAGTCTGAAGACACACATGATAACTCATACAGGAGAGAAACCACTTTGTTTAGTTTGTGGTAAAGGGTTCAGTTGTAAGATAAATCTGAAGACACACATGAAAACTCATACAGGAGAGAAACCATTCATTTGTTCAGTTTGTGGGAATGGGTTTAGTCAGAAGGGAAGTCTGAAGGCACACATGAGAACTCATACTGGAGAGAAACCATTTAGTTGTTCAGTTTGTGGGAAAGGGTTCGGTATGAAACGAGATCTGACGACACACATGAGAACTCATACAGGAGAGAAACCATTTAGTTCTTCAGTTTGTGGGAAAGGGTTCAGTGTGAAGGGAAGTCTGAAGGCACACATGAGAACTCATACAGGAGAGAAACCATTAATTTGTTCAGTTTGTGGGAATGGGTTTAGTCAGAAGGGAAGTCTGAAGGCACACATGAGAACTCATACCGGAGAGAAACCATTTAGTTGTTCAGTTTGTGGGAAAGGGTTCGGTATGAAGCGAGATCTGACGACACACATGAGAACTCATACTGGAGAGAAACCATTAATTTGTTCAATTTGTGGGAAGGGGTTCAGTTGTACAAGAAATCTGAAGAGACACACAATAACTCATACTGTGGACAAACCATTTAGTTGTTCAGTTTGTGGGAAAGGGTTCAGTGAGAAGGGAGATCTGATGAGACACATGAGAACTCATACTGGAGAGAAGCCACTTTGTTGTTCAGTTTGTGGGAAAGGGTTTAGTCAGAAGGGAAATCTGAAGGCACACATGAGAACGCATACTGGAGAGAAACCATTTAGTTGTTCAGTTTGTGGGAAAGGGTTCGGTATGAAGCGAGATCTGACGACACACATGAGAACTCATACTGGAGAGAAACCATTAATTTGTTCAATTTGTGGGAAGGGGTTCAGTTGTACAAGAAATCTGAAGAGACACACAATAACTCATACTGTGGACAAACCATTTAGTTGTTCAGTTTGTGGGAAAGGGTTCAGTACGAAGGTATATCTGAAGGCACACATGAGAACTCATACAGGACTCCAGGAGAGAAACCATTTAGTTGTTCAGTTTGTGGGAAAGGGTTCAGTAGTCAAGGAAGTCTGAAGAGACACGTGAGAACTCATACTGGAGTGAAACCATTAGTTATTCAGTTTGTGGCAGAGGGTTAAGTTGTACAAGACATCTGAAGAGACACACAATGACTAGGGGTGGGACGATACATCGATCCAGATCGATATATCGATCTATTATCAATAATCAAATAGGATCGATGCAACGTAAAAAGATCGATTCATATTGCGATACTCTTATTTTGAAAATCCTGCGAGTCGTATCCGCCCAGTAGTCTGAAACGCTGTGTAGCTCTGTACAGCAGAACAGCGCTACAGAGCGTCTATTTTGCGACCCGATATAAGTCTGTGCAGTTTTCCCCCTGCAACGGGTCAAGTGCATCTAACATGCTTTGCATTGTCGCCATTCCTTTATGCCCACGTTGCATTAAATATCTAAATTAACGTCACGTTGGCTGCTTAAGCTAACTAAGCTAAGCAGCTAACCCTGAGAGAGAATAGGAGAGGGGAAGGAGGAGGGGCGGGGGCAGTCTACCTTTGTTTGGGGACTGGGGGAGGGGCATTCTGTGTGTATGTTACTGAGGATGGACAGATAATGTTGATATTTAAACATGTATTCATGATCATCATGCAACATAAAATAACTGAGTTCCAAAACATTTTACTTAAAGTTTAAAGCTCAATATATAAAAAGTTAACAGGAGGTCTATTTGTATTAAAAACAATAGATTGTTTTTCATTTAAATGTCTGGAAGAGCTCAAAAATAAAAACGTCAATTGATATTTCCGTAGCCTTTTTTTTGTTGATCTAAATGTGACTGATTGTGTTAAATGGGCACATAATATCGCCTCGTATCGATCGCAGGCACCTGAATCGAATCGTATCATATCGTATCGTGTCAGACTTTGTGATATCGGCAAATATCGTATCGTTGTCCAAAGAATCGATATCGTATCATGATGAAACTGGTGATTCCCACCCCTAATGCCTATAGAGCTGGTCACTCTACTTCTACTGCTTTGATACAGATGACTGATGACTGGCTTAAAGCTATAGATAACTATGTTGGTGGGAGCTGTGCTGTTAAATTTTAGTGCTGCATTTGATGTGCTGGACCATTCTCTACTGGTTGAGAAACTAAAATGTTATGGTTTTAACTCTTTTGCTTTAAAGTGGATACTAAGTTATTTGTCCTCAGTCTAGATCACAGAAGGTGTATCTAAATGGCAGCCTGTCCAGTAGCATAGGTCTAGAGTGTGGCGTTACGCAAGGAAGTTACCTAGGACCTTTGCTCTTCTCTGTATTTACTAATGACCTATCTTGGGCCACCAAATGTGCTACAACAGTTCTTTATGCAGATGATTCAACATTGTATTACGCTGCACCATCATGCAATGTACTTAATGAAGTTTTGAGCAGAGAACTTAAAGTTGTCCATGACTGGGTAGTATGTAATAGACTTGTCCTTAATATCTCCAAGACTAAATGTATTGTGCTGGGAACAAGGCACAGGTTATCTACAAATCCAAAGCTTCATTTAAACTTGTGTAATTCGGCAGTTCAACAAGTTGAAAGTACTAAACTCCTTGGAGTGATGCTGGATTGCACTCTGTCTTGGTCTCAGCATATTCTATATATTGTTTTAAAAATGGGAAGAGCAATTGGTATTTCCAGGAAATGTGCTTCTTTTGTTGCCCGTCCCCTTTTATGTCAGATAGTGCAAAGTTTAGTTTTATGTCATCTTGACTATTGCTCTGCAATGTGGTCATCTGCTGCCAGTGGTGACCTCAGGAAGCTCCAGGTGGTCCAGAACAGGGCAGCACGGTTTGTACTGGGCTGCTCACTAAGGTCTAATGTGAGCCGTACGTATGTGTAGCTTAACGTTGAAAATAGATTGTCTTTTAATATACTTGTCAAGTCAAGAGTTTTATTTGTCACGGCATATGAGTATACAATGAAATGCGGGTGGTCTTGCCCGCAACGATGTGCATAATACAATAGTAATAATATAATAGAATCCAATAGAACGACATTGTGCAATAAAACAAGTAAACAGAGTAGGGCATATCGGTATATGTACATAAGTTATTTACAGAGCATGGTAGGACATGCTAGGTCCTGTGGTAGTGCAATACACTGTTAGCTACGGATGAGGCACTGAGTCTTTATGTACATGCTATATTATACAATCTCAAGTTATACTATACTATTCTTAAAGTGACCTTTCCTTTTGTAAAGTGGCCATAAGTGTGAGCGTGTGCTGCATGAGTGTGTGCTTGCTCATGTTAAAGTGGCTGCTAGTGTGTGAGCGTGTACAGTGTGTGTGCTCGTGTGCTTGTGTGTGGAGAGTTCAGTGTTCAAGGCTCTGATGGCCTGGGGGAAGAAGCTGAGCCGAAGTCTCTCTGTCCTAGTAGCTGGTGTTCGCAGGCGTCTGCCTGACCTCAGCAGCATGAACATGCTGTTGTTGGGGTGGTGAAGGTCTTTCATTATTCTGCAGGCTCTCGATTTGCACCTCTTGTTGTATAGAACCTGCAGGGGTGGTAGTGCAATACCCGTGGTACGCTCGGCTGAGTGCACCACTCTCTGTAGGGCCTTCTTGTCCTGTGCCGTGCTGTTTCCATACCAGGCAGTGATGTTTCCAGTCAAGATGCTCTCTACAGCTCCGGAGTAGAATGACTGGAGTATCTTCCCAGATACTCTGAACTTCCTTAACTGTCTCAGGTGGTAGAGGCGCTGCTTCGCCTTTTTTTACGACTGAGTCTGTGTGTTGTCCATGTCAGATTCTCTGAGATGTGGACCCCCAGGTACAAGCTGCTCACCCTGTCCACGGTAGCCCCGTTTATCCTCAGTGGTGTGTGTGTCTCCTGCTGTCCTCTCCTGTTCAGGAGCAGGCTGTTGTCCTGGCACCAGCGTTCCAGTACCTCAACCTCCTCCCGGTAGGCCTTCTTGTCGTTGTCCGAGATCAGCCCCACCACCACTGTGTCGTCTGCAAACTTCACTATGAAGTTGGAGCTGAACATGGCCACACAGTCGTGTGTATAGTGAGTACGGCAGGGGGCTCAGTACACAACCCTGGGGGGACCCGATGCTCAGGGTGATGGTGTTGGAGGTCTGACCCCCCACCCTGACCGCCTGGGGCCTTTCGTTCAGAAAGTCCAGTATCCAGTATCTTGTGCTGTTCAAGTTGGTCATGAGCAGTAAAACTCCTGTTTTTATACATAATCAGATTGTTTTTAGTAATACTGTGCACAAGAGGTTCCAGTAGTTGGCAGCTTGAATTGCCAGGTCCTAGAACCAGCGCTTTGGGGAGATCTTTTATTTTTAGAGCATTAACTCTTTGGAATGGCCTGCCTCGGAACCTCTGCTGCATTTACAGTAGATTCACTTTTTAAAATAATCTTAAATTGTTTTTAAATTGCTTTTAACACTGTAAAGTAATTTTTTGTTTTACACTAATGTAATTTTAGCTATCTTAATTGTTACAGTAGTTTCATTATGCATTGTGTGTACTGACTTTTAATAATTTAGTTTTTGCAATAGTGATTGTTTTTGTGTGTGGACCCCAGGAAGACTAGCTGGTTGCTATCGCACCAGCTAATGGGGATCCCTAATAAAATCAAATAAAATCTAATTCTTGTAATAGCTTTCTTGCTTGCTATCAGAAGCATCATTATCAATTTATTGTCGTTGAGGTCCCATTTTTCATAGGATATGTTTCCTAGGTATAGGGTGTCAATATCAAAAATGGCTTCTAGGTTCTTATGTATCTCTTGCCAGTATGGTGCCAGAGTTTGGCATTCACAAAATATATGTGAGTGATTGGCTTCGTTTATCCCACAGGATCGCCAGCATTTTTCTCCGGTCCCCTGATGTTTTTTCTGCCATGGGGTGATAAAAAACCTTACTAGGTTCTTCCAGCCAAATTCCCTCCAGTTGTTTGAGCCTGTTGTTTCCCATTGTTGTGTACATAATCTGTCCCATACCTCTCCTGATATTGACATATTGCATTATTTTTCCCATTTCTCCTTTATGTACATTGTGTTAGTTGTTTTCGATTTGGCCTGGCAGAGTCCTCCGTATATTCTGGAGACGATCCTATTACATTTAGAAGATTTGACTGCTGATGTAAACACTTCCATGATTTCTTGTTCTCCCGTTCCTATTTCTCCCACTAGGTTTTGATTGAAGTAATGTCGTATCTGCAGGTATCTAAAGACATCTTTTTGCTCCAGTCCATGTCTTTTCTGTAGTGATTCGAAGCTCTGGAACACCCCTTTGTGGACAAAGGTAAAATAATTTGTTAGGCCTTTATCTGCCCATTCTTTGAATCTGCCATCTGATGTATTGGGGGGGAAATTGGAATCGAATGCGCACCATCTCAACATTCTAAGGGGACCCTTCACTCCGCACAGCTTAATCGTGTCCTGCCAGATTACCAGTGCTACGTTAATCCAGGTATTAATTCGTTATCTGCCACTATTGCTGCTAATTGCTGTTGTCTTGTGTCAGCCTCTGTCTAATAAATCCTGTCTGGTCCAGGTGTATAAGGTTGGGTAGGATCTTATCTATTCTTTGTGGTATAATAGATGTAAACAGTTTATATTCCAAGTTTAATACACTTACGGGGCGATAGCTGCCACATTCCAGTTTGTCCTTCCCTTCCTTCGGGATGACTGAGATTATTGCTTCTCTCCAGGAGGGGGGATTTCTTTTTTCTAGTACCCAATTAAATGCCTTCAGCAGTGTTGGGGTCAGTTGATCTCTGAATGTTTTGTACCATTCTGCGGTGAAGCCATCTGTGCCCGGGGCTTTATTTGTTTTTAATCTAGAAATTGCAGTGTGTAAATCCTCTATTGTTATTTCGTTTATCAGATCTTTATTTTGCTCTACTGTGACTTTGGGTAGGTCTAGAGAGGAGAGGAATGTCGCGATCTGGAAGTTGTTGTCTAATTTAGGTTGGAAATACAGAGTTTTATAGAAGTTTCCGAAGTTCTGTTGGATTTTGTCTTGCCTACATTCAATTGTTCCTGTGATGGGGTTCCTTATTTTATATATTGCATTATCTGCTTGTTGTTTCCTTAATCTGTATGATAGCAATTTCAATGATTTCCCACCCACCTCATAGTGTTGTTGTTTTGTGAATAGAAGTTTTTTTTGTATTTCTAGGTTGCCTATTTCATTTATCTCGTTCTTTATGTCTTTCATCTCTTGTTTCACTCCATTGTCTAGGTTGTGACTATGTTGTCTTTGTAAGTGTTTTAATTTGATCTCCAGGTTGTGTAATCTTTGTCCTCTAAGTTTCTTTAAGTGTGATGTGATGGCGATGATTTGACCTCTTAGTACCGCTTTTAGTGCGTCCCAGAGTATGGTTGGTGCCACCTCGGCTCGTCATTATCGTTTATTTCTAGATATTTTTCAATTTCCGTCTTCAGAGATTCTTTAGTTCCTGGGTTATTCAGTATTTCTGTGTTCAGTCTCCATAGTGTAGACCTTGGCTTTCTGTTGAGGTGTACACCAACATATATCTAGGGCTGTGGTCAGAGAGGGCGATCGCATTTATTTATTCTGTGTAGGTCTTTATTGTAATCTATCCTTGAGTATACTGCGTGTGGGGATGAGTAATGCGTGTAGTCCCTGCTGGTTGGGTAAAGTTCTCTCCATACATCTATAATTCCCAGTTCCTTCATTAATGCATTTATTTTCCTGATTATGGGTATTGTCTCTGTGTTACCACTTGAGGCATCCAGTCGAAGGTTTAAACGTACGTTGAAATCCCCACCACATATTAGTGTCCCTTGGGTTTTTGTGGCCATTAGGTCAAATATCTGTCTGTAGAATGTCCAGTCACTACTTGGGGGCGCATATACGTTCAGTAAGCTTACCAGTGTTCCATCTATTTTCCCTATTATCATTATATACCTACCGTCTCTATCCTTGAACTCTGATATGTGTTCATATGCCAATGTAGAGGAGCTTATATGCAGGACCTCATGTGTACGTTGTGGCTGCAGACGCTCCTCTACGTCGTGTACCTTGTGGCTGCATACGCTCCTCTACATCGTGTACCTCGTGGCTGCAGACGCTCCTCTCAAGGCCAGATTAAGACTTCAGAGGCCCCTGGGCCAGATTCTTGTGGAGGCCCCCCCACACACACATACACGTGCACGCACGCGCAGTGGCGTTTTTATATGTCACTTTAAAAAATATATCGAATATTTAGAAGTGGTGGGCTCTGAGGGCCAAGCTAAAAGGACTTTGATCACCCCTGCCCACTTTGACAACCTAGGATGGCTTAGAGTAGATGACAGAGTACAGCAACTTGCAATGGGCCTGGTCTACAAGATACACTACACGACCAAGGTACCCATGTACATGTCAAAATACTTCCCAAAGGTCAGTGAATACCACGATCACAACATCAGAGGGAGCTCCACAAATCTTGTTAAACCCAGATTCGGCTCAAACAAGGGACTAAACACGTTTCGCAATTATGCCACATCAATGTGGAACGCCCTACCCAAAGCTGTAAGGGAATGTGAATCACTACCCACTTTCAAAAACACTCTCAAAGAACACCTACGGGAGACTGCAATTCGAAACTGGCCCCTGTAAATGTCCTAACACAACCCCCTCCAATGTACAGTAAATTACCAAGTATGGTTTTGTCAATATTCCAATGTACAGTTTTGCTTGTACAGTTGTACAGTGTCCCCCACCGACCCACCCCTCCCACCCAGCGAACCACCTCCAATGTACAGTCCCCCCCAACCCCACCCCACCTACCCAACCTCCTCCAATGTACAGTTTCTACGTCAAATGTATATACTCTCTTTTCTGGACTCTTTTCGTATCACAAACAGTACTGTATTTGCAAATCTGGTATGTCATAAATGTATAGATGTAGCAGTACTGTCTATCTGTATGTCATGTATGTCATATATGTTATGATGAATTGAAAATGGGGGACCCTGATGTAAACAAGACGAAAGTCTTTCTCTGGTCTGCATCCCCTTAACAATTATTGAGCTGTACTGTACTGTACCCATTCTACAATCTGTTAATAAAGTTTTCAATGTATAAAAGAAAAAAAATACAATAGAAATATTGACTGACGTTTCTTAGGCGACTCTTTCGAAGTTGGTTACGGTTAGAGTATGGAATCGAAAGAGTGCCTAAGCTTAACCGGTGAAAGAAAGAGGCGTCACACGATTGGCGCTACCAGAAACGTCAGTGGCCAATCAGAGCGCAGAACGCAAACGCGGAACTGGAAATCCGTTGGTAAAAGTATTCAGGCGTCGGGGCTGGGATGTGGAGATGCAAGTTTTGACTTTTTATTGCTGTTTTTAGCTCAAACGGAAAACCTCAAACTCTTATGAAGAGGAGAAAAAATACTCAAGATTAGCCACTTGCAGACGGCAGGGTGTGACGTACTGTATATTTTAGTTGATGAAATATTTTTGTTGACTAAATATTTTAGTTGATGAAATATGTTTTGAATTCAGTGTCACAGTATGACATCGATCTCCAAAATAAGAAAAAACATTTAAATAAAATGTGGGGCCTCTAGTGACGAGGGGCCTCCAAAAAAAATTTATAAAAGTAAAAAGAATAATAATAATAATTTGGGGCCTCTAGTGACGAGGGGCCTCCAAAAAAAAAATAAAAAAAATAATACTAATTTGATGCCTCTTGTGACGAGGGGCCTCCAAAAAAATAAAAGATTTAAGTTAAAAAAAATGTTGGGGCCTATAGTGACGAGGGGCCTCCAAAAAAAATAAAAATAGAAATTTAAAAAAGACTTGGCAGGTGTCGGTCAAAACGAGCCATGAGGTGTGACAGCAGCAGGACCGTGTGTATTAATTTATTAACAAGAAACTTTAAGAGAGCCTGTTCCACCCACAGAAGAGCATACACTTTATATAATATAATTCAGTATACTTTGGTCCAGTACACACAAACACTTATTGTCAGGACAAATAATGTTGTGTTGCCAAACAGAAAGGAAATAAAAACTAATAATGAAACAATATCAAACCAAATAATTGTGAGAAGTAGGTCTAGAACACAGCCCAATCACTGAACACACAGGAGAGGAGAATGGAGCGTTTCAAGAGGTTTTAATTGCAGACAGCAGTTCAACAGGAATTGGGGGAATAGAACGGGGTTAGTGTTCTTGGGGCTGCAGCTGCGGGCAAAGAGAGAGCAAGAGGTCCTCTTGCTCTGCATGGAACATCCAGGCAGGACGGCGCACTGGAACGGGGATCCTGGGGCACAGGAGAAACGGGTTAGAGCAAGGAAATACAAGAGCAGGTTTAGCAGAGCTTCAGGCAGAGACGTCGTACCTAGGTTGTGGTGTTTAACACCACTACGACTTCTCGTCGTGGGGTAGAAGTAGGATCCTCATCAACGGGGGATAGGATACAGCTGTGAGGAGTGAGGTGCCTGACAGCGTGTGAATCAGAGGGATGAGGTGCAGCTGGGTTGGGTGACGGGAAGTGAAGTAATGCTGGCCGTATAAGGGTGAATGGAGGAAGAGAGGATGAGGAGGAGTGCGTGGTGGAAGGAGAGGGGGATGAAGAGTGTGTGGTGAACGTGAGGGGAAAAGGAGGGGGAGTGAAGTACGCTCGTGCTGTGACTATGACAATAATATAACAACAATATATATATTATAAATCATGATTCCATCTGTTTCTCTCTGTTAAAATAGTATTTTTGGGCCTTGCATAATATAGCCTGTCTTCATATTTCTGCAATCCCTAAAAACTTTGTTTACAGCCATTTCTTTTGGACTCCTCATCGTGAAACATTTCCATATGGTACCCTATAGCTAAGGCCTTAATGATTTAAAATTAAATCATAATGAAAATCATTTTGTTCATTATACCTGGGGAGGGAGGTTCCAACACCGATGTTGCCCCATTGAAGATCAAAACCAGAGCAAAACAAGTATTACAGCCAAACCGTATTGTGTTGGTTCATAATCTTTGATGGAGGTATATATTATTTAATTATTGTACTTACAACCAATAAAGGTAGGCCTACATGTTTTAACCTAATATTTGAGATAATGTTTTATATTGTAATCTTTACCTGTTTCCATGGTAACTGGTTTTACTGTCGATTTTTTATATGTAAAGCTCTAGCGTTTATGTAGGGGTAGTTTTTAGCAGGCTTAGAAAAGAAAACATCACAGATCACTCAGAAAAGGTACACCCATCTCTACATATTTTGCAGCTAACTGACTGTTGCCTTTAGTAAAGAGAGTTTCAGAGCCCCTCCTCAGAGAGTTTCAGAGCCTCCCTCTTAGTGAGAGAGCCTCCTCAGAGGAGCCTTTCTCCTCAGAGAGTCTTAGTCTACTTAGTCCAATTGTTACATGAACCTTTTTCAATTGTTTTACTCACGTTGAGGTCTCTCTGGGAAAACCGCTGTCTTCCCCTCTTACATAAAGAGCAGAATTGACGTGGTTTTTATTCCCAGGCTCGAGAGGCCATTGAAGACGTCACAAGCGTGTTTTTCTTATTGGCCAAGAGACATGTCCGTGAGTTACAGGGCCTGTGCTACAGACCGCTGTCATTGTAAAGGATGGATGATGCGATGCAGTCGTGACTATTGGTCCTTCTGCTCTGCTCTGACTCTAACAGTAGTGTATATTGGGCCGTTTTGTACTTAGTCCAATGTGTTACATGAACCTTTTTCAATAGTTTTACGTCGTTGAGGTCTCTCTGGGAAAACCGCTGTCTTCCCCTCTTACATAAAGAGCAGAATTGACGCGGTTGTTATTCCCAGGCTTGTCGTGGGAGGACCCGTGTCTGTGTCTTTTGTAGACCGGCTTCCTGCTGCTCGTCCCAGACAGCAAGGGGAAACATTGTGGGGTTCTTTCTTTTCGCAGACAAGTTCCTGGTACCCCGAAGGACCCTGAGCTTTTCCGGGGGGAAAATGCCAGGGCGGACCGGACGTCACAGGGATTGATGTCATGAATGTGTGTGTCATATAGATCAGTGGTCCTCAACTGGTCTGGCCTCGGGACCCAACATTTTCCTTAGTCATTAAGTTGCGACCCAAATTTTTTAACCACTATGATTTATTTCAATTTTCTTTTTTGCAGTAATACGCAATATTTCATGCACTGTTAAAAACATGAAATAAACACAAAAACTATGGCTAAAAACCCAATGAAATAAAATAATAATAAATAATATATGCTTCTTAGCAGATTTCTTAGCTTAACATAACAGACCTAAGTTTGGGGGAACTAATGGGATAACTGGGGTTGCAACAAAAGTGCAACTAGGGCTAAAAACCCAATGAAATAAAATAATAATATTTAATAATAATAATAATAAATAATATGCTTCTTAGCAGCCTTCTTAGCTTAACATAACAGACCTACGTTTGGGGGAACTAATGGGATAACTGGGGTTGCAACAAAAGTGCAACTAGGGCTAAAAACCCAATGAAATAAAATTATAATAATAATAAATAATATATGCTTCTTAGCAGACTTCTTAGCTTAACATCCCAGGGAACTAATGGGATAACTGGGGATGTTGTTTGCTCCTGACAAGAGTCTCAAAGTCTGGGGTGATGGTAGACAAAGCAACTCTGAGGTCATGCTCAATGTCCAATCTGTTCCTCTGCTTTGTCTTCAGCTGGACCAGAGCTGAGAAGCCACTTTCACAAAGATAGGTAGTGCAAAAAAAAAGATATACATTTTTTTATTTTTATTTTTTTAACACACACATCCGCGACCCACTCAAAATGGCCCCGCGACCACTTTTGGGTCGCGACCCACCAGTTGAGAAACACTGAATTATAGATGCCACTACGAGTTGCCCTTAACAGTGGTGTGTATTGGTCCATACTGTACTTTTTTGCACAATGTTAGGTGGGTGGTCCTTCTCCATTAATTTCACCCCTCCCTCCCTGCTGAGCCGGGGATGGGAGGGGGCTGTCGGGGAGGCTGTTTCTGTCAACTCCTCTATGCATCCCTGTGTAGGTCCCGGTCCTCCAGGCCCAGGTCGGGTCTCCCCCTCAATGACCTGTGGCCTGGGTTAACCCTTTTTAAACCTGAAATGCTTTAACTGCATTGTATAGCCTGTGTATACGCGCAGTTATGTTTCCGGGGTTTATTAGTGGGTTAAGGGAGCAACCACTCTCTGTTAATAAACATAGGGGGGTGGTTGTCTCTCCGGTGTGTTGGTAGCAGAGTCGACTCTCAGGTTGAGCCCGGGTCTGACCCCGGCTGCCCAAGAGTATGCCCCTGCATCTTTCATGATGTTTGCCAATTGTGTCAAACTCTTTCTCTGAACCTCGACCCTGCAGGATTAATAAATTGGCAGGGTCAGGGTTCGTGGTGGAATCTGTTCGCTGGCGGGTTTGGCTAACTCCGACTCCACGAGGCTTGTGGCCCCATGAGATTGTGACATGGTGCACGGCATACCGAACACCCTTTCCGCCAGGATACTGTTCTTACAGTAGGCCTTTTAGGCGCCTGTCTAGTCCGCAGTGCTCCAGGCGCAGGTCGAGTTTTGCTCTTAAGACCTGTCGACCTGGATTTGAGGGATCAACCTCCTTGGAGGGTTGTCTCCCCGGCATGCCAGCTGGCCTCACGACATTGTGGGGGGGAAGCCTCCTTGGGAGCGCTTCGGGGCGGCGTGCCAGGGGGAGAAGGGCCTTCACCAGTTTTAGGCCCTGTCCGATACGCTGCCGATGTGGGGGGTGGTGTTACGAGTGACCCTCTGGTGGGGTCCTGATGCCACGGCCTCGTTGACCTCACCAGGCCCCTTTTTCAGGGGGTCCTAGCCCCCGGGATGTGGCCTGGGGCTGGGACCTCCTCCGCGCCCCGCTGCTACCGCCTTGCCACGGGGTTGGGGATTTTTGACCCTGACCCCGCGATGTTGGGGACTGTGACAGGGTTTTTTTTTGCTTCACGTCCGTTCCCTGGTGGCGTGCAGGATGCGCGTCCGAGTAGTCGCGGGCCCTTCTATACGAAGGTAAGTCCCACGGTCTGCTCACCCTGTGCGTTTGAGGTGCTAAACCCTCTTCGCACAGTCGGGTCTGGTCTCCCACCCGTCCCTCACTAGGGGGGTCCGGGGGGTCCGGATCCTCCCCGGTATTCTGATGGTTGTAGGGGGCCTCAGTGGGTACATCTGTCGAGCTTTCCGCTCTGGTCCACTCCTGTGTTCCAGTAGGCAGAGCGCAAAGCCATAAATGAAATATGGAGCTGGTAGTGTGGCCATGACCCCGCTTATATATGAGCGGATGTGGGCATGGTCAGGCAGGTGGGTGCGTACACGTGGGTGAAAGTTTTCATGATAGTATATGATTAAAGGGATAGTTCCAGTAGGCAGAGCGCTCGCCATAATTCATATAACTAGGGTTATAGGATAACCTTCGTTATGAGAAATAACAACGACAAAAGTGTTTCAGCCAATCAGAATCAAGAAATGTGCATGCCATTGTATATTTCTCTCTGCAGCCTCAGGTCAAAATCAACTTGGCTGGATATGGGTCTAGGAGCGATAGGGTCAAGATATAGATTGAGGCTGGGACATTGTGGATTGAATAGTACCTTAATAGTGTGCATGTGGAGAGGCTGAAACTGTCAAGCATGTTTCTCTAGAATGTAACAGGTATAGGAAGGAAAGGGAAATCTTTTATAAGAGGTTATCAGTATTAGGAGTTTCTTCTTTCTCTCTAAAATCTTTCTTTGGTCTGAATAATGAGAACCACCAGCTGATCAGAGTCAGAGTTGTACCAGAGGATATAATGTTATTTTTATTTATTCATGTATTTTATTTTTTATTTTATTTATTTGTATGCGTATTTAAGTTTTTCTTAATTGTGGGCGTAGTTTAATTATAGAACTGAGGAGGGCAGTAATACGCCATGTTGCGTTTACACTGCCGGAAAAATAAACAAGAAGAAGAAGAAGACTACGGAGAACTAGGAACAGATTGGTCACCACCGTAAATACTGAATGTCCAGATGCCTAAAAGTGAGATGAAGAAACACAAAGCAGGTTTGTTAAATGCAACTTAAAGGCTCCTTTGGACATGAGTCTTAAAGTTAAAGCACTGATCAGTAGGATATTAGGCCGCCTGCTTTATCAGAGTTGTTTGGGTTAGCTAGCAGTTAGCTTTGAGCTCTCAGTGCTGCTGTTAGCTCTTTGTGCAATGTCCCGGTTAGCCTCTGAGCTAACACTAGCAACGTTAGCTTCTCTCTGTGCTAATAAGCTATGACTAGCCTCTGTGCTTACTTTAACATTGTTAGCATATCTATTTTCTGGAGAGGTCTGGTGGGTTAGGGTTATGGTCCGGGCCCTTCTGCTCGGTGTCAATACTCCGGTGTCTTGTTGCTTGTTGGGAGTTTTGATTGAAAACTTTATTTAACAGATTGCAGAATGGGTACAATACAGTACAGCTCAATACACACAATTGTTAAGGGGATGCAGACCAGAGAAAGACGATCGTCTAGTTTACATCAGGGTCCCCCATTTCAATTCATAATGACATTTATGACATACACAACATACAGATATAATAATCCAATCTAATCATCTAATCTAATCATGACATTTATGACCTACATGACAATGACATACAGATATACAGTACTGTTACATTTGTGACATACAAGATATGCAAATATACAGTACTGTTAAACAGATCCGGGGGAGGGCCAGTTTCGAATAGCAGCCTCCCGTAGGTGCTCTTTGAGAGCGGTTTTGAAGGTGGGTAGTGATTCAAATTATTTTACGGCTGTGGGTAGGGCGTTCCACATTGATGTGGCATAATTGCGGAATGTGTTTAATCCCTTGTTTGAGCCGAATCTGGGTTGGACATGATTTGTGGAACTCCCTCTGGTGTTGTTGTCGTGGTATTCACTAACCTTTGGGAAGTATTTCGACATGTACATGGGTACCTTAGTGGTACCCATGTACCTTAGTGGTATCTTGTAGACCAGGCCCATTGCAAGTTGCTGTACTCTGTCATCTACTTTAAGCCATCCTAGGTTGTCAAAATGGGCAGGGGTGAGATGGGTTCTAGGAGTAAGGTCAAGCAGTAGTGTGACCAGTTTGTTTTGTGATGTTTCTATTCTAATCTTGTTTTTAGTGCCTTTGAGGTGCTCTGGTACCATGAGGTACAAGCACAGTCGTAGTACCCTTGAATGAGTGCTCCTCTTAGGCATAAAATAAAATATTGTTTGTTTCCTGTTGGTTGTCGGTCGGCAACCGGAAACAAACAATTTTTTCTTTTAGGCCTTAGGCTTCAGGGTATTTTTGTTTACCAGAGAGGAGATCCGGTACAAGAATCTTGTTCGTTGGTTGACTTTTTTGATTACATTGGATGCCTTCTTGTCACAAGAAAGATTTGCCTCTAGGATGGAACCCAGGTATGTAATTTCATCTTTCCTTGTGACAATATTGTCACCCACTGTAACTTGCTGAGTTTGTTATTTGAACTGAAGAGAATGGACTCTGTTTTACCCAGGTGTTGTAATGATAGTTTGCTATCAGCGAGCCATGTGCAGATTCTGCCGAGTTCTGAGCTGAGGGTTTGTTCAACCTGTAACTTGTTCTTGTCAGAGACCAGCAGGGCTGAGTCGTCTGCGAACAGGAACAATTTGCAGTCACAAGCTGATGACATGTCATTTGCATAAAATTAGGAACAGTAACGGTCCTAGTATGCTTCCTTGTGGAACACCACAGTTCACTGAGAGGGGGGGGTGGGGGGTGTACCGTTTACCTCTACCATCTGTTCTCTCCCCTCCAGGTAGGATTGCATCCAGCTCACTAATAAACTATCAAAACGAATTGCTTTTAGCTTGTCAATCAGAATGGAGTGATTGACAGTGTCGAAAGCCTTTTGGAGGTCCAGCATGAACATGCCACAGTATTTGCCCGCGTCCACCTCTTGTTGGATGTGGTCGTTCAAATAGAGAAGGCATGTGTCAGTGGAGTGGGATGTTCTGAAGCCAGATTGGAATTCATAGATTCGATTTTTTTCCGCAACATACTTTTCGACCTGTTTGTAGAAATTTTTTTCCATGACTTTCGAGATGGAGGTAAGAATAGAAACAGGGCGGTAGTCAGGGCTGGACTGGGACCAAAAATCGGCCCTGGCATTTTTGGCCCAGACCGGCCCACTCTAATCGGTCGGACACCACCCACCAGTACACCATCCTTGCGGTCCCCTTAAATATGCGTACCTACTGTACTATTCCCCCAAATCACTACAAAGCTGGGTAGTAAGTGCCATGGACAAGTGTACCAGTGCAACTGGACCAGTCACCAGTGTACTAACTCGCTCTTGGCTGAATCTTGTTTTGGGTGGTGACGGGGAACAAACTTAACTTTTTGACTTACCAGCCATTTGGCTGGTAGATTTTTAAAAGTACCAGCCAGGCAGATTTTTTACTAGCCAAAATTATAAATAGCTTTTTAGTATATCGCCATGTGTTATTATTACATATAATACTCTCATATGCTATTTTCAATTAATATCATAAACAACATAAGGAATATTAGCATAATTTTGAGTGGACTGAAGGAATGAGTCGGTGTTAATAGTTTTAAATGCAAATAATTTATTGAAACATAGAAGTGGGGTCGGGACAGACATTTTATTTCTATTTTTGTAACTGTTTTAACCATGTAGTGTAGCACTTTGGGATCCCAGTGAACAAAAAGTGCATTACAAATCCAATCTATTATTATTATTATTATTATTATTATTATTATTATTATTATTATTATTATTATTATTATTATTATTATTATTATTATTATGTGTGGCTGCCGCCCTGGCGGACATCTGTGCTCTACTGAGTGCACCTTTCTAGTCTAGAGAGAGAGCGCTGATTCCCCGTAGCTGAACAGGGTTGCATTTTGTCAACACAAGTTGGAACCCTGGAGGAAGCGATATAAGGAAACGAATTGCTCCGCTAATCGCTCATGTTGACCCCGCCCCCAAGTCACTCTCCGCTCGCTCACCTTGAATCGAGCGCTCCCCGCGTCACATCGCTCGGCAGATTTTTTATTTTTTTTGGAGCATGGTGTAAATTAGCTCAAACTACAACAGTCTACACCCCCTGGGCCCCTTAACAATTGTTTGTATTGAGCCGCATTGTAATTGTACCCATTCTGCAATGTTAAATAACGTTGTTTATCCATTCACTAGCTCTATTAAGCGATGATAGCTAGCCTAGCCACAATGCTATGGTCGCTGCCATTAACGTTAGCATGTAAGCTAACGACAACAACAATGGCGTCAAAACAGGATGTGAGTGACAAAGCCTGAACAGGATATCACAGGTTCACCCTCCTCATTGGTTGAAAATGGCCTTCATGTTTGTACATCGCCATCTATTGCTTTGGCATTGTACTACATGTATATTACATCAGTGTTAAACCACTGTGAGCGGCCTGGAGGGAGTGTATTGGAGCGGAGGAGAAGCGGTAGATGCAGTGTATTTTGTTAGCCGCCAGGTGGCGGGCAGACCTTAAATTCTAATCGCCAAAGAATAGTCTATAGCCTGCAAAGGGCAAAGTAGTCTATAGCCTGTTCATCCCTGTCTCTCTCCTCCACAACCTGGCTTGACTAGACATAAGGAGAGAGAGATGATTACAATTAACTGGTACATTCAGGTCCAGAATGCTTGGAATTCCCTGACAAAGATGTGCAAAAAGCTGTACAATTTAGTAAGTAAGTAAAGTTTATTTATATAGCACTTTTCACAGAGACAACTCACAAAGTGCTTTACATACAGCAGAAATTAAATTAAATATAAAAATAAAAAGCAAGAACCATTCAAGAGATAAGAGACAGAACAAAACACAATGCATCACAGAGAAAGAAAACAAAACGGAAGACATATTTTATACCTGGAGGAGAAGCTCAAACATTACCCAAAGGCCTGTTTAAACAGTAATGTTTTTAGCTGATTTGTCAACAGACGCTACAGCTCTTAGGCCACGAGGAAGGGCATTCCAGAGTTTAGGCGCTACAGACTGAAAGGCTCTGTCACCTTTGGTGATCAACCTTGTGCGCGGAATGACCAACAGATCCTGGTCAGCTGTCCTCAGGGTCCTGCTGGGCACATATGGTTCCAGCAGGTCGGTTAAATATTCTGGTGCCTGACCATGCAAAGCTCTAAAAGTGAGCACCAGGACCTTGAAATTAATTCTGAGATGTATAGGAAGCCAGTGCAAGGAGGCTAGGATTGGAGTGATGTGACCCCTACTGCTTGATCTGGTTAGCAGTCTTGCAGCAGTATTTTGGATGAACTGGAGGCGGTCTATGGATGATTTATTGAGGCAGGTGAGAACCGAATTGCAGTAGTCTAGACGAGAAGAAACGAAGGCATGGATGATCAACTCTAGGTCAGAATGGGAAACAATAGGCGGTTAGGTGGCCGAGCGGAGATTGCGTTCGTCACCAGCCCCGGAGCTGAGCTGGATTTGCCTGTTCGAATCCAGCTCACAGCTCCGGGGTTGTCACCAGCTTGGCTGGCCGTCTGCACTGATACAATTGGCTGTATCAGAGGGTGGGAGAAGCTGGCGGGGTGGGTCCGGGTCGTTGTAAACAGCGACTCCTACAGTTCGGTCGGGGCGCCTGCTAAGCGCGGATTGGACGTGAGGGGGATAGTGTGGTCCTCCCACACGCTACGCCCTCTCAATGAGAATCCGCGCTGCCAGGTGAAAAGAAGCGGTGATTGGCTGGACGTGTGTCGGAGGAAGCACGTGGTAGCCTCCACTCTCCCAGATGATCTGACTGTGGGGGGTAAGTGCGCAGCGACCAGGAAGGGACTGGGAATTGGCATACGACTAACATTGGGATGGGAGAAAATCGGCGGAAAATGGAGGGGGAAAAAGACCAAAAAAAAAAAAAAAAAAATGGGAAACAATCGACCTGAGCTTAGCAATATTCCTGAGATGGAAAAAACAGGTGCGGGTCACCGACTTGATATGAGTGTCGAGGTGCATGGCCTGATCAAAGTTTACCCCAAGGTTCCTGAGGTTGGGGCTCACATTAGTTTCTAGGGACCCAAGGCAACCAGCCACCCTAGATGCAACCAGGGACCGAAACTAGAGAGCGCCACCCGCCATTTGCGCTCAGTTTTTACGTTTGGCGCTTCCCACTGAGACGTCTGAGCGCCGTGTTGCGGGCAATTAATAGTCATGTGAAAACCGAAAATCATGATCCAATCCTTTAGCGGAGTTCTCACTCGCTGTCTCAGCACAGACATGAAGCGCGCACCGCACACTGCTGCTGCTGCTGCTGCTGCTGCATGTAAACAGAGGCTATTGCCTCCGAGTCACCGTGACGTTAGAGTTAGCACTGCTGCTGCTGCTCCTACCCCTATATGCCTGCATGTAAACAGAGGCTATTGCCTCCGAGTCACCGTGACGTTAGAGTTAGCACTGCTGCTGCTGCTCCTACCCCTATATGCCTGCATGTAAACAGAGGCTATTGCCTCCGAGTCACCGTGACGTTAGTCTAGTCAGTGTGGGACCTTCGTGAGATAACGTTAGCTACCGTTACAAAATGACCCAGTCAACTATTCACTTAGTTTAATACATGAGGCATTGTGTAACGTTATCCAGCCGGCTAGCTACTGATAGCTCCAGACATCAACAAATCCTCCAGCAATAGTCCAGTGCATAATACCTCCGTTGGCTAGGTAACTAGTCACTACGAAATGTCGCAGTAAACTAAATAGTTCACTGAGGCGTTGTCCCAACGCCATCCAGCAGTAGCTACAGAAAGCTCCTGGCATCAATGTCCTACAACAACAACATGCGTATTCGAGTCCCTGGTTTACATCGCATGAGTGAGGGGCGGGCTGCTGAATAGGGTCCAGCTGTAGCTCAGGAGAATCCTTTTGCATGCTGAATGTAGCGTTTAGGGTCCAGCTGCACCCCCGGAGAATCCTTGCTGGAGCTGGAGGCCACTCGAGTATACACACAGACAGTGGAGCTGTTTGCAGACAGCGAGGTGGCGATGTCTCGCAGATAACACAATCACAAGTATGATTATATAATATATATATTTTATTAAAAAAAATGTTTTATATAAAAAAAAAAAAAAAATTTTATCAAAAAAAAGTTGGCAGGTAAGAAATATGCTTGGCGGGTAGATTCTTCCCATCTACCCGCCACTGGCCGGTGAGTCAAAAAGTTAATTTCGCTCCCTGGATGCAACGCCATCAGAGGCCACGATGAGCACCTCGGTTTTGGCCTCATTTAGCTGGAGGAAGTTGCTAGCTAACCAGGCCTTAACACAATCGCGGCCACTGGGATGAGTCTAATTATTCTCAAGAGGACCAGGAAATGTAAACAGACGTGGGGCTGTTTGTAGAGCTAAATCTAATCTATACTTTATAGTATTGCTATCTGTCCATTCTCATTGTGAATTGAGACCATAAACCGTCCCTTCAAAATGGCTTAAAGAAAAAAAATCATCAATACGTTCTCATTTTATAGCGCCGTGAATATAAGCGTTATACCGGATTTGGTCTAGTATATTTCCTGGAAGCCGAGTTAAAGGGCTAATAGCTAATAACGTTAAATCCAATGGCATTTCGGTTATAGATACGCTCCAGTTAAAACTCAAACTGCATATGATCGGCACGATCCTCACGCATGTATGCATGAAAGGGGGGGGGGGGGGGGCGGGGGATGTCGTTTCTGATTTATTGATTACCAATAACCGCGTTAGCCTCATTAGCCTCATAGGCCGAACGCCTGGTTGAGTATGATAACAATTCCCGATTGGGCTGTACTTTACGCGGAAAAGATCTTACCGTGGTCCGGTGGGATCCCCCCGAGCATTTCCCCCTTATCGATCAGCATCTGGTAGATCGATATGTCCATTGGCTGATGATAAATCCCCTTATTGCATGGTGAAATCTGCGATGCAAAACGTACAGGCTACACATATAGAACCCAGCTACTGGAAATTCAAAAAAAAGTAAAAAAAAAGATTGCTCCCTTCAGCCACAGTGCACACTGCATTATCGCGATAGCGCCCCTAAGAGGATCTGGCCGGTATTGCACCTTCTCGAATTCAAAGAGTAGGGTAAATCTGCAGTACCGCTCGGCAACCTTGAATAGGTTATTAAAATGGAATAAAAGCAATAACAACTTGCCACAGACTTATCCGTGCTTCTGTCCACAACGGGTGGAATCGAAACACGGAGATATCCGTTGTTCGTCCCCAATGTGTTAATGGCCGACAAACACTCATTTAAAACAATAAAATTTTAATTAAAATCATCAGGGAAATCAGGGTTAAAAGAGCAATACAGCTGGAATCCGCATAAAGGTGGTAGGAGATGCCTTTAAAAGCGTTAATAATGTGTCCTAATGGGAGCAAATACAGTGAAAATAAAATCGGCCCAAGTACCGAGCCCTGGGGGACCCCACAGGAAAGGGTAACAGACTCAGACACATGGGGGCCTACTCCGACTGAGAAACATCTACCTGACAGGCCTGTACACTGCGATGATATGATCGCAAATTGCCCCCTAATTTGGTCCGTGCGAGTTTAAAATAATATCTGGGGGCAAGCTTGCGAGTGGTGATTTCAACCCTTCATTCGCATTTCACTCCTAAATTAATCCATACAAATTGTAGTAAAACATTAGCCTACAACCAGGGCTGTACAGTGCAATATAATGTTGCGGTTGTAATTTCATTAGACAGACCAGCGCGGACCTTTAATAACATGCAGCTTCTAACCAAGGTATCCATTAGGATTATGCTAAGCTAACTAGCGATCTCTGCTAACCCTGGAAAACGGTCAAAGCGGACTCCACAAGACTAGTTCCATTCGTGAGGAAAGGGGGTGGGTTATATTGACAACGCTTGACAACAGAAGTTTAAACATAACTTCATATTTATTGGTTATTCATTTCTGTATATCATTCAATTCCCATCTCCGTGTGTCTCCATCTCTTCCTGTTTACATTCGAGTGTGACGTCATCACCTACGGCAGCTTAGAAGATCAAAACGCAAACCTAGAACAAAACCCGAAGGGGGGGGGGGGGGGGGGGGGCTGGCTCTCTTGTTCGTTCTCGCCCTCTCTCTCTCTCTCTCTCTCTCTCTCTCTACATTCAATGATTTAAAGTAGCCAAATGTTACACACAGTATAAATACTAACTGGATAGTTGATGATATAAACATTTAATTTCATTATCTGAAATATTCTAAAATCATTAAGTCTGTGTGATTATTATTTTCTCACAGTAGTGTGTGTGTGTGTGTGTGTGTTTGGCTAAAGTGGATAGAAAACACAGTACTGTGTAAAAGGCACCCAAGAGTTTTTATATAAATTGTCTTAGATGTAAATAAAAAAATTTATTAGTGTGTCAGTAGACTACTCTTAGTACATTTTCATTCAATTATTTTTTAAAGCATCTTCATGGTTTAATAATGCAAACATATGTTGCAGGGACTTATTATAATCATCATATTGGCGTGACTGTATGCATCAAAGGGTTAAATCAAGCATTTTTAAGTGCTTTAGAGGAAATGTCAAAATATCGCAATATCATTTAGAGGCCATATCGCCCAGCCCTACTATAATGGTAAAATAGTTATTTAAAAATGTGCCCCTAAAAAATATTCTTTGCCCCTAAATTTCTCATTTAGGGGCAAGTGTGCCCCTAGTGAAAAAGCTTAGCGTACAGCCCTGCCTGAGAGATAGGACTTAAACCACTCATGTGCACTCCCTGTGACACCCACCCAATCTCTGAGCCTATTTAGCAGAATGTTGTTATCCACAGTGTCACATGCAACACTAAGATCCAGTAGCACTAAAATAGAGCATCTACCAGAGTCGGCAGACATCATTAGATCATTGGATACTTTTAAAAGTGCAGTCTCCGTGGAGTGTTGCTTACGAAAACCCGACTGGAATTTGTCAAGAATGTGGTGTTCATTTAAAATGGATATAAGCTGGTTGGCAATTTTTTTTTCTAAAATCTTGGACATGAATGATAATTTGGAGATGGGCCGATAGTTACTTAGTAACGAGTAGGGGTGGGAATCACCAGTTTCATCACGATACGATTCGATTCAGGTGCCTGTGATCGATATGAGGCGATATTATGTGCCCATTTAACACAATCGGTCACATTTAGATCAACTAAAAAAAGGCTACGGAAATATCAATTGACGTTTTTATTTTTGAGCTCTTCCAGACATTTAAATGAAAAACAATATTGTTTTTAATACAAATAGACCTGTTCACTTTTTATATATTGAGCTTTAAACTTTAAGTAAAATGTTTTGGAACTCACAGTTGTTTTATGTTTCATGATGATCATGAATACATTTATGTATTCATGTTTAAATATCAACATTATCTGTCCATCCTCAGTAACACACACACACACACACACACACACACACACACACACACAGAATGCCCCTCCCCCAGTCCCCACACAGAAAGGTAGACTGCCCCCGCCCAGGGCTCGAGACTAACGATGTCCCGTCGTCCCGGGGACGATCAAATATTGATTTGGGACGAACAGAAATCTTTGCTGGGACGCATCCGGGACGGAGAGGATTTTTTTTTTCACAGGAAATGTCAATTGGCCGACTGTCAGTGCGCGCATATATTGATGTCAAATGGTGCATGTCTCGTGCTGACTAAGTTCACTGAAGTCTAAACGTAGCGTGATTTGCCAAATCCAATGACTATCTCCGCCTCCCAACGCAGCAATACGCTCATCCAGCATCAAGTTCCCACCCACCTCTCCTCCGGTACAGTACGCGCTGTGCACCGTACGATTGCAACGGTGCGGAACCTTTTTTTGCGGAACTTAAATCCCCACGTAATTTATCAACAACACTGCGGTCTGCTGTGAGCATTATAAAACAAACGTGTGTTTAACCGACCGTGAATTAAAGTGTCAATGCTGTTTGTCATTTTAACAGCAGATACTTTCTTAAATGCCATCCTCCCGACAGAGCAGTGTGACGGGGAGCTCTGATGGGTTCGATTGCTGGTGTTAGCATTAGCTGAAGAGCTAGTTTTAGCTTAACGTTACCTTGGCTAAAGTTGGGACTATTCATAATCCAGCAATAATGGCTGCAGACCTGCAAGCAAAGTACAGCAAGTTGGCAAAGGAGTATTCCAACGTAAATCACATTTTCACCAGTAAAGTTAGTCTTTCCATCTGCAGCTACATGCTAGCTAACCTAGCTCATGTTAGCGTCGTCACTGAACCACCTCGCGTACACAATTAATGACATGTTGCGGACAGCCATATCGGTGACTGTTTAGCTTTTAGTGCCAAATGATAAGAGTCTGAGGCGGAGTCTCAAAAGAGAATGTTGAATATTTATTGTGCAAAAATCACAACAGAGCCTCTCCAACGGAGCCTTGTAGCTGAGTAGGGTATATCTGCAGAGCCACTTGGTAACGAGTGCAACACCGTGTAATGTCCGTGTGGATCGTTGGAGTAGGGTATATCTGCAGTGCTGCAGCCCCATACTCAGTGTATAGATTTGTATTAGTATCATAATCAATCACCTGTTGTTGAATAAATACCATTACTTTCTAGTTATTACTAAAAAACAGTATATATAAAACAGTAGCTGTATTAAAAGAAAAAAAAAGTATAATTTATATAATTTAATAAAAAAAATTAATGTATGCACTGGTATTTTTGGGACGGTTACATTCACTTTGGGACGGTTAAAATTGTATTTCGGGACGGTTCTGGGACGGTGGTGAAAAAAGTTAGTCTGGAGCCCTGCCCCCGCCCCTCCTCCTTCCCCTCCGTTTCCTGTTCTCTCTCAGGGTTAGCTGCTTAGCTTAGTTAGCTTAAGCAGCCAACGTGACGTTAATTTAGATATTTTGTTCTGCTGTACAGAGCTACACAGCGTTTCAGACTACTGGGCGGATACGACTCGTGGGATTTTCAAAATAAGAGTATCGCAATATGAATCGATCTTTTTACGTTGCATTGATCCTATTTGATTATTGATAATAGATCGATATATCGATCTGGATCGATGTATCGTCCCACCCCTAGTAACGAGGCGTCCAGACTTGGCTTTTTTAAAAGTGGCTGAACGATTGCCTGTTTGAAGTAGGCGGGGACCTGGCCAGAGACCAAAGAGAAATTTATGATGGAAAGCAGACTGGGACCAATAGTGCTGAAAACATCCTTTAACAGAGAGGTTGGGATGGTGTCTAATGGGCTAGAGGAGGTTTTTGTGCTTCTCACTAGCTCTGTTAGGTCGTGGAGGGAAATGGGTGAGAAGGAATTCAGAGTAGACTGACTGTTAGGAGATAACGGTTGGATTGAGGTGGAGGGTGTAATACCTGCCCTGACATTGGCAACCTTATTTACAAAAAATAGGAGAAAATCATGACCGTCCTCAGCAGATAAAACAGGTGTGACAGGGGTTTGTGGACTGACAATGATATTAATGGTGTCAAATAGGACTCTGGGGTTTAGTTTGCTAGATGAGATTAAGTTTGTGAAATAGGCAGCTCTCGCATCCTTAACCATACTGTTAAAATCAATTAAAAGTTGTTTAAAATGAAGACAGTGTACATTAAGCTGAGTGGACTTCCACTTTCGCTCAATACACCGGCAATTTAGTCTAAAACGACGAATATCCTCATTGAGCCAGGGAGAGGAATTTAAAGTGCGAACAGTGCGGGATTTCAGAGGAGCAACTACATCTAAAATGTCTGAGCAGTGCCGGTTAAAAGCATGAACTAAAGTATCAATGTCGCCATTAACGTTCAGAGATGGCACCGCACTGCTCTCAAAGGCTGTGGAAAATGTATCTGCCGAGAGGTCATTTAGCATGCGCAAGCGTTTAACTCGCTTAGTGGAAATAGTGTCAGTTTTAAAAACTAAATTAAAAAGTATGCATTTGTGATCACTTAAAATCATTTCCTCATAAACAATGTTATCTATGTCTAATCCAAGAGTAAAAACAAGATCAAGTGTGTTACCTTTGTTGTGTGTGGGGCCTGAGACATGTTGGACAAAATTGAAGGATTCAGTGATACAAATAAAATTGGTGGCAAAATTGTCATTACAGTTATTAATATGGAAATTAAAATCTCCTAATAAAACGATTTTCCCAGTTTGATGATGGAGGTAAAAAAAACGCTAAAATCGGTCAAAAAAGAACTATTAAAACCAGGGGGTCGATAAATTAAAATACAATAAAATGGGTCGGTGTGCCCAACTTAGGTGATTAAAAGTTCAAAGGAGCTGTGTGTAGTACTGGAGTGCACAACCCTGGAGGAGAAACAGTTCTTGTGCACCAGCGCTATGCCGCCTCCTACGTGACTGGTGGTGGCATTTTACCGTGGGAGTCTGGGGACACAGGTAAAAGAGAAGTTTGGCGGACACAGTTCATTTAAAAATACATATTCCTCTGACCTTTGCCATGTTTCTGAGAGACAGAAAATGTAAATTTTTGGCCGTAATGAAATCATTTAGGATGAAAGATTTGTTAGCTATAGAACAGGCATTTAACAAGGCCATTTTGATAGCCATAGGTCCTAGTTTACATGGTGGTTGTGACAGTGGGCACAGATGACAGGCATTCGTGCCCCGGCGAAACCTGCCACCAGACTCCCGTGGACTACGCCGTGACCAGTGATTTATGATGACTGGGATGGGGAAGGAGGAAGAGCTGTCAAGAGGGTTCACAAAAAACACAATACCATGGTCGGATGGGGGTGCTGGGTAGAGCTGCCGCGATAACCGCATTACCGCGGTATCGCTGTTGCATCACGCTCACCGCAGAGTTAGGCTGAATACCGCGTCACCGCTGTTTTTTATCATAATAATAAAGTTGGCTTGCGGCTTGCGGCTCTGCAGATATACCCTACTCGGTTCCAAGCGACCCTATTGGGTAGAAGTGGTACCAGAAAAAACATGTGAAACATTGCAGACCACTGACTGGTCAGAAGAGAGACGCCTCACACTTTGTAGCCTCTGAACGAAAACAGAACGCCGCCATCTTTACTGCCTCGCTAAGGATGCATTTCATTCAGGATTTGTTTGCGACAGAGCCAAGTGCAATAAACAAAAAAGAATGGATTCACTGTGTATTCTGCCTTATTTATTGATGAAACAAAACCGACATCAACCCAATTTACCACCGAGCGGAGAGTTTAGTGTCACAACAAGATCGCTGATGTGTTAAGTTTGTTGTTGTTATTAGCCTAATACTACAGTCAGCCGATATACACGAGAGGTAACGTTAAACCCGGGTTTGCTTGGTAGAATACACAATGAGAGGTAACGTTAGCTTTGGCAGAATAGACGCAACGAGAGTCTGGTTAATGTTGTTATTGATTGATTGATTGAAACAGTGTTAAACTCTGGCTTGCTGCAAGCCCTCGGACATCTATGCCCACGGAGCTTTCAGTGTACACAAGCGAGCGGCGGCGGCCCCGCCTGCATCCCCATTCCCCACACGGAGACAAACGGAGTAGTACCTGGCTGCAGTGGAAAAGGAACGAAGTACCAGGTGCCTAAAGCGGGTCGAGTCGAGTAGGTAATATGCAGTGGAAAAGCGCCATTAGACTAGAGGCAGGCTATAAGAGTAGACTACTAAAAAAAAAAAAAATGCATTCAAATTTTTTTTTTTTTGCGCACTGTGCGGTAATTACCGCGGCGGTAGGAAATATTTCGCAAATTCGTGCGGTAAGGAAAATATCAATACCGCGGCAGCTCTAGTGCTGGGATAATTAAGTTGAGACGGTTATTAGCTACTTTGAGAGTGTTGGATGAGCAGTGATCAGCAGGACCCACAGTGGGATGCTCAACATAATGACCAAGTAAGGATTCTAGGGCAGGGTCCTGCTGAGGTAAGTATCAATCAGAGTTAAAAGCAATGTGTTGGATAAAATTACCTGTGAGCTGTTTAATGCCCCTTGGACTGGGATGCAGCCCATCTGGTTTATAGAGGTCAAATCTTGTCCAAAAATAATCAAAATGACTAGTAAAACCATGTGCAGTTGCAATACAAAATGATTTTAGCCATTCATGGAGGCTAAAAAGACGGCTAAAATGTTAAGGACTTTTTGAGGGAGCTGGGATGGGACCAGAGAACACACAGGTTCTACCCAGGCTCTGTATTGTCATTGCCAGAGAATCCAGCTGGTCACGGAGATCAATAGATTTACCATGCATGACGTCGTTGGTACCCACGTGGATAATCAGTGTGTGAGCTGAGGGGTGGAGATCAATGAGCACTGGGATTAGTTCTGAGATGTCTCAAACATTACTGCCTGGGAGGCAGAAAGTGACAGCACCTGGGAGTTCGACATGTCTTACAATGGAGTCGCCAATGATCAGCACTTCAGGTTGACCATTCATGCAGCCCCCCCCCGTAAACAGAGTTTGGGATGAAGAAAAATCTGACTGCAGTGCTAGCCACACCAGCTAGGGCAGCGTCTGGAGCAGCAGTTTAATGCGATTCACCTGGGCAGGAAGACTGCAGCGAATCATCACAGGTGATGTCATCATCGCTGGCCACAGCAGTGTCCAGAGGTGCGTTGTGCTGATGAGAGGAAAGCTGAAGGCCGGCAGGAGAGATCCCGGAGTTGAAGACAGCAGGAGGAGAGCAGTGCCGACGGCGCTTCCCGCTGGACACAGGGGACGTCGGGGAAAACCGTCTCTTTCTCACCGAGAAATGCACTCCAGAGCAACCGGCTACAGGCTGCTCCAAACAATCCGGACAGACAGTCGACGCACCTGTGGAAGCTAACTCTGTTAGCCCTTCAAGTGGAGCAAACTGGTTGTACAGCAGAAACGGGTCATCATCCACGACTGGGGAGAACAGGGGGAGCGATACCCTTCTTCCTTTACCCTGTTTTACTACATACGACCAAGGAAGAGGAAGCGCAGTAGAAGAGGGGTTTTCCAGGAGATCCAACCGGGAGATGAGCAGAGCTTTTTGCTGGATGATGTCGTTCAGGAGGCACTCGATAGTACGGAGACCACACCTGAGACTGGATAACTCCGTTTCCACTGTGGTGAGTGTAGACATCTTGTAAGATAGCTTTTCATTCTCACTGTATAAAACAGTGTACACGACGGTCCAATAGCTATCCTAGCCACCAGGCTAAAGGCAAGCCTAGCTAGGTTAGCATTAGCCGGTAGCGTTTAGCTGTAGCTATGACAACAACAAGCCCCGCTTGTTTAAACTTTAGATCACGACAAGTCAGTCACATAAAACCAACAGCATAAGTGATAAAAGCAATACAGTCACAATGATCAGTTAAGATCAATGGCTAAAAATGTTTTTTTTTAATTACGTAAAAGAAAACGGCCAAGAAAGTTTGGAATTTAAACAATACCATACTGGTAATGAGCAAATAGTTGTTTATTCAATTAATGCATGGAGCTGTTCCATCTTATTTCATTTGATACTAACTACTCAGTTCATACAGATTTCAAGTATTCAAATATCAATGATGAATATTGCATAAGGTTTAATAATCCACAGTTAATAGATCACCTTTTTGTTTTATATTCATGTCCAGACAGGAGTAATAGTTAGATCAGGGGTTCTCAAACTTTTTCATACCGCAACCCCATTTTATTTTGGAATTTTTACACACTCTAATTGGGTAATTTCAATATCAAAATAAAAGCACACGTTGTTGGAACTTGATCATGCATATTTATTAGCAAATAAAATTACAGCACAATGTCATTAATGAAATGAATGAATATTATCAAATGGAATTATTTCTGTACGTATACACATTTATAAAACGATCGAGGAATATTTAGCCAAAATATGTTGGCAGAACCTATTTGTTTTAATGCGTTCACGTGCACTTTTAAAAAATAAACAAAAACGAGACTTAATGGGAAGGGTGTGCTTGTACATTTGAACATAGTTCCTTGATACGTGGCTGCGTTGTGCTGAGAGAGGCGCAGATCCGTTTCTACTCTGAGGCGAGATCTGTATTTATTTTTTATTAATGTCGGAGCCGAGAATCCCGCTTCACAAAGGTATGTTGATGCAAACAGGACAAGCTTTCTCAGCGCAGCATTACACAGCACTGGGTAGTCGTTCCGGAATGATATCCAAAACTTTGCGAGGGCCTGTCCAGTGAACTTGACTTTCAGTAGCTCGTCACACGAAAGATCGATCAACGCCTCCTGCTCAGACAAAGGGTAACCTCGTTCCCAGTTGTATCTCCTCTGTGACAGAGGGAGGCCTGTTGCGAGCGTTATGGGCAATGAACGGATCTTGGATCCAGTTGTTCAAATTGTCCATGCTCTTTCTTTTGGGGAAATAATTCCAAAATTGATCAATGAGCCCTTCTATGTGGCTTAGAGCTGCCGCGATAACCGCATTACCGCGGTATCGCTGTTGCATCACGCCCACCGCAGAGTTAGGCTGAATACCGCATCACCGCTGTTTTTTATAATAATAATAAAGTAGCGCCCAGACGTTGGGCTTGCGGCTCTGCAGATATACCCTACTCGGTTCCAAGCGACCCTATTGGGTAGAAGTGGTACCAGAAAAGTCACGTGAAACACTGCATACCAGTGATTGGTCAGAAGAGAGACGCGTCACACGTTGGAGCCTCTGAACAAAAACAGAAAGCCGCCATCTTCACTGCCTCGCTAAGGATTCAGGATTTGTTTGCAACAGCACCAAGTGTAATAAACAAAAAAGGATGGATTCACTGTGTATTCTGCCTCATTTATTGATGAAACAAAACCGACATCAACCCAATTTACCACCGAGCGGAGAGTTTAGTGTCACAACAAGATCGCTGATGTGTTCAGCTTGTTGTTGTTATTAGCCTAATACTAACGCTAACGTCAGCAGATATACACGAGAGGTAACGTTAAACCCGGGTTGCTTGGTAGAATAGACACAATGAGAGGTAACGTTAGCTTTAGCAGAATAGACACGAGAGTCTGGTTAATGTTGTTATTGATTGATTGATTGATTGATTTAAACTGTGTTAAACTCTGGCTTGCTGCAAGCCCTCGGACATAGCTATGCCCACGGAGCTTTCAGTGTACACAAGCGGCCCCGCCAGCATCCCCACACGGAGACAAACGGAGTAGTACCTGCAGTGGAAAAGGAACGAAGTACCAGGTACCTAAAGCGGGTCGACTTGAGTAGGTACTATGCAGTGGAAAAGCGCCATTAGACTAGAGGCAGGCTATATGCTATAAAGAGTAGAAAAAAAAAATAAAAAATGCTTTCAAATAATTAAACATTTTTTGCGGTTATCGTCGCGGTACGAAATATTTAGCAAATTTGTGCGGTAAGGAAAAGATCAATACCGCGGCAGCTTTAATGTGGCTACAGATGATGGGCTTCAAATCACCGTTTTAAATTCAGGGTGCTTAGTTTCCAAGTGCAGCTGTAATTTACTTGGTTTAAAGTAGGGATGCCCCGATCGATCGGCCAGCGATCTGTATCGGCCGATATTCTCATATAAATATGAGATTGGTGAATTCCGATAATGTTTTATTTTCGCCGATCGTGAAAACTGATCGAAGACACGCGCGGAAAACATGATCCAATTCTCAGCGGAGTTCTCACTCGCTGACTTCTCTCTCAGGCACACAGCTGCTGCTGAAGCGCACTGCCCCTCCCCCTACCCCTCCCAGACCCCTACCCCATCATGTCAACAAGCTCCGGCAATAGTCGAGTGCATGAGACCTCCGTTAGCTAGGTAGCTAACGTTAGCTCACTGTTTAAACGAAATTACTTCACTTTAGTTTAATACTTGAGGCGTTGTCTAACGTTATCTAGCCGGCTAGCAGTAGCTACAGATAGCTCCTGTATAACATAATTGACATTATTAGTTTTTGCAGCTGTTGGCTAATTAGCTATCATGCTTCATAACTAGGGATGTCCGATATTATCGGCCTACCGATATTATCGGCCGATATCGGCATTAAAATGTGATATCAGAAAATATCGGTTTTCAAATCTTTTATTTTTATTTTTATTTTTTACATTTCTATAACCTTTATTTACCCAGGCAAGCAGGTAAGTACTAATTCTGATTTTATTTATTGTTAAAAGTATGCATAATGTTGTGTTAATTCCACAACAAGAGATATGTAATGTTAATTACCTGAAATTATTCCGTTTTGGGGGGGGGGACCCTGCATATATCGGTATCGGTTGAAATTAAGAGTTGGACAATATCGGTATATCGGTATCGGTAAAAAAGCCAATATCAAGCATCCCTATTCATAACTGAACACTGCGAACATCTTATACGTTTCAGACCCTGTTAGTCAAGTTGAACTATCGCTCTGACTGGGGACGCTGAGGGCATGCTGAATGTGATTTGACCAAAGTAGAGTATATACACAGACAGTGGAGCTGTTTGCAGATAGCGAGCATTTTGACTTGTTGCGTGGTGGCGATGTCTCGCAGATAATACAACTACAAGTATAATTATATAATATTATATTTTATAAAAAATAAAAAAAGTATTATAAATTTTTTTAATAATTATAAAACCGAAAACTATCGGTATCGGCAGTGTATCGGCCGATATGGCTCATAGACGGTCGATCGGTATCGGTGGCAAAAAATTTGATCGGGGCATCCCTAGTTTAAAGCTCTCGTTAGAAAGGATCTCGTAACACAAAATGCACTGTGGTCTCGGTCATATTCTTGGCCAGTCCAAGTAAATCCATATGCCAAGAATTTAGGATCATAACTTCTTTTACTCCGTTTCATAGTAGTTCTGGTATCGCTACTACTAAATTCTGCCTTTCTCTTGCCATCATTTGGAACACACGCACGTGACATGCCGCTTCTGACAACAACTTTATATGCTGGAAAGCCCCCCCCCCCCCCGGAAGTGCTTTAGTTACGAGACCGCGTCGATCACAAATATCTGAGTACACATTGACTCACAAAAGACCAGACGATATACCTGCGCAGGGCTGTCACGCACGCTCGCGCATGCACGTCGTGGCACTTTGCGCTCCTCTGACTCACAAAAGACCAGACGTGGCCTCAGTGATTATACCTGCGCAGGATGTATGATGTGTATTGAAATACTGTGCCTCCATTGATGCAGGGGCGACAGCGGCCAGGTGGAAAACTCGATCGGAGTTGGGCTCGCGGATTTTCGTTTGATCTTTTATTTAATTTTTTTTGCCAATGCGCGACCCCACTGTCACCTACCCGCGACCCCAATTTGGGTCGCAACCCATAGTTTGAAAACCGCTGAGTTAGATCTTTGTATGTGATTTATATGGCAATTAAATCGAATCAATGGTGTGCTTGTTTGTTTGGGGACCTACAGTTAATGTGCCTACCACGTGAAGGTGCATGCTCAATGGACAGCACAAAAACTATTTGTGTAGGTGGAGACTAGAGCTACCACAGATAGTAATAAGTTATAAGAGTAAGTAATCCATACCATATATATCCAATAGTTACCTTATATCCATACTTGGCTGAAAATAAACTTTGCTGCCTGTTGTGAATGTGTTTTCCCCTGTAGGCTAATTAAGTAGGCATACATTTTTGCAGTTGAGCAAACATTTGCAGTTGTGTAGTGTCAGGATGGAGGTAGGTAGGTGAGTTCCAATTGTTGTAGGCAATCACAGAGACGGAGAAGGTATACTCTTGAACAGGTTCGACTTTAATAGTAAAGAACACAAAGAGTAATACTAGGATACTATGCCAAAGGCAAAGGAACGAGAGAATAGATAATGGAGCTTAGTGGTGGTCCAGAACTGGAACCGGCCGCGTTATCTCCGAACGCCTATATTGAAGACCTGACGAATGACAAGCAGAGGAGAGGAATGTTAAATAGCCACCAAATACCAACATTCCACACACACCCCTGTGACAGCCAATCAGAAGCCAACCCCTAAGTGACAGCACTAAATGACAGGGAAAAACAAGTGACAGCAGTCAGGTGACAGATGACAGAGAAGGTGGGTGGTTCCCGACCGTAGTCAGGAACCAGAATCGTAACAGTGTAGGCTATATGTGCTGTGTTTTTATGTCTTCCATCGAGGACCACCTTGGAAATAAGTGTTTTAATTAATGCTTTTAGGTGATATCCTCAGGAATACAAATTGGTCAAGATAATTTGACCAAACTTTTTTATACATTCTTCTTTAAAATTATTTTTATAAATAATTTTTTTTTATCAAATCATAACGGCCCAAAGATGCGTCGGCCCACGGGGAAAATGTTTGTCTTGGGGACGTGTCCCTGTTTTATGGATAGGTTTATTATGTGTGTGATGACTGGGGTGATGGCGGCTGCTGAGTCTTGTCATGGCCAGTGGCCTTGTTAGGTTGGTGGGCACTCAGTTTTTTGAGTACCTCATCTGTTGTTACCAATTCAAGTTTGAAGTCGTCTTTGCGGACCCCTAGGTTTTTGTAGAAGGCTAGGATGTGTTCTACCCCAAAATGCCCTGAGTGGGAGGTAGTTTATTAACCAGTGTTGTGGCTATGTTTGTGAAGAATATGTTTAAGTATTTGTCTACATCCAGCTTGTCTGTGATGAGTGTTTTCTGTCTTTATGTTTATGTTTGTAAACCTGGTTTTTAGTTTTTTTCTGCAGCCTAGTTGGTTGTCGAGTAATTTCCAGGGTTTGTTTTTGTTTTCCTCAGTTTTGTCATTGATAATCTTTTTTTGCGGATTTGATCATGGTGTTTACATCATTTCTTAGTCTGTTTCTTTGTATTTTGAGTTCTTCCACGTGGGCTTGGAGAACCCTGTTTGAGCTTTTGGCAACCTTTGTCTGACTTTTATGAAGTTCAGAGCATTTTATGTCTGGTTTTCATAGCGGTCAGTATTTCAGAGTGCATCCATGATTCAGCACGATTTTTAACCCTGGTGGTTCTTAGGGGGCCATGTTGTTAACACTTTCAGCGCCACGCCTGGTTTTCCGTTTTACCGCTTGAATGCCACCATCGGCGCCAATGTTAACGTTAATATCGCCTAATCTATGTTTTAAATTATGGCTATGTGTCTAATCTGCCCATCGCATTATCAAAGACTATTTTCCAGTCAGTGCTGTGAAGGCAGAATGTTTTTTTATCGCGTCGTTGCCGTTTCAGAGCAGTTAGAAAAGCCCCCGTTTTGATATAAAAAACAGCTCATTCTGGAGCATTCTATGAAAATCGTCTTTTAGTGGAATATTCCACAACGTTGATATTTGTCGGCCTTTTTATTAATCGTTTTCAAATAAACGCTAGATGATCAATATTATAGGTGCACGCACGCACATTACGGCCGCGCACGGATAATCGCCTCGTTGATTTCCTCTCGGACTTTTACAGTGAAACCGAAAGAAGACATTTCACAAAACAGCTTATAACTTCATCAAACTTACTCTGATTATCCTACCACTGATAACATAGAGTCCTTACCTGACATCAGATGGTATCCAACTGGTATATTCCAATTCCTGATCACCATTCGAAAAAATCGATACGTGTATGGATCCAACGCGATACAGTAGAACTCCATGATCCGCGGGGATCTGAGGCTCCAGAATGAACTCTAGTAACCCCGGCTGGATCAGTGAACTGGAAAATGTGGAGTACCGGATTTTTTCCCCCATTCATTTTCATTGAGTCCATTCCAAAATCACTTATGTCATCTGGGAGACGACAGGGGGCGCTTTTTTCCACAGTGATCGTCGGCGCCCCTCGGCTATACTCGGGTAGGCTCGGGTGATGCAATAATTTTTCAGATCGCAAAAAAAAAAAAAATCCGAGAAATCTCGTGAGTGGCTAGCAACCACCTATAAAAAACACGAGAAATCTCGTGAGTGGCACTGAAAGAGTTAAGTATTGTTGTGAATTTGGTTTTGAATCCAAGCCATGTTTCTTCAACTTGTGTACCACTGAGCTCATCTGAGCAGTCCAGGCTCTCCAGTTCTTGGTTAAAGGCCTCTCTAGAGTAGGTTTTGAGGTCCCTAGATGTGACTGTTTTGTGACAGCCGGCCTTTTGTTTTAGCTTTTTGCGGGTACAGAATATCATATACCGTAAATCCTCTAATAGTGGAGGGTATTCAAATAGAGGACGGGCCTCTTATAATGGCCGGGGGTTTGATACATGCAGACAAATACAGGCCGGCTTCCAATACAAAAAGGTTTTTAAATTTTTCGTGCCGTGATATAGAATGAGATAAACTCTTGCCAATGCAAATTAAGTGCTGCCTCTCTCTACCATTCCCGCTACACTGACTACATGAACGTTTCCCTCTCGTTGGCGTTAGCATTAGCGTTAGCTAACGTTGTCATAGCTAGATCTGTGGTGTCGGCTGGATGACGTTGGCTTCGTTTGCAAACATTAGTTAACGTTCGCTATCTATATGGCGTTGGCAGGCGTTGTCCAGTTGACATTACAGATCATGATGGCTCTGATAGTGTTAGCTAAAGCTATTGCCTGCATGTTATCAACCCGCAACCTATAGACAGTTCCAACTTCAGTGTGTGAATTACGTTAACCCTTTAATCGCCGTTGACGCTTTTCAGCGTCATTCCCCGCCATGCTTATTCTGCCGATGACGCTGTACAGCGTCATTGATATCAATATTTCAAAAATCTGTGATCGAAATCATATTTCTCCCCCGGAGACATTATATGTACTGGTGAACCCCAGTCAACTCTCTAACGGTTCAAGAGCGCCATCTGGTGGCCGGTCGGCAGATCGCCCAGGGCATAAACAGGGAAGTGACGCTGGTGCTCATTTCAATTTGGTCCGATCACTCGCTATAGGTCCCGGGACTTGAGCTCGACACAATGGATATCGATCCGTTGCCAATAACTCGATAAACAACATGATTTGGACGTATATACTATTATACAACCTGGAAATGGATCGGGTATTTCTATATCCCATAATAGAAAAAATTCTGTTCCACGCTCATCTCCCAACGGCGCGAGGAAGCTACGGTGAGTTTCAGCGTTATTTTGTAATGTCTTCTATACTAACTGCTCCAATGATCATATTACCCACACTAGATGAATGATATACGTAACGTTGCCCACGGAATTATAAACGACCCCCCGCCCATCTGGTCAACATCAGATGATACGTAGTAACTTCTAGAACCACGTCCAGTTGAAATTTTTTATCTCGCGCCGATTGCTATCAAACTGTATTTCATCATCAATATAATGCATTTGGAGCTATAAATCACGTTCTGGAGAAAGCTGCAGAAAACGATAAAAACATACTTATACTTTAGACCGTATTTTAGTATGAATATGTGAATGAAAAAGTATAACGTTGCTACACCCTGAACAATAGATATAGGACTTTGAATGGGCCATGGTAATGTCAATTTAGCAATAAAATTTAAAAAGTTATAGCCCTGCAAAGAAGGGGAACTTCTCCATGTTAAATAGGGCTGGCGAGGGATGGTAAATTATGAATTTAAAGTGGAGATGAAGCAGTGAGCAATGTGATCCTAGTTTGTTTGTTGTGTACCTTGTGTAAGACAGGGTTCTATAATCAAATGTGAAATCTATCTTATTTGTCTGAAAAATATAATATAATATCCCTGTTTTCAACATGGGCGCCGCCATTTTGTTGCTGACGTCATGGCTGACGTCATACCGTGGCTTGGGTGTATACACTCTGGTTAGCTGCCTATATTGAATGGGTCAGTCAGCAGATAAAATGTTGCCTACAAAACAACGGGACCGCGGTGGTTCTGTTTGTATTGCTCCTGGCTGTTCAAACTAATTTTACCATGTGAGAGAGAGGAAAGTTGGTTAATTTCCACAAACTACCAGTGAAAAAAACAGTGTTGTTGACATGTTGGCTCGGGCTGCCTGCACCCAGACGGCGCGACCAGCCTGTTGGACAGGGAAGGAGGATCTGCAGCGAACACTTCATTGCCTCGGATTATGTTGTTGGGGTGGGATGTTTGTCCAGAAGACCACTAATCAGCTGAAGCCGGACGCGGTTCCCTCGGTCTTCGACAGACAGACCGGCGTTAGCTCTCGGGGCCCGGCGTTAGCTCTCGCTAGCTAGCGTTAGCAACCGGAGCGTCGCGGAGCATTCAGCCTGCTGGCTACACAGCTTGTGTAGCCAGCAGGCTGAATGCTCCGCGACGCTGGTTGAAGTGGGTCTAGGTAGCCAGCAGGCTGAATGCTCCGCGACGCTGGTTGAAGTGGGTCTAGGTAGCCAGCAGGCTGAATGCTCCGCGACGCTGGTTGAAGTGGGTCTAGGTAGCCAGCAGGCTGAATGCTCCGCGACGCTCCGGTTGCTAACGCTAGCTAGCGAGAGCTAACGCCTGGCCCCGGCTGGTGCCAACTAGCTAGCGATCGCTCCCGAGAGCTAACGCCGGTCTGTCTGTCGAAGACCGAGGGAACCGCGTCCGGCTTCAGCTGATTAGTGGTCTTCTGGACAAACATCCCACCCCAACAACATAATCCGAGGCAATGAAGTGTTCGCTGCAGATCCTCCTTCCCTGTCCAACAGGCTGGTCGCGCCGTCTGGGTGCAGGCAGCCCGAGCCAACATGTCAACAACACTGTTTTTTTCACTGGTAGTTTGTGGAAATTAACCAACTTTCCTCTCTCTCACATGGTAAAATTAGTTTGAACAGCCAGGAGCAATACAAACAGAACCACCGCGGTCCCGTTGTTTTGTAGGCAACATTTTATTTGCTGACTGACCCATTCAATATAGGCAGCTAACCAGAGTGTATACACCCAAGCCACGGTATGACGTCAGCAACAAAATGGCCGCGCCCATAATGCTAAATGCTTCAGAAATGTACACAACAAATCCTTTTTTTCTTAGAAACTGCTTATTTTTATAACGTGACTTCTTCTGTGGCTTATCTAAATACTAATGTGATGCTATGAATATGTATTTATCGCACTGCTTCATCTTCCCTTTAACCCCGGCGATCAAAGGGTTAATCCACCACAGTTTCACAATTACTCAACTGCACTCAATAGTATTTAAATACCAATGTTAGTCTAAATAAATGTAGACAGACAATGTACCATGAGTGTCATTTTTAGAAATGAAGGCCTGCCTCTTATATAAGCATCTCTCTAATAAAGGCCTGGTGCTCTTTGCAGCTGAGGTAAATACAAGACCCGTCCTATATTAGAGGATTTACGGTAATGATCAGTCCAAGTGACTCAAAGCTGTTTCTGAGTGCGAGAGGGGGAGAGCGTATGCTGGAAGAGTGTCTGTTTCGCTTACTCTGCCTATTCTCCTGGACCTTAATCCATGGTTCGGTGCGCTGGCTAGGGGTGGGAATCACCAGTTTCATCATGATACGATATGATATCGATTCTTTGGACAACGATACGATATTTGCCGATATCACAAAGTCTCTCACGATACAATACGATACGATTAGATTCAGGTGCCTGCGATCGATATGAGATGATATCAGGGTACAAATTAGTCACACGCCGACCGCCACAGGCTTGTAGATTTAATGTTTGGCCGTCATAAATTAAGGCCTGGGCGCCATCTGGCGGCCAACAAAATCCACTGCATGCGTCGGCTAGAGCTGCCGCGATCGCTGTTGCATCACGCTCACCGCAGAGTTAGGCTGAATACCGCGTCACCGCTGTTTTTTATCATAATAATAAAGTTGGCTTGCGGCTCTGCAGATATACCCTACTCGGTTCCAAGCGACCCTATTGGTCCAGCCTGGCTCTGCGGCTCTGCAGATACCCCCTACTCGACGCGTCACACTTTGTAGCCTCTGAACAGAACGCCGCGCCGCCATCTTTACTGCCTCGCTAAGGATGCATTTCATTCAGGATTTGTTTGCGACAGAACCAAGTGCAATAAACAAAAAAGAATGGATTCACTGTGTATTCTGCCTTATTTATTGATGAAACAACCGACATCAACCCAATTTACCACGAGCGGAGAGTTTAGTGTCACAACAAGATCGCTGATGTGTTAAGTTTGTTGTTGTTATTAGCCTAATACTACAGTCAGCCGATATAGAGAGGTAACGTTAAACCCGGGTTTGCTTGGTAGAATACACAATGAGAGGTAACGTTAGCGTTGGCAGAATAGACGCAACGAGAGTCTGGTTAATGTTGTTATTGATTGATTGATTGAAACTGTGTTAAACTCTGGCTTGCTGCAAGCCCTCGGACATCTATGCCCACGGAGCGCTGCACAGATGTCCGCCAGGGTGGCAGCCACACATAATAATAATAATAATAGATTGGATTTGTAATGCACTTTTTGTTCACTGGGATCCCAAAGTGCTACACTACATGGTTAAAACAGTTAAAAAATAGAAATAAAATGTGTGTCCCGACCCCACTTCTATGTTTCAATAAATTATTTGCATTTAAAACTATTAACACTGACTCATTCCTTCAGTTCACTCAAAATTATGCTAATATTCCTTATGTTGTTTATGATATTAATTGAAAATAGCATATGAGAGTATTATATGTAATAATAACACATGGCGATATACTAAAAAGCTATTTATAATTTTTGGCTAGTAAAAAATCTGCCCGGCTGGTACTTTTAAAAATCTACCAGCCAAATGGCTGGTGAGTCAAAAAGTTAAGTTTGTTCCCTGGATGATATCATATGCCCATTTAACACAATCGGTAACATTTAGATCAACAAAAAAAAGGTAATGAAAATATCATTTGACATTTGTATTTTTGAGCTCTTCCAGACATTTAAAGGAAAATCAATCTATTGTTTTTAATACAAATAGACCTCCTGTTCACTGTAAAGTGCCACGTTTTTATATATTGAGCTTTAAACTTTAAGCTACATTTTTTGGAACTCAAAACTCACAACCTCCCTCTCCCAAACCGTTCCTACAACAATTTGTTGATGTTGCATGATCATGTATAGGCCTACATTTATTATGTATTATATTGTTTATGTTTAAATAACATTTAAACATCAAACTCCTCTGACCTCATCTTGTCTTTCCAAAGACGTGCGCACACACACACACACACAGAAAGGGAGAATGCTATGCTGTAACATCTACACACACGGAGCTACTGCTGTTGTTCTTGGGCAGATATGAGACTCGCCACAGGATTTTCAAAATAAGAGTATCGATATGAATCGATCGTATTACATCGCATCGATCCGATTCGATTGTTGATAATTACATCGATGTATCGATCTGGATCGATGTATCGTCCCACCCCTAGCGCTGGCAGGGCTTGACATTAACCATTCTTTTGACAATGATTCGGACAAGTGGCTCAGATATTTTACTTGCCCGAAAGCTAAACTTACTTGTCCGAAATGGAGCCTACTTGTGAAAATAAAGGCGTATTAAAAAAAAACGACAAATAGATTTGGACAATTATTATGATTTAAAAACTTAAGTGGGGTATACTGTCTGATCAGTCCTCCAGCTCATCTTCACTCCCCATCAGCACCAGCTCATCTTCCTCATCTCCTCTCGCTAAAAACCCTGGTCTACGCCTATAGTTGTATAGTTGTTATTACGGTATATTTGTTATTGCCATAAAAAACACCATTCAAATGATTAGGAAATAAATAATTATATTTTTATTTGAAATAATAATACATTTTTAACAATAAGCGCATTAGATCAACGGGTGTAACAACAAAACAACCAAAACAATAACAATATTGAAACACTTTTCTTATATTATTGTCAGAGTAATACTGTCAGTGTGAGAGAGAGTGATGAATGAGAGAGAGAGAGAGCAAGCATCAAATATCAGTATCAGTTGCCTCAGTCTTTGTATCTGTAGAGGGAGAAAATAAATGTACTTACTTTAGTCAAAAGGCTCCCAGGTGGAAAGCTTTCACAATCATTATGATATATATATATTGTTAGTGTTAATGATGTCTTGTAGATTATTATGGATATTTTCAACTATATTCTTTTAAGGACTGATGGGATAGTTTATGAAGTCATAAAACATGTAGTGAAAAGTACAGAAATCCAAACTGGCATTTTTGGTGGCAGCATAGTCATATTACAAGTGTAACAACAATTTTTCCTTTCCAATGTCCTGCTTTCTCTTGCCCGTTACTTCACAGGTATGATAGGGAGTGATCTTACGCATTAGACACAGCAATGATGGATGTCCAGTCGTGATTCCAGGTTTTGGGGTGTTTATTGCTGAAGTTGCAGTTGTACATTAAATGTATTGCCAGAGTGGGTTCTGTAGGAATTATATAGTATTCTATATTTTTTGGTATTTCTTGGCTTCTGGTTTCTGAGCTGCTGAGCTTCTGTTACTGAGCTACTGTTACTGAGCTACTGTTACTGAGCTACTGGTAAGAACGGTGTGCTCCTCACTACCTGTGTCCTGGTTGATTACAGCACATGTGACCCTAAATACCTAACCAGTGCTGTCAAATCTAAAACCCGCCACCAGGTGTCCAATAATAATATTACAAATATTAAAATAATATGCCACCATCAAAATGGCTCCTACACACCGGCCCCTAATTGTCTAAAGTGTAATGACAATTAATACTAAAATCATATTCAGGGAGCTATATTCAAATGTACAATTTTCACATATTTTTTTTTTCTTTTTTTTTTACAATTTCATTGCCAATTTCTGAATAAAATACATAAAATAAAAAATCTTCTTCAAACTTAGGTACTAAAAGCCTGTTCCTGTAGGCATGTGGTACATGCTGAAAGCCTGTTCCTGTAGGCATGTTGTACATGTTGAAAGCCTATTCCTGTAGGCGTTACTCCGCTTCTTTACACTTCAGTCTCTTGGAGCAGACATATCGTCGTTATTGGTCTGGTCCTCTGATCCATCTTTTGCAGCTTAACACTTTGAGCGCCGGAGGTTAATTCCCATTTAGTCCCTTGAATGCCACCATCCGCGCCAATGTTAACGTTAATATCGCCTAATCTATGTTTTAAATTATGGCTATGTGTCTAATCTGCCCGTCGCTTATCAAATAATCATTTTCCAGTCAATGTTGTCAAGGCAGATTGGTTTTTTATCGCTTCATTTCCGCTTGATAGCATTTTGAAAAGCACCCGTTTTCAGGTGAAAAACAACACATTCTATGATAATCGCCTTTTACTAGAATATTCCAGAACGTTGATATTTGTGGGCCTATTTATGAATCGTTTTCAAATAAACGCTAGATGATCTATAGTATATGTGCACGCACGCACGTTCGAGCCGCGCGCTGATAATAGCTGCTCTCATTTCCTCATGGCTTTTACAGTGAAAACAGCTAGAGCACATATCACAAAAAAGCTTATATCTCTGTGAAAACGAGTCTGATTATCCTAACACTGATAACATAGATTCCTTACCTGACATCAGATGGTATCCAAATGGTATATTCCAATTCCTGATCACCATTCGAAAAAATCGATAAGTGTATAGATCCAATGTGTATACAGTATAACACATGATCCGCGCGGCTCAGAGGCTCCAGGATGAACTCTGGTAACCCCGCCTGCATCAGTGAAAAGTAAAATGTGGAGTCAGAAATCCGTTCTCCCATTCACTCTCATTGAGTCCATTCCAAAAACCTGGGAGACGATAGGGGACGCTTTTTTCAGATCTGAGCGGCGGCGGTCCCTGGATCTCCAACGGTAGGCTCGCGTGATGCAATATGATTTCAGATCGCTAATAAAAAATAAAAATAAAATTACGAGAATACTCGTGACGGTCGGGGCGTAAACCAGTCAAGCAGTCTGCAGTTGATGCTGAATCTGCAGGAGTTTCCTTTGTGCTCACATATCTCCATCATTATATGTCAGTAGCATCCCTTATAAAAGAGATCCTGTTTGCTACAAATGTTTGAAAACGTTTTTAGTTTCATTGTTTATGTACTTAAGCACTGTAGTGCTATCTAGAAAATGGATTTGTCCAGTGGTAGCTGCACTATCTTCTTTTGTACTTGTGCTTTCCTTCTTTCCTCTATCAGACCCCTCTGTGTTTGGTCAGATTGTCTTCTACTGGTTCATCCTCCACCGGATCCATTATCTCATACATAGCTTCCTTTTCTTCCTCCGTTTTGGATGCTTCCTTAGTTTCCTTGCTCTTAGTTGTTGGTTTCTCCTCTTTTCCAGACATTCTATCATATGTCTTTGTGGGGGTGTTCTTCTTTCCCCTCTCAGGGTGTTCTGTGGTTGGCTGGTCATCAACACAATCTACCACCTGAGAAGAAGCTTCATCTTCCTGTTTTTTGATGCTCTAGTCATCTTTATTTGCCCTTCTGTCTTCCTTTCGAGGAATTCCTTCTCTTTTTCCTGACTCAGAATCCCTGACAGGAGTGTCACTCTTTGTTGGTAGTTTGTCATCTTTTTTAGAAGTGTTATCATCCTTCTCAAATGTTCTGTCTTTCTTTCCTCTCTCAGACCCTTCATCAGTGGTCAGATAAACATCTATTGGCTTATCCTCCACAGAATTTACAATTTGATATGAATCACACACTTCTTCTGATACTTCTATCTTGGTTCTGCTCTTTCTCTTGTCCTTGTCTGTGCCGCCATATTTGTGCTTCCTCCTTTCCTTCTTATTGTCTCTGTGTTTTGTGTCAGAGGAGTCCTTGTGGTTGCATTTCCACTTCTCCTCAGGCTCCTTCTCTGCTTTCTTTTTTCCGTCCGCCACTACTCCTTTCTTCTTTGTCTTCTTGGGCTTGATGTCCTCTTCATCATCCTGTTTCCTTCTCTTGACTTTCTTCTTGTGGTTTTCAGTCTTGATTTTCTTAGGTTTGAAAGGTAAGTTTAGACAGTAATGTCCAGCTTTAATTCTTGCAGAGTGGTTTACAATATCAAGGAATTTGACCTTCTCTTGACATTTCCTCTGTTTCTTTACTGGCGCTTTCACTGAAATCCTGATTGTACTGTTTGACAAGTAACTCCTCTGTGTTTAGAATAGATATTCTATTGACAGCAGCAGCAGGGCAGCCATTCTCATCCCTGATGGTGTTGTCTCCTCTTAAGGGACCATAGATGACCCACCCCAATAGGGTCCTCGCAGCGTATGGTCCATCCGCCTGGCTATTGACCAGTGTTAATTTTGGCAGCTATTTTCATTTGAGTTTTAGTCTTATTCATGTGGCAAGTGCTCCTTTTTTTCGTTTTCATCATATTTAGTCATTTTCATTTATTTTTCGTTTAGTCAGTTTTAGTCAACTAAATGTCTGAGCATTTTAGTCAGTTTTTGTCTCAATTTTGTCTTTTTTGTTTTCGTCTAGATTTATTCGACGAAAACGGATGACATTTTTGTCTATTTTTAGTCAATGGAAAAAAACTTGTCAGAAATAGTCAACATGGAACATATTCTGATTTAAATTGCCTATTTATTTTTTAACCTAGGGGAATCTGAGTCGGTGGCACAAGTAATACACAGGAAGGGTTCACTCACTGTCGAGTGTCGATCTGTGAATGGAGAAATAACTTAATAAGACAGTCACATTATCTTTCTTTGCCTTGCTCACCTGGCAGCGATTTATTTGAATGATGAATATTAAATAACAGTGTCGTCGTCAGCACTGGCAGCCAGTAACGGTAAGTAACAACATTAACTAACAGGATACTGTCGTAAACAAACACACAGTAGTACAGTAGTAGTTGAACTTGAGTAGATAATAGTACACACAGTAGCAATCTGATTGCAATCTGCTTGCATAAACATATAAAATGATAAATCACAATCTTAGGTCAGTGTTAGAGTGCCACATGGAAGATGTCTGGTTAGTGGGCTAGTGGTTAGAGGTGGTCTAGGTCTGGTATGGCCTCTATTAACCAGACCTAGACCACCTGACTCTCTAACCCCCTAACCAGACCTAGTAGACGTCCACCTCTAACCCCTAAGTTAGGGTTGGTGATGATGGTCAGTGCTGCTGCCTGCATAAAAACATTATATAAAATCACATTCTGAAGGTCATTGTTAAAGTGCCACATGGAAGAGGTCTGGTTAGTGGTTAGAGCGAGGTGGTCTAGGCATGGTTAGGGTAACGTAGGGGTTAGAGTTAGAGGTGGTCTAGGTCTGGTTAGGGGTTAGAGTAGAGGTGGTCTAGGTCTGGTTATGGCCTCTATTAAGCAGACCTAGACCACCTGACTCTAACCCCTAACCAGACCTAGACCACCTCCACCTCTAACCCCTAAGTTAGGGTTGGTGATGGTCAGTGCTGCTGCCTGCATAAAACATTATATAAAATCACATTCTGAGGTCAGTGTTAAAGTGCCACATGGAAGAGGTCTGGTTAGTGGTTAGAGCGAGGTGGTCTAGGCATGGTTAGGGTAACTTAGGGGTTAGAGTTAGAGGTGGTCTAGGTCTGGTTAGCGGTTAGAGTAGAGGTGGTCTAGGTCTGGTTATGGCCTCTATTAACCAGACCTAGACCACCTGACTCTAACCCCTAACCAGACCTAGACCACCTCCACCTCTAACCCCTAAGTTAGGGTTGGTGATGGTCAGTGCTGCTGCCTGCATTCACAATTGACTATTTAGACTTGTTCTTGTTCATCTTGAGAAAAGCACTTTTTTCCAATATGTCTCTTGCTCTGTTGCGGCGGCCATTTGAGAGGTAACCAGTTACACTGAAGACACGTTCGGCAAAGGCTTGGGATGCTGGCATCGCCAGGAGATCCAAGGCCAGAGGTTTCAGATGTGGAAACACCATAGGACTCTGAGAAATCCAGAACTCGATAGCAGATTCCTCAACGTCTGTGTTAGCACTAGCAGCCTGGTGGTTGGACAGCCCTTCTTTGTATTTCAGAATCTCCTGTCTAATGTTAGTGGTCTTGGGCGTCTTTGGCCTTGCTGGACGACTGGCACTGAAAAACTTGAACCTAGGCCGCTTTGCCAAGTGTGTCTCTCCTGCTGAAGCCACGTTTTCCAGTTCCTCCTCATCATCATCGGTCACCTGCTCCACTCGCACTTCCACTCTTCGTGGCATGCTGTGAGCAATGTAGTCTTCTGCCTTTCGTAGAAGATCCTGCATTCCCTCGTCTTCATTCTCAATAAGGGTCTCAGCTGATACATGGGGGTCAACAAAACATGCTGCTGCAGCAAGAGGAGAGAACTTGACGGCTGTGACGTCAAGGAAAACGCTGAAACGATTGTGCATGTTGAAAAGCATCTTCTGTGCCAGTGAAGCTGCCTCTCTGTAGGTTCTAGCATGAGTTACATTGAATTCAGACAGATGGCGTCTGAGATCCAAAAGAGCAGGCACAACGAGGGAAAGGGATTGGGTGTCACTTTGCAGCATCTTTGTGTGCTCAGCAAATGGCAGTAGAAGGTCTCGCAGCATGGCAATCTTCTGCCACTCACTGGGCTGCAGGCTGTCCCAGCTCATGGATTCCGCTACTGCTGTGACGTGGTCCTTGAGTTGAAGACAACGCGCAATCATGGCGTGACAACTGGACCATCTGGTGAGACAGTCTTTGATGAGGATGAGACCAGACCTCTGCAGCAAGCGCTCTGTGGCGACAGATGATTTGCGGAACTGGTTGACCAGGTGTCTTGTTTTGTCCAGCAGTCTTCGGATTGAGGGTTCCTTGTTCAGCAGCATGTTTACTACAAGCTGGAGGGTGTGCACAACGCATGGGGTCCTCTCCATTGCTCCATAGGCATAGTCGTACTCGTCCCTACATGATGGAGATAAGAAAAAATACAAATGCATAGTTTAATGATCCATTTATACTTTTTAACTTATTTTATAGTTACGTTGCAGTAAAATCATTATGCCTCGTTCCCTGAGGAGCGACAGTAATCCACTCCGGTCTCCGGTGGGAGCTAACGTATTAGCCGTATTAGACTGTGAGCTCTGATCAATGGCTGACATTCAGGAAGTAAAAGCACTGCAAGACGCTCCAACGTGTGACGCGTATCTCTTCTGACCAATCAGTGGTCTGCAGTGTTTCATGTGACTTTTCTGGTACCCAATAGGGTCGCTTGGAACCTCGACAGAGAAGTAGGGTATATCTGCAGAGCCGCAAGCCCAACGAGAGCAGGGTACTTTATTATTATTATTATAAAAAACAGCGGTATTCAGCCCAACTCTGCGGTGGGCATGATGTAACAGCGATACCGCGGTAATACCGATACCGCGGCAGCTCTAGCTGTAGTATCTTCTTGGGTTTCTTCACATCTGCAATCTAAGACAGGAATAAAGGAATAAATAAAGTCAGAAGTCAGAACAGAATATGCAACTTCTGAAAAGTCTAACTCTTTCCACTAGGGATGCCCCGATCACGTTTTTTGCCACCGATCACCGATCGTCGTGAGCCATATCGGCCGATACCGATCCGATACCGATCGTTTTTGATTAAAAAGAAATTAAAAATTATTTTATATATATATATATTTTTTTTTAAATAAAATATATATATTATATAATTAGACTTGTACTTGTATTATCTGCGAGACATCGCCACCACGCAACAAGTCAAAATGCTCGCTATCTGCAAACAGCTCCACTGTCTGTGTGTACTCTAGTAGCCTCCAGCTACCAAAAAGGATTCTCCGGCGCTGCAGCGGGACCCTATTGGTAACGTTATGCTTTGGTCATTTAACATTCAGCAAGCCCTCAGCTCGAATACGCATTCAATCAATGTTATAAGACATTGATATCAGGAGCTATCTGTAGCTACTGCTAGCCGGCTAGATGACGTTAAGACAACTATTTAGTTCAATCGGACATTTCGTTTTGAACAGTGAATTAACGTCAGCTAACGCGAGCTAACGGAGGTATCAACATGCACTACAAGACTTGCTGGAGCATTTGTTGATATCAGGAGCTATCGGTAGCTAGCCGGCTAAATACCGTTAGACAATGCCTACTAAAAGTGAATAGTTGACTGGGTAATTTTGTTTAAACAGTAACGATAGCTAGGTAGCTAACGTTAGCTCAGGTCGAATGCACTGATTCTAGACTCAGCAGAGGTGTTTACAAACTCTACACGGGTACGGGCGGGGCTAGGGAGGAGGAGCAGTTTGCAGGTCCTGTGCGTCTGAGACAAGCGAGTGAGATATCCACTTGATCAGTTTCCGCGATCGGCGAATATGACTAATTATCGGAATTCCCCGATCGCATATTTATACTAATTATCGGCCGATAACGATCGGTGGCCGATCGATCGGGGCATCCCTACTTTCCACTATAGGTCAGAGGTTACGTAGGTAGTAGTACCTGGGCTGGGAGGAGGGACTGTATATTCTAGGGTGACCAATGACCATATTGTGATTTCCAAAAAAGAGGACGGTGCCCACAGCCTCAACTCAAGATACTTAAAGTTGACTCAAAGATGCCTTATAATTTTAATATATTTAAACTTTTAAAGTATGCCTGCTCAGTCCTGAGTCCTCTATGGATATAAAATTATTATTTATTTATATAACAATTATAAATTATATCTCTATAACCAAAGTTACTCAACATGCTTTATTATGCCTAGTAATCTGACAAATCTCAAGAAAATAATTTAAAAAGCAACCTATAAATAACAATAGCTCTTTTCTTTCAAGCCTTACTAAATATGAATTCATGTTCTAAATCAGTGGTGCCCAACCAGTCGATCGCGATCGACAGGTAGATCGCGGGCTGATTTCAAGTAGATCTTGATTAATAAAATTAGATTATAAAAAAATAAAAAATAATTTAATTTTTTTTTGCTAAATCAACTCTGCCTCTCCTTGTTAACTACAACAAGCAATGCTGTTTGTTATTTAAGATGAGGTCGGACTCGGCACTGACAGATTTGTGTTCATTATGCTGCTTTTATAAAGCCTCAAATGACGGCTTACAATATACAATTTTGGCTGGTAGCTCTCGGCTAGGTGGTACATTAAAAAGTAGATCTTGGTTCAAAAAAGGTTGGGCACCCCTGTTCTAAATAATACCTCTTTCTGTATAAAAAAAATGCACCTTTAAAAAAATATAGCTTCGTATCTTTTCAATGTAATGTAAATTATAACAGTGACCTCAGTCACAAAGATACGAATTAATAAAGTACAGTCACAGACAGTACGTTAGCTAGGTGTCACGTGGGCACTAGTACATCTACTAACTAGCAAGTTACAACAGACGGGCTAATTGTTGTCATTCTTTTGCCTATCAATTGTTTTTAAGCTCAATAAACTCTGACCGGAATTTCTCTCATTTGACCGGTAGATTGAAATCTACCGGACACTGAGGCCGGCAACAATTTTTTCTAACGGAAACCCTGTGATATATACTAGTCCATACAAATTCACTCATATGGTGCACTGCTAAAAGCATTTTTACATTTAGTCACAGGATGTACGTTAGCTAGGTTTAAGCGTACTTATACTTCGTGAGCCAACCCCGGGCCCTGTGAGCAGTCACGTGGCTACTGGCTAGCGTTAGCATCAGGGGGCTAGCTAGTAGCTAGCAAGCAAGTTACAACTTACAACAGACAGGCTAATCCACCACAAATTCACTCAGTCATCATATGGTGCTAATGCATTTTTACATTTACCTGGATTTCCTTGTGGAATGTCTTTAGATGGCGTTTGAGATTAGTGGTGTTTTTTCCCTTCATCCGATGACCACATTTCTCCCCGGCCTGAGCGGCAGGGCTCCAGACTAACTTTTTTCACCACCGTCCCAGAACCGTCCCGAAATACAATCTTAACCGTCCCAAAGTGAATGTAACCGTCCCAAAAATCAAATGTCGTTTCTTTACTTTGGTTTTGTCGTCTATAGTTGTTATTGCCATAAGAAACACCATTCAGAGAAGGGGAGAATAAATTGATTTAGTCAAAAGGCTCCCAGGTGGAAAGATTTCACAAGAATAATTATGATTAAAAATAAATAAATATATATATATATATAAAAAAAAAAGTGTTTAACAAGGTGCTAGTATAGGGATATTTGGTCACGGTGCTGTTATAGTCAACCAATTGGAGCCATGTTGATTATTCCTTCCATAGGAAAATATATTTAAATGTATTTGTATTTTATTTCGTTTTAGTTTTTTTTGTTATTACAAATGTGTGTGTTTATGGTTGAAAATGTTAGAGATAAATAAAGATCAAATCAAATCTAACTGAATAAGTTATCCCTCTCTAACAAGAAAGAAAAACGTAGTTTAGCTTTAAACTATATAATGTCATTGCGTCCAGAGATTCCACCTTTGATAACTAAAGTAATGACACTTGACTAGTAATGAAACATGTCCCTTAGATCGCGCTGTCCTCCTGGTCGATATTGATAACTGCTGCTAAAATAAAATAAAATAAGTCCTGAGTCGAGACTCCGTTCTGCTGTTCCCAACGAATCCCAACAATAGTATGCAACTGCAGAGCCGCAGAGCCAGGGGCGCTTTTAGGTCCGGTCACAGGCCCGCTCAACAGCGCCCCCCACACAACGGCTGAATTGCCAATGGCTGAATTGGAGTATTGCACTGTGCAATACTCCAATTCAGCCGTTGGGTGGGGGGCGCTGTTGAGCGGGCCTGTGACCGGACCTAAAAGCGCCCCTGGCTCTGCGGCTGCATGCTATTCGCAAATACAGCATGAGCCAGCTCCCGCTGCAGCTGTCGTTATCAGAACACTACACACATATCATAATGTTTACAGCAAACTGTAGTTGATCACCAGGTATGTTTTATTAACGTAGAATAATTCATATATATATATGCGCGCACTGACAGTCGGCTAATTGACATTTCATGTGAAAAAAATTAAATCCTCTCCGTCCCTGTTTGCGTCCCAAAAAAGATTTCTGTTCGTCCCAAATCAATATTTGATCGTCCCCGGGACGGCGGGACATCGTTAGTCTCGAGCCCTGCTGAGCGGCCTCCTCGTGTTTCACTTTTTTCAACAATACATTCTGTCAGTCCTTCGAGCTCTATATATCTAAAGTATGCCCAGAGGTCTGGTCTTCGTTTTCTTCCAAGCCCACGGGATAATTGATCATGTTGCTCTTGGTTCGCGTTTGCGGTCGCCATTGTCTGACTGAGTGAGGGCCTGAGGCGGGGGGCGTCACTCAGCTGAGCAGCTATTTGATAATGCAGTAATGCCACCTACTGGTCTTTCTACCTCCGTGCTTGTGCTGTGTCAGGAAAGAATGAAAGCCCCACACGCCTGGTCACCTGCCTGCTGCAGAGACTCACGTCACAGCCGGAAACGGAAATACTGAAATAATCATTCGAAAAGTTATAATTATTTTGTCTCGTCTTGTTTTAGTCAACAATATCAACATACATGAAGAGTAATTTCGTCATGGTTTTTGTAAACATCTTTCGTCGTCAATTTAGTCAACAAAATTAACACTGCTATTGACCACCTCCCAGGGTTCCAGTACCTTTGAGGCGTTTGTGCCGATGAGGAGGTCAATGCCAGAGTCTATTTCAGGTATTGTGATATGGTTCAAATATGGCCATGGTGACTAGTCCTGTTGTTTTGGAATATTGTGTTGTGAAACTGGCATGGTTTTATGAGTGAACACATCAGGCAGGTTGAATGAAGTTGTTTGTGTCCATCCTAGCTATTTCCAGACCGGTAATATGGTAGCTGGTCTCAGGCTTCACTTGGTTCATGGTACGGAGAAGAATATTCGTTTTTTGTCCAGGAATGTTTAGCCTTCTCATTAAGCTTTCAGTGCAGAATGTAGATGTGCTTCCATGATCCAAGAATGCATACGTTTCCAATACCGTGTCCCCCTTGTGGCTCTTTACCTGTACTGGTACTATGGAGAAGAGGGAGGTTTCATCACTGGCCCCAATATGACCACAGGTGTGAGGTGAGACGACAGCATTGTCTCTTAATGATTCCTGTGCCATTTGTTCAATGTGGAGTATATCAGGATGTTTTTGTTTACATGTTAAACTACTTTTGCAGTCTCTGCTTAAGTGTCCTCTTCTCAAACAGCCAAAACAGACTCCCTTTTTTCCTTTAAGAAGTCTATCTTATCTCTGTGTTTTTTCTTCTTCATCTGTGGACACCGCTCCAATGTGTGATCACTTTTATTGCAGAACAGACAAGAATGATGAGAACTGATGAATACATTTCTTTGCACTCTATTTGACTCCACTGCTGTTTCCATGGGTGTTACTGTTGTTGCAAAACTGCTTCTTGGGCTTGACCTTTCTCTTGGTTTAATGATGGTTGAGGTTTTGACAGTTGAATTCTGTTAGCATCCTGGATGTTTCCAAAAAGCGCGTCAGACAGTATTTTCACCTGTCTCTCTATGAAATTGACCAGGTCTGCGAAAATAGCACGATGTCCAAGCTCCTGTAGCTCACATGCCATGTTCCTCCATCTTTCTCTGATCTTGTATGGTAGTTTCATAAGGATGGTCCTCATGTTTGACACAACATTCATCTCCTCCATATAGGCTAGATTTTCCATTGCTTTGCAACAGCCTCTGAGGAAGAGAGAGAATGCCTGCAATTCTTTCACATCCTCCTGCTTGATTGCTGCCCAAGCAAAGGCCTTGCCCTCTGATAGCCCTGTGATGGAGGCAGATGTTGGCAGCTGCGGACCAGGTTTTTTGGATGTCCTCTTGTGTATTGCTCTTGTAAAGTGTCACAGCCAACTAGTGACACTGGTTATTATGACATCCTGTTCTTATATATGATTATGAGGAATGTCTGTAGATTCTTCCTCCCACTTGTGTAAAACTGTGAGAACTATGGACTGTGGACTCCGGAACAGTAACTTGTGTACACTACAATATCTTGCGTGATCCTGGAGAATGGAAGCAATGGAATCAATGGAATCAATACAATAGGTTTATTGTATATATTTGTTTTAAATCTAGGCATATGTTACTATAGGTGTCTAGATGTGATATGTATTCTGGCTGGTAATGCCCAGTCAGAAAGGAATTGAGAAGAAACACGTTATGTGTAAACACATGTTAAGTGCCACAAGTCAACTAGTGACACTGGTTATTATGACATCCTGTTCTTATATATGATTGGAGCTATGTATATGACCTGTATACTCTTTATACACTTATAATGCAGGAAGTGTATTCACTTCACTTTGTATTCACAAGTGTACACAGGCCATTCTCTTCTGCCCAACATGCAGTAAGGAGTTACCCTTAAGAATGCCGCCTTAGAGACAGCTCCTGCCGGCTGCTCTGCACAATGAAAAACAGCAGGTTGGCACACATGTTAACCCTTGCCTGTCCTGCATAGAGTAGACGTATAACCAATGATTGGTACAAGTATGTGTATATATATGCATATACTGTATATACTATATATATATGTACTGTATTATACATGTATGTGTATCTGTATATATCTGTAGTATGTGTTGGGCTATGTACTATATACTCATGCAAGAAGTGTGAATTGCTTTCATTTCAATACTGTTTGGCCACTAAGGAATGTAAAGACAACCTTGGGGCCTCTTGTATCCTGTTAGTAACAGATAGGGATTTACCAACACAAGGTAATCTGTTACTTCTCCAGTAGATGTAACGACTAGAAGGGGAGGAGTCCATCCTTACTATGTATTGTACGTTGGTTGGCTAGTGAAATGACATCCCTGTGACATCACTGTTTTTAGACCAATAGAAATATGATGCCGGATCGATATAAAAATGACTGTTCCTCCTTCGAGAGCCAGAATTTCAGAGTTTTCCATGGCAGGCACAAGCCGTGTCAGGCTATTGCGATCTTAGAGATAGGATGTTTTGTTTTATATAATCTTTTAAGCTGTAATGGATATGTCCAATACAGTCCTTTTTTGTAACTTTCTAAATAAAGACAGCTTTTTATAATATCTTTTGAATCCTTGGACTGATTTCTGCCAGCAATGTGCCGCGATGCCAGCCGCCGCCCTGATTTCCTCTTGAGGGTGACTATAAATGTACTGTAACCTAATACAGATTAAATCAATTGACTGGTTAATGCTTTTCAGCTAAAAGATATATATTATATATATATATATATATGCTATGTACTGTATAAATACTATACATGGAAATGTTTGTTGTTTGCGGGTTCTGGTATCTCTGTGCCCGGGCTGTCAGGTCTGTGGGAAATCGATCGTCTAAATCACTGCAGGATTGGATGGTCGGTCCCGCTGGCGGACGGGCCTGTCGGATTGACGGAAGGTACTGGGGCGTGCAAACAATGATTACGTGTTAGTACGCTAATGTTACATTATTAACGGTGGTAATACTTATTAAAAGAGTATTAATACAACCAAGCTTTCAAATGAGCAGTATTACAAGCCCTTTTGTAAAATGATGATAATGATGATGATGATAATAATATTATTTTTATTATAGGCATATAAGAGTTCTCCTAGACATACATTCGGTTTATTACAAACAAGAAGAGATTAACAACTCTTCATACTTACATTTCATATCAACTGGAGATAACTAGACCAGTGACTTGAAGTAATCTTGACAGAAATAGTAATTGACTCGAGAACTTGGCGAGTTTAGCACCTCGTTGGGGGATATCGAGCGGCCACAGGCATATATCTTGAGTAGGTGATTGAGATATATAGAGACTACCTGTAGCATTTAACATGGCGTCCCTTGGGTTAGGGCTGAGATCGGTAAGATAACAGCCAAAATAAAATAGAAATATTGAAAAACGGAGAACCGAGCTTTAGAATACACCAGACAAAGGATATTGATCTGTATGGCCCTCGGTGGAAAGCAGTGGCAAATTAAAGGCATCTGCATAGTGGGGGCATTGCTGGTGGAGCGGTTGAGGCCGCAAAATTGGATTAAAGAAAAAGAAAGTAAAGAAAACCCTCTCTCTAAAATGTCTGGCAGTTTAGAGAGACATCAGCGCAGCCATACAGGCTGGCAGTGCCGGCTAATAAGCTGGTGCTAACTGGAGGCTACAGGAGGCTACATAGCCCTAGCCCACTGGAACACAGGCTAACTAGCCACAAGAGAATTGAAGGCTACGTGAGGCTGCCAAAACGGCGCCCACTGGAACACAGGCTAACTAGCCACAAGCTAATGAGCTGGCCCTAGCCAGATGAGAGCTAACTAGCTCCCCACAGGCTAACAAGCCAAGAGTGAACTGAATGCTAACTGGATGGCTACCTAGCCTGAGGCTACGTTAGGCTGCCAAAACGGCGCCCACTGGAACACAGGCTAACTAGCCACAAGTGAATTGAATGCTAACATGAGGCTGCCAAAACGGCGCCCACTGAAACACAGGCTAACTAGCCACAAGTGAATTGAAGGCTACGTGAGGCTGCCAAAACGGCGCCCACTGGAACACAGGCTAACTAGCCACAAGTGAATTGAAGGCTACGTGAGGCTGCCAAAACGGCGCCCACTGGAACACAGGCTAACTAGCCACAAGTGAATTGAAGGCTACGTGAGGCTGCCAAAACGGCGCCCACTGGAACACAGGCTAACTAGCCACAAGCTAATGAGCTGGCCCTAGCCAGACGAGAGCTAACTAGCTCACCATCGGCTAACAAGCCAGAGCTAACTGGAAATGAGCTGGCCCTAGCCAGACGAGAGCTAACTAGCTCACCATCGGCTAACAAGCCAGTGTTAACACAAATGAGCTGGCCCTAGCCAGACGAGAGCTAACTAGCTCACCATCGGCTAACGAGCCAGTGTTAACACAAATGAACTGGCCCTAGCCAGACAGGAGCTAACAACAGGCTAACAAGCCAGAGCTAACTAGCTCACAACAGGCTAACTAGCCAAGAGCTAACTAGCTCCCAACAGGCTAACAAAGCCAGGAGCTAATTGATGGCTAACTAGCCAAGAGCTAACTAGCTCACCACAGGCTAACAAAGCCAGGAGCTAATTGATGGCTAACTAGCCAAGAGCTAATTAGCTCCCAACAGGCTAACAAGCCAGTGCTAACAGAAGTGAACAGGATGTCTCACAATCATCCCCACATCACCGAGGACGAGGAATTACCCTCGGATGATGGATTGGGAGTTTCTACACCCAGCAGGAGGTTAGACTACCCAAGAGAACGGGGAACACACCCAGAGTCCCCTGAGACGCTTGCGGAAAGTGAGGAATTCACAGAACCAAGCAAATCACAATACCCAGAGCTGCCGGCTGTACAGCAGGCAGTAATTGGCACAGGAGAGAAACATTACTGCTGTGGCCAGTGTGGGAAGAGCTTCAAGACAAAGAAATGTCTTAAACAACACCACATGGTACACACACTAGAGAAACCTTACTGCTGTGACCAGTGTGGGAAGAGCTTCAAGAAGAAGGCTCACCTTAAACAACACCACATGGTACACACACGAGAGAAACCATACTACTGTGACCAGTGTTACATGAGCTTCAGGAGCCAGCAAGGGCTTAAGAAACACAGACGGCGGAGGCAGCCATGCAAGGTGCCAACCTGCTTAACGGGAGCAGTAAGGGGTTATGTGTCTCGCTCAAGAACACTTCGACACACTACCTGGGACGAACGGGAATCGAAGCGGAATGATCCCATTTTCTATGGCCCAGAAGAGGAGGATGGCGACATTCAGATCGGGGATCAGAACCCGGGGCCACAGAGGACTCCTTCAGGTGAAACTAAGTCTGAGCCTGAACATGATGGGGAGCTAAGTACCTCTGAAACTGAACACAGTTCTGACTACTCAACATCTTGAGTAATAGCTCAAGAGAAGCTAGCACAAGGAGACGCTAGCTCCCCAAAGGGGCTTCAATGGCCCAAATGATGGAAAGAGAAATAAGAACCCCCGGTCAAGATCCAGGGGAAAACATGGGGGAGAAACTAACCCCAGAGCAGCATGCAGAGGTGAGGACAAAAAGGGAGGGATTCAAAGCCCGGAAGGAGAATCAATAGTATCCTTACCTTCTGGGGCCCTGACACATGACACTCAAGCAAGTGCAAACTGCACTTGACATACAGCTCATCTGTCAAGAGGAATAATATATAGTGTTATTGTCATTTAGGAAGAAACATGACATAGAATACTACATGCATTTTGTATATTTTTGTTTTATAATGTATAAAGATGTCCGTCCTTGCTCTAAAACCAGAGTAAAGTAAATTGTAATCTATTTCATTCAGAAGGGATTTCCTGACAGTAACTATTTGGTAGGTTAGCACCCTACCAACCATATCAGCTGCATGAGATGTACACTCACCAGCGCCTATGGATAAAAATTGAGACTCTGCAAACTCATCAAGCTTAGCACCTTGATGCGGGGGGACAGAGCGAGCATCAGGGTCTCTATATCCGACGGGCCTATCAGATTTGTGGGGGCTCGGAAGCTTCAGCATACAGGACGCTGTAGTGCTGGGGCGGCCAAGTCACTGGTTTATAGATCTGTCAAAACGGATTGGAGGTTCTGGGGCTTAGAACATGAGTTCAAGCGAGTTGGGCTGTATACTAATTGAATAGGTATTAACAGCCGAAAGAATATGAACTGAAATAACTGCTGTCAGGTGCCTCTGGAGTAGAATTAATTACAGATTTGAACGAAACCTAAGTAGAAGGTTCTACTCGAAGAAAGAATCACACTTAAAGTATATTTTTGTGATTGCAGTAAAAGTTTACTCACGACTAAAAAGTAACGTAATGTTTACTTAAAGTCAAAAACCTAACGTAGAAGGTTCTACTCAAAGAAAGAATCACACTTAAAGTATATTTTTGTGATTGCAGTAAAAGTTTACTCACGACTAAAAAGTAACGTAATGTTTACTTAAAGTCAAAAACCTAACGTAGAAGGTTCTACTCAAAGAAAGAATCACACTTAAAGTATATTTTTGTGATTGCAGTAAAAGTTTACTCACGACTAAAAAGTAACGTAATGTTTACTTAAAGTCAAAAACCTAACGTAGAAGGTTCTACTCAAAGAAAGAATCACACTTAAAGTATATTTTTGTGATTGCAGTAAAAGTTTACTCACGACTAAAAAGTAACGTAATGTTTACTTAAAGTCAAAAACCTAAAGTAGAAGGTTCTACTCAAAGAAAGAATCACACTTAAAGTATATTTTTGTGATTGCAGTAAAAGTTTACTCACGACTAAAAAGTAACGTAATGTTTACTTAAAGTCAAAAACCTAACGTAGAAGGTTCTACTCAAAGAAAGAATCACACTTAAAGTATATTTTTGTGATTGCAGTAAAAGTTTACTCACGACTAAAAAGTAACGTAATGTTTACATAAAGTCAAAAACCTAACGTAGAAGGTTCTACTCAAAGAAAGAATCACACTTAAAGTATATTTTTGTGATTGCAGTAAAAGTTTACTCACAACTAAAAAGTAACGTAATGTTTACTTAAAGTCAAAAACCTAACGTAGAAGGTTCTACTCAAAGAAAGAATCACACTTAAAGTATATTTTTGTGATTGCAGTAAAAGTTTACTCACGACTAAAAAGTAACGTAATGTTTACTTAAAGTCAAAAACCTAACGTAGAAGGTTCTACTCAAAGAAAGAATCACACTTAAAGTATATTTGTGATTGCAGTAAAAGTTTACTCACGACTAAAAAGTAACGTAATGTTTACTTAAAGTCAAAAACCTAAAGTAGAAGGTTCTACTCAAAGAAAGAATCACACTTAAAGTATATTTTTGTGATTGCAGTAAAAGTTTACTCACGACTAAAAAGTAACGTAATGTTTACTTAAAGTCAAAAACCTAACGTAGAAGGTTCTACTCAAAGAAAGAATCACACTTAAAGTATATTTTTGTGATTGCAGTAAAAGTTTACTCACGACTAAAAAGTAACGTAATGTTTACTTAAAGTCAAAAACCTAACGTAGAAGGTTCTACTCAAAGAAAGAATCACACTTAAAGTATATTTTTGTGATTGCAGTAAAAGTTTACTCACGACTAAAAAGTAACGTAATGTTTACTTAAAGTCAAAAACCTAATGTAGAAGGTTCTACTCAAAGAAAGAATCACACTTAAAGTATATTTTTGTGATTGCAGTAAAAGTTTACTCACGACTAAAAAGTAACGTAATGTTTACTTAAAGTCAAAAACCTAACGTAGAAGGTTCTACTCAAAGAAAGAATCACACTTAAAGTATATTTTTGTGATTGCAGTAAAAGTTTACTCACAACTAAAAAGTTACGTAATGTTTACTTAAAGTCAAAAACCTAACGTAGAAGGTTCTACTCAAAGAAAAAATCACACTTAAAGTATATTTTTGTGATTAAAGTAGCGTTTACTCACGACTAAAGGGTAACGTAATGTTTACTTACAGTCGAAACCTAAGTAGAAAAACAGGTAACAGGTCACCTGAACTAGAAGTAACCTAATGTTTACTTAAAATCAGAATAAGTCCTGCATAAGTCCTGCTACTGTGACGGAAGTGGAACCAGCGTAATAATACAGGCTGGTGTTATCAGCAGGAGCTGAGTCTATAAGAGGCTACATAGCCTGAATCTACAAGCAGGCTAACTAGCCAGAGCTAACACCAGACATAACAGTAACTAACTACCCAGTCTGGACCGAGACAAGCACAACACAGGGTCGACCCCCTGTGCAAGAAGGAAGTGGACGGAAACAACAGTCCGAAAGGCCTGTGAACAATGTGCGATGGTAAGGGGGACAAAACCTGAACCAGTGCCATCGGGACGAATAGCAGTATCTGAGAGCAGGACTGAAACTACTGGAGGAAGCGGGTGTAATGGCCCAATACTCTGTACCCTACCAGCCCAATACGAACGGGGTGGCAGAGAGAGCTGTACGCTCTATGAAGGATCAGATGATCAAAGTGAATATGTTGCGATCCTGGAATGAACCGACCTCCCTCCTTAGGATACACCAAGGAGACCGACAGTACAGTTCGGACCGGAAGGATCAGAACCTGCCCTATTTCGGGCCAGGAGCATTCTTAGACGGGGGGGGGGGGGGGGTCCCCTGGAGTAAGTGGACAACGCAGCGAATGGCAAAAAGGAATATACTGACCCAGATCAGAACTCAGAAATGGAGGAAGACCGGGATAGGTCAAGCTCCAGAGCATCCTCAAGGTCCTCACCTAGACCTCCTAGACCGGACAGAGAGACATCGGCCTGGACCCAGGTTACAGGGCGTCGAGAGCCTTGAATGGACCTGAAAGAGAGAAAAGAAATGAGTCCTCTGTGGACCGTATCTGTGATTTCCTGCGAGGCCTACGGACAGGGTCACACGACCAGGCCAACCACACTTCAATAGAGGACTGCTGCTACAATTCTCGGGGACCCGTGGGGTCGCCCGAGAAGTGACAATTCAACCTATCTCAAACTATGGGAGAGATCCAAGAGGTCAGAGGGGGTGACCCCAAGATGACCAAGATGACCACAAGATGACCACCAGGTGTTGTCTTCAGGTGCGTTGGCCGGGAACAACAGATGCAAGTCTTCCCGCCGGATACCAAGCAACAACGTGACCCCTATCCTGTCGGGCCGTCCAGCCAGGGAACAACAGATGCAAGTCTTCCCGCCGGCTACCAGGGTAACAGGGAACCAAGATGACAGAGGGGGTGTGGAGAGTCACAGCCACGTGACCCTGCAATCGCCATCTCGTCCCCCAGTACAGACGCTATTAAGACAATGGAAAATGACCGACCAGGATGACAGAGGGGGTGTAAAGTGTCACAGCCAACTAGTGACACTGGTTATTATGACATCCTGTTCTTATATATGATTATGAGGAATGTCTGTAGATTCTTCCTCCCACTTGTGTAAAACTGTGAGAACTATGGACTGTGGACTCCGGAACAGTAACTTGTGTACACTACAATATCTTGCGTGATCCTGGAGAATGGAAGCAATGGAATCAATGGAATCAATACAATAGGTTTATTGTATATATTTGTTTTAAATCTAGGCATATGTTACTATAGGTGTCTAGATGTGATATGTATTCTGGCTGGTAATGCCCAGTCAGAAAGGAATTGAGAAGAAACACGTTATGTGTAAACACATGTTAAGTGCCACAAGTCAACTAGTGACACTGGTTATTATGACATCCTGTTCTTATATATGATTGGAGCTATGTATATGACCTGTATACTCTTTATACACTTATAATGCAGGAAGTGTATTCACTTCACTTTGTATTCACAAGTGTACACAGGCCATTCTCTTCTGCCCAACATGCAGTAAGGAGTTACCCTTAAGAATGCGGCCTTAGAGACAGCTCCTGCCGGCTGCTCTGCACAATGAAAAACAGCAGGTTGGCACACATGTTAACCCTTGCCTGTCCTGCATAGAGTAGACATATAACCAATGATTGGTACAAGTATGTGTATATATATGTATATACTGTATGTACTATATATATATGTACTGTATTATACATGTATGTGTATCTGTATATATCTGTAGTATGTGTTGGGCTATGTACTATATACTCATGCAAGAAGTGTGAATTGCTTTCATTTCAATACTGTTTGGCCACTAAGGAATGTAAAGACAACCTTGGGGCCTCTGGTATCCTGTTAGTAACAGATAGGGATTTACCAACACAAGGTAATCTGTTACTTCTCCAGTAGATGTAACGACTAGAAGGGGAGGAGTCCATCCTTACTATGTATTGTACGTTGGTTGGCTAGTGAAATGACATCCCTGTGACATCACTGTTTTTAGACCAATAGAAATATGATGCCGGATCGATATAAAAATGACTGTTCCTCCTTCGAGAGCCAGAATTTCAGAGTTTTCCATGGCAGGCACAAGCCGTGTCAGGCTATTGCGATCTTAGAGATAAGATGTTTTGTTTTATATAATCTTTTAAACTGTAATGGATATATCCAATACAGTCATTTTTTGTACCTTTCTAAATAAAAACAGCTTTTCATAATATCTTTTGAATCCTTGGACTGATTTCTGCCAGCAATGTGCCACGATGCCAGCCGACGCCCTGATTTCCTATGGAGGGTGACTATAAATGTACTGTAACCTAATACAGATTGAATCAATTGACTGGTTAATGCTTTTCAGCTAAAAGATATATATTATATATATGCTATGTACTGTATAAATACTATACATGTTTGTTGTTTGCGGGTTCCGGTATCTCTGTGTCCGACGGACTCTGTCAAGGTCTGTGGGAAATCGATCGTCTAAATCACTGCAGGATTGGATGGTCGGTCCCGCTGGCGGACGGGCCTGTCGGATTGACGGAAGGTACTGGGGCGTGCAAACAATGATTACGTGTTAGTACGCTAATGTTACATTATTAACGGTGGTAATACTTATTAAAAGAGTATTAATACAACCAAGCTTTCAAATGAGCAGTATTACAAGCCCTTTTGTAAAATGATGATAATGATGATGATAATAATAATATTATTTTTATTATAGGCATATAAGAGTTCTCCTAGACATACATTCGGTTTATTACAAACAAGAAGAGATTAACAACTCTTCATACTTACATTTCATATCAACTGGAGATAACTAGACCAGTGACTTGAAGTAATCTTGACAGAAATAGTAATTGACTCGAGAACTTGGCGAGTTTAGCACCTCGTTGGGGGATATCGAGCGGCCACAGGCATATATCTCGAGTAGGTGATTGAGATATATAGAGACTACCTGTAGCATTTAACAGAAGTGTAAGCAGTCACTGTCATCATCAGTTATTTTCTCCACTCCTCCCTCAAATGCACTGATAAAACCTTCATATTTTAATGGATCACCATCATACACAGGAATGTCTCTTGGTGGTAGAGTGGAATACAGATTTTGCTTAACCAGTAAAGCAGTTATGTCATTCTGTCTTTGTAGCACATTGCAAATATCACCGGCAGGGGGTGTAGTATGAATGACATGACCTTGAACATCCTTTTCCAAATGAACCTGTATATTTTCAGTTTGAACATGTTGGCTGGGGAGAGAATATTGCATTAGAGGAGTCATATGATGAGCTTTAACAGGGTTTTCACAAATAGGCTGTATAGGTCTCACAACCTGTGGCAGGGAGGGAGGCTTTGTTTGAACATGTTGGCTGGGGAGAGAATATTGCGTTAGAGGAGTCATAGAATGAGTTTTGGCAGGTGTATCACAAGGCTGTTTCGGTCTCACAACCTGTGGCAGGGAGGGAGGCTTTGTTTCCCTTTGAGCAGCAGCAGCTCCTTTTTGCCAGTCTGAGCTCCTCCCACTTGACACTCTTGAACTGTTCCTTGATCCCATGTAGGGATGCACCGATATGAAAATTTGCCACCGATACCGATTGTTCAACTAACACAATCGGCCGATACCGATACCGATATTTGTGGCAACAAATTTCTTTTACATTTTTTTGTAATATTTTTTATTTTTTTGTAATATATATATTTTTTTTATGAAACTACTGTATATTTGTGTTACAAATTGTGCTCACAGATATGAACATAGGCCTCTTTACTTACTTAAAAAAAGGAAACATCAAGAAATAGCACAATCTCTCTTCCAGCATGTTCTGCAGGGCTGCAGCTAGATACTAGTTCTCCCAGCATGGTCTACCTGCTGGGCTGCAGCTAGATACTATTGTCTCAACCAATGAAATTTTGATTGACAGTCGATTCTGCCAATTCCGTCACACACCGCTTGCACCCGCCTCTGCTGTTACCACCAATCGGCAAGCGCGTATACATTTTTTACTTCGGCTTTTGTCCGCCATTGATTTTGACGAGAGCTTTTCTACAACAACAACAATGGCGGCGCGGCTGACGTTTAGCTTTTAGCTCCGCAGGATGACTTAAATGAGGCATAATGATTTTACTGCAACTAATGTTATAATAAAACAAAGCCTTTCTATACATGTGTCTGATTGAAAACGTTATTAACTGATTGCAGAATGGGTAAAACTCAGGGCTCTGTGAGCAACAGAAGGAACTGAGCTAGTATGAACGCTTGCTACGTTCGGGTAAATAATATGCTGATGTTATTGAATGTGTAACACTAACTATATAACGTTAATGCCACAAAACGAATGCCTTGATGTATATTTATCGGCTACTGCCATCGGCACATTCGAGCTTATCGGCCGATAGGCCGATTGCAGTCAACAAGGCACTTATCGGCCGATACCGAGACCCGACCGATACATCGGTGCACCCCTAATCCCATGGTTTCAAGTACATGGGCTTTTGCATTTGCTGCTGCCAGCTGTGTTTCCATTTCCAGTTGTTCCAGTTGCATTCTGAGTTGTTCTTGTTGTGCCTCTTTTTCTCTTCTGAGTTGTTCTTGTTGCATCCTGAGTTGCTCTTGTTGTGCATCATTTTCTCTTCTGAGTTGTTCTTGTTGTGTCTCCAGTTTATGTTTTTTCTTTAAGGCAGCAACCTTTTTAATTATAGCAGCCTTTTCGGCCTGAGCTCAAATACGAGCAGATGAGGTGGAAGATGTTTTTGATGCAATGGATTTGTGTGTGGATCTTGATTTTGAAGTATTTGATACACTGTCATGAGGTCCAATATCATCAGAATTTACATCACTGAGTCTTTCACCTTCAGTAGTGACATGTGTTTCCTTTTCAACAGTGACATGTATTTGCTGTTCCACTTCTGATAGCCACAGACATCCTGTATAAAACCTTCTAGAATGTAAATTTTTGGTTGAAACCATTGGTTTTGCCTTTCAATTTCCTCTTCATGTAATGGTAAAATCATCAATGATGAATGGCTTTCCTTGGCTTCATCACACAGAGTGGTTAACTCATTCAAATGGTGTTTTACTGCATTTGCATTTTAATTTGACTTCATGAATCCTTTCAAAACATCTCTTGATTTAGCAGCCCTTTTGACACACAAGCCTCTTGTCTTCTGACAGTTTTCAACCAACATTTCCAAGCCTTTGGCTGTATACTTGCAAACTCGTTTTTCCCTTTCAGGATCCTGTCCAACATTGCCATCTTGTGGCTGAGCATCACTATTGCCACCAGACATGTTGATTCACAGATTAACAACAGCTTAATTCACAACTCACCCAGTAGAGCTGCGCAGGTGTTTCCAATCACCTCAATCAGCCGCCATATTGGCTGTGAAACAATCTGTCCTTCTGAAGCCTTTGATGTCCTAGTTTCACTCATAGCTGTAGAGCGACGTTCTTCTTGCCCGTTACTTCACAGGTATGATAGGGAGTGATCTTACGCAGTAGACCCAGCAATGATGGATGTCCAGTCGTGATTCCAGGTTTTGGGGTGTTTATTGCTGAAGTTGCAGTTGTACATTAAATGTATTGCCAGAGTGGGTTCTGTAGGAATTATATGGTATTCTATATTTTTTGGTATTTCTTGGCTTCTGGTTGCTGAGCTGCTGAGCTTCTGTTACTGAGCTACTGTTACTGAGCTACTGTTACTGAGCTACTGGTAAGAACGGTGTGCTCCTCACTACCTGTGTCCTGGTTGATTACTGCACCTGTGACCCTAAATACCTAACCAGTGCTGTCAAATCTAAAACCTGCCACCAGGTGTCCAATAATAATATTACAAATAATAAAATAATATGCCACCATCAAAATGGCTCCTACAACAAGTACAAACACTGATGTATTTGGTTTCCGTTTGAGCCTCTTAGTTGCGCTAGGTGAGTGATCACAAGTGCGTCACACTAGGAAGTCAAGACACACAGATGTATGGTGAAGTTCGATGCATGAAGCAACATGTAAACGAACAGCCAATAAATGTGAAGTTAACTTTGAACCTCGGTTGTCAAGCCTCGTCAATATAACTATACACCTAGCTAACATGGGGCGGGCTGCTTTAAGCAAACGATACACACTCACAATCAAATCAACTGCTCAATTGTTAGCTATTACTGCTGTGTAACGTTTTTTCACACACATGGCTAACATTAGCTAGCAAGCAGCCCGTTATCTAACTAGAACACTAACTAGCAGCTGACTACTGTATACAGTACAGTTCCAATAGACTAACATTACACCTCTGTTATTTAAATGTGTCATTACCTTAGACTCAAGAATTGGATGCCGGTCCCTGTTGGTCAGTCTGTCTGTTCTCCATCTTCTGCTGTGGTTAACGTTATCCTCTTCAAATAGCGCAGCATGTTTGCGAGTGCTCCCTTGACTGAGAGGATGGCCAGTACCGCGGCAACTTTTATTAAACATTCTATTAAACATTCTCAAGTCAAGTCAAGTCAAGAGTTTTATTTGTCACGGCATACAAGTATACAATGAAATGCGGGTGGTCTTGCCCGCAACGATGTGCAATACAGTGGTACAACATATAATAGAATCCAATAAAAACAACATTGTGTAATAACAGGTAACAGGTAAGGGTCTCGTCTCGTGCCACTGTCAACTAAGCGAGTACTCAGAAGACGTGCACCGTTTGTCCGGGACAACTAATGTTGACGTACAGAGATTGAGAGTTTACAGTGTGACACTGCGAGACAGGCACTTTCTGATCAGATGGAATAACGTTACTATTTGTTTTGGGAATATATATATATATTCTTTTACTTGTCCGTTCGGACAAGTTAAAGCTGCTTTTGGGAAGGGTCGTTCTGAAGAATTCCAACGCTGATCGAGAGCTAGCGGTGTCCTCTACAAAATGGCCTACAATTCCCATGGTTCAAATCTTCCAAAATGGTTGCCTCTCGCAAAGTAAACAAGACCAAAAGGAAAATCGATCGAATTACACTTTAACCTATTGGTAAACTAATGTATGATGATAATATACATTATAACTGCTGTTGTGACATGGTTATGATGTTTATACTTGAATGCATTTGACAAAAAAACTATACTTTTGTCAAACAGTCTGCAGAGATTGATTTATGACGTGATGGTCCGCCGATGCACCGCACGGGTGGAATAATAATAATAATACATCTATTTTATATAGCGCTTTTCCAGGTGCTCAAAGACGCTTTACATGGGTAGAAGAGACAAAACTATGGCAAAACAAAAAAACAGAACAAAAATAATACATAAAATAAAACTGACAGAATTAGAGGTCAAAAGCAAGATTGAAAAGGTGGGTTTTCAGGGCTGATTTAAAAGATGTCAGGGTGTTTGCATCACGGATATGGCTGGGGAGGGCATTCCAGAGGGAGGCGGCAGCAGCAAAGGCCCTGTCGCCCCAGGTCCGGAGCTTGGTCGTGGGAGGTGTTACGAGGTTGGCATCAGCAGACCTAAGGCGACGGGTGGGCGTGTGACGGTGGAGGAGGTCGGACAGGTAGGGAGGGGCAAGGTTGTTGAGGGCTTTAAATGTGATGAAGTATTTTAAATTGTATCCTGTATTTGATCGGAAGCCAATGAAGGTCGTGGAGGACAGGGGTGATGTAAGCAGAGCGACAGGTGGAGGTGAGCATGCGGGCAGCAGAGTTTTGGACATTGGAGTTTATTGAGGATAGTGTTTGGTGAGCCGTAGAGGATGCTGTTACAGTAATCCAGTCTTGATTAGGGATGTCCCGATCCGATCACGTGATTGGGATCGGGGCCGATCACGTGATTTTCCGAAGATCGGGACCGGCAAAAAATAAATAAAAAATCTGCCTTTTTTTTTTCTTTTTTTTTTACTTAATTTTTTTTTTCAACAAACATGACCATGTTCACGTCTTAAACTCATACTGAGGCCTTAGTTTTGGTTTTAAATTGCATATCATCATTAATTTATTTATTGTCACACACAGCAGAAGAATTTTGCCAAAACAAACCAATAGTATCCAGTAGTATGACGGCAGACCAGCCAAACTCTCAGACCCTAATTAAAAATTTATTATTTTTTTTAATCCCAATTTCACACATTACATTCACCCTGAATGTTGACGTTATCCAGGTGAAAAGTTAACTTCATTCAAGCGAGGCATTGCAATCCTTGACATAAATCATTTGATGTATAATTAAATCAAAGGAAATGCGTTTGGGTCGCGTGTAGCTTAATCCCAGCGGAAGAGTGCCAGAACGCTTCCGCATTCTTCGCCGCACGCCAGTACGGTAATGCGCATTTCCTTTTCCTTCGCCCAGGTGCTGAAATGGAAATGCATGTAGTACATTGCAACACAACGCAGCATTTCCCTGTACATTGTAACATTAACACAACGCAGCTGTCAACTGTACTTTACATATTATGGAATACATGTATATTATCGCGACGCGTCGTCACAGACTAAACAGTGTTCTGGATTTTCCTACAATGGATTATTGATTGTAAATTGAACCCTTGCACTGAAGAACCATTATGAATCTGTGTTAGAAAATGTTTTGGATCTAAATCACTTGGAGTTTGAAAGTGATATCAGAAGAAACTACTCAACCTCGGCTGTCTTTAACTGAGTGAACACAACACTAACTTACCATCTTTAGATAATGAAGTACTCAACCTCTACTGTATTTAACTATGAGTGAACACAGCACTCTAACTTACCATCTTTAGATAATGAAGTACTCAACCTCTACTGTATTTAACTATGAGTGAACACAGCACTCTAACTTACCATGTTTAGATAATGAAGTACTCAACCTCTACTGTATTTAACTATGAGTGAACACAGCACTCTAACTTACCATGTTTAGATAATAAAGTATAACCTCTACTGTCTTTAACTATGAAGGAATTACAACCTTTATTTAATGGTTAATATTTTGTACCTCGGCGCAGCTGAATAACAGTAGCAGTGATCGCCTGCTACGTCCATCGCGTGTATGTGATTAATTATGAACCAAAGCGTGATTAATATGAACCAAAGCGTGTTAATATGTGTCGAACCAAGCGGGGATCTCATGCGCATGCGCGCGCGAGCACCTCGCGAGCACCTGGGCGAAGGAAAAGGAAATGCGCATTACCGTACTGGCGTGCGGCGAAGAATGCGGAAGCGTTCTGGCACTCTTCCGCTGGGATTAAGCTACATGCGTTTGGGTCTGAGAGTGTGGCTGGTCTGCCGTTCTGCAGCTGTCTTTTATTTGGCAAAATTCTTCTGCTCTATGTGACAATAAATAAATGAATGATGATATGCAATTTAAAACCAAAACTAAGGCCTCAGTATGAGTTTAAGACGTGAACATGGTCATGTTTGTTGAATAAAAAAAAAGTAAAGAAAAAAATATATACTTTTTTAATAATTTTTTTGATCGGATCGGGAAAGATCGGTATTGGTAGATACTCAAAATCACATGATCGGATCGGGAGCAAAAAAACGTGATCGGGACATCCCTAGTCTTGATGAAATGAATGCATGAACCAGTGTTGCAGCAGCGGAGAGTGATAGGGAGGGGCGGAGACGAGCAATGTTCTGGAGGTGGTAGAAGGCCGTTTTGGTTATGTGGTTCACATGGGGGAGGAAAGAAAGGGTGGAGTCCAGGATGATGCCAAGGTTACGGACGTCAGTGGAGGGGGTGACAATGGAACCATCAATATTTAGGGAGAAATCCTGGGTGTGGCTGGTGAGGGATTTTGGACCGATAATGATGATTTCTGATTTATTGCAGTTTAGTTTGAGAAAGTTAAGGGTGGAAGAGGTTAAGTTTAATAAGAGCTTCCCGGAGGGTAATAAAGGAATGTTTTAAGTTCTCAATGGCCAATTGTACAGAGTCGGCAATACAATACACAACAGTATCGTCTGCATACAGATGGGCTTGACAACCATTCAGTGAAGACACAATATCATTCATATAAATAGTGAACACGACCTAGATTTGAACCTTGTTGCACACACCTTTAGTTATTGATACAAATTTTGATTGGGCATAACTCTTTATACACTGATAGATAATCTTGGAACCAATCACATTTCTATCCAAACCAATAGTAGCTAATCTTTTTAAGAGTAAAAGGTGGTCGACTGTACCAAAAGCTTTTGACGGATCAATAAAGAGGGCAGCACAGTGTTTCTTCTAGTTTAAAGCTGATATGTCATTAGTAACTAAAGAGATGGCTGATAATGTGCTATGATTGGCTCTGAACCCGGATTGGTGTGGGCTTATTACTACAGAGTGATTTGAGAGAAGTAGAGAGAAGACTTTCGCTAAGCAGGGTAACTTGGAGATAGGATGGTAGTTATTTAAATCATCTCTAACACCACCTGTATATAATGGGATCAAATGGGGCAGGGATCCAGACACTTGGAGATCTTCCTGTTGAGATAGAAAGATAAAAAATATATATGCGTCAAGGAGCAGCCAGTTTTAGAATTTTTTTTTCTTCCAAATTATCCTCACCAGTAGAGGTCCTGGGATCTATCGATTGGAGAGTGTTTAATACTTCATTGTGTGAAAAGGGACTAAAGGAGAATTCAGGGGTGTGATCCACGGAACTCACACAATCGGTGTCTATGTCAACATTAAGATCAACAGGAAGAAGTCCGATATATTCTCTATCAAACAGGTTCCCAGCAACTGCAAAGTGTTTATTAAATGCAAGACTAATTTAGTTTAGGCTGGAAATAACACAATCGTCAACACTAATATGAGCGGGTAATGAATTAGAGGTCTTGTTTTTCTTTAAGTTAACTGTCTTCCAAAACTGAGTCGGGTTTGTGTAGGAACTTTATCATAGCTGTGGTACATCTGTTTCTGAGCTGTTTAAAGGCAAGCCAGTGTTGTGGATCAGCTGAGCGTCTAGCACGTGACCAGGCCTTATTCCTGGCATTAACACTGTCAGTGCCAACAACGAGAAATGTCATTAGTTCATGCCAACCGTTGAGTGCCAACAACGAGGAAAATCTCGTTGTTTAATCTTTAATTTTTTTATTGGCGATTTCCATTTATATTTCATCAATCTAGCCTCACGTTACCACTGGAACTCTCTCTGAGCTCCATTGGGAAAATACCGCCCCCTATCGTCTCTCTGGATGGTATTGCACCCCATTGCATTGGATTGAATGAAACGCATGGGGGAAAAAAGGGTCCGGATTCCACATTTTACTTGTCAGGCATGTAACCGGAGACGATCCCAGTCATTGCCCACCATCAGAATAGCGGTGTTTCCAGTACCCTGCGTTGGATCAATAGATGCGATCGATATTTTGAATGGCGATCAGGAATTGGAATAATCTTTTTGGAGAACATCTGATCTGAGGTAAGGAATCTATTTGACCAGTCTTGGGATAATCAGAGCTATTTTCACAGATATATCAACGTGTCCCGTATGTGTGTATGTATGTGTGTGTGTGTGCGATCAGGAAATAAGATAATCGATTTTTCAGCCCGCTTCTATAGCGTGCATAAGTACACATATACTATCAATAATCTAGCGTTTATTTGAAAACGATTCATAAATAGGCAGAAAAATGACAACGTGTTTTGTGTATTCCAGTGTATTCCAGTAAAGGGCGATTCGTGTGGAATCTTTTTTTTCTGAAACGTTAAAAAAAACGAGCGTTTTTCAAAATGGTATAAAACGGAAATTAACCGATTAAAAAAAAAACAATCCGTTTCGACAATGTTGACTGCAAACAAGTCATTGATAAGCGACAGGCGTATTAGACACATAGCCATAATTTAAGACATAGTTAATGCGTTCACAAATATGATCGTTCTGTCATTGAATAGAGCGCTGGCCGATATTCAGTATAAATATGAGATCGGTGAATTCCGATAATGCTTTATTTTCGCCAATCGTGAAAACCGATTGATGACACGCGTGAAAATCATGATCCAATTCTCAGCGGAGTTCTCACTGTCTTCTCTCTCTCTCGCACACAGCTGCAGCTGCTGCACGCCTTGCCCCTCCCCCTCCCAGACCCATGTCAACATGCTCCGGCATAGTCGAGTGCATGAGACCTCCGTGAGCTAACGTTAGCTACCTAGCTAACTTTACTGTTTAAACAAAATGACCAAGTCAACTATTCACTTTAGTTTAATACATGAGGCATTGTCTAACGTTATCTAGCTGGCTAGCTACTGATGGCTCCTGATATCAACGTCTGATATCATCATTTTGGCATTTGGTTTTGCAATAGTTGGCTAGTGGTGGCTAACTAGCTATCGTTCCGTGAGCTAACGTTAGCTACCTAGCTAACTGTACAAATGTATGCTGATGATTCCACATTGTACTATGCTGCAAAAACTGTCGGTGAACTGGACAACTGTTTTATCAGCCGAGTTAAATATGGTGTTTGACTGGATAAAATGGAATAAGTTGGTACTAAACATCTCAAAAACCAAATCAATTATCTTGGGTTCGAGTCATAAATTGTCATCAATACCAAAAATGTGTTTGAACATGTCTGACGAACCCATAGAACAGGTAAATAAAGTAAAATTACTGGGCATAATAATTGATAGCCAGCTGTCGTGGGCAGAACACATTGATACCATAGTGAAGAAGATGGGGAGTGGTATCTCCATGTTGAGGAAATGTCTTTCTTATGTCCCTACATATATTGTGGGACAGGTGGCGAAATCTTAAATTTTATGTCACCTAGATTATTGTGCACCAGTATGGTCCTCTGCATCCAAAAGTCAACTAAAGAAATTGCAAACTGCCCAGAACAGAGCTGCAAGGTTAGTTTTACATTGTTCCATGAGAACAAACACCATCACTATGCACCGGCAACTCTCATGGTTAACGGTAGAGAATAGGCTGGTTTTCAACACAGTTAAAATGTTCAGGAACACTGTCTTTTCGTCTCAACCTGTTTTCTTATACAAACAAATTGTCAGATGCAGTCAGGTTCAAATCTTATTTTACTAGGTCAGCTGATGATGGACAGATTATGTTACCACGTCCAAAATCAAATGCTTTAAAGAGGACTGTTGTTTATCGTGCCATCAATCATTGGAATAACTGCCCACTGAACATAAGTAAATTGAATAGTAAAGTGTCTTTCAAATACCACCTGAGAATGCACTACATAAATATGTGAGCAAAATATTCTGATGTTGATAATGATGTCTACAATGTTTTACTGTTTTTAGATTATAATTGTTAATTGTGATTGTCATATGTATCTCATGTTGTTATGTTTTGTGTTTTCTGTTGTTTTTCTGTGTGGACCCCAGGAAGACTAGCTCGCCACTTAGGTGACAGCTAATGGGGATCCTTTTAAACAATAAACAATACTCTTTAAACAAAATGACAGTCAACTATTCACTTTAGTTTAATGAGGCATTGTCTAACGTTATCTAGCTGGCTAGCAGTAGCTCCTGATATCAATGTCTTAGAACATCATTCGTTTTAAATAAAAATATTATTGAGGGAGGAAAAAAAGGAAACTGATATAGCCTAATGCTTCACCCTGTTAGTCAAGTTGATCTATCGCTCTGACTGGGGACGCTGAGGGCATGCTGAATGTGATTTGACCAAAGCAGAGTATACACACAAGACAGTCGAGCTGTTTGCAGATAGCGAGCATTTTGACTTGTTGCGTGGTGGCGATGTCTCGCAGATAATACAACTACAAGTATAATTATGTAATATATATATTTTATAAAAAAATATATATCTATATTATATATAAAAAAAAATTATAAAACCAAAAACGATCGGTATCAGCAGTGTATCGGCCGATATGGCTCATATACGTTCGGTGATCGGTATCGGTGGCAAAAAACGTGATCGGGGCATCCCTAGTTAAGAGCAGAGCTCAATCGCATCGGCGACCATGAGAAAGACAATTGCATGTGTGTGTGTGCTGCCCATTGCATGTCGTTGTGTCGTTGCATGCCGAATAAAGACCTCTCTAAAGAGGTCCTGCATTATTATTATTATTATTACATGGGCTGACTTTGGTAGGTTGGAGATCAGGCAGGCGGCTGCGTTCTGAATGAGTTGAAGTGGCTTGGTGGCGGTGGTCGGTAGATCAGCAAGCAGTAGTCGAGGCGAGAGATGACTGTTGATTGGACCAGGAGTTGGGTGGCTTCTTTTGTCAGGAAGGGGCGGATCCCTCTGACGTTGCTCAGGAGGAATCTGCAGGTTCTGGTTGTTGCGGCCATGTGAGCGGAGAAGTTCAGCCGGTCGTCAAGGACAACACCAAAGTTCTTGACGGTCAGGGCTACATTACATTATCACAGTTACATTATCTGCTGTGATGGAATGGTCGATCAACGGTGAGGATTTGGCCAGGAGGTGAATCAATTCTGTTTTGCTTAGGTTCAGTTTGAGGTGGTTGGTCGTCATCCAGGCGGAGATGTCGCACAGAGACATGGATATCTGAGGGAGGAAAGGAGAGGAAGAGTTGAGTATCATTGGCATAGCAATGATACGAGAAGGCATGGGATGTGATAATGTTGGCCAGATATTTGGTGTAGAGGGAGAAGAGGAGGGGTCCAAGGGCCAAGCCTTGGGAGTAGGGCTGGGCGATATGACGATATTATTAGGGCTGTCTTAAATACTTCGAAGCTTCGAAACTTCGTTCGATGGCACAAGCTTCGAACATTAAAAAAAATCGAAGTTAAAAAAAAAAGAAAATATATTAATATTTTTTTTTTTTCAAAAAAGATTTTATTTTTATTTTTTTTACTTCGATTTGTGTGTGTGTGTGTGTGTGTGTGTGTGTGTGTGTGTGTGTGTGTGTGTGTGTGTGTGTGAACTACCCATCCCAGTTAGGACAGCCGAATCCCGTCCAATCTTTCGCCGTCGACTAAAGACTCACTTCTTCAACCATTATCTGAAATGATAAAAAAAAAAAAAAATAATCTAACCGTGACTAACCTTACTGTCATGCACTTGTCCTAATAAACTAACCTACACTGTAACACGCAACACTTTGATGAACATTGTTACTCAGCTGATAGAGTTGTACCCTTCTTGCTGTCTTGTCGTACAGAACTTGTAAGTCGCTTTGGATAAAAGCGTCAGCCAAATGACTAAATGTAAGTGTGTGTGTGTGTGTGTGTGTGTGTGTGTGTGTGTGTGTGTGTGAGTGTGAGAGAGAGAGTGAACTACCCATCCCAGTTAGGACAGCCGAATCCCGTCCAATCTTTCGCCGTCGACTAAAGACTCACTTCTTCAACCATTATTTGAAATGATAAAAAAAAATCTAACCGTGACTAACCTTACTGTCATGCACTTGTCCTAATAAACTAACCTACACTGTAACACGCAACACTTTGATGAACATCGTTACTCAGCTGATAGAGTTGTACCCTTCTTGCTGTCTTGTCGTACAGAACTTGTAAGTCGCTTTGGATAAAAGCGTCAGCTAAATGACTAAATGTAAGTGTGTGTGTGTGCGCGCCGCGCGCCTTGTAGAATTCCACACATAAGAAAGAAAGATACTGGGATGAATAAACAAAATAGGAAATAAAATGTAGAAATGCATGCAATACATAAATAAATATGAATCTCCATATATGAAATATAACATTTAGATAAGGTGCTACTGAGATGTTTTGGTGAGTTCTTTGTTTTTTTGTGGAAGTTGCCCTTCTTAAAAATGCATGAACATTCACTGATAATTGGTCTGTAGTGGAGTCTACAAGGTCTACATTGCCGGACCATGTAGAATCCGGACCTTGTAGACTGACATAATTCTGTGCATAGTTTAGTCTACACAGGCCATATTTCAAATAATCAAAATCTTACTTCATTCATCTTAAACATTCTTGATTTGGGGGATTGGTAGTTCCCATGAAATCTGAAGTTGTTCAAACGACAACAGCGATCCACCTTGAATTAAATCACACAGCCGAGTGAAACCTTGTTGGATGCGTCACAGTCACGAAAGGGGCTACTTAATTAATTAATCCAACCCACTTTATTTATAGAGCACATTTAAAAACAACAAAGTTTACGAAAGTGCTGTACAAGTCCCACAACATAAGATAAAAAAATATATATATTAAAAAAAAATATTAAAACACTTTTCTTTTATTTTATTTTTTTTATAATTTTTTTTTTCGAAGCTTCGAATTAAAATCGAAGCTCGGCCCCGAAGCTTCGATTGCCAAAAAAAGCTTCGAAGGTCAGCCCTAGATATTATATAAATATCGGGTACAGTTCATTAACGATACACTTTTTTAACGTATCGTGGATATCGTGATGTTTTGCCCAAGAGGATTGTGTTGCGTCAATCTGGTCCACACGTTCAAACTTTTGAACAACGCCGCCCCCACACACACACTACTGCATCAAAGTTAGTACTTATGATTAACAAATGCATTCGTTTTGTGGCATTAACGTTATATAGTTACACGTTCAATAACATCAGCGTGTTTACCCGAACATAGCAACGTCCGATGACGACATAGATAGCAAGCATTACTTGTTCATATCTCAGCCCGTGCTGAGTAGTGCCCATTCTGCGGTCTGTTAATAAAGTTTTCAATCAGACAGATGTATGGAAAGGCTTTTATTATAACATTCGTTGCAGTAAAATCATTATGCCTTGTTTAGTCATGCTGCGGTGCGCTGGTAATCTCGTCGGCCGCGGGCCCGCGGGTAGCTAACGTTAGTAGCTTTGTTGTTGTGAGCACTCGTCAAAATCAATGTAGGTGATTCTGGAAAGTAAAAAACGAATAGCGCTTGCCGATTGGTGCTAAGAACAGCAGGGCGGGTGCAAGCGATGTGACGTAATTGGCAGACTCGACTGTCAATCAAAATTATTCTGTTGCCGGCTGAATGATTGAATGAATGAAAACTTTATTAACAGATTGCAGAATGGGTACAATACAGTACAGCTCAATACAACAACAGTGGACTGGAGGATGAAGACCAGAAAAAGACTTTCGGCTTTTTTACATAAGGGTCCTCCATTTTCAATTCATCAAAACATTTAGAGACATACAAATATACAGTAGTTTCATAAAAATGCTAAAATGCTATTTATTTATTGATTGATTGGTTGATTTAAAACTTTATTAACATATTGCAGAATGGGTACAGTACAGCTCAATACATACAATTGTTAAGGGGATGCAGACCAGAGAAAGACTTTCGTCTTGTTTACATCAGGGTCCCCCATTTTCAATTCATCATATTTCATATCTAAATCATATAATATCTCATTGCTAAATATATGCAATATAATCTAATAATCCAATAATCTAAATCTAATATATAATATAAAAATGCTAAATGCATGGGTATTTTATTTTGTCTTTAATGTTAGCTTGCAAACTCAAATACTGTCTTGGTAAGCCTCATAATTAATTGTTTGGGGGGAAAAAAGAAAAACATCGTGCTGTGTATCGTGTATCGCCGAAAGGTCCGAAAATATCGTGATATCATATTTAGGCCATATTGCCCAGCCCTACTTGGGAGACACCCGTCCGAAGGGGGCGGGGGCTGACAGGGTCCCTCTCCATGATACTTGGTAGGAGCGGTCTTCGAGGTAGGATGTCAGCCATGCCAGCGCAGAGCCGGCCACTCCCATTCCTGTGAGGGATGCGAGGAGTATCTGATGTTTGACTGGCTGACAGAGGAGAGGCCCTTCACTTTTGCGGAAGGAGAGAAGAGAGTAGAGCCATATGAAATCCGTTTTATTTTTTTCCAAATTCCATTTAATTTTTTTCCAAATTCCGTTTTTTCCGTTTTAATATTTCAGAATTCTGTATTTTGCTTTGTACGCTCATTTTACCATCAGAAATAGTGTCTAATAAGTGGGAATGAATAAATGTCCACAATTTAATAAGATATAACAGTCCATTTAATAGGGCTGTCTTAAATACTTCTAAGCTTCGTTCGATGGGCATGGGATTCGAATATGAAAATAAAATTCGATTATTAAAAAAATAAAAAAAATAAAAAGGTATATATATTTTTGCAAAATCAACTCTGCCTCTCTTTGTTAACTACAACAAGCAATGCTGTTTGTTATTTAAGATGAGGTCGGACTCGGCACTGACAGATTTGTGTTCATTGTGCTGCTTTTATGAAGCCTCAAATGACTGCTTACAATATTTCATGAAAGCAAAGTGTTTTGTTTGTCTAAGATTTAAAAGGGTTTAAACTTTACAGCACTGACAAAGTTGAACAAAGTGCTGTACAAGTCCCACAACATAAAAAAAAAAAAAAGTAAAAAAGAAATTTTTTTTTTTTTTTTTTTTTTATAGTTGATTCCATTTTTATTGCTCAATTCCGCGATTCCGTGATCGCGGATTCCATATGGCTCTAGAAGAGAGACAGGACGATAGTTGTCTATGACGGTGGGGTTCAAGGTTGTTGTTTTTTATGAGCGGTGTGACTCTGGCTGGTTTTAGGGAGGTGGGGACCACCCCCGAGTTGAGGGAGGAGTTGATGGTTGCAGTTAGGAATGGGAGGATGTCTGGTGCTATGGTCTGGAGGAGAGGGTAACTGTTCCAGCTGGCCCATGTAGTGGGACGGTGTCAAGGCCTCTGCGTCTGTAATAGGAGAGAAAGATGACAGAGTAAAGGATGAGGTGAGGATGATGTTGAATTCACAGAGCAGTGGAGGGATAACATTGTTTATGTCCATTACCTTTGTACCAGGGTAGCGGCAGGTCTCGGCATTAGGGACAGTGACATACCTGACCATAGAGGACCCTACCACAAGCAGCGGTTGGCACACATTCTCTTCGGCTTGGCCGGCCGTCATACTGGCTCAATTGGCAGAGTCAGCGGGAGGGAAGCCGGTGGGGTGGTATTCTGGTTGTTGTAAACAGCGACTCCTACAGGTCGGTCAGGGCACCTGCACAGCAAAGAAGGGATGTGGTGAAGGTAGTGTGACCTCCCACGCGTTACACTTCACCAATGACAGTCCGCGCTGGCAGGTGAAAAGAGGTTGCTGGCTGTCTCCTATGTGACGGAGGAAGCATCTGATAGACTTCAGCACTCCCTAGACCGACCAGTGGGGGGCACATGCGAGCAGGAAGGGGAGGGGGGAATTGGCATAACGACTAAATTGGGATGGGAGAAAATCTGAGAAAAACAGGAGGAGAAAAAGTGGATAAAGAATTTTTTTTAAATGTGAATCCCTACCCACCTTCAAAACCGCTCTCAAAGAGCACCTACGGGAGGCTGCAATTCGAAACTGGCCCCCGTAAATGTCCGAACACCCACCCACCCCCTCCTAATATACATTTCCCTCCCCCTCGTATGTAACAGTACTGTATATTTGCATATCTTGTATGTCACACATGTAATAGTACTGTATGTCATGATTAGATTAGATGTTTACATCTGTATGTATATCTGTATGTTGTGTATGTCATAAATGTCATTATGGATAAAAAATGGGGGACCCTGATGTAAACAAGAAAGTCTTTCTCTGGTCTGCATCCCCTTAACAATTGTGTGTATTGAGCTGTACTGTACTGTACCCATTCTGCAATCTGTTCATTAAAATGTTCAATCAATCAAGGTCTGGTGTTGAGGCCTCTCCCTGAGAAGCATCAGGTGGGGCAGTCACAGGAGTAGCAGGCGGGGCAGCCGTAGAAGCAGCAGGTGGGGCAGCTGAGGAAGCAGTAGGCAGGGAACCTGCAGGGGGAGCAGACGAGACAGATCTGGGAAGAGGGGTGTTCACTAACCGGCTCCAGCACCAAGGTGCTAAACATGTCGGAGGGCTGTAGGACCTTCTTCGAGGGTGGTGGGGCACGGCAGGAACCCCTCTACCTTCTTACAGCAGACCAGCCCTCTATCTGCGGAGTCCAGTGCCGCCAGCCCATGGTAGATTATCTTTATCCTCATCAGTAGAGTCATGGGAGGTGGCGATCATGGATGGTGCAGGCTGATGAATTGAGCTGACCAGATTGTCTAAGAGCTCTTCATCCTCTTTGATCTGGTAGAGAGTTGAGATGCGTCTTCTATATACAGCCTTATGTAATACAGATTCCAAAACTTTGGCCAATATCTCCTCAAGCGGAATCAGATCCATTCTAGGGGGGAAAGCTGGGAACATTTCCCTTCTCAACCATGCACTGCTCTGATGTTATTGATGATACCGATCCATCAAATAGTGATGGCGATAATGGGCATCCCCATCTGTGCATCCCTATATTGGTTCAACGTGTTACATAACTAGTAAAAGTGTAGTGTGAAATAGGGAGCTGTCCCTTTGTTATTTTCAAAAGCAATGGTTTTGAATTATTTATTTTAATTACATTATTGTATGCCCTTCTTTCTAGACTCCCTTGCTTCACAGCAGTTTATCTGTGAAGAGGGGGTTCCCCCTGAGCAGCAGGAGAGGAGCCACAGTGTCGGCCAGGAGGAGCCAGAGCTCCTACAGATTAAAGAGGAACAGGAGGAACTCTGGACCAGTCAGCAGGGAGAGCAGCTTCAAGGTCTGGAGGAGGCTGATGTCATAAAGTTGACTCTGGTCTCTGTAAAGAGTGAACATGATGAAGATAAACCTCAGTCCTCATGGTTTAACCAAACCCAGGACCCAGAGTCCCTACCGATTAAAGAGGAACAGGAGGAACTATTTCAAGATCTAGAGGGGGCTGATGGTTCCAAGATGACCTTACACCCTGTGAAATATGAAAATGATGATGGGAATACTGTGTCCTCACAGCTCAGCCAAACCCAGGACCCAGAGCTCATACGGATTAAAGGTGTATGAAATTAACGTATGAATAAAAGCACACATTGTTGAACTTGATGCATATTTATTAGAAAATGTAATTACAGCACTATGTTATCAATACACTTTTATAAAACGAGGCGTATTTAGCCTAAATATGTTGCCAGAACATTAAAAAAATAAAGATTCTAATTATTATTATTATTAGGGCTGTCAGTTTATCGCGTTAATTAGATTAATTAATTACACAGCAAATAATCGCGTTATGAAAATTAACTCAAAATTAATTACAATTTTTTTTTTTTTATATATATATAATATTCTTTTTGTATCTCATTCATTCCATAAGCATGTAGAATACACATTTACAGATTTCTTTTTAATATGGTCCATTTGCATGTTCTTGGTATCTGATTCTAGGGACATCTATGAATCTCAGGGAATGTATTCCCAGTGTCAGAAATACTGTGGGCTAGATCAACAAAGAATGGATTGCACGGTGCAAGTTGCACCCTTACTTACAATTCATTATGAATTGAAAATGGGGGACCCTGATGTAAACAAGACAAACGTCTTTCTCTGGTCTGCATTCCCTTAACAATTGTGTATATTGAGCCGTACTGTATTGTACCCATTCTGCAATCTGTTAATAACATTTTCATTCAATCAATCAATCTGCGCGGTGATTGATTGAATGAACATTTTATTTTGAGTAAATTGTAATGAACCAAATGAGAATATCAATAATTTTTTTGTATCTTTGACTGTGAATAACACCATGCTCAAATTGACCAGACCTGAAAAATCTAAGCAAATTAATAGATGGAAGATGATTAAACAGAAGGTTTTGTAGATACAGTACTGAATTCTGCCATCCGGACACATGCAATTTGAAATATGATTATAGAATATATAATATGAGGCATAAAATGGTAATGCGATTAAAATGCGATTAATTAGATTAATTAATTACAAATCCTGTAATTAATTAGATTAATTTTTTTAATCGCCTGACAGCACTAATTATTATTATTATTTCTTTTTTTACCTGCCAATGCGCAACCCCACTTTGGGTCGCAACGGGTAGTTTGAGAACCGCTGCTATTCTATCCAAAGTCTGCTCAAGGCTTAGGTGCACATTGTAAGAAAATCAAAAGTGGGGACTTTCTCTAAAAGGATGAAACAGTGCTGATGCGTCTTCTATATACAGCCTTATGTAATACAGATTCCAAAACTTTGGCCAATATCTCCTCAAGCGGAATCGGATCCATTCTGGGGGGAAAGCTGGGAACATTTCCCTTCTCAACTATGCACTGCTCTGTTATTGGAGGATGATGCTTTATGACAACTTGGTAATGGATCAGACCACCTGTAGTCGATACCGATCCATCAAATAGTGATGGAGATAATGGGCATCCACATCTGTGCATCCCTATATATTGGTTCACCGTGTTACATTCCTGGTAAAAGTGTAGTGTGAAATAGTGACCTGTTCCTTTGTTATTTTCAAAAGCAATGGTTTTGAATTATTTATTTTAATTACATTATTTTATGCCCTTCTTTCTAGACTCCCTTGCTTCACAGCAGTTTATCTGTGAAGAGGGGGTTCCCCCTGAGCAGCAGGAGAGGAGCCACAGTGTCGGCCAGGAGGAGCCAGAGCTCCTACAGATTAAAGAGGAACAGGAGGAACTCTGGACCAGTCAGCAGGGAGAGCAGCTTCAAGGTCTGGAGGAGGCTGATATCATAAAGTTGACTTGTGTCTCTTTAAAGAATGAACATGATGAAGATAAACCTCAGTCCTCATGGTTTAACCAAACCCAGGATCCAGAGTCCCTACAGATTAAAGAGGAACAGGAGGAGGTGAAATATGAAAATGATGATGGAAATACTCTGTCCTCACAGCTCAGCCAAACCCAGGACCCAGAGCTCCTACAGATTAAAGGTGAACTACACCAAGGGCTGGAAGAAGCTGATCACTCTGAGATCACAGAACACCCAGTTAAATGTGAAGATGGTCAAGATAACACTCAGCCCTTCCAGCCTCTTCAAACCCAGAGGGAGAAAAACAGAGAAGCCTACTCTTTACCCAGCACCTCAACTAAACGTATGCAAACAGAACCTGATAGAGAGGGCTGTGGAGTATCAGAACCAGCCAGTAACTTAAATTTACCTGGTGGATTGGAACCAACTATAAATAATCAGCTTCTCGCTTCAGACTGTTCTGGAACTGAGACTGATGACAGTGATGATTGGAAGGAGAGTGAAGGACCTCAGTCAGGTTTATTGACTCTGAAACCAAAGAAGATACAGAAAATAAAAAGTGTATCTAACAGCAGACCTGGGTTCAGCAAGAAGAGAGATCTGAAGAGAAGCCAAAAGAATCATACTGGAGAGAAACCATTTAGTTGTTCAGTTTGTGGGAAAGGGTTCGGTATGAAGCGAGATCTGACGACACACATGAGAACTCATACAGGAGAGAAACCATTAATTTGTTCAATTTGTGGGAAGGGGTTCAGTTGTACAAGAAATCTGAAGAGACACACAATAACTCATACTGTGGACAAACCATTTAGTTGTTCAGTTTGTGGGAAAGGGTTCAGTGAGAAGGGAGATCTGAAGAGACACATGAGAACTCATACAGGAGAGAAACCACTTTGTTCAGTTTGTGGGAAAGGGTTTAGTTGTAAGATACATCTGAAGACACACATGAAAACTCATACAGGAGAGAAACATTTCATTTGTTCAGTTTGTGGGAATGGGTTTAGTCAGAAGGGAAGTCTGAAGGCACACATGAGAACTCATACTGGAGAGAAACCATTCATTTGTTCAGTTTGTGGGAATGGGTTTAGTCAGAAGGGAAGTCTGATGACACACATGATAACTCATACAGGAGAGAAACCACTTTGTTCAGTTTGTGGGAAAGGGTTCAGTTGTAAGATAAATCTGATGACACACATGAAAACTCACACAGGAGAGAAACCATTCATTTGTTCAGTTTGTGGGAATGGGTTTAGTCAGAAGGGAAGTATGAAGGCACACATGAGAACTCATACTGGAGAGAAACCATTTAGTTGTTCAGTTTGTGGGAAAGGGTTCGGTATGAAGCGAGATCTGACGACACACATGAGAACTCATACAGGAGAGAAACCATTTAGTTGTTCAGTTTGTGGGAAAGGGTTTAGTGTGAAGGGAAGTCTGACGGCACACATGAGAACTCATACTGGAGATAAACCATTAATTTGTTCAATTTGTTCAATTTGTGGGAAGGGGTTCAGTTGTACAAGAGATCTGAAGAGACACACAAAAACTCATACTGTGGACAAACCATTTAGTTGTTCAGTTTGTGGGAAAGGGTTCAGTGAGAAGGGAGATCTGAAGAGACACATGAGAACTCATACTGGAGAGAAGCCACTTTGTTGTTCAGTTTGTGGGAAAGGGTTTAGTCAGAAGGGAAATCTGAAGGCACACATGAGAACGCATACTGGAGAAAAACCAGTTAGTTGTTCAGTTTGTGGGAAAGGGTTCAGTTGGAAGGGAGATCTGAAGAAACACAATAACTCATACTGTGGACAAACCATTTAGTTGTTCAGTTTGTGGGAATGGGTTCTGTAGGAAGGAACATTTGAAGACACACATGAGAACTCATACTGGAGAGAAACCATTTTGTTCAGTTTGTGGGAAAGGGTTCAGTAGTCTAGGAAGTCTGAAGAGACACATGAGAACTCATACTGGAGAGAAACCATTAGTTCAGTTTGTGGCAGAGGGTTAAGTTGTACAAGACATCTGAAGAGACACACAATGACTAGGGGTGGGACGATACATCGATCCAGATCGATATATCGATCTATTATCAATAATCAGGATCGATGCAACGTAAAAAGATTCATATTGCGATACTCTTATTTTGAAAATCCCGCGAGTCGTATCCGCCCAGTAGTCTGAAACGCTGTGTAGCTCTGTACAGCAGAACAGCGCTACAGAGCGTCTATTTTGCGACCCGATATAAGTCTGTGCAGTTTTTGCCCCGCAACCGGTCAAATGCATCTAACATGCTTTGCATCGTCGCCATTCCTTTATGCCCACGTCGCGTTAAATATCTAAATTAACGTCACGTTGGCTGCTTAAGCTAACTAAGCTAAGCAGCTAACCCTGAGAGAGAACAGGAGACGGAGAGGGGAAGGAGGAGGGGCGGGGGCAGTCTACCTTTCTGTGTGGGGACTGGGGGAGGGGCATTCTGTGTGTGTGTGTGTTACTGAGGATGGACAGATAATGTTGATATTTAAACATGAATACATAATAAATGTATTCATGATCATCATGCAACATAAAACAACTGAGTTCCAAAACATTTAACTTAAAGTTTAAAGCTCAATATATAAAAAGTTAACAGGAGGTCTAGATAGATTGTTTTTAACACTATGATCGCCGTGAACGAGTTTACACGTCATTCCTAGCCATGCTCATTCTGCCGAAGACGCCGTAACTCGTCTTTGATGTCAATATTTCGAAAAATCTGTCATCGAAATCATATTTCCTTTCCGGAGCCCTGAGACACAGTGCAAAGCTCCACTCAACTCTCTAGCGGTTCAAGAGCGCCATCTGGTGGCCGATCGGCAGATCGCCAGCCGGAAATTAACCTTTGAACCGGTAGTGCTCATCCATATGTGGTCCGGGCACTCGCTATCGTTAGAGAGACTCCGTATTGACACGGTGAACATCGATCGGTGCAAATAACTCGAAAAAACAACATGATTTGGACGTATATACTATTATACAACCTGGAAATGGATCGGGCATTTCTCCATCCCATAATAGAAAAAAATCTGTTCCACGCTCATCTGCCAGCGGCGCGAGGAAGCCACGGTAAGATTCAGCGTTATTTTCTAACGTCTTCTATACTAACTGATAGGGATGCCCCGATCGATCGGCCACCGATCGTTACCGGCCGATAATCAGTATAAATATGCGATCGGGGAATTCCGATAATTAGTCATATTCGCAGATCGCGGAAACTGATCAAGTGGATATCTCACTCGCTTGTCTCAGACGCACAGGACCTGCAAACTGCTCCTCCTCCCTAGCCCCGCCCGTACCCGTGTAGAGTTTGTAAACACAGAGGAGGCGGACCTCCTCTGCTGAGTCTAGATAGTGCATTCGACCTGAGCTAACGTTAGCTACCTAGCTATCGTTACTGTTTAAACAAAATTACCCAGTCAACTATTCACTTTTAGTAGGCATTGTCTAACGGTATTTAGCCGGCTAGCTACTGATAGCTCCGGATATCAACAAATGCCCCAGGAAGTCTAGTAGTCCATGTTGATATCTCCGTTAGCTTGCGTTAGCTTGCGTTAGCTTGCGTTAGCTGACGTTAGTTCACAGTTCAAAACGAAATGTCCGATTGAACTAAATAGTTGTCTTAACGTCATCTAGCCGGCTAGCAGTAGCTACAGATAGCTCCTGATATCAATGTCTTATAACATTGATTGAATGCGTATTCGAGCTGAGGGCTTGCTGAATGTGAAATGACCAAAGCATAACGTTACCAATAGGGTCCCGCTGCAGCGCCGGAGAATCCTTTTTGGAGCTGGAGGCTACTAGAGTACACACAGACAGTGGAGCTGTTTGCAGATAGCGAGCATTTTGACTTGTTGCGTGGTGGCGATGTCTCGCAGATAATACAAGTACAAGTCTAATTATATAATATATATATTTTATAAAAAAAAAAAATTATATAATATTTTTTAATTTCTTTTTAATCAAAAACGATCGGTATCGGTATCGGACGATATGGCTCACGACGATCGGTGATCGGTATCGGTGGCAAAAAACGTGATCGGGGCATCCCTACTAACTGATCTGATGAACATATGACCCACTCTGGATGAATCATCTAACGCTGCCCACGGAATTATAAACGATCCCCCGCCCATCCGGTCATCATCAGATGATGCGTAGAAACTTCTAGAACCACGTCCAGTTGACATTTTTTATCTCGCACAGATTCCTACCAAACTGTATTTGATCATCAATATAATGCATTTAGGGCTATAAATCACGTTCTGAAGAAAGCTGCAGAAAACGATAAAAACATACTTATACTTTAGACCATATTTTAGTATGAATATGTGAATGAAAAAGTTTAACGTTGCTACACCCTGAACAATACATATAGGACATTGAATGGGCCATAATAATGGCAATTTAGCAATAGAATTTAAAAAGTTATAGCCCTGCAAAGAAGGGGAACTTCTCCATAGACAAATAGAGCTGGCGAGGGATGGTAAATTATGAATTTAACCCATGGCGATTAAAGTGTTAATTTAAATGTCTGGAAGAGCTAAAAAAATAAAAACGTCAATTGATATTTCCGTAGCCTTTTTTTAGTTGATCTAAATGTGACTGATTGTGTTAAATGGGCACATAATATCGCCTCATATCGATCGCAGGCACCTGAATCGAATCGTATTGTATCGTATCGTGGCAGACTTTGTGATATCGGCAAATATCGTATCGTTGTCCAAAGAATCAATATCGTATCGTGATGAAACTGGTGATTCCCACCCCTAATGCCTATAGAGCTGGTCACTCTACTTCTACTGCTTTGATACAGATGACTGATGACTGGCTTAAAGCTATAGATAACTCTATGTTGGTGGGAGCTGTGCTGTTAGATTTTAGTGCTGCATTTGATGGTTTTAACTCTTTTGCTTTAAAGTGGATACTAAGTTATTTGTCCTCTAGATCACAGAAGGTGTATCTAAATGGCAGCCTGTCCAGTAGCATAGGTCTAGAGTGTGGCGTTACGCAAGGAAGTTGCCTAGGACCTTTGCTCTTCTCTGTATTTACTAATGACCTATCTTGGGCCACCAAATGTGCTACAACAGTTCTTTATGCAGATGATTCAACATTGTATTACGCTGCACCATCATGCAATGTACTTAATGAAGTTTTGAGCAGAGAACTTAAAGTTGTGCATGACTGGGTAGTATGTAATAGACTTGTCCTTAATATCTCCAAGACTAAATGTATTGTGCTGGGAACAAGGCACAGGTTATCTACAAATCCAAAGCTTCATTTAAACTTGTGTAATTAGGCAGTTCAACAAGTTGAAAGTACTAAACTCCTTGGAGTGATGCTAGATTGCACTCTGTCTTGGTCTCAGCATATTAATTATATTGTTTTAAAAATGGGAAGAGCAATTGGTATTTCCAGGAAATGTGCTTCTTTTGTTGCCCGTCCCCTTTTATGGCAGATGGTGCAAAGTTTAGTTTTGTCATCTTGACTATTGCTCTGCGATGTGGTCATCTGCTGCCAGTGGTGACCTCAGGAAGCTCCAGGTGGTCCAGAACAGGGCAGCACGGTTTGTACTGGGCTGCTCACTAAGGTCTAATGTGAGCCGTATGCATGCCCGCCTCTCTTGGCTTAACGTTGAAAATAGATTGTCTTTTAATATACTTGTCAAGTCAAGAGTTTTATTTGTCACGGCATATGAGTATACAATGAAATGCGGGTGGTCTTGCCCGCAACGATGTGCATAATACAATAGTAATAATATATAATAGAATCCAATAGAACGACATTGTGCAATAAAACAAGTAAACAGAGTAGGGCATATCGGTATATGTACATAAGTTATTTACAGAGCATGGTAGGACATGCTAGGTCCTGTGGTAGTGCAATACACTGTTAGCTAGGGATGAGGCACTGGGTCTTTATGTACATGCTATATTATACAATCTCAAGTTATACTATACTATTCTTAAAGTGACCTTTCCTTTTGTAAAGTGGCCATAAGTGTGAGCGTGTGCCGCATGAGTGTGTGCTTGCTCATGTTAAAGTGGCTGCTAGTGTGTGAGCGTGTACAGTGTGTGTGTCGTGTGTGTGCTCATGTGTGCTTGTGTGTGGAGAGTTCAGTGTTCAAGGCTCTGATGGCCTGGGGGAAGAAGCTGAGCCGAAGTCTCTCTGTCCTAGTAGCTGGTGTTCGCAGGTGTCTGCCTGACCTCAGCAGCATGAACAGGCTGTTGTTGGGGTGGTGAGGGTATTTCATTATTCTGCAGGCTCTGGATTTGCACCTCTTGTTGTATAGAACCTGCAGGGGTGGTAGTGCAATACCCGTGGTACGCTCGGCTGAGTGCACCACTCTCTGTAGGGCCTTCTTGTCCTGTGCCGTGCTGTTTCCATACCAGGCAGTGATGTTTCCAGTCAAGATGCTCTCTACAGCTCCGGAGTAGAAGGACTGGAGTATCTTCCCAGATACTCTGAACTTCCTTAACTGTCTCGGGTGGTAGAGGCGCTGCTTCGCCTTTTTTACGACTGAGTCTATGTGTGTTGTCCATGTCAGATCCTCTGAGATGTGGACCTCCAGGTACTTAAAGCTGCTCACCCTGTCCACGGTAGCCCCGTTTATCCTCAGTGGTGTGTGTGTCTCCTACTGTCCTCTCCTGTTCAGGAGCAGGCTGTTGTCCTGGCACCAGCGTTCCAGTACCTCAACCTCCTCCCGGTAGGCCTTCTCGTCGTTGTCCGAGATCAGCCCCACCACCACTGTGTCGTCCGCAAACTTCACTATGGAGTTGGAGCTGAACTTGGCCACACAGTCGTGTGTATAGTGAGTACGGCAGGGGGCTCAGTACACAGCCCTGGGGGGACCCGATGCTCAGGGTGATGGTGTTGGAGGTCAGACCCCCCACCCTGACCGCCTGGGGCCTTTCGTTCAGAAAGTCCAGTATCTTGTGTTGGTCATGAGCAGTAAAACTCCTGTTTTTATACATAATCAGATTGTTTTTAGTAATACTGTGCACAAGCATTACACTAGATGTTCCAGTAGTTGGCAGCTTGAATTGCCAGGTCCTAGAAACAGCGCTTTGGGGAGATCTTTTATTTTTAGAGCATTAACTCTTTGGAATGGCCTGCCTCGGAACCTCTGCTGCATTTACAGTAGATTCACTTACTCACTTAATAATCTTAAATTGTTTTTAAATTGCTTTTAACACTGTAAAGTAATTTTTTGTTTTTGTTTTAGCTATCTTAATTGTTACAGTAGTTTCATTATGCATTGTGTGTACTGACTTTTAATAATTTTGTTTTTGCAATAGTAATTGTTTTTGTATGTTTTTTTTTGTGTGTGGACCCCAGGAAGACTAGCTGGTTGCTATCGCACCAGCTAATGGGGATCCCTAATAAATTCAAATCAAATCAAATTCTTGTAATAGCTTTCTTGCTTGCTATCAGAAGCATCATTATCAATTTCTTGTCGTTGAGGTCCCATTTTTCATAGGATATGTTTCCTAGGTATAGGGTGTCGATATCAAAAATGGCTTCTAGGTTCTTATGTATCTCTTGCCAGTATGGTGCCAGAGTTTGGCATTCCCAAAATATATGTGAGTGATTGGCTTCGTTTATCCCACAGGATCGCCAGCATTTTTCTCCGGTCCCCTGATGTTTTTTCTGCCATGGGGTGATAATAAACCTTACTAGGTTCTTCCAGCCAAATTCCCTCCAGTTGTTTGAGCCTGTTGTTTCCCATTGTTGTGTACATAATCTGTCCCATACCTCTCCTGATATTGACATTGCATTCTTTTTCCCATTTCTCCTTTATGTACATTGTGTTAGTTGTTTTCGATTTGGCCTGGCAGAGTCCTCCGTATATTCTGGAGACGATCCTATTACATTTAGAAGATTTGACTGCTGATGTAAACACTTCCATGATTTCTGATTCTCCCGTTCCTATTTCTCCCACTAGGTTTTGATTGAAGTAATGTCGTATCTGCAGGTATCTAAAGAAATCTTTTTGCTCCAGTCCATGTCTTTTCTGTAGTGATTCGAAGCTCTGGAACACCCCTTTGTGGACAAAGGTAAAATAATTTGTTAGGCCTTTATCTGCCCATTCTTTGAATCTGCCATCTGATGTATTGGGGGGGGGGGGGGGATTGGAATCGAATGCGCACCATCTCAACATTCTAAGGGGACCCTTCACTCCGCACAGCTTAATCGTGTCCTGTCAGATTACCAGTGCTATGTTAATCCAGGTTTAAAAAAAAAAAATCATGTTGTCTATTAATTCGTTATCTGCCACTATTGCTGCTAGTTGCTGTTGTCTTGTGTCAGCCTCTGTCTAATGAATCCTGTCTGGTCCAGGTGTATAAGGTTGGATAGGATCTTATCTATTCTTTGTGATATAACAGATGTAAACAGTTTATATTCCAAGTTTAATACACTTACGGGGCGATAGCTGCCACATTCCAGTTTGTCCTTCCCTTCCTTCGGGATGACTGAGATTATTGCTTCTCTCCAGGAGGGGGGATTTCTTTTTTTTCTAGTACCCAATTAAATGCCTTCAGCAGTGTTGGGGTCAGTTGATCTCTGAATGTTTTGTACCATTCGGCGGTGAAGCCATCTGTGCCCGGGGCTTTATTTGTTTTTAATCTAGAAATTGCAGTGTGTAAATCCTCTGTTATTTCGTTTATCAGATCTTTATTTTGCTCTACTGTGACTTTGGGTAGGTCTAGAGAGGAGAGGAATGTTGCGATCTGGAAGTTGTTGTCTAATTTAGGTTGGAAATACAGAGTTTTATAGAAGTTTCCGAAGTTCTGTTGGATTTTGTCTTGCCTACATTCAATTGTTCCTGTGATGGGGTTCCTTATTTTATATATTGCATTATCTGCTTGTTGTTTCCTTAATCTGTATGATAGCAATTTCAATGATTTCCCACCCACCTCATAGTGTCGTTGTTTTGTGAATAGACGTTTTTTTTTGTATTTCTAGGTTGCCTATTTCATTTATCTCGTTCTTTATGTCTTTCATCTCTTGTTTCACTCCATTGTCTAGGTTGTGACTATGTTGTCTTTGTAAGTGTTTTAATTTGATCTCCAGGTTGTGTAATCTTTGTCCTCTAAGTTTCTTTAAGTGTGACGTGATGGCGATGATTTGACCTCTTAGTACCGCTTTTAGTGCGTCCCAGAGTATGGTTGGTGCCACCTCGTCATTATCGTTTATTTCTAGATATTTTTCAATTTCCGTCTTCAGAGATTCTTTAGTTCCTGGGTTATTCAGTATTTCTGAGTTCAGTGTCCATAGTGTAGACCTTGGCTTTCTGTTGAGGTGTACACCAACATATATCTAGGGCTGTGGTCAGAGAGGGCGATCGCATTTATTTATTCTGTGTAGGTCTTTATTGTAATCTATCCTTGAGTATACTGCGTGTGGGGATGAGTAATGCGTGTAGTCCCTGCTGGTTGGGTAAAGTTCTCTCCATACATCTATAATTCCCAGTTCCTTCATTAATGCATTTATTTTCCTGATTATGGGTATTGTCTCTGTGTTACCACTTGAGGCATCCAGTCGAAGGTTTAAACGTACGTTGAAATCCCCACCACAGATTAGTGTCCCTTGGGTTTTTGTGGCCATTAGGTCAAATATCTGTCTGTAGAATGTCCAGTCACTACTTGGGGGCGCATATACGTTCAGTAAGCTTACCAGTGTTCCATCTATTTTCCCTATTATCATTATATACCTACCGTCTCTATCCTTGAACTCTGATATGTGTTCGTATGCCAATGTAGAGGAGCTTATATGCAGGACCTCATGTGTACGTTGTGGCTGCAGACGCTCCTCTACGTCGTGTACCTTGTGGCTGCATACGCTCCTCTACATCGTGTACCTCGTGGCTGCAGACGCTCCTCTCAAGGCCAGATTAAGACTTCAGAGGCCCCTGGGCCAGATTCTTGTGGAGGCCCCCCCACACACACATACACGTGCACGCACGCACAGTGGCGTTTTTATATGTCACTTTAAAAAATATATAGAATATTTAGAAGTGGTGGGCTCTGAGGGCCAAGCTAAAAGGACTTTGATCACCCCTGCCCACTTAGACAACCTAGGATGGCTTAGAGTAGACGACAGAGTACAGCAACTTGCAATGGGCCTTGTGGTAACCTCTAATAATAAGTAAGCCACACAACACGCTTGTGATCTATTTGGTTGAGTAGTTTAGTGGGTAACGGGAGCCATACAATACAGGTGCGTCTTACACTCTGCGCACGTTAGTCATACAGGTAAGAACGCCGGCCCCGGATACGGAGAATACCTCACGTATATATCTGTAGTCACAAAATAATATCCCTTGAGCAATAGCTCCCTCTAGTGGGGGAATATAGATACTGCCTCCATATTAATCCTAGATATATATATAAGGCTGACATTACAACACCCCTCCCCCTTTAAATTTCAACATTACCCAATGTCCATGTAATACAAAAATAATACTAAATAAAGGACTTAGCAACAGCTTACCAAATAAGGCAATTGGAAAACATATTACCAACAGTCATTACACTCATAACTGTCTCGTTAAATGTTCAGTCTGTCGGGAGGTCTGCGATCACGCTGTGACCTGCGCAATACCGCTGGTGACCTCGGACACACCACAGGTGACTGAGGTTTGGGGTGGCTCTGGTGTTGAGAGCATGAGAGGGGTCTGAGTGTCAACTCTACTTGGGGACACAGACACCTCTCCTGGGGAGTCTGTCACTGGTACCGTAGTCACTGGCAAACAACATTCTCCCATAGTCTGTTCCCCACGGGTATCCACCGTGGTGCGATCCGTCTCTGAACTGGTGTCGTGGCGTAGGCGTACATGGTCCTGGTGTCTACGGAAAACACGTCCATCAGTCAGTTGAATGACATAGGAAACTGGGCCACTCTGTTTCAGAATAACGCCAGGCAGCCACTGTTGCTTGTTGATAGTACTGAAATTCCTCACATAGACCTTGTCCTCAGGTTCTAATTTTCTCTCTTTTGCGTGCTGATCATGACGCTCCTTCTGCTTCTCCTGCTTCCTCTGTACTTTCGCCTTCATGTCTGGACGCAGCAAGTCCAATCTCGCCTTGGGCCTACGCCCCATCAGCATCTCTGCTGGCGTGCGCCCCGTTGTCGTTTGAGGCGTGAGGCGATAGGTAAACAGGAAACGTGAAAGTCTAGTGTTTAGAGAGTCTCCTGTCATCCTCTTTAACCCCTCTTTCACTGTCTGAACAGCCCGCTCAGCCAAACCATTTGAGGCTGGGTGGAACGGCGCCGTCCTAATGTGATTAATGCCGTTCTGGTGCATAAATTCACTGAACAGCTCACTGGTGAATGTTGGGCCATTATCCGAGACCAGGGTGTCTGGCAACCCATGGACTGCGAAGACTTGTCTGAGTTGGTCTATGGTTGTGGGGGCTGTGATATTGTTCATGATATGGGCTTCTATCCATTTTGAGTGTGCGTCTACCATGATCAGAAACATCTGTCCCATAAAGGGTCCTGCAAAGTCTACATGCAGCCTAGACCAGGGGCGGTCTGGCCACTCCCATGGGTGCAACGGAGCAGGCAGTGGATTGTTCTGATTAGTCTGACACTGTGTGCATGATTTTACCTTGCTCTCCAGATCATCGTCCATTCTTGGCCACCAGACGTATGATCTCGCTAGGCTTTTCATCCGGGAGACTCCTGGATGAGTCTCATGTATCTCCTCCACAACTTGTGACCGTCCTGGGGGCGGTACGATGACCCGCGACCCCCAGAAGATGCAGCCGTCCTGCAGGCTCAGTTCTGTTTTGCGTTTAGCATACGGCCTCAGTTCCTCTCCCTCCACGACACTGGGCCAACCTTGCAAAAGGAAGGTCTTGACCCGAGACAGGACCGGGTCCCTCTCTGTCCACTGCTTAATCTGTGTCGCTTTGATAGGTGTCTCTGCTAGCCTCTCCAATGAAAACACAGTCTCTGGAGGCACATATGTAGTGGCGGGTGTCTCTGGTAACGGCAGTCGACTCAGTGCGTCAGCATTTGCGTTATCCTTGCCCGCTTTGAACACTATAGTGTACTGGTAGGCTGAGAGTGTGAGAGCCCAACGCTGTATCCTGGCTGAGGCCAGCGGTGGGATGCATTTTGTCTCACTGAACAGACTCATCAGAGGTTTATGGTCTGTTGTGATAGTGAATGCCCGTCCGTATAGGTATTGATGGAAACGCTTCACAGCAAAAACAACAGCTAGACCCTCTTTATCTGACTGAGAGTACCCCTTCTCCGCTGCTGTTAGGGTACGTGAAGCAAAAACAACAGGCTTCTCATCTCCATCCTCCATGATGTGTGAGAGCACGGCTCCGACTCCATAAGGCGAGGCATCACTCGAGACGATGATCTCTTTGTCTGGGTCGTAGTGAACGAGCAGCTTCGCAGACTGGAGCAGCTCTTTCACTTCCTTAAAAGCTCTCTGCTGCTCTCCACTCCACTCCCACTTAGTGTCAAGGTGCAGTAGCTTGTACAGTGGGGACAAAACATTTGATAAATCCGGCAGAAATTTGCCATAATAATTCACCATGCCCAAAAACGATCTCAGTTCATGGACACTCTTTGGGCTTGGAGCCTCCTTTATGGCTCTCACCTTGTCTTCCAAAGGGCTGAGCCCCTGTGCTGTGATCCTGTGTCCCAGGTAGGTCACGCTCGGTGCCAGGAACACACACTTGGCACGCTTCAAACGCAGTCCTGCGTCTGAGAGTCGTTTCAACACCTGTGCTAGGTTAGCCAGATGCTCCGCCTCCGTGGCCCCCGTGATGAGGATATCATCTAGATATACCGCTACGTGCGGGATACCCTGTAACAGCGTGTCCATTGTTCTTTGAAAAATGGCGGGGCTGGATGCCACTCTAAACACAAGGCGATTGTATTTAAATAAGCCCTTGTGAGTGTTGATGGTGACACTCTTTTGACTCTTCGTCAAGTTGCAGTTGCTGGTAAGCATGGCTCATGTCTAGCTTTGTGAAAAGCTTCCCCCCTGACAAGGTTGCAAACAGGTCATCCACTCTTGGTAGTGGATACTCCTCCAGTTTAGAGACCTGATTTACCGTCACCTTGTAGTCTCCACATATGCGTGCTGTATTATCCTCTTTCAGGATTGGCACAATGGGAGCCGCCCACCTTGAAAATTGGACGGGTTCAATGATGCCTTGCTTCTGCAAACGTTCCAGCTCCTCCTCCACCTTGACCTTCATGGCATACGGCACCGACCTAGGCTTGAAAAACCTTGGGGCGGCCTCAGGGTCAACATGGAGTTTCACAGTTACCCCCTTCAGTGTGCCCAGCTCGTCCCTGAAAACATCACTGTACCGATGCAGGATGTCCTCTGTCGTGTCTGTCGTGTGCACATATTTAACATTATGCCAGTTTAGCTTAATTTTCCTTAGCCAATCACGGCCCAAAAGACTTGGCCCCCCCCCCTTAGCTATAACCAGCCTGGCCTTTGCCTTCTGATTCCCCGCTAAAATGTCCACATATAGCACCCCTATATGAGGTATGGGCTGACCTGTGTATGTCCTGAGCCTGAGCTTTGATGGGCTAATGGGTGGTAGGTTAGACCCCCATGTCTTCCTGTATGTCTCCTCACTGATGACCGATGCAGTAGCCCCTGAGTCAATCTCAAACTTTACATCCTGTCCCCCGACAGTGATAGTGGCATAATAGGGTTCAGGTGGCTCCTCATCTGTTCCCACCCCGAACATGTTGTATGCACACTCTGCTTCCTCATGTGTTTCTTCCAGGTGGTGTGTGGAGGCTTGAGCCTGACGCTGCTTTCCCTGCCAAGGCCTGCCCCTGCCCATTTTATTGTCTTTTGAACTCCTGCACTTCTTTGCTAGGTGTCCCTTTTTATTACAATTATGGCAGACAGCCTCTTTGAATCTGCAGTTATTTGCATAATGCGACGACCCCCCACACCTAAAACATTCCACCCCTTTTTTAAACACTTCATTTTTACCAGTCTCTTTATAGGCAGGATCCCTTCTGACTTGGTGCACTGTCTGTGACACTGACAACCCATTCCCCCTCTGTATGTCCCTAGCATTATTTGCAGCCATCTCCATACCTTGGGAAATCTCTAGGGCTTTTTTAAAAGTCAGCGGTGGGGCTTCCCCCAGCAGGCGGCGCTGTATGGGGTCATTATTAATGCCGCAAACTAATCTGTCACGGAGCATATCATCCAACACTGCCCCGAATTCACAATGTTCCGACAGTTGGCGTAGCTCAGCCACAAAGTTGGCTACAGACTGACCTTGCTTCCTGAACAGACTGTGGAATTTGAAACGTTGTACTATCACAGAGGGTCTTGGGTTGTGGTGGTTCCCCACAAGCTTGACTAAGTCTTCATATGGAATTTCCCCCGGTTTCAGTGGTGTAGCTAAATTCCTTATCAGTTTATAGGTCTTAGCCCCACACACACTCAGGAGAATAGAGCGCATTTTCGCCACATCAGTAATTCCATTTGCATTGAAAAAATTTCCCAACCTTTCCTCGTACTCTGTCCAGTCCTCGTTCGCTTCCACGAACTCACTGATAGTCCCAAACGTCGCCATCTGAGCGCGAGGCTCCTCTTCCACACTCGGCTCGTCCTCTTCTCCCGATGCTCTCCCGTCCCCGAGCGATGCTCCTTCAGTACCACTGCCGGCGTCGCTCATACGTTAGCCGTCCAGCTATAGCTTTAGCCTCACGCCAACAACAAACAAAAGCAACCGGGATGACACGTCGCCAATCCAGTTTATCCTCGTCGCCAAAAATATGTGGTAACCTCTAATAATAAGTAAGCCACACAACACGCTTGTGATCCATTTGGTTGAGTAGTTTAGTGGGTAACGGGAGCCATACAATACAGGTGCGTCTTACACTCTGCGGCCTAAACTTAACCGGCGAAATGAAACGGCGAAAGAATGCGAATGCACGTTAAAAAAAAAAAAAAAAAAAAATTGAAGGGAATCGAACTCGCCAGCAACGAGCCGCGCGGCGGCCAGCCGTGTATAGGTGTAACAGACTGACAGCCAATGAAATGGGTGCATTTGTCACGCTGTCCAATGAGCTGAACTGCTCTCGTGCAGCCGTGTTCGAATCCCGGTCGGGGCAAAAGCCTGTCATACATTATCAAAGATAAACAGCTATGTTGAATCAATAAACATGAATATCACTAAATAAACATGAATATTGCACAGATTTAGATTATAATAGTAAAGCTATTATAATAGTTCAATGGTTGTGATGGCAAAGTTCGTGTCAGGTTCCTTACTGTATATTTGCATATCGTATGTCACAAATGTAACAGTACTATATACCTGTATGTCATGTATGTCATAAATGTCACTATGAATTGAAAATGGGGGACCCTGATGTAAACAAGACAAATGTCTTTCTCTGCATCCCCTTAAACATTTTGTGTGTATTGAGCCGTACTGTATTGTACCCATTCTGCAATCAGTTAAATAAAGTTTTCATTCATTCATTCTGTCCATCTGTCTCTCTCACTTGTTTAATCTTTGACTCCAACACTGGTTCTCTCGCAAAACCCCAAACATTACAATGCCCGCTACGATTGTGCAATAAAACAATAGTTTCGTTTGAGTTTACTCCGTTTATTTGATCAGGGACAGTGCATATCAATCAACAGTTTATACATTTATAAATTAATACAAATTACAGAAGAAAAAACATTATTATCAAACCAGATTGGAGGAGTGTAAAGGGGATAGTAAGAGACTATGGAAAACATTGAATGCAGCTATGGGTAGAAATAAAATGGGCAAAACGATATCATTTATTGAGTCAGATGGTATATTCATCACTAAACCATTTGACATTGCAACCCATTTCAACAACTACTTTGTTTCCAAGTTAAACACAATTATAAATCAAATGTTGCCAATGAGTGGTTAGCTGTCAGACTCTGTAATTAAAAAAACATATAATGTATGACAAGAAATGCAGATTTAAATTCAGGAGCACAAGTCCAAATGATATTGAAAAGCTCCTCCTAGTACTTAAACCAGATAAACCTTGCGGTGTTGATAATCTGAATGGAATACTGCTACAAATCTCTGCAAAATGTGTGGCTAAGCCACTATCACATATTTAATTTTCTTTCCTTAGCCTTGGAAAATAGCCAAAGTAACTCAACTACCAAAGAACTGTAAAGAGACATTTACAGGTTCAAACAGTAGGCCCATTAGTATTTTACCAGTAATAGGTAAGTTATTGGAAGGAATTGTGTTCAAGCAGATTCAAAAGTATTTCAACGAAAACAACATTAATTCTGATTTCCAGCATGCATACAAAGTAGGATACTCTACAGGAACTGCTTTAACATCTCTTACAGATAGCTGGCCACAACTGATCGATAGGAAGTTAGTTGTGGGTACAGTGCTCTTGAATTTCAGTGCGGCTTTCGACATCATAGATCATGACCTATTATTATTGAAATTACACACATATGGGCTTGAAGACACTGCCATGGAATGGATGAGAAGCTACTTGTCTAATAGACAACAATGTGTTGTATTTAATGGTTCCATGTCAAATATGGTAACACTCCAGTGTGCTATTCCCCAAGGAAGTTGTAAAGGAACCCCTCCTTTACTCTATATTTGTAAATAATAATAATAATCTTCATTTATATAGCAATGTATAGAGCCACAATGTGTTGTATTTAATGGTTCCATGTCAAATATGGTAACACTCCAGTGTGCTATTCCCCAAGGAAGTTGTAAAGGAACCCCTCCTTTACTCTATATTTGTAAATAATAATAATAATCTTCATTTATATAGCAATGTATAGAGCCATAACATACTGGAATAGGATCCCATTACATATTATACGGACGGAAAACAAGGACAATCACAACAAGTTCTTTTCTTAAAGTGCGTTTGTGTATGTGCGAGTGCAGAATGTTATCGCCCTATTTCCAGATTGTCTGTAATGGCCAAAGTCTTTGAATCTCTTGTAAACAAACTGAAAAAGTTTCTAGCTGACCATAATATTCTTAACGAGTTTCAGTCAGGCTTCAGATCCATAGTACTTCAGTGATTATGCTAGTCTCAAATGACATAATTGAAGCACTAGACAAGAAAGAACTGTGCAGCATTGTTTGCATTATTGCTGATGTGATTATGCTTCTTGCCACTGCACAAATGGCCTTCTGTATTTGTATTTGATTTGTATGTTTTTTGTTTAATGCCCTTGTTTTTATGTTGAAACTTGTTGTGTGCCGTGTTGGTCAGGACTCCCTGGAAGAAGATATATTGTATCTCAATGGGACATTCCTGGATAAATAAAGGATATAAAAAAAATAGAAAAGAAAATAGCTGACACTTTTAGCCAAAGCGACTTACAAGTTCTGTTCGACAAGTCATCAGGAAGGGCTCAACTCTATCAGCTGAGTAACAATGTTGACCAAAGTGTTGAGTGCTACACCCGAGGCCTTCCTACACCTGCAGAGAGAACCTGAGGAGAAAGACAGCCATAGAGACAAGGCAGGATGTAGTTGTTCCTGAGTTGCTCCATTATGGCATGCTCAGGCCTCCAGATGAAGAAGGGATGGAGCTGGAAGTATTTGGGTGATGGCAGCTCAGAAGTGGAATCAATGAGTTCAGGCTGAGGTGGATGACGCCACAAGGACACCATATTCATAAGATGCCGGACCGGTCGGGACCCTGGCCATAGACCCAAGGCTTCCAGCTCAGTCTTTGTCCAGATGCGCTGTTGGAGAGAGCAGTTCCATTGGCTGACATCCTGGTCAGAACTGGGGGCAGAGGCAGGCTGGGCAGGTGCAGAGGAGGCTGCAGGCACATTTCAGAAACAGTAGTTAGTAAAGAATTGTGAGTAATATTATTGGCAAAACTTAGCCTGAAGTATATAATTAGGTTGCTGTTTATCAAAAAAAAAAAAAAAAAAATTGTTCTTGTTACTGACTCGTGTCAATCTTCCATGTTTTCGCTATAGTGTGTAGACCTTGCTACACATGTATTTCGTTCATATTGTTTATGGACAATGAGATGGGAGTGGAACTTTGTACATGCCCTTTGGGCTTCGTTCCCTCCTAGCACTGTTTTTTTAAATAATGTGCTAAATAAATAAAATAAAATAAACATATGAAGCTAAATACTCTGCTCTCACATTGTAGCTTCCTGGGGGCTTGTTCAGAGGAGGCTGCAGGTAGCGGTGCAGCGGAGGCAGGCTGGGCTGGTGCAGAGGAGGAAGAGAAGAGGAGAAGATCTTTGATCCTCCTTGCTTCCTCAGCGGGGTCCTGCCGTAGATGTCCAGATGGACCCTTCCTGAAAGAGACATCCTTCCTTCCAGGGAACTTCTTCATTATTGCCTGTACAAAGCAAAACATCATGCATATTATAATTAAAATCACGTCACGTCTCAGTCCAGCCCCTGTACACTTGCCCACTAGTCTGACTGTCCTGATATGATTATGATGTGTGTGCCTGCCTATACAGTGCGTATATACATGTATGGGCTTTTATTTGTCCCTGTACACTGTTTTTATTTTTTATATTATATAGATGCATGAATGCCTAGTGAAGTGAATGTACAGAATATGTTTTAAATTGTTTTTAGATTAGCTTTAATGTCCTTCTATTTTTCTGTTTCTTTCTGGCTTAAACATCTAGCCCAGGTACTACAACTGAAAACTAGCAACCCTGCTAATGTTGGCATATTTACAGTTCTTTTTATTTGTATTCATTTATAAATGTTGATTGATATGCACTGTCCCTGATCAAATAAACTGAGTAAAAAAATAAAAGCATAGCAGATATAGTGAGATAGATAGATATGAGGACACAATGTATTGATCATGTAACAGCTAATAATATAATACAATTTAACTTTGCAAACTCCCATCTTACATGGTAACGTTATATGATAGATCTGCTGTAGCAGATACCGTGTCTTTCTTTATTCATTCTAAATGTACACTACGGACAAAAAAATAAACTGAAAACTAGCAACCCTGCTAATGTTGGCATATTTACAGTTTTTAATTTGTATTCATTTATAAATGTATAACTGTTGATTGATATGCACTGTCCCTGATCAAATAAACGGAGTAAAAAATAAAAGCATTGCAGATAGACAGTGAGATAGATAGATAGGACACGACTCAGTCAGCTTCACCGAGTACATCCAACTGTTGAAACTGCCAACACAAACTCAAAAACAGAACCTATTGGTAAACAAACGTATTGTTGAAAATATACAATATGACTGCTGTTGTGACATTGTTGGGATCTTATACTGTAGTTTACATTTGAGAAAAAACGAACTCAGTCACTCGGTAAATCAATTCAATTGGAGTCTCTTTAAACAGCGGCAACACAAACCCAATAACCTATTGGTAAACAAACGTATTGTTGAAAATATACAATATGACTGCTGTTGTGACAGTGTTTAGGAATCGGATCTTATTTAGTAGTTTAAACTCACCTTCAACGCTACTTTCTCCAGCTCTGCAAAACGGATCTCTTCTTCTGTTCTTCTCCTCCTAAATGTGGATACAGCAGCGCAGCATCCACAAACTCGCAACAGCGCCACATATGGCCAAAATAATACATGGTTTTGTAAACAGGGAGTGGATGGTCGTTAAGGGAATGGATCGATGTTAAGAGCGAGTGAATGGACGTTAAGGCCAACTACTCCAGGGTGCGTAGGATCCACAGCCATGCAGTCTTGCCAATTGAGCTATTTCTGGATACTGAATAAGGGGCGGTTACTGGCATATAATGAGCTCCGCTCTGCCGCTCTGCTGCTGCCGCGTCGCCGCGGGGGCGTGGCGAGACGCAAGTTGGGCGTGGTTAGACACAAGTTGGTTGCCTTTAATATTTAGGCGCCCCGCGTACGGAGAATACCTCACGTATATATCTGTAGTCAACAAAATAATATCCCTTGAGCAATAGCTCCCTCTAGTGGGGGAATATAGATACTGCCTCCATATTAATCCTAGATATATATATAAGGCTGACATTACAACAGGCCTGGTCTACAAGATACACTACACGACCAAGGTATCCATGTACATGTCAAAATACTTCCCAAAGGTCAGTGAATACCACGATCACAACATCAGAGGGAGCTCCACAAATCATGTTAAACCCAGATTCGGCTCAAACAAGGGACTAAACACGTTTAGCAATTATGCCACATCAATGTGGAACGCCCTACCCAAAGCTGTAAGGGAATGTGAATCACTACCCACTTTCAAAAACACTCTCAAAGAACACCTACGGGAGACTGCAATTCGAAACTGGCCCCTGTAAATGTCCTAACACAACCCCCTCCAATGTACAGTAAATTACCAAGTATGGTTTTGTCAATATTCCAATGTACAGTTTTGCTTGTACAGTTGTACAGTGTCCCCCACCGACCCACCCCTCCCACCCAGCGAACCACCTCCAATGTACAGTCCCCCCCACCCCCCCAACCCCACCCCACCTACCCAACCTCCTCCAATGTACAGTTTCTACGTCAAATGTATATACTCTCTTTTCTGGACTCTTTTCGTATCACAAACAGTACTGTATTTGCAAATCTGGTATGTCATAAATGTATAGATGTAGCAGTACTGTCTATCTGTATGTCATGTATGTCATATATGTTATGATGAATTGAAAATGGGGGACCCTGATGTAAACAAGACGAAAGTCTTTCGCTGGTCTGCATCCCCTTAACAATTATTGAGCTGTACTGTACTGTACTGTACCCATTCTACAATCTGTTAATAAAGTTTTCAATGTATAAAAGAAAAAAAATACAATAGAAATATTGACTGACGTTTCTTAGGCGACTCTTTCGAAGTTGGTTAAGGTTAGAGTATGGAATCGAAAGAGTGCCTAAGCTTAACCGGTGAAAGAAAGAGGCGTCACACGATTGGCGCTACCAGAAACGTCAGTCGCCAATCAGAGCGCAGAACGCAAACGCGGAACTGGAAATCCGTTGGTAAAAGAAATCAGGCGTCGGGGCTGGGATGTGGAGATGCAAGTTTTGACTTTTTATTGCTGTTTTTACCTCAAACGGAAAACCTCAAACTCTTAAGAGGAGAAAAAATACTCAAGATTAGCCACTTGCAGACGGCAGGGTGTGACGTACTGTATATTTTAATTGATGAAATATTTTTGTTGACTAAATATTTTTGTTGATGAAATATGTTTTCATTTCAGTGTCACAGTATGACATCGATCTTCAAAATAAGAATACAAATAAAATGTGGGGCCTCTAGTGACGAGGGGCCTCCAAAAGAAATTAATAAAAGTAAATAAAATAATAATAATAATTTGGGGCCTCTAGTGACGAGGGGCCTCCAAAAGGCCTCTAGTGACGAGGGGCCTCCAAAAAAATTAAAAATAAAAGTTAAAAAAATAATAATACTAATTTGATGCCTCTTGTGATGTGGGGCCTCCAAAAGGCCTCTAGTGACGAGGGGCCTTCAAAAAAATAAAAGATTTAAGTAAAAAAAAAATTGGGGCCTATAGTGACGAGGGGCCTCCAATAAAAATAGAAATTTAAAAAAGACTTGGCCGGTGTCGGTCAAAACGAGCCATGAGGTGTGACAGCAGCAGGACCGTGTGTATTAATTTATTAACAAGAAACTTTAAGAGAGCCTGTTCCACCCACAGAAGAGCATATACTTTATATAATATAATTCAGTATACTTTGGTCCAGTACACACAAACACTTATTGGCAGGACAAATAATGTTGTGTTGCCAAACAGAAAGGAAATAAAAACCCTAAGCAACTAATAATGAAACAATATCAAACCAAATAATTGTGAGAAGTAGGTCTAGAACACAGCCCAATCACTGAACACACAGGAGAGGAGAATGGAGCGTTTCAAGAGGTTTTAATTGCAGACAGCAGTTCAACAGGAATTGGGGGAATAGAACAGGGTTAGTGTTCTTGGGGCTGCAGCTGTGGGCAGAGAGAGAGCAAGAGGTCCTCTTGCTCTGCATGGAACATCCAGGCAGGACGGCGCACTGGAACGGGGATCCTGGGGCACAGGAGAAATGGGTTAGAGCAAGGAAATACAAGAGCAGGTTTAGCAGAGCTTCAGGCAGAGACGTCGTACCTAGGTTGTGGTGTTTAACACCATGACGACTTCTGGTCAGTGTCGGACTCGTGGGGGAGAAGTAGGGTCCTCATCAACGGGGGATAGGATACAGCTGTGAGGAGTGAGGTGCCTGACGGCGTGTGAATCAGAGGGATGAGGTGCAGCTGGGTTGGGTGACGGGAAGTGAAGTAATGCTGGCCGTATAAGGGTGAATGGAGGAAGAGAGGATGAGGAGGAGTGCGTGGTGGAAGGAGAGGGGGATGAAGAGGAGTGTGTGGTGAACGTGAGTGGAAAAGGAGGGGGAGTGAAGTACGCTCGTGCTGTGACTATGACAGGACCCCCCCCCCCCCCCTCTACGGGCGCCTCCCGGCGGCCCAGGCTTGTCAGGGTGGGCCCGATGGAAATCCCAGACGAGGTCTGGGTCCAGGATCATCTGCCGGGAGATCCAGCTCCGCTCCTCCGGGCCGTGCACTCCCAGTCGACCAGGTACTGGTAGCCGCGGCGCCGCACGTCCAGCAACTCCCAGACCACGTAGGCCGGGTGGTCGTCGATGACCAGCGGAGGAGGAGGCTCTGGAGCAGGGGGAGAAAGGGGACTGGAGACCACCGGTTTGAGCTGGGAGACATGGAAGGAGGGGTGAATTCGCATATGGGAGGGGAGCTGGAGTCTGACGACAGAGGGATTGATGAGGGACAGGATTTTGTAGGGACCAACGAAACGGGGGGTCAGTTTACGTGAAACGGATTTGAGTGGCAGGTCCAGAGACGAGAGCCATACCATCTGACCTGGTTGATAGTCGGGAGCCGGGGTCCGGTGGCGATCGGCGAAACGATGGTTCTGGTCCGTAGACCGGAGGAGCGCGGCCCTTGAGCCCTCCCAAATTCTCCTGCAGCGGCGGAGGTGGTCCTGCACCGACGGAACGGCGATCTCCTCCTCCTGGGTAGGGAACAGCGGGGGTTGGTAGCCCAAGGAGGACTCAAAGGGGGACTGACCTGTGGCCGCTGAAGACAGGGAATTGTGGGCGTATTCGATCCACGGCAGGAAGGTGCTCCAGCCGGAGGGGTCCCGGGCTGTCACGCAGCGGAGGGCGGATCCCAGGTCCTGGTTGGCCCGCTCCGACTGGCCGTTGGTCTGTGGGTGGAACCCGGAGGAGAGGCTGACCGTGGCCCCCAGGGCCCGACAGAAAACCCTCCAGACCTGGGAGATGAATTGAGGGCCCCTGTCGGAGACGATGTCCGCCGGGATCCCGTGGAGGCGGAAGACGTGGAGTACCATCAGGTCTGCGGTCTCTGCAGCAGAGGGGAGTTTGGGGAGAGCAACAAAGTGCACAGCCTTCGAGAAACGGTCAACAATAGTGAGGATGGCTGTGTTACCGTGTGAGAGGGGAAGGCCGGTGACGAAGTCCAGGGCGACGTGCGACCAGGGCCGACCGGGAACAGGGAGCGGACGAAGGAGCCCGGCGGGCGGTCGATGGGAGGCCTTTGCACGAGCACAGACGGTGCACGCCAGGACGAAGGCGCGGGTGTCCTCTCTCATGGAGACCCACCAGAAGTGCTGTTTCAGCAGGGACAGGGTACGTCGATCCCAGGGTGGCAGGCGAACCGGGAAGCGTGAACCCACTCGAGCACCTGGGAGCGGACAAGGTCAGGGACAAAGAGCCGGTTAGGTGGACCGTTACCTGGGTCCGGCTGGGCATGCTGAGCCTCCCTGACGATGGACTGGATCTCCCAGGTGGCGGCGGCCACCAAGCAGGATGTGGAGAGGATGGTGTCGCGGTGTGCGGGACCCTCCTCGGGGACAAACTGCTGGGAGAGAGCGTCTGGCTTGGTGTTCTTGGAACCAGGCCTGTAGGTAAGGGTGAAATTAAACCTGGCAAAGAACAGCGCCCAGCGAGCCTGGTGGGAGTTCAGGCGATTGGCCGTCTGGACGTAGGCGATGTTCTTGTGGTCCGTCCAAACCAGGAAGGGGACCTCCGATCCCTCCAGCCAGTGCCTCCATTCCTCCAGGGCTAGTTTGATCGCCAGGAGCTCCAGGTTTCCGATGTCATAGTTGACCTCGGCTGGGGTTAGGCGGTGCAAGAAGAAGGCGCAGGGGTGCAGTCTCTGGTCGGCGACGGAGTGTTGGGAAAGGACCGCCCCCACTCCGGTGCAGGAGGCGTCCACCTCCACCACGAACTGGCGAGACGCGTCCAGCTGGACGAGGATGGGTGCGGTGGTGAAGCGCCGGCGCAGCTCGGCGAAGGCGGAGTCCGCTTTGTCAGACCAGACGAAGGGCACGGAGGGCAAGGTGAGTTGGGTGAGGGGTGCCGCGACCCGGCTGTAGTCCCTGATGAAGCGCCGATAGAAGTTGGCAAACCCCAGGAAGCGTTGGAACTGCTTGACGTTGGTGGGACGGGGCCAGTCGGACACCGTTTTGATCTTCTCGGGGTCCGCCCGGATCTTGCCGCCCTCAATGATGTAGCCGAGGAAGCCGATGGAGGAGACGTGGAACTCACACTTATCCGCCTTGACGAACAGCTTATTCTCCAGAAGACGCTGGAGGACCCGGCGGACGTGCTGGACATGCTCCTCCATGGAGCGGGAAAAGATCAGAATGTCATCCAAATAAAACAAAAACGGAGCGGTTGAGTACATCGCAGAGAACGTCATTGACGAGGGCCTAAAAGACAGCAGAGGCGTTGGTCAGTCCAAAGGGCATTACCTTGTACTCGAAGTGGCCGAGTGGTGTCTTAAAGGCCATCTTCCATTCGTCTCCTTCTCAGATGCGGACAAGGTGATAGGCGTTTCTGAGGTCCAGCTTTGTGAAGATGGTGGCACCTTGCAGGGGCTCAAAAGCAGAGTCGATTAAAGTCAGGGGGTACTTGTTTTTTACTGTGATATTGTTGAGACCCCGGTAGTCGATACAGGGGCGAAGGGAACGATCCTTCTTGGAAACGAAGAATAATCCTGCGCCGACAGGAGAGGAGGAGGGAGTGATAATGCCTGAGGCCAAGGACTCGTGGACGTACTTCTCCATCGACTCCCTCTCTGGGCGTGAGAGGTTGAACAGGCGACTAGCGGGGAGTGGCGCTCCGGGGAGTAAATCAATAGCACAGTCGTATTGGCGATGGGGAGGCAGGGAGAGAGCCTGTTGCTTGCTAAATACCGCTTTTAAGTCATGGTAGGCAGGAGGGATAGCAGACAGGTCAATATTTTCATTGGGGAGGTGAGAACCAGCGACCCCTAGTGGCGGCCGAGCTGATTGTAGGCATGCAACGTGGCAGTGAGCGCTCCAGCTGGTCACTAGGCCGGTAGGCCAATTGATGACGGGGTTGTGTAATTTGAGCCAAGGCATGCCAAGGACAATGGGATTGTGGGGAGAGCTGGTAACATGAAAACGAATATTCTCTCTATGATTTCCGGATAACAGGAGGCGGAGGGGTACGGTGTGGCGAGTTATTCATGTGAGCAGTTTCCCGTTTAACCTCCTGGCGTCACGGGGTATCGGCAGGGCGTCAGTAGCAATGTGGTAACGGGAGACTACCCCGGCGTCGATGAGGTTCTCGTCGGCCCCTGAGTCGACCAGGGCGGACAGCGGGAGCGATTGGTTATTGAGACACAGCGTGGCGCTGAATAGCATGTTTTGACCGGAGCTGGGAGCGATATCAAGACTCGAACAGACGCCCAGCGTTACTGTCGAGCTCCGTCGTTTTGGCGAAGCGAGCATGAGACAACGGAGTGACCTAGTTGGCCGCAGTATAGACATGCCCCTGTAGCGAGCCTGTGACAGCGTTCGTTGGGGGGGAGGCATGAGCGGTCGAGGTCCATGGGCTCGGGGGAACTACTTTCAGCGTGGACGGCGCGGGGAGAGCGAGTCGGGCAGGGTATAGGCGGACGAGTGGTGCTAGCCTTCTCTCGACGACGTTCACGGAGACGCATGTCCAGTTCCCTGGCCAAATGGATTAGCTCGTTTAGGGAGTTTGGATTCTCTTTGGACGCAAGTTCGTCTTTTAAAACGTCGCTCAAGCCTTGGCGGAAGGCGCCTCGCAGTGGCGTGTCCCCCCAGTCAGAGCCGGCTGCTAGGATGTGGAATTCGATAGCGTATTCGCTCACACTGCGACTTCCTTGGCGGATCGTGAACAAGCCGGGGGCTCCATCCGAGCCACCTGGAGGGTGGTCAAAGACTTTACGCATGTCGTCGATATACGCAGAGTATGACTCGCAGAGGAGGGAATTATTGAAGTGGAGAGCGGTGGCCCATTCCAGCGCAGCGCCCGTGAGCGGAACCGACAGGTAAGCTACCTTAGACCTATCGCTGTGAAACGTGTGTGGTTGTTGTCCAAAAACTAGCGAGCACTGAAAGATAAAAGCTCGGCATTTGGAGACGCTTCCGTCATAGCGCTCTGGTGCGGGGACAGGAGGCTCCCTGTGCGGGGGAATCGCTGCAGTGGGGGGAGAGTCTGGTGGAGCCTGCTGTGCGACGTGTGGCTCGATACGGTCATATTGTCTTTCTCGCTCTGCGGAGTCGAGTACGAGGGCGGCCAGCTGAGCAGTGACGGTGTCTATGGAGAGAGCGAGTTTGTCTACGTGGGCGGCCTGGCCGTTGATTATACTCACAGACTGCTTCTGAAATATCCTCCATTCCTCGATCTCGTGTGCAGCTGGTGCTGTCATTTTGGTTGTGGTGTTCTGTGAGAAGTAGAACACAGCCCAATCGCTGAACACACAGGAGAGGAGAATGGAGCGTTTCAAGAGGTTTTAATTGCAGACAGCAGTTCAACAGGAATTGGGGGAATATAACGGGGTTAGTGTTCTTGGGGCTGCAGCTGCGGGCAGAGAGAGAGCTCTTGCTCTGCATGGAACGTCCAGGCAGGACGGCACACTGGAACGGGTATCCTGGGGCACAGGAGAAACGGGTTAGAGCAAGGAAATACAAGAGCAGGTTTAGCAGAGCTTCAGGCAGAGACGTCGTACCTAGGTTGTGGTGTTTAACACCACTACGACTTCTGGTCAGCGTCGTGGGGTAGAAGTAGGATCCTCATCAACGGGGGATAGGATACAGCTGTGAGGAGTGAGGTGCCTGACAGCGTGTGAATCAGAGGGATGAGGTGCAGCTGGGTTGGGTGACGGGAAGTGAAGTAATGCTGGCCGTATAAGGGTGAATGGAGGAAGAGAGGATGAGGAGGAGTGCGTGGTGGAAGGAGAGGGGGATGCCACTGCACTTTCAGCCAGAGCGATATTAAAGGCGGAGAAATTTGAAATTGATACAGACATCTCTGTATCAAAAGCCAAAATCAAGGTAATGGAATGTTATGAATTAGAGGATAGATTAAGGCTGCAGGAGGCTAATTTAAAGGCTGAATTAAAGGCTTAAGGGATTGTGTGGTGAACGTGAGGGGAAAAGGAGGGGGAGTGAAGTACGCTCGTGCTGTGACTATGACAATAATATAACAACAATATATATATATTATAAATCATGATTCCATCTGTTTCTCTCTGTTAAAATAGTATTTCTGGGCCTTGCATAATATAGCCATAATATAGTCTTCATATTTCTGCAATCCCTAAAAACTTTGTTTACAGCCATTTCTTTTGGACTCCTCATTGTGAAACACTTCCATATGGTACCCTATAGCTAAGGCCTTAATGATTTAAAATTAAATCATAATGAAAATCATTTGGTTCATTTGGAGGGAGGTTCCAACACCGATGTTGCCCCATTGAAGATCAAAACCAGAGCAAAACAAGTATTACAGCCAAACCGTATTGTGTTGGTTCATAATCTTTGATGGAGGTATATATTATTTAATTATTGTACTTACAACCAATAAAGGTAGGCCTACATGTTTTAACCTAATATTTGAGATAATGTTTTATATTGTAATCTTTACCTGTTTCCATGGTAACTGGTTTTACTGTCGATTTTTTTTATGTAAAGCTCTAGCGTTTCATATTATGTAGGGATAGTTTTTAGCAGGCTTAGAAAAGAAAACATCACAGATCACTCAGAAAAGGTACACCCATCTCTACATATTTTGCAGCTAACTGACTGTTGCCTTTAGTAAAGAGAGTTTCAGAGCCCCTCCTCAGAGAGTTTCAGAGCCTCCCTCTTAGTGAGAGAGCCTCCTCAGAGGAGCCTTTCTCCTCAGAGAGTCTTAGTCTACTTAGTCCAATTGTTACATGAACCTTTTTCAATTGTTTTACTCACGTTGAGGTCTCTCTGGGAAAACCGCTGTCTTCCCCTCTTACATAAAGAGCAGAATTGACGCGGTTTTTATTCCCAGGCTCGAGAGGCCATTGAAGACGTCACAAGCGTGTTTTTCTTATTGGCCAAGAGACATGTCCGTGAGTTACAGGGCCTGTGCTACAGACCGCTGTCATTCTAAAGGATGGATGATGCGATGCAGTCGTGACTATTGGTCCTTCTGCTCTGCTCTCTAACAGTAGTGTATATTGGGCCATTTTGTACTTAGTCCAATGTGTTACATGAACCTTTTTCAATAGTTTTACGTCATTGAGGTCTCTCTGGGAAAACCGCTGTCTTCCCCTCTTACATAAAGAGCAGAATTGACGCGGTTGTTATTCCCAGGCTCGTTGTGTGAGGACCCGTGTCTGTGTCTTTTGTAGACCGGCTTCCTGCTGCTCGTCCCAGACAGCAAGGGGAAACATTGTGGGGTTCTTTCTTTTCGCAGACAAGTTCCTGGTACCACGAAGGACCCTGAGCTTTTCCGGGGGGAAAATGCCAGGGCGGACCGGACGTCACAGGGATTGATGTCATGAATGTGTGTGTCATATAGATCAGTGGTTCTCAACTGGTCTGGCCTCGGGACCCAACATTTTCCTTAGTCATTAAGTCGCGACCCAAATTTTTTAACCACTATGATTTATTTCAATTTTCTTTTTTGCAGTAATACGCTAACTTTCATGCACTGTTAAAAACATGAAATAAACACAAAAACTATGGCTAAAAACCCAATGAAATAAAATAATAATAAATGCTTCTTAGCAGATTTCTTAGCTTAACATAACAGACCTAAGTTTGGGGGAACTAATGGGATAACTGGGGTTGCAACAAAAGTGCAACTAGGGCTAAAAACCCAATGAAATAAAATAATAATATGCTTCTTAGCAGTCAAGTCAAGTCAAGTCAAGAGTTTTAATTGTCACGGCATACAGGTATACAATGAAATGCGGGTGGTCTTGCCCGCAACGATGTGCAATACAGTGGTACATATAATAGAATCAAAAGAAGAAAACAACATTGTGCAGTAACAGGTAACAGGTAACATGGAGTGACATCTCGGTATCTGTACATAGTTATTTACAGAGCATATGGGACATGCTAGTTAGCTTTGGTAGTGCAATACACTGTTCCTGTTATTCTAATTTAAAGTGTCCTTTCCTTTGGCCATAAGTGTGCGTGTGTGCGACATGAGTGTGTGCCCGCTCATGTTAAAGTGTTAAGTGGCTGCTCGTGTGTGAGCGTGCACAGTGTGCGTGTCGTGTGTGTTTTCATGTGTGCTTGTGTGTGGACAGTTCAATGTTCTGAGCACTCAATGTTCATTGTTCATGGCTCTGATGGCCTGGGGGAAGAAGCTGAGCCTAAGCCGTTCTGTCCTAGTAGCTGGGGTTCGCAGGCGTCTGCCTGACCTCAGCAGCTGAAACAGGCTGTTATTGGGGTGGTGAGGGTCTTTCATTATCCTGCAGGCTCTGGATTTGCACCTCTTGTTGTATAGAACCTGCAGGGGGGGTAGTGCAATACCCGTGGTACGCTCGGCTGAGCGCATCACTCTCTGTAGGGCCTTCTTGTCCTGTGCCGTGCTGTTTCCATACCAGGCAGTGATGTTTCCGGTCAGGATGCTCTCTACAGCTCCTGAGTAGAAGGACTGGAGTATCTTTCCCGATACTCTGAACTTCCTTAACTGTCTCAGGTGGTAGAGACGCTGTTTCGCCTTCTTTACTACTGTGTCTATGTGTGTTGACCATGTCAGGTCCTCTGAGATGTGGACCCCCAGGTACTTGAAGCTGCTCACCCTGTCCACGGTAGCCCCGCTAATCATCAGTGGTGTGTGCGTCTCCTGCTGTCCTCTCCTATAATCCACGATCAGCTCCTTGGTTTTACCAATGTTCAGGAGCAGGCTGTTGTCCTGGCACCAGCGTTCCAGTACCTCAACCTCCTCCCGGTAGGCCTTCTTAGCTTAACATAACAGACCTAAGTTTGGGGGAACTAATGGGATAACTGGGGTTGCAACAAAAGTGCAACTAGGGCTAAAAACCCAATGAAATAAAATTATAATAATAATAAATAATAATATATGCTTCTTAGCAGACTTCTTAGCTTAACATCCCAGGGAACTAATGGGATAACTGGGGATGTTGTTTGCTCCTGACAAGAGTCTCAAAGTCTGGGGTGATGGTAGACAAAGCAACTCTGAGGTCATGCTCAATGTCCAATCTGTTCCTCTGCTTTGTCTTCAGCTGGACCAGAGCTGAGAAGCCACTTTCACAAAGATAGGTAGTGCAAAAAAAAAGATATAATTTTTTTTAAACACACACATCCGCGACCCACTCAAAATGGCCCCACGACCCACTTTTGGGTCGCGACCCACCAGTTGAGAAACACTAAATTATAGATGCCACTACGAGTTGCCCTTAACAGTGGTGTGTATTGGTCCATACTGTACTTTTTTGCACAATGTTAGGTGGGTGGTCCTTCTCCATTAATTTCACCCCTCCCTCCCTGCTGAGCTGGGGATGGGAGGGGGCTGTCGGGGAGGCTGTTTCTGTCAACTCCTCTATGCATCCCTGTGTAGGTCCCGGTCCTCCAGGCCCAGGTCGGGTCTCCCCCTCAATGACCTGTGGCCTGGGTTAACCCTTTTTAAACCTGAAATGCTTGAACTGCATTGTATAGCCTGTGTATACGCTCAGTTATGTTTCCGGGGTTTATTAGTGGGTTAAGGGAGCAACCACTCTCTGTTAATAAACATAGGGGGGTGGTTGTCTCTCCGGTGTGTTGGTAGCAGAGTCGACTCTCAGGTTGAGCCCGGGTCTGACCCCGGCTGCCCGAGAGTATGCCCCTCAGCATCTTTCATGATGTTTGCCAATTGTGTCAAACTCTTTCTCTGAACCTCGACCCCGCAGGATTAATAAATTGGCAGGGTCAGGGTTCGTGGTGGAATCTGTTCGCTGGCGGGGTTGGCTAACTCCGACTCCGCGAGGCTTGTGGCCCCATGAGATTGTGACATGGTGCACGGCATACCGAACACCCTTTCCGCCAGGATACTGTTCTTACAGTAGGCCTTTTAGGCGCCTGTCTAGTCCGCAGTGCTCCAGGCGCAGGTCGAGTTTTGCTCTTAAGACCTGTCGACCTGGATTGAGGGATCAACCTCCTTGGAGGGTTGTCTCCCCGGCATGCCAGCTGGCCTCACGACATTGTGGGGGGGAAGCCTCCTTGGGAGCGCTTCGGGGCGGCGTGCCAGGGGGAGAAGGGCCTTCACCAGTTTTAGGCCCTGTCCGATACACTGCCGATGTGGGGGGTGGTGTTACGAGTGACCCTCTGGTGGGGTCCTGATGCCACGGCCTCGTTGACCTCACCAGGCCCCTTTTTCAGGGGGTCCTAGCCCCCGGGATGTGGCCTGGGGCTGGGACCTCCTCCGCGCCCCGCTGCTACGGCCTTGCCACGGGGTTGGGGATTTTTGACCCCGACCCCGCGATGTTGGGGACTGTGACAGGTTTTTTTTTTGCTTCACGTCCGTTCCCTGGTGGCGTGCAGGATGCGCGTCCGAGTAGTCGCGGGCCCTTCTATACGAAGGTAAGTCCCACGGTCTGCTCACCCTGTGCGTTTGAGGTGCTAAACCCTCTTCGCACAGTCGGGTCTGGTCTCCCACCCGTCCCTCACTAGGGGGGGCCGGGGGGTCCGGATCCTCCCCGGTATTCTGATGGTTGTAGGGGGCCTTAGCGGGTACATCTGTCGAGCTTTCCGCTCTGGTCCACTCCTGTGTTCCAGTAGGCAGAGCGTAAAGCCATAAATGAAATATAACGAAGGTTATTGTTACGAAGGATCAGATTAAACCGAATATATATATTTATTGATTGATATATATTGCATAATATTTGTATATCGTTTGATATCCCTTGTGTATTCCTTGTACATATACACGGAATATCCCTTTAGCCTAGTACAGACCATAATATTTCATTCTCCTATTGGACAGCGGTCCACAGGCGCCAGGGCCATACCTTCAAGGTCTGGTTCAAAGTCACTGCCGGGGACATGCCTGGACATGAACGGTACTGCGCAAGGATATGAGACAGGAATAAAGCTGGTACTAGTTTATTCATCTAAGCGTATAAATACGGCGCAGGTGAATACAGAAGCACTTAGTCAGAAGTCTTAGTAACTAAAGTTGAAGCCTCACCCACGATACGACGTGCGGTGAAGTATGGCCTGTTTGGCCCCAAATAGAGCATTGAGACCGCGTGCGAATTAATAACTGAAGTGTCAGAGTTTAACGCTGTACCGTCGAGTTCGACCTATTCTATTAAGTCAGTAATAGTCTATTTGTGTATAGTGTATCGTGCGGCTAAAGTTCTACAGTGACCAGCATCACCAACGTTTCCTTGTATCAGCTAGAGTGCTTATCCAGGCTGGGCTGCTTATCATGGCGCTTTCACCCGAGGGGCCCTAGACGAGGACCGTGTGGATTATGTACACTGGATAACCTACCGACGACTGGATAGCCCTTTTCGGCTGGATTATATTTGCTTTTGGTCCTGTAATTAATGGAGCAGAGAATCGCCGACACCCACAAGTGTGTGGGATTTAACCTGTGAGGAGCCACGTCGAGTCTGCCTCTCAGAAGTCTGAGGCCGGCTAGCTTTCTTCCATGTGGAGCTACATGCTACGGAGAACAGCTGTATTCGTCTGCGGATCAAGATCTTATTGCACCGTCTCCTGTACTCGGAGTCTCCTTATCATCGTTGACCCAGACTCTACTACCGACAGATCCTCTACCCTTGCTGGCTTACAACCGGGGGGACCCTACCAGTATCTCCCGCTATATTACTAGTGTACCATAGATATAATTCCCTAAGATTCAGGTTGTATGATTATCTCCTGCGTAATATGAGAATGGACATTCGTTATTGATTTGCCTATGCACATTCCTTTGCCTTATAAGCGCATCAAAAGTGAAGTAAAGTAAAGTATATTATGTACCTTTTGCTGCTAATAAATACTTAAATACAGCTTTGTGTGGAACCGAGTTATTGTGGGGAAGTGTTCATCATTAGATACCTGTGTACTGTATGGCCAGTAGGAATGTACATAAGACGGTAGTGGTTTAATGATACCATACTTATCAATACAGTCAGGGAATTGTACCCCTCAGTTACAATTGGTCCTTCGAGCTGGAGGGTAATTAGTGTAATATTAATATAGTGGTATTAATATTGACATGGCCAATGATGAACACTCCACAAAACGGTTCTCCTAAAATAGATCGCCCGCAGCGTAGACGGCAGACACCTCAGTACATAGAGGATTACGTTGCCAGTATACTACCTAGCTTTCTACAGACGGTAAACGCGGAAAAAGTAGATAGTAAAATTATGTCCGACCCTATCGACCAGGCTACCCCGCCAGTAGAGGCCCTAGTGGGTTCTAACGTAACTGACCAAGCTCACGGTGGGGACCAGGAGGGACCTGACATGACTTTACCCCCCGCCAAGACCGAAGAAGTAGTCCCCGGAGAGCTCCAGGATAAAGAAAGCCCTCCAGGGATGGAACTCGACCCACTACAAGAAGGGACGAGCACCCCAGAGAACGGATCTCCAACGAGTACTACCAGGAGCGGATCACCTCAACCAGCGTCTTCCCCCAGCGAGGCGGACAAGATGCTGGCGCAGGCCTTCCTCGCCAGCCTGGCAGCCTCAACCGAGCGCGATCGACTCCAAGCACAGACGCTTAGTGAGCGCGAACATTCTTCCATGGAAAGAGAACGCCTTCAAGCGCAGCAACGGAGTGACGAAGACCGTATACGTCTAGAGATTAGACGCCTCCAGACGGAAGAGAATATGGGAAGAGACCGGGCCGAAGCCCAGCGCGCCGCCGCCGAAGCCCAGCGCGCCGCTGCCGGTGCCCAAAGAGAAGCAGAGCGCGACCTCGCTCTCACCAAGCGCGAAGCCAAGCGCGACCGATTACAAGCGCAGATAATGGAGCAGCTGATTACCAGGGCAACCCCCCCTCCCTCCGCACGGGGCTCCAGGGCCTCGTCAAGACAAGGGTCAAGGGCACCCTCCCCTACCCGATCAAGCGACCCTGAGCCCGACCACCAGAGAGAGCCTATACCCCTCTCCGAACCCCTTCCCCGACCGGTCCAAGCGAGACCCAGCTACAGGGAAGAACCGGTCTACACAGCGGAGAGGCTAAATAGACGACTACAGGATCTAGACGACCTGCCAGAGGAAGAAGAAGAGGGAGAGGAGGAGAGTCAAGCCCAACAGCAGCACAGTACTCCACAGGACCAGGAGGTCCAGTACAGCCCAGGCTTTACCCCTGCGGCTCTGCGCTACAGACCCCCGACTCAATTCACGGGTGAGCTTGACGCACGACCAGCCCCGAGGAACAGCACCTGGGTACGCGGGCCATGGTACCCAGCAGGTACCAGCCCACCAAGACACGTAAGAGGAGACTCGCCTAGGAGGCCTCTCTTCCAACGCTCACCGATGTGCCAGCCATCCATGGCATCGTACATTGGCACACCGACGTTCCCGGACTTCACACACGAGAACAGAGCACAGTACACAGAGCTACGAATGTGCTTAGAGACAATGATGTCCGATGTAGCTGATGAACCGTACAAATATGCTATCCTACTAAAGCACCTCAAGGTGCCCCGAGCGCACAATATAGCGCTGGCATATGCCACCTCTACTACCCCATACACCGCGGCTCTAGCAGCCCTCGACCAAAGATTTGGAGGCATATGGTACTACGTAATACAAGAGATAAGGCATATTGACCGTCTACCCCCAGCCACAGACAATCGCTCACTAGATGACCTGTCTATCAAGGTACAATCCCTGGTAGGGATGCTGGGGGCGCAAAAGGAAAAGGGTATGCACGAACTGTACGCAAACTCTAATGTCGAGAGGATTTTAGAGAAGCTTCCGCCCGCCCGACAAGAGCGCTTCAGGCGGCAAAGAGACCACCGTGATCCTAGCGGTCCCGAGCCATCCCTCCTAGACCTAGCCGACTTCCTGGCGAGAGAAGTCAACAGCCTACGGTTGGATACGTTCATGCGGAGCACACCAAGCTCCAGAGAGGGACCTAGGAGAGCAAACGATGGCCGCAGATTGGTGACCGTCATGCACCAATCAGAATCAGTACCGAGCAACAAGAACCACAGTACCCCCTCGATGAAAGAGAAGTGGAAGATGGTGTGCCCGTACTGCAAAAAGGAACACTGGCTGTCACACTGTGACACGTTCAAGAAGATGACCACCGACGAGGTGAGTCAATGGATAAAGTCCAACCGACGCTGTTACCGATGTGCGCGCAGTCACATGGCAGCCGATTGCCGCTTAAAGAAGAGGTGTAGTCGGTGTGACGGAGCCCACTTAGACGTCCTACACGACAGTAACAGAAGAAAGCCTGCACCCTCAAGCAGCACAAAGGCAAGTGTTATGTACATTGACCCCGCTAGCAGCGGGGGCGCCCGGGTGCTCTTAAAGGTGGTCCGCGTAACATTGAGTTACCAAGACAAGGTCATGGACACTTACGTCATCCTTGACGACGGGTCAGAGAAGACCCTTCTCCTCGCGTCCGCTGCGGCCCAGCTGGGGCTGCGGGGGAGCGAAGACCAGATGACGATTCGGACAATAAGAAGAGATCTAAAGACGATAAAGGGCGAGAATGTCTCCTTCACTATCGCAGCAAGCGGGCAGCCAGAGAGACGGTATAGGATCACTAACGCTTTCACCAGCCAAGACATAGGCCTGTCGCAGTACACCTACCCCATCGCCAAGCTGATGGATAAATATGTGCACCTGCGTCAACTACCTATACCGCTCATAGACGGTGCCACCCCGACCCTGCTGATAGGCTCCGACCATGCAGACCTCATCGTCCCGATGGACCGGGTCCACACAGGGCCCAGAGGCTGTCCTGCAGCAGTCGAGACCCGCCTAGGATGGACACTACAAGGCCCCCTCGCTAGGTCTCTTAACCGAACAGCAGCCACTAGCTGCCTCCACTCCAGAGTGACAGAAGAAGACACCACCCTCCTACAGCATGTCGAGAGGCTATGGACACTAGAGACAATGCCCTTTAAGTATAACGAAAAGAAAGACATTCGTTCCAAGGAAGACATTTACGCTATAGCCCTCCTCGAGCGGGGGACAAAGAGAGTCAAAGTCAACGGAGTGATGAGATACGCAACTCCACTCCTGAGGCGAGAGGGTATGCCTACCTTCCACGCCCCAAAAGAAGCGACGGAGCAGTATCTATTGAACACAGAGCGGCGCCTAGCCAGAGACCCCGCTCAAGAGACTGTGTACCGCGCTGAGATTGACAAGCTAATCACAGCGGGACACATAAAGAAAATTGACATTAAAGAGGCCGATCAGACGACCGAATCATGGTACGTGCCGCACCACAAAGTCCACCACAACGGCAAGGATCGTATTGTGTTCAACTGCAGCTACCAGATCGGATCACAAAATCTGAATAAAGAGCTCTTGCCCGGCCCAACACTCGGCCCCTCTCTACTAGGCGTGTTACTACGTTTCCGCCAGGACAAGGTGGCCATCAGCGGCGACATCAAAGGGATGTTCCTGCAGGTGCGACTAGTGGAGGAGGACAAGCCCCTGCTGCGGTTCCTATGGAGAGAGAGGATCGGGGACGAGCAACCAGCCATCTATCAATGGGAAGTCCTCCCTTTCGGAACCACATGCAGCCCATGCTGTGCTACGTTTGCACTGCAAAAACACGTCGCAGAGGACCCAGCAGCTGATGAAGAGGTCCGACAAAGTGTAGGAAATAGTTTCTACGTGAACAACTGTCTGCAAAACGTCTCGACGCCAGAAGAAGCCGAGGCCCTTCTACTCAAGCTCCGCGCCTCCCTGATCAAAGGCGGCTTTGATCTCAGGCAGTGGGCCAGCAGCGACCCTCAAGTATTGCGCAGCCTCTCCCCCGAGGACAAGGCAGCAAGCAGCGATACCTGGATGGCGACCATCCCAGGAGAAGCCCAAGAAATGACATTAGGACTAGTCTGGCGCTTCAAAACAGACTCGCTCCATTATAAACACACACCCCTGACCAAGGAGCAGGGAAGGTCGACTGCACTACCGACCACAAGACGGAGTGTATACAGAACACTCGCCAGACAATATGACCCGTTGGGATGTATTCTACCTTACACCACCAGGGCAAAGATGATTGTAAGAGCGTTATGGGACAAGGACCAGGGCTGGGACGACCCCATACCCGAACACCTTGCCTCCACATGGAGAGAGTGGGAGACAGAACTCAGCTCACTCCCAGGTGTCAACATACGCCGCAGCTACTTCCCACCCACAGTGAGGCCGGAGACGTGCCAGATGGACCTGCACGTCTTCAGCGACGCCTCCGAAGTAGCCTACGGTTCGGTGGCCTACTTGCGTGCCAGAGAGGAGGGAGGAGAAATACATACTGCTTTCATCCTGGCTCGCTCAAGAATAGCCCCACGCAAGCAACAATCTATCCCGCGTCTAGAGCTCTGCGCAGCCCTAGCAGGAGCGCAACTCGCCACGTTAATCCAACGTGAACTCACCATCCCGGTGCAAAGAACAATCTTGTGGTCAGACTCCACGACAGTACTCACATGGATCCGGTCTGATTCGTGTAGATACAAGGTCTTCGTGGGAGTCAGAGTCACAGAGATCCAAGATTTAACAGAAGCAGCAAGCTGGAGGTATGTGGACACAAAACACAACCCAGCTGACGTCATCACCCGGGGAATGTCCCTGGATGACCTCACCCGTCACAACCTATACAGTGACGGGCCAGAGTTCCTCAAGCTCCCGGAAGAAGAGTGGCCTACACCCACCCCACGGGAAGCGAGTAAAGAGGAGGCCGAGAACAAGAAATCTATGTTCTGTGGATTGACCACACTCGTCTCCACAGACCCCGACATAGACGATTGCCTCACCCTTGAGAGTGCGCAGCTAAAGACATTCCTGTGGCACCACCCAGAGGTTCAGCTCACTACTGACATTACTGCAGCTAACTACGAAGAAGCAGAACTTCTTCTCCTACAGCGAGCCCAGAGAGACTCGCTTCCCGATGAGCTAGACTGTCTACAGGGAGCAAAGCCTGTCCCGTCAGACAGCAGATTGCTCCACCTAGCCCCCGAGAGCGACGCCCATGGTCTCATCAGAGTGGGTGGTCGTCTGCGGAGAGCTCCAGACTTACCGGATGACGTCAAGTACCCGATAGTCTTAAACAGCCGACACAAGGTCACAGAGCTGATCATAAAGAAATACGACGAGGATGTGCATCACGCCGGGGCAGAGAGAGTCTTCGCGGAGATCAGACGTCGTTATTGGATACTGCAAGGGAGAGAAGCAGTACGACGTTTCCAGCGGACTTGTCTAGACTGTCGTAAACCGCGAGCACAGCCCAGTATACCCCGGATGGCTGACCTACCTCCCTGTCGCCTCCGACTCGGCGACAAGCCCTTTCACTCCACCGGTATGGACTGTTTCGGCCCGCTGTACGTAAAGAAAGGAAGAGGGACCGAGAAGCGGTGGGGTATTGTATTCAAATGCATGACCACCCGAGCGATGCACATAGAACTCCTTCCAACCATGAGCACAGACTCATTCCTTATGGCCTTCCGAAGATTCACATCGCGGAAAGGCAAACCGTCTATATTATTGTCTGATCACGGGACAAACTTCAAAGGCGGAGAAAGAGAGCTGAGAGAGAGCTTCCAAGCTATGGGCCCAGAACTTAAGACCCACCTCGCTCCATACCAGATTGACTTCCAGTTTAATCCCCCGAATGCACCTCACTTCGGTGGAACTTGGGAACGAGAAGTACGTTCAATAAAGACAGCCCTGTACGCCATGCTTGGGGCCCAGACCGTGGCGGAAGAAGTCCTAATGACAGTCCTCACGGAGATCGAGGGAGTATTGAACTCAAAGCCCCTCGGTTACGTCTCAAGTGATGTAGCAGATGTCGACCCAGTCACCCCCAACACTCTCTTGATGGGGCGGCTGGACCCCGCGCTACCACAGACAGTGTACAGGCCTGAAGAAGCGAACGGCCGAAGAATGTGGAGGTACAGTCAAGTATTGGCTGACAAGTTTTGGAACAGCTTCCTACTCCACTATCTACCGTCTCTACAGACCCGCCAGAAATGGGTGAAAGAGAGAGACAATTTGACAGAAGGAACAGTCGTCATGATTATCGACCAGTCACTACCCCGAGCTATGTGGCCGGCTGGCCGCGTAAGCAAAGTGATCACCGGTGCCGACGGAAAGGTCAGAGCGGCCGAAGTGCTCGTCCAAGGGCGGATCTACACCCGACCCGTGGCGAGGCTAATAGAGTTGCCAAGGCTCCCCGATACTATTGATGACGACCATGACCCCATGACTTTGTGAACTGCCCTACCCTCACAACAGACATTGAGTAGTGGACAGTGCGGTTAATCTGTCTCTGCTTAGCTAATTAGGTGGGACTAATTAGGAGGCGGCTGTTACGAAGGATCAGATTAAACCGAATATATATATTTATTGATTGATATATATTGCATAATATTTGTATATCGTTTGATATCCCTTGTGTATTCCTTGTACATATACACGAATATCCCTTTAGCCTAGTACAGACCATAATATTTCATTCTCCTATTGGACAGCGGTCCACAGGCGCCAGGGCCATACCTTCAAGGTCTGGTTCAAAGTCACCGCCGGGGACATGCCTGGACATGAACGGTACTGCGCAAGGATATGAGACAGGAATAAAGCTGGTACTAGTTTATTCATCTAAGCGTATAAATACGGCGCAGGTGAATACAGAAGCACTTAGTCAGAAGTCTTAGTAACTAAAGTTGAAGCCTCACCCACGATACGACGTGCGGTGAAGTATGGCCTGTTTGGCCCCAAATAGAGCATTGAGACCGCGTGCGAATTAATAACTGAAGTGTCAGAGTTTAACGCTGTACCGTCGAGTTCGACCTATTCTATTAAGTCAGTAATAGTCTATTTGTGTATAGTGTATCGTGCGGCTAAAGTTCTACAGTGACCAGCATCACCAACGTTTCCTCGTATCAGCTAGAGTGCTTATCCAGGCTGGGCTGCTTATCATGGCGCTTTCACCCGAGGGGCCCTAGATGAGGACCGTGTGGATTATGTACACTGGATAACCTACTGACGACTGCATAGCCCTTTTCGGCTGGATTATATTTGCTTTTGGTCCTGTAATTAATGGAGCGGAGAATCGCCGACACCCACAAGTGTGTGGGATTTAACCTGTGAGGAGCCACGTCGAGTCTGCCTCTCAGAAGTCTGAGGCCGGCTAGCTTTCTTCCATGTGGAGCTACATGCTACGGAGAACAGCTGTATTCGTCTGCGGATCAAGATCTTATTGCACCGTCTCCTGTACTCGGAGTCTCCTTATCATCGTTGACCCAGACTCTACTACCGACAGATCCTCTACCCTTGCTGGCTTACAACCGGGGGGACCCTACCAGTATCTCCCGCTATATTACTAGTGTACCATAGATATAATTCCCTAAGATTCAGGTTGTATGATTATCTCCTGCGTAATATGAGAATGGACATTCGTTATTGATTTGCCTACGCACATTCCTTTGCCTTATAAGCGCATCCAAAGTGAAGTAAAGTAAAGTATATTATGTACCTTTTGCTGCTAATAAATACTTAAATACAGCTTTGTGTGGAACCGAGTTATTGTGGGGAAGTGTTCATCATTAGATACCTGTGTACTGTATGGCCAGTAGGAATGTACATAAGACGGTAGTGGTTTAATGATACCATACTTATCAATACAGTCAGGGAATTGTACCCCTCAGTTACAGTTATCCTATAACCCTAGTTATATGAATTATGGCGAGCGCTCTGCTTCGACTCACTGAGGACCCCGTGGTCTTCCCTTTTTGGCGGTGAAAGACTGGGGAAGGAGCTGGTAGTGTGGCCATGACCCCGCTTATATATGAGCGGATGTGGGCATGGTCAGGCAGGTGGGTGCGTACACGTGGGTGAAAGTTTTCATGATAGTATATGATTAAAGGGATAGTTCCAGTAGGCAGAGCGCTCGCCATAATTCATATAACTAGGGTTATAGGATAACCTTCGTTATGAGAAATAACAACGACAGAAGTGTTTCAGCCAATCAGAATCAAGAAATGTGCATGCCATTGTATATTTCTCTCTGCAGCCTCAGGTCAAAATCAACTTGGCTGGATATGGGTCTAGGAGCGATAGGGTCAAGATATAGATTGAGGCTGGGACATTGTGGATTGAATAGTACCTTAATAGTGTGCATGTGGAGAGGCTGAAACTGTCAAGCATGTTTCTCTAGAATGTAACAGGTATAGGAAGGAAAGGGAAATATTTTATAAGAGGTTATCAGTATTAGGATTAGGAGTTTCTTCTTTCTCTCTAAAATCTTTCTTTGGTCTGAATAATGAGAATCACCAGCTGATCACAGAGTCAGAGTTGTACCAGAGGATATAATGTTATTTTATTTATTGATGTATTATTTTATTTTTTATTTTATTTATTTGTATGCGTATTTAAGTTTTTCTTAATTGTGGGCGTAGTTTAATTATAGAACTGAGGAGGGCAGTAATACGCCATGTTGCGTTTACACTGCCGGAAAAATAAAGAAGAAGAAGAAGAAGAAGAAGAAGAAGAAGAAGAAGAAGAAGAAGAAGAAGAAGAAGAAGAAGAAGAAGAAGAAGAAGAAGACTACGGAGAACTAGGAACAGATTGGTCACCACCGTAAATACTGAATGTCCAGATGCCTAAAAGTGAGATGAAGAAACACAAAGCAGGTTTGTTAAATGCAACTTAAAGGCTCATTTTGACATGAGTCTTAAAGCACTGATCAGTATGATATTAGGCCGCCTGCTTTATCAGTGTTGTTTGGGTTAGCTAGCAGTTAGCTTTGAGCTCTCAGTGCTGCTGTTAGCTCTGTGTGCAATGTCCCGGTTAGCCTCTGAGCTAACACTAGCAACGTTAGCTTCTCTGTGCTAATAAGCTATGACTAGCCTCTGTGCTTATTTTAGCTTTGTTAGCATATCTATTTTCTGGAGTGGTCTGGTGGGTTAGGGTTATGGTCCGGGCCCTACATGCTCGGTGTCAATACTCCGGTGTCTTGTTGCTTGTTGGGAGTTTTGATTGAAAACTTTATTTAACAGATTGCAGAATGGGTACAATACAGTACAGCTCAATACACACAATTGTTAAGGGGATGCAGACCAGAGAAAGACTTTCGTCTAGTTCACATCAGGGTCCCCCATTTTCAATTCATAATGCCATTTATGACATACACAACATACAGATATAATATAAATCCAATCTAATCATCTAATCTAATCATGACATTTATGACATACAGATATACAGTACTGTTACATTTGTGACATACAAGATATGCAAATATACAGTACTGTTAAACAGATCCGGGGGAGGGCCAGTTTCGAATAGCAGCCTCCCGTAGGTGCTCTTTGAGAGCGGTTTTGAAGGTGGGTAGTGATTCAAATTATTTTACGGCTGTGGGTAGGGCGTTCCACATTGATGTGGCATAATTGCGGAATGTGTTTAATCCCTTGTTTGAGCCGAATCTGGGTTGGACATGATTTGTGGAACTCCCTCTGGTGTTGTTGTCGTGGTATTCACTAACCTTTGGGAAGTATTTCGACATGTACATGGGTACCTTAGTGGTACCCATGTACCTAGTGGTATCTTGTAGACCAGGCCCATTGCAAGTTGCTGTACTCTGTCATCTACTTTAAGCCATCCTAGGTTGTCAAAATGGGCAGGGGTGAGATGGGTTCTAGGAGTAAGGTCAAGCAGTAGTGTGACCAGTTTGTTTTGTGATGTTTCTATTCTAATCTTGTTTTTAGTGCCTTTGAGGTGCTCTGGTACCATGAGGTACAAGCACAGTCGTAGTACCCTTGAATGAGTGCTCCTCTTAGGCATAAAATAAAATATTGTTTGTTTCCTGTTGGTTGTCAGTTAAGGCCATGGGTAGGTAGGGAATTTATTTTATTTTTTATTTTATTCTTTCCCATGGCGACTATGGATAGGGAATTTCTTTATTTAATTAAAATGTTCACAACAACATGGATGCAGGTACTCTGCCAGCATGTTTAATATCCATAATACTAAAGGTTTGACTAAGATTTCTATGAAACTTTATTGAAAAAGAAAAAAAAGATTTTCTTTAATTTTTATTTTATTTTTTTTTAACTCATAAAATAAATTGGGTCGCACCTAAATCGGCAGGGTCGGTCGGCAACCGGAAACAAATTTTTTTTTCTTTTAGGCCTTAGTCTTCAGGGTATTTTTGTTTACCAGAGAGGAGATCCGGTACAAGAATCTTGTTCGTTGGTTGACTTTTTTGATTACATTGGATGCCTTCTTGTCACAAGAAAGATTTGCCTCTAGGATGGAACCCAGGTATGTAATTTCATCTTTCTTTGTGACAATATTGTCACCCACTGTAACCTGCTGAGTTTGTTATTTGAACTGAAGAGAATGGACTCTGTTTTACCCAGGTGTTGTAATGATAGTTTGCTATCAGCGAGCCATGTGCAGATTCTGCCGAGTTCTGAGCTGAGGGTTTGTTCAACCTGTAACTTGTTCTTGTCAGAGACCAGCAGGGCTGAGTCGTCTGCGAACAGGAACAATTTGCAGTCACAAGCTGATGACATGTCATTTGCATAAAATTAGGAACAGTAACGGTCCTAGTATGCTTCCTTGTGGAACACCACAGTTCACTGAGAGGGGGGGGTGGGGGGTGTATCGTTTACCTCTACCATCTGTTCTCTCCCCTCCAGGTAGGATTGCATCCAGCTCACTAATAAACTATCAAAACTAATTGCTTTTAGCTTGTCAATCAGAATGGAGTGATTGACAGTGTCGAAAGCCTTTTGGAGGTCCAGCATGAACATGCCACAGTATTTGCCCGCGTCCACCTCTTGTTGGATGTGGTCGTTCAAATAGAGAAGGCATGTGTCAGTGGAGTGGGATGTTCTGAAGCCAGATTGGAATTCATAGATTAGATTTTTTTCCGCAACATACTTTTCGACCTGTTTGTAGACTATTTTTTCCATGACTTTCGAGATGGAGGTAAGAATAGAAACAGGGCGGTAGTCAGGGCTGGACTGGGACCAAAAATCGGCCCTGGCATTTTTGGCCCAGACCGGCCCACTCTAATCGGTCGGACACCACCCACCAGTACACCATCCTTGCGTTTCCCTTAAATATGCGTACCTACTACCTACTGTACTATTCCCCCAAATCACTACAAAGCTGGGTAGTATAATAATAATAATGCAGGACCTGCTCAGAGGTCTTTAATTGGCATTGGCTATTATCCACAACACACACACACCGGAACACGGGTGTACAGTGCGACATATATCTCGCACGTGCTACAGCAACAGCTGTCTGTGCGATGGATGGATTTACTTCAGTAGCACTGGTGCGATAGGGATTCGGTTCATATAGATACTCTTATTTTGAAAATCCTGTAGCGGGTCTCATTTCTGCCCACGCGCAGCTCCAGCTAGGCTCCGAAAGCTAGCAACGTTCAGGTGCATATGATACTCTTATTTTGAAAAAACTCTTGTGACAACTCGACGAGTCGTATCCGCCCTATGATCCCTATCCGTGCTTCTGCTAGAAGAGCAGCGCGTTGGTCGGTTGGTGCACGTTAACACAGCAGTGCGCCTACACGTCCCGAAATAAGTCTGTGGTGTTTTTTCTTTCTCGCAACGGGTCAAATGCATCTACATGCTTTGCACCGTCGCCATTCCTTTATGCGCACATCGCCCGAAATTAACGTTTATGTACCATTACAATCACTACAACGTTAGCAAGCTAACAAGCTAATCCTGATCAGAGGGCGCAGAGCCAGCAGACACAGTGTGGAAAGGGAAATGGGGGGCACTCTCTCCCCTTCCCTGTGTGTGCGTGCGTGCGTTTGGAAAGACGATGAAGTCACTAGTCAAGACTCAGGACAGGAGTATATTATAGTAAACTGAGGATGGACAGATAATGATGATATTCAAATACAAGTTTCGAGAGGAGTGGAAGTTTGAAGACAGACTAGACTACAATATGATGCGGGGGTGGTGAGTTGAAACAGTGTGTGTGAATGAATGAAAACTTTATTTAACAGATTGCAGAATGGGTACAGTACGGCTCAATACACACAATTGTTAAGGGGATGCAGACCAGAGAAAGACGTTTGTCTTGTTTACATCAGGGTCCCCCATTGTGTGTGTGTGTGTGTCCCAACCGACCCCACTTCTATGTTTCAATAAATTATTTGCATTTAAAACTATTAACACTGACTCATTCCTTCAGTCCACTCAAAATTATGCTAATATTCCTTATGTTGTTTATGATATTAATTTAAAATAGCATATGAGAGTATCATAGTAATAATAACACATGGCGATATACTAAATGACAGCCAAACATGGCACTGCAACTAAATAACACAAATACAATAGGCACATTTGTGACTGTTACAAATATAACACGTTTTATACTTGTGCTACAAGATTTTGGCCTGTGCTACAAAACTATCAACCTCTGTAGCACCAGTGCTATGTGCAAAAAAAGTTAACGTACAGCCCTGCGGAACACACACGCATGCATTGTCTGTAGGATCGCTGATGCGATTCGTCTCTGCGATTAACCCATCCCGTCGTCCTTCCCCCCAAGGGCAGCTGGGAGCAGACAGGCGTCAACGTGAGCCGCGCCATGGGGACCAATCCAAGTGCTCCTGTCCGTCTTCGTCAAGGACGCCACAGCGTTAGCGATCTGTTGTTGTGCATGTTTTTCCATTGGGTTTATCTTATCGGGGGGGAAACCCTTGCGAGCACGGGGAGAACATGCAAACTCCACACAGAAAGGCCTGGGAGATACCCCACCTGGGTACCTGGCATCATGGAAACCTGGTCCCCAAGTGGGAATCGAACCCTGGACCTTCTTGCTGTGAGGCGACAGTGTTAACCACTACACCACCGTGCCGCTGAGTAGGTAGTAGTAGGTGCCATGGACAAGTGTACCAGTGCAAGTGGACCAGTCACCAGTGTACTAACTCGCTCTTGGCTGAATCTTGTTTTGGGTGGTGACGGGGAACAAACTTAACTTTTTGACTTACCAGCCATTTGGCTGGTAGATTTTTAAAAGTACCAGCCAGGCAGATTTTTTACTAGCTAAAAATTATAAATAGCTTTTTAGTATATCGCCATGTGTTATTATTACATATAATACTCTCATATGCTATTTTCAATTAATATCATAAACAACATAAGGAATATTAGCATAATTTTGAGTGGACTGAAGGAATGAGTCAGTGTTAATAGTTTTAAATGCAAATAATTTATTGAAACATAGAAGTGGGGTCGGGACACACATTTTATTTCAATTTTTTTAACTGTTTTAACCATGTAGTGTAGCACTTTGGGATCCCAGTGAACAAAAAGTGCATTACAAATCCAATTTATTATTATTATTATTATTATTATTATTATTATTATTATTATTATTATTATTATTATTATTATTATTATTAAGTGTGGCTGCCGCCCTGGCGGACATCTGTGCTGTACTGAGTGCACCTTTCTAGTCTAGAGAGAGAGCGCTGATTCCCCGTAGCTGAACAGGGTTGCATTTTGTCAACACAAGTTGGAACCCTGGAGGAAGCGATATAAGGAAACGAATTGCTCCGCTAATCGCTCATGTTGACCCCGCCCCCACGTCGCTCACCGCTCACCTTGAATCGAGCGCTCCCCGCATCACATCGCTCGGCAGATATTTCTTTTTTTTTGGAGCATGGTGTAAATTAGCTCAAACTACAACAGTCTACACCCCCTGGGCCCCTTAACAATTGTTTGTATTGAGCCGCATTGTAATTGTACCCATTCTGCAATGTTAAATAACGTTGTTTATCCATTCACTAGCTCTATTAAGCGATGATAGCTAGCCTAGCCACAATGCTATGGTCGCTGCCATTAACGTTAGCATGTAAGCTAACGACAACAACAATGGCGTCAAAACAGGATGTGAGTGACAAAGCCTGAACAGGATATCACAGGTTCACCCTTCTCATTGGTTGAAAATGGCCTTCATGTTTGTACATCGCCATCTGTTGCTTTGGCATTGTACTACATGTATATTACATCAGTGTTAAACCACTGTGAGCGGCCTGGAGGGAGTGTATTGGAGCGGAGGAGAAGCGGTAGATGCAGTGTATTTTGTTAGCCGCCAGGTGGCGGGCAGACCTTAAATTCGAATCGCCAAAGAATAAATTTGTACCCTGGGTGGTGATGTAAAAACACCTGCATCATAGCAGGCTCAGGACGGGCAAAGTAGTCTATAGCCTGTTCATCCCTGTCTCTCTCCTCCACAACCTGGCTTGACTAGACATAAGGAGAGAGAGATGATTACAATTAACTGGTACATTCAGGTCCAGAATGCTTGGAATTCCCTGACAAAGATGTGCAAAAAGCTGTACAATTTAGTAAGTAAGTAAAGTTTATTTATATAGCACTTTTCACAGAGACAACTCACAAAGTGCTTTAAATACAGCAGACATTTTATTAAATATAAAAATAAAAAGCAAGAACCATTCAAGAGATAAGAGACAGAACAAAACACAATGCATCACAGAGAAAGAAAACAAAACAAAAGACATATTTTATACCTGGAGGAGAAGCTCAAACATTACCCAAAGGCCTGTTTAAACAGTAATGTTTTTAGCTGATTTGTCAACAGACGCTACAGCTCTTAGGCCACGAGGAAGGGCATTCCAGAGTTTAGGCGCTACAGACTGAAAGGCTCTGTCACCTTTGGTGATCAACCTTGTGCGCGGAATGACCAACAGATCCTGGTCAGCTGTCCTCAGCGTCCTGCTGGGCACATATGGTTCCAGCAGGTCGTTAAATATTCTGGTGCCTGGCCATGCAAAGCTCTAAAAGTGAGCACCAGGACCTTGAAATTGATTCTGAGATGAATAGGAAGCCAGTGCAAGGAGGCTAGGATTGGAGTGATGTGACACCTTCTGCTTGATCTGGTTAGCAGTCTTGCAGCAGTATTTTGGATGAACTGGAGGCGGTCTATGGATGATTTATTGAGGCAGGTGAGAACCGAATTGCAGTAGTCTAGACGAGAAGAAACGAAGGCATGGATGATCAACTCTAGGTCAGAATGGGAAACAATCGACCTGAGCTTAGCAATATTCCTGAGATGGAAAAAACAGGTGCGGGTCACCGACTTGATATGAGTGTCGAGGTGCATGGCCTGATCAAAGTTTACCCCAAGGTTCCTGAGGTTGGGGCTCACATTAGTTTCTAGGGACCCAAGGCAACCAGCCACCCTAGATGCAACGCCATCAGAGGCCACGATGAGCACCTCGGTTTTGGCCTCATTTAGCTGGAGGAAGTTGCTAGCTAACCAGGCCTTAACACAATCGCGGCCACTGGGATGAGTCTAATTATTCTCAAGAGGACCAGGAAATGTAAACAGACGTGGGGCTGTTTGTAGAGCTAAATCTATACTTTATAGTATTGCTATCTGTCCATTCTCATTGTGAATTGAGACCATAAACCAAACCGTCCCTTCAAAATGGCTTAAAGAATTTTATAGCGCCGTGAATATAAGCGTTATACCGGATTTGGTCTAGTATATTTCCTGGAAGCCGAGTTAAAGGGCTAATAGCTAATAACGTTAAATCCAATGGCATTTCGGTTATAGATACGCTCCAGTTAAAACTCAAACTGCATATGATCGGCACGATCCTCATGCATGTATGCATGAAAGGGGGGGGGGGGGGGCGGGGGACGTCGTTTCTGATTATTGATTACCAATAACCGCGTTAGCCTCATTAGCCTCATAGGCCGAACGCCTGGTTGAGTATGATAACAATTCCCGATTGGGCTGTACTTTACGCGAAAAAGATCTTACCGTGGTCCGGTGGGATCCCCCCGAGCATTTCCCCCTTATCGATCAGCATCTGGTAGATCGATATGTCCATTGGCTGATGATAAATCCCCTTATTGCATGGTGAAATCTGCGATGCAAAACGTACAGGCTACACATATAGAATCCAGCTACTGGAAACTCAAAAAAAAGTAAAAAAAAAGATTGCTCCCTTCAGCCACAGTGCACACTGCATTATCGCGATAGCGCCCCTAAGAGGATCTGGCCGGTATTGCACCTTCTCGAATTCAAAGAGTAGGGTAAATCTGCAGTACCGCTCGGCAACCTTGAATAGGTTATTAAAATGGAATAATAGCAATAACAACTTGCCACAGACCTATCCGTGCTTCTGTCCACAACGGGTGGAATCGAAACACGGAGATATCCGTTGTTCGTCCCCAATGTGTTAATGGCCGACAGACACTCATTTAAAACAATAAAATTTTAATTAAAATCATCAGGGCAATTAGGGTTAAAAGATCAATACAGCTGGATATCATCTGCATAAAGGTGGTAGGAGATGCCTTTAAAAGCGTTAATAATGTGTCCTAATGGGAGCAAATACAGTGAAAATAAAATCGACCCAAGTACCGAGCCCTGGGGGACCCCACAGGAAAGGGTAACAGACTCAGACACATGGGGGCCTACTCCGACTGAGAAACATCTACCTGAGAGATAGGACTTAAACCACTCATGTGCACTCCCTGTGACACCCACCCAATCTCTGAGCCTATTTAGCAGAATGTTGTGATCCACAGTGTCACATGCAACACTAAGATCCAGTAGCACTAAAATAGAGCATCTACCAGAGTCGGCAGACATCATTAGATCATTGGATACTTTTAAAAGTGCAGTCTCCGTGTAGTGTTGCTTACGAAAACCCGACTGGAATTTGTCAAGAATGTGGTGTTCATTTAAAATGGATATAAGCTGGTTGGCAACAATTTTTTCTAAAATATTGGACATAAATGATAATTTGGAGATGGGCCGATAGTTACTTAGTAACGAGTAGGGGTGGGAATCACCATTTTCATCACGATACGATTCGATTCAGGTGCCTGTGATCGATATGAGGCGATATTATGTGCCCATTTAACACAATCAGTCACATTTAGATCAACTAAAAAAAGGCTACGGAAATATCAATTGACGTTTTTATTTGAGCTCTTCCAGACATTTAAATGAAAAACAATATTGTTTTTAATACAAATAGACCTGTTCACTTTTTATATATTGAGCTTTAAACTTTAAGTAAAATGTTTTGGAACTCAGTTGTTTTATGTTGCATGATGATCATGAATACATTTATGTATTCATGTTTAAATATCAACATTATCTGTCCATCCTCAGTAACACACACACACACACACACACAGAATGCCCCTCCCCCAGTCCCCACACAGAAAGGTAGACTGCCCCCGCCCCTCCTCCTTCCCCTCTCCGTTTCCTGTTCTCTCTCAGGGTTAGCTGCTTAGCTTAGTTAGCTTAAGCAGCCAACGTGACGTTAATTTAGATATTTAACGTGACGTGGGCATAAAGCAATGGCGACGATGCAAAGCATGTTAGATGCATTTGACCCGTTGCAGGGAAAAAACTGCACAGACTTATATCGGGTCGCAAAATAGACGCTCTGTAGCGCTGTTCTGCTGTACAGAGCTACACAGACTACTGGGCGGATACGACTCGCGGGATTTTCAAAATAAGAGTATCGCAATATGAATCGATCTTTTTACGTTGCATTGATCCTATTTGATTATTGATAATAGATCGATATATCGATCTGGATCGATGTATCGTCCCACCCCTAGTAACGAGGCGTCCAGACTTGGCTTTTTTAAAAGTGGCTGAACGATTGCCTGTTTGAAGTAGGCGGGGACCTGGCCAGAGACCAAAGAGAAATTTATGATGGAAAGCAGACTGGGACCAATAGTGCTGAAAACATCCTTTAACAGAGAGGTTGGGATGGTGTCTAATAGGCTAGAGGAGGTTTTTGTGCTTCTCACTAGCTCTGTTAGGTCGTGGAGGGAAATGGGTGAGAATGAATTCAGAGTAGACTGACTGTTAGGAGATAAAGGTTGGATTGAGGAGGAGGGTGTAATACCTGCCCTGACATTGGCAACCTTATTTACAAAAAATAGGAGAAAATCATGACAGTCCTCAGCAGATAAAACAGGTGTGACAGGGGTTTGTGGACTGACAATGATATTAATGGTGTCAAATAGGACTCTGGGGTTTAGTTTGCTAGATGAGATTAAGTTTGTGAAATAGGCAGCTCTCGCATCCTTAACCATTAGGGCTGTACGCTAAGCTTTTTCACTAGGGGCACACTTGCCCCTAAATGAGAAATTTAGGGGCAAAAAATATTTTTTAGGGGCAAATTTTTAAATAACAATTTACCATTATTTATATCGATTGTTTTTGATTTAAAAAAAAAAAAAAGGAAAAGAATTATTTTATATAATTTTTTTTTAATAAAATATATATATTATATAATCATACTTGTAGTTGTATTATCTGCGAGACATCGCCACCACGCAACAAGTCTAAATGCTCGGATTCCCCGGAGCTGCAGCTGGACCCTATACTGTAGCCTCCAGCTACGGCCAGGATTCTCCTGCGCTGCAGCTGGGCCCTATTGACTATATTCAGCGTGCCCTCAGCTCGAATACGCATCGACTCAGTATTATAACTAGACATTGATATCAGGAGCTATCTGAACTATTTAGTTTAATGGGACGTTTCGTTTTGAACAGTAAGCTAACGCGAGCTATCATGCACTACTAGACTTACTGGAGCATTTGTTGATAGCTATCAGTAGCTAGCCGGCTGGCAGGCTCACCGAGGTCCCAGTGTCCCACTAGAGACTAGTGTTTACAACAGCCACGGGTGCGGGAGGGAGGAGGAGCAGTAGACGCCGCAGCTCTCTCCGTGTGTCTGAGTTCAGTTCAGTTCGGCTCACTATAGGAGGTCGAACGCGTCGAAAATATGAAGCAATACTAACGTTACTTTTCTTCATAGCTAAATCAGACAGTCAGCCAGTCTATCAGAGTGAGTGCTCAGTCGATTGTTCCCGCTGATCATACCTGCTGAGTGCTCACTGCTCAGCTCGCGTGAGTGACGTCATCACACGCCTTGGATAATTTAGGAGTGAAATGCGAATGCAAGGCTTGAAAGCACTACTCGCAAGCCCGCCCCCAGATAATATTTACCAATCGCAACGGCCAATTAAAGGGGCAATTCGCGACGAGATCATCGCAGTGTACAGCCCGTTAAAATCAATTAAAAGTTGTTTAAAATGAAGACAGTGTACATTAAGCTGAGTGGACTTCCACTTTCGCTCAATACACCGGCAATTTAGTCTAAAACGACGAATATCCTCATTGAGCCAGGGAGAGGAATTTAAAGTGCGAACAGTGCGGGATATCAGAGGAGCAACTACATCTAAAATGTCTGAGCAGTGCCGGTTAAAAGCATGAACTAAAGTATCAATGTCGCCATTAACGTTCAGAGATGGCACCGCACTGCTCTCAAAGGCTGTGGAAAATGTATCTGCCGAGAGGTCATTTAGCATGCGCAAGCGTTTAACTCGCTTAGTGGAAATAGTGTCAGTTTTAAAAACTAAATTAAAAAGTATGCATTTGTGATCACTTAAAATCATTTCTTCATAAACAATGTTATCTATGTCTAATCCAAGAGTAAAAACAAGATCAAGTGTGTTACCTTTGTTGTGTGTGGGGCCTGAGACATGTTGGACAAAATTGAAGGATTCAGTGATGCAAATAAAATTGGTGGCAAAATTGTCATTACAGTTATTAATATGGAAATTAAAATCTCCTAATAAAACGATTTTCCCAGTTTGATGATGGAGGTAAAAAAAACGCTAAAATCGGTCAAAAAAGAACTATTAAAACCAGGGGGTCGATAAATTAAAATACAATAAAATGGGTCGGTGTGCCCAACTTAGGTGATTAAAAGTTCAAAGGAGCTGTGTGTAGTACTGGAGTGCACAACCCTGGAGGAGAAACAGTCCTTGTGCACCAGCGCTATGCCGCCTCCTACGTGACTGGTGGTGGCATTTTACCGTGGGAGTCTGGGGACACAGGTAAAAGAGAAGTTTGGCGGACACAGTTCATTTAAAAATACATATTCCTCTGACCTTTGCCATGTTTCTGAGAGACAGAAAATGTCAATTTTTGGCCGTAATGAAATCATTTAGGATGAAAGATTTGTTAGCTATAGAACAGGCATTTAACAAGGCCATTTTGATAGCCATAGGTCCTAGTTTACAGGGTGGTTGTGACAGTGGGCACAGATGACAGGCATTCGTGCCCCGGCGAAACCTGCCACCAGACTCCCGTGGACTATGCCGTGACCAGTGATTTATGATGACTGGGATGGGGAAGGAGGAAGAGCTGTCAAGAGGGTTCACAAAAAACACAATACCATGGTCGGATGGGGGTGCTGGGATAATTAAGTTGAGACGGTTATTAGCTACTTTGAGAGTGTTGGATGAGCAGTGATCAGCAGGACCCACAGTGGGATGCTCAACATAATGACCAAGTAAGGATTCTAGTGCAGGGTCCTGCTGAGGTAAGTATCAATCAGAGTTAAAAGGATTCTAGTGCAGGGTCCTGCTGAGGTAAGTATCAATCAGAGTTAAAAGCAATGTGTTGGATAAAATTACCTGTGAGCTGTTTAATGCCCCTTGGACTGGGATGCAGCCCATCTGGTTTATAGAGGTCAAATCTTGTCCAAAAATAATCAAAATGACTAGTAAAACCATGTGCAGTTGCAATACAAAATGATTTTAGCCATTCATGGAGGCTAAAAAGACGGCAAAAATGTTAAGGACTTTTTGAGGGAGCTGGGATGGGACCAGAGAACACACAGGTTCTACCAAGGCTCTGTATTGTCATTGCCAGAGAATCCAGCTGGTCACGGAGATCAATAGATTTACCATGCATGACGTCGTTGGTACCCACGTGGATAATCAGTGTGTGAGCTGAGGGGTGGAGATCAATGAGCACTGGGATCAGTTCTGAGATGTCTCAAACCTTACTGCCTGGGAGGCAGAAAGTGACAGCACCTGGGAGTTCGACATGTCTTACAATGGAGTCACCAATGATCAGCACTTCAGGTTGACCATTCATGCAGCCCCCCCCCGTAAACAGAGTTTGGGATGAAGAAAAATCTGACTGCAGTGCTAGCCACACCAGCTAGGGCAGCGTCTGGAGCAGCAGTTGAATGCGATTCACCTGGGCAGGAAGACTGCAGCGAATCATCACAGGTGATGTCATCATCGCTGGCCACAGCAGTGTCCAGAGGTGCGTTGTGCTGATGAGAGGAAAGCTGAAGGCCGGCAGGAGAGATCCCGGAGTTGAAGACAGCAGGAGGAGAGCAGTGCCGACGGCGCTTCCCGCTGAACACAGGGGACGTCGGGGAAAACCGTCTCTTTCTCACCGAGAAATGCACTCCAGAGCAACCGGCTACAGGCTGCTCCAAACAATCCGGACAGACAGTCGACGCACCTGTGGAAGCTAACTCTGTTAGCCCTTCAAGTGGAGCAAACTGGTTGTACAGCAGAAACGGGTCATCATCCACGACTGGGGAGAACAGGGGGAGCGATACCCTTCTTCCTTTACCCTGTTTTACTACATACGACCAAGGAAGAGGAAGCGCAGTAGAAGAGGGGTTTTCCAGGAGATCCAACCGGGAGATGAGCAGAGCTTTTTGCTGGATGATGTCGTTCAGGAGGCACTCGATAGTACGGAGACCACACCTGAGACTGGATAACTCGGTTTCCACTGTGGTGAGTGTAGACATCTTGTAAGATAGCTTTTCATTCTCACCGTATAAAACAGTGTACACGACGGTCCAATAGCTATCCTAGCCACCAGGCTAAAGGCAAGCCTAGCTAGGTTAGCATTAGCCGGTAGCGTTTAGCTGTAGCTATGACAACAACAAGCCCCGCTTGTTTAGATCACGACAAGTCAGAGTCACATAAAACCAACAGCATAAGTGATAAAAGCAATAAAGTCACAATGATCAGTTAAGATCAATGGCTAAATTTTTTTTTTTAAATTACGTAAAAGAAAACGGCCAAGAAAGTTTGGAATTTAAACAATACCATACTGGTAATGAGCTGTTCCATCTTATTTCATTTGATACTAACTACTCAGTTCATACAGATTTCAAGTATTCAAATATCAATGATGAATATTGCATAAGGTTTAATAATCCACAGTTAATAGATCACCTTTTTGTTTTATATTTATGTCCAGACAGGAGTAATATTTAGATCAGGGGTTCTCAAACTTTTTCATACCGCAACCCCATTTTATTTTGGAATTTTTACACACTCTAATTGGGTAATTTCAATATAAAAATAAAAGCACACGTTGTTGGAACTTGATCATGCATATTTATTAGCAAATAAAATTACAGCACAATGTCATTAATCAAATGAATGAATATTATCAAATGGAATTATTTCTGTACGTATACACATTTATAAAACGATCGAGGAATATTTAGCCAAAATATGTTGGCAGAACCTATTTGTTTTAATGCGTTCACGTGCACTTTAAAAAAATAAACAAAAACGAGACTTAATGGGAGGGGTGTGCTTGTACATTTGAACATAGTTCCTTGATACGTGGCTGCGTTGTGCTGAGAGAGGCGCAGATCCGTTTCTACTCTGAGGCGAGATCTGTATTTATTTTTTATTAATGTCGGAGCCGAGAATCCCGCTTCACAAAGGTATGTTGTTGATGCAAACAGGACAAGCTTTCTCAGCGCAGCATTACACAGCACTGGGTAGTCGTTCCGGAATGATATCCAAAACTTTGCGAGGGCCTGTCCAGTGAACTTGACTTTCAGTAGCTTGTCACACGAAAGATCGATCAACGCCTCCTGCTCAGACAGAGGGTAACCTCGTTCCCAGTTGTATCTCCTCTGTGACAGAGGGAGGCCTGTTGCGAGCGTTATGGGCAATGAACGGATCTTGGATCCAGTTGTTCAAATTGTCCATGCTCTTTCTTTTGGGGAAATAATTCCAAAATTGATCAATGAGCCCTTCTATGTGGCTTAGAGCTGCCGCGATAACCGCATTACCGCGGTATCGCTGTTGCATCACGCCCACCGCAGAGTTAGGCTGAATACCGCATCACCGCTGTTTTTTATAATAATAATAAAGTAGCGCCCAGACGTTGGGCTTGCGGCTCTGCAGATATACCCTACTCGGTTCCAAGCGACCCTATTGGGTAGACGTGGTACCAGAAAAGTCATGTGAAACACTGCATACCAGTGATTGGTCAGAAGAGAGACGCGTCACACGTTGGAGCCTCTGAACAAAAACAGAAAGCCGCCATCTTTACTGCCTCGCTAAGGATTCAGGATTTGTTTGCAACAGCACCAAGTGTAATAAACAAAAAAGGATGGATTCACTGTGTATTCTGCCTCATTTATTGATGAAACAAAACCGACATCAACCCAATTTACCACCGAGCGGAGAGTTTAGTGTCACAACAAGATCGCTGATGTGTTAAGCTTGTTGTTATTAGCCTAATACTAACGCTAACGTCAGCAGATATACACGAGAGGTAACGTTAAACCCGGGTTGCTTGGTAGAATAGACACAATGAGAGGTAACGTTAGCTTTAGCAGAATAGACACGAGAGTCTGGTTAATGTTGTTATTGATTGATTGATTGATTTAAACTGTGTTAAACTCTGGCTTGCTGCAAGCCCTCGGACATAGCTATGCCCACGGAGCTTTCAGTGTACACAAGCGGCCCCGCCTGCATCCGCACACGGAGACAAACGGAGTAGTACCTGCAGTGGAAAAGGAACGAAGTACCAGGTACCTAAAGCGGGTCGACTTGAGTAGGTACTATGCAGTGGAAAAGCGCCATTAGACTAGAGGCAGGCTATATGCTATAAAGAGTAGACAAAAAAAAAAAAAAAAAATGCTTTCAAATAATTAAAAAAATTTTGCGGTTATCGTCGCGGTACGAAATATTTAGCAAATTTGTGCGGTAAGGAAAAGATCAATACCGCGGCAGCTCTAATGTGGCTACAGATGATGGGCTTCAAATCACTGTTTTAAATTCAGGATGCTTAGTTTCCAAGTGCAGCTGTAATTTACTTGGTTTAAAGTAGGGATGCCCCGATCGATCGGCCAGCGATCTGTATCGGCCGATATTCAGTATAAATATGAGATTGGTGAATTCCGATAATGTTTTATTTTCGCCCATCGCGCGGAAAACATGATCCAATTCTCAGCGGAGTTCTCACTCGCTGACTTCTCTCTCAGGCACACAGCTGCTGCTGAAGCGCACTGCCCCTCCCCCTACCCCTCCCAGACCCCTACCCCATCCAGGGTTTCCGTTAGAAAAAATTGTTGCCGGTCTCCGTGACCTGCAAGATTTCAATCTACCGGACAAATGAGATTAATTCCGGTCATAGTTTATTTAGCTTTAAAACAATTGATAGGCAGGCTATATAAAGAATGTCATCCTCAAGGCATGTAGATTTATAATATTATTACTTAAAACTAGGCTACTTTTGCGTATACAGTCATTAATATATTCCAAATAAAATAAGTCCCTCGATACTCCGTGCTGCTGCTGACTTGAAATAAAATAGACCGTGTCTGTGGACAGTCGGTCCGACACTAAACAGCAGTCTGTTATAATCACATTTTTATGAGCTAACGAATTCCGTTATATTGGACATTTGTATTAATTATATCAAGCGAAGAACTGAGAAAGCAGAGAGACGGCAACATTATCGTGGTTTGCGTGACGACTCTCTCCACCTCGCAACGACTTATTTGCAAAGAGTATGGCGCTGCAGGGCAGCTGTTCAGCTGTTATTGGCTCTTTTCTGGGAACCGCACAACAGCGCCCCCCACCCAACATTGGCTGAAAATGGCTGAATTGGAGTACTGCTGGAATATTGCATTGTACTGCTGGTACTGCGGCTCTACAGCTTCAGAAAAGTCCGCACAACCAGCACTAAGCTCTCGCCGACAACGTCGTTGTCATTATTAGAAGCAACGAGGAAACAAATGTAATGATCGTTTCGTTCATCGCATAGGCTATTTAATTTTAGCCTATTTTAATACAATTCAAATAATCAAATTGTGCTTAGACTCAGGGAATTATTTTCACCGGACATTAAGACCGGAGAGATCAAATATGTCGGACTTAAACAGATTTTGCCGGTAAAATACCGGTAATTACCGGCTAACGGAAACGCTGACCCCATCATGTCAACAAGCTCCGGCAATAGTCGAGTGCATGAGACCTCCGTTAGCTAGGTAGCTAACGTTAGCTCACTGTTTAAACGAAATTACCTAGTAAACTAAATAGTTCACTTTAGTTTAATACTTGAGGCGTTGTCTAACGTTATCTAGCCGGCTAGCAGTAGCTACAGATAGCTCCTGTATAACATAATTGACATTATTAGTTTTTGCAGCTGTTGGCTAATTAGCTATCATGCTTCATAACTAGGGATGTCCGATATTATCGGCCGATATCGGCATTAAAATGTGATATCAGAAAATATCGGTTTTCAAATCTTTTATTTTATTTTAATTTTTTTACATTTCTATAACCTTTATTTACCCAGGCAAGCAGGTAAGTACTAATTCTGATTTTATTTATTGTTAAAAGTATGCATAATGTTGTGTTAATTCCACAACAAGAGATATGTAATGTTAATTACCTGAAATTATTCCGTTTTGGGGGGGGGGACCCTGCATATATCGGTATCGGTTGAAATTAAGAGTTGGACAATATCGGTATCGGTAAAAAAGCCAATATCAAGCATCCCTATTCATAACTGAACACTGCGAACATCTTATACGTTTCAGACCCTGTTAGTCAAGTTGAACTATCGCTCTGACTGGGGATGCTGAGGGCATGCTGAATGTGATTTGACGAAAGTAGAGTATACACACAGACAGTGGAGCTGTTTGCAGATAGCGAGCATTTTGACTTGTTGCGTGGTGGCGATGTCTCGCAGATAATACAACTACAAGTATAATTATATAATATTATATTTTATAAAAAATTAAAAAAGTATTATAATTTTTTTTAATAATTATAAAACCGAAAACTATCGGTATCGGCAGTGTATCGGCCGATATGGCTCATAGACGGTCGATCGGTGATCGGTATCGGTGGCAAATTTTTTTATCGGGGCATCCCTAGTTTAAAGCTCTCGTTAGAAAGGATCTCGTAACACAAAATGCACTGTGGTCTCGGTCATATTCTTGGCCAGTCCAAGTAAATCCATATGTCAAGAATTTAGGATCATAACTTCTTTTACTCCGTTTCATAGTAGTTCTGGTATCGCTACTACTAAATTCTGCCTTTCTCTTGCCATCATTTGGAACACACGCACGTGACATGCTGCTTCTGACAACAGAAGCGAGTGTCCAGGTTAAATGAATCAACTTTATCATCAGCTTTATATGCTGGAAAGCCCCCCCCCCCCCCCCGGAAGTGCTTTAGTTACGAGACCGCGTCGATCACAAATATCTGAGTACACATTGACTCACAAAAGACCAGACGATATACCTGCGCACGGCTGTCACGCACGCTCGCGCATGCACGTCGTGGCACTTTGCGCTCCTCTGACTCACAAAAGACCAGACATGGCCTCAGTGATTATACCTGCGCAGGATGTATGATGTGTATTGAAATACTGTGCCTCCGTTGATGCAGGGGCGAGACATGGCAAATACACACAGCGGCCAGGTGGAAAACTCGATCTGAGTTGGGCTCGCGGATTTTCGTTTGATCTTTTATTTAATTCTTTTTGCCAATGCGCGACCCCACTGTCACCTACCCGCGACCCCAATTTGGGTCGCAACTAGGGATGCTCGATATTGGCTTTTTTACCGATACCGATATTCCGATATTGTCCAACTCCAATTTCCGATACCGATACCGATATCAACCGATACCGATATATGCAGGGTTTCCCCCCCAAAAAACGGAATAATTTCAGGTAACTAATAATTTCACTGGATGCATTCAAAAGGCTTTCTAAATGTAAGCATTATCTGTGCAAAATATGATCATTAAAAAAGTAAAAATGAACATTTTAAACCAACATGCATACTTTTGACAATAAATAAAATAAGAATTGGTTCTTACTTGCTTGCCTGGGTAAATAAAGGTTAAATAAATGTTAATTCTTTTTTTTTTTTTTTTTTACCGATACCGATATTTTCCGATATCACATTTTACTGCCGATATCGGTCGGCCGATAATATCGGACATCCCTAGTCGCAACCCATAGTTTGAGAACCGCTGAGTTAGATCTTTGTATGTGATTTATATGGCAATTAAAACGAATCAATGGTGTGCTTGTTTGTTTGGGGACCTACAGTTAATGTGCCTACCACGTGAAGGTGCATGCTCAATGGACAGCACAAACTATTTGTGTAGGTGGAGACTAGAGCTACCACAGATAGTAATAAGTTATAAGAGTAAGTAATCCATACCATATATATCCTACTAGTTACCTTATTTCCATACTTGGCTGAAAATAAACTTTGCTGCCTGTTGTGAATGTGTTTTCCCCTGTAGGCTAATTAAGTAGGCATACATTTTTGCAGTTGAGCAAACATTTGCAGTTGTGTAGTGTCAGGATGGAGGTAGGTGAGTTCCAATTGTTGTAGGCAATCACAGAGACGGAGAAGGTATACTCTTGAACAGGTTCGACTTTAATAGTAAAGAACACAAAGAGTAATACTAGGATACTATGCCAAAGGCAAAGGAACGAGAGAATAGATAATGGAGCTTAGTGGTGGTCCAGAACTGGAACCGGCTGCGTTATCTCCGAACGCCTATAGTGAAGACCTGACGAATGACAAGCACAGGAGAGGAATGTTAAATATCCACCAAATACCAACATTCCACACACACCCCTGTGACAGCCAATCAGAAGCCAACCCCTAAGTGACAGCACTAAATGACAGGGAAAAACAAGTGACAGCAGTCAGGTGACAGATGACAGAGAAGGTGGGTGGTTCCCGACCGTAGTCAGGAACCAGAATCGTAACAGTGTAGGCTATATGTGCTGTGTTTTTATGTCTTCCATCGAGGACCACCTTGGAAATAAGTGTTTTAATTAATGCTTTTAGGTGATATCCTCAGGAATACAAATTGGTCAAGATAATTTGACCAAACTTTTTTATATATTTTTCTTTAAAATTATTTTTATAAATAATTTTTCTTTTTTATCAAATCATACCGGCCCAAAGATGCGTCGGCCCACCGGGAAAATGTTTGTGTCTTGGGGACGTGTCCCTGTTTTATGGATAGGCTTATTATGTGTGTGATGACTGGGGTGATGGCGGCTGCTGAGTCTTGTCATAGCCAGTGGCCTTGTTAGGTTGGTGGGCACTCAGTTTTTTGAGTACCTCATCTGTTGTTACCAATTCAAGTTTTGAAGTCGTCTTTGCGGACCCCTAGGTTTTTGTAGAAGGCTAGGATGTGTTTTACCCCAAAATGCCCTGAGTGGGAGGTAGTTTATTAACCAGTGTTGTGGCTATGTTTGTGAAGAATATGTTTAAGTATTTGTCTACATCCAGCTTGTCTGTGATGAGTGTTTTCTGTCTTTATGTTTATGTTTGTAAACCTGGTTTTTAGTTTTTTTCTGCAGCCTAGTTGGTTGTCGAGTAATTTCCAGGGTTTGTTTTTGTTTTCCTCAGTTTTGTCATTGATAATCTTTTTATTTGTGGATTTGATCATGGTGTTTACATCATTTCTTAGTCTGTTTCTTTGTATTTTGAGTTCTTCCACGTGGGCTTGGAGAACCCTGTTTGAGCTTTTGGCAACCTTTGTCTGACTTTTATGAAGTTCAGAGCATTTTATGTCTGGTTTTCATAGCGGTCAGTATTTCAGAGTGCATCCATGATTCAGCGCGATTTTTAACCCTGGTGGTTCTTAGGGGGGCCATGTTGTTAAGTATTGTTGTGAATTTGGTTTTGAATCCAAGCCATGTTTCTTCAACTTGTGTACCACTGAGCTCATCTGAGCAGTCCAGGCTCTCCAGTTCTTGGTTAAAGGCCTCTCTAGAGTAGGTTTTGAGGTCCCTAGATGTGACTGTTTTGTGACAGCCGGCCTTTTGTTTTAGCTTTTTGTGGGTACAGAATATCATATACCGTAAATCCTCTAATAGTGGAGGGTATTCAAATAGAGGACGGCCCTCTTATAATGGCCGGGGGTTTGATACATGCAGACAAATACAGGCCGGCTTCGGCTTGGTGCATAACGGTCACCGACCGGCGGTTATCATTTGATCCCCGAGGTCCTGGTCTTGGGCTTTGTCCACTCCATACGAACGTGTCCAGTCGTAAGCTGCTGACTTTGAACTAGACGTTGGGGGTATGGCCGTGGCGCCTAGGGGATCGCTTCCAATAGGAGAACGAATATTATGGTCTGTCCTGTACCAGGTAAAGGGATATTCCGTGTATATGTACAAAGAATATACAAGGGATATCAAACGATATACAAATATTATACATGGGATCTCAGGCAATAAATATATATATTCGGTTTAATCTGACCCTTCGGACTAGGGATGCCCCGATCGATCGGCCACCGATCGTTATCGGCCGATAATCAGTATAAATATGCGATCGGGGAATTCCGATAATTAGTCATATTCGCCGATCGCGGAAACTGATCAAGTGGATATCTCACTCGCTTGTCTCAGACGCACAGGACCTGCAAACTGCTCCTCCTCCCTAGCCCCGCCCGTACCCGTGTAGAGTTTGTAAACACGGAGGCGGACCTCCTCTGCTGAGTCTAGATAGTGCATTCGACCTGAGCTAACGTTAGCTACCTAGCTATCGTTACTGTTTAAACAAAATTACCCAGTCAACTATTCACTTTTAGTAGGCATTGTCTAACGGTATTTAGCCGGCTAGCTACGGATAGCTCCGGATATCAACAAATGCCCCAGGAAGTCCAGTAGCCCATGTTGATATCTCCGTTAGCTTGCGTTAGCTGACGTTAGTTCACGGTTCAAAACGAAATGTCCGATTGAACTAAATAGTTGTCTTAACGTCATCTAGCCGGCTAGCAGTAGCTACAGATAGCTCCTGATATCAATGTCTTATAACATTGATTGAATGCGTATTCGAGCTGAGGGCTTGCTGAATGTGAAATGACCAAAGCATAACGTTACCAATAGGGTCCCGCTGCAGCGCCGGAGAATCCTTTTTGGAGCTAGGGCTACTAGAGTACACACAGACAGTGGAGCTGTTTGCAGATAGCGAGCATTTTGACTTGTTGCGTGGTGGCGATGTCTCGCAGATAATACAACTACAAGTCTAATTATATAATATATATATTTTATTAAAAAAAAAAAAAAAAAACTTTTTATATAAAATAAGTTTTAATTTCTTTTTAATCAAAAACGATCGGTATCGGATCGGTATCGGCCGATATGGCTCACGACGATCGGTGATCGGTATCGGTGGCAAAAAACGTGATCGGGGCATCCCTAATTCGGACAAGTGGCTCAGATATTTTACTTGCCCGAAAGCTAAACTTACTTGTCCGAAATGGAGCCTACTTGTGAAAATAAAGGCGTATTAAAAAAAAACGACAAATAGATTTGGACAATTATTATGATTTAATAACTTAACCACAGTGTGTGTGTGGGGTATACTGTCTGATCAGTCCTCCAGCTCATTTTCACTCCCCATCAGCACCAGCTCATCTTCCTCATCTCCTCTCGCTAAAAACCCTGGTCTACGCCTATAGTTGTATAGTTGTTATTACGGTATAGTTGTTATTACGGTATATTTGTTATTGCCATAAAAAACACCATTCAAATGATTAGGAAATAAATAATTATTTTTATTTGAAATAATAATACATTTTAACAATAAGCACATTAGATCAACGGGTGTAACAACAAAACAACCAAAACAATAACAATATTGAAACACCATTCTTATATTATTGTCAGAGTAATACTGTCAGTGTGAGAGAGAGTGATGAATGAGAGAGAGAGAGAGCAAGCATCAAATATCAGTATCAGTTGCCTCAGTCTTTGTATCTGTAGAGGGAGAAAATAAATGTACTTACTTTAGTCAAAAGGCTCCCAGGTGGAAAGCTTTCACAATCATATTTTGTAATATTGTTAGTGTTAATGATGTCTTGTAGATTATTATGGATATTTTCAACTATATTCTTTTAAGGACTGATGGGAGTTTATGAAGTCATAAAACATGTAGTGAAAAGTACAGAAATCCAAACTGGCATTTTTGGTGGCAGCATAGTCATATTACAAGTGTAACGGCAATTTTTCCTTTCCAATGTCCTGCTTTCTCTTGCCCGTTACTTCACAGGTATGATAGGGAGTGATCTTACGCAGTAGACACAGCAATGATGGATGTCCAGTCGTGGATCCGGCCCCTAATTGTCTAAAGTGTAATGACAATTAATACTAAAATCATATTCAGGGAGCTATATTCAAATGTACAATTTTCACATCTTTTTTTCTCTTTCTTTTTTTTTACAATTTCATTGCCAATTTCTGAAGAAAATACATAAAATAAAAAATCTTCTTCAAACTTAGGTACTAAAAGCCTGTTCCTGTAGGCATGTGGTACATGCTGAAAGCCTGTTCCTGTAGGCATGTTGTACATGTTGAAAGCCTGTTCCTATAGGCGTTACTCCGCTTCTTTACACTTCAGTCTCTTGGAGCAGACATATCGTCGTTATTGGTCTGGTCCTCTGATCCATCTTTTGCAGCTTATCACTTTGAGCGCCGGAGGTTAATTCCCATTTAGTCCCTTGAATGCCACCATCGGCGCCAATGTTAACGTTAATATCGCCTAATCTATGTTTTAAATTATGGCTATGTGTCTAATCTGCCCGTCGCTTATCAAATAATCATTTTCCAGTCAATGTTGTCAAGGCAGATTGGTTTTTTATCGCTTCATTTCCGCTTGATAGCATTTTGAAAAGCACCCGTTTTCAGGTGAAAAACAACACATTCTATGATAATCGCCTTTTACTAGAATATTCCAGAACGTTGATATTTGTCTGCCTATTTATGAATCGTTTTCAAATAAACACTAGATGATCTATAGTATATGTGCACGCACGCACGTTCGAGCCGCGTGCTGCTCTCATTTCCTCATGGCTTTTACAGTGAAAACAGCTAGAGCACATATCACAAAAAAGCTTATATCTCTGTGAAAACGAGTCTGATTATCCTAACACTGATAACATAGATTCCTTACCTGACATCAGATGGTATCCAAATGGTATGTTCCAATTCCTGATCACCATTCGAAAAAATCGATAAGTGTATAGATCCAACGTGTATACAGTATAACACATGATCCGCGCGGCTCAGAGGCTCCAGGATGAACTCTGGTAACCCCGCCTGCATCAGTGAAAAGTAAAATGTAGAGTCAGAAATCCGTTCTCCCATTCACTTTCATTGAGTCCATTCCAAAAGGGTGATTTACCACCTGGGAGACGATAGGGGGCGCTTTTTTCAGATCTGAGCGGCGGCGGTCCCTGGATCTCCAACGGTAGGCTCGCATGATGCAATATGATTTCAGATCGCTAATAAAAAATAAAAATAAAATTCCGAGAATACTCGTGATGGTCGGGGCGTAAACCATAGAAAAGCCGTGAGTGGCATACAAAGTGTTAAGAAGCGGTCTGCAGTTGATGCTGAATCTGCAGGAGTTTCCTTTGTGCTCACATATCTCCATCATTATATGTCAGTAGCATCCCTTATAAAAGAGATCCTGTTTGCTACAAATGTTTGAAAACGTTTTTAGTTTCATTGTTTATGTACTTAAGCACTGTAGTGCTATCTAGAAAATGGATTTGTCCAGTGGTAGCTGCACTATCTTCTTTTGTACTTGTGCTTTCCTTCTTTCCTCTATCAGACCCCTCTGTGTTGGTCAGATTGTCTTCTACTGGTTCATCCTCCACAGAATCCATTATCTCATACATAGCTTCCTTTTCTTCCTCCGTTTTGGATGCTTCCTTAGTTTCCTTGCTCTTAGTTGTTGGTTTCTCCTCTTTTCCAGACATTCTATCATATGTCTTTGTGGTGGTGTGTTCTTCTTTCCCCTCTCAGGGTGTTCTGTGGTTGGCTGGTCATCAACACAATCTACCACCTGAGAAGAAGCTTCATCTTCCTGTTTTTTGATGCTCTAGCCATCTTTATTTGCCCTTCTGTCTTCCTTTCGAGGAATTCCTTCTCTTTTTCCTGACTCAGAATCCCTGACAGGAGTGTCACTCTTTGTTGGTAGTTTGTCATCTTTTTTAGAAGTGTTATCATCCTTCTCAAATGTTCTGTCTTTCTTTCCTCTCTCAGACCCTTCATCAGTGGTCAGATAAACATCTATTGGCTTATCCTCCACAGAATTTACAATTTGATTGATATGAATCACACACTTCTTCTGATACTTCTATCTTGGTTCTGCTCTTTCTCTTGTCCTTGTCTGTGCCGCCATCTTTGTGCTTCCTCCTTTCCTTCTTATTGTCTCTGTGTTTTGTGTCAGAGGAGTCCTTGTGGTTGCATTTCCACTTCTCCTCAGGCTCCTTCTCTGCTTTCTTTTTTCCGTCCGCCACTACTCCTTTCTTCTTTGTCTTCTTGGGCTTGATGTCCTCTTCATCATCCTGTTTCCTTCTCTTGACTTTCTTCTTGTGGTTTTCAGTCTTGATTTTCTTAGGTTTGAAAGGTAAGTTTAGACGGTAATGTCCAGCTTTAATTCTTGCAGAGTGGTTTACAATATCAAGGAATTTGACCTTCTCTTGACATTTCCTCTGTTTCTTTACTGGCGCTTTCACTGAAATCCTGATTGTACTGTTTGACAAGTAACTCCTCTGTGTTTAGAATAGATATTCTATTGACAGCAGCAGCAGGGCAGCCATTCTCATCCCTGATGGTGTTGTCTCCTCTTAAGGGACCATAGATGACCCACCCCAATAGGGTCCTCGCAGCGTATGGTCCATCCGCCTGGCTATTGACCAGTGTTAATTTTGGCAGCTATTTTCATTTGAGTTTTAGTCTTATTCATGTGGCAAGTGCTCCTTTTTTTCGTTTTCATCATATTTAGTCATTTTCATTTATTTTTCGTTTAGTCAGTTTTAGTCAACTAAATGTCTGATCATTTTAGTCAGTTTTTGTCTCAATTTTGTCTTTTTTGTTTTGGTCTAGATTTATTCGACGAAAACAGATGACATTTTTGTCTATTTTTAGTCTATGGAAAAAAACTTGTCAGAAATAGTCAACATGGAACATATTCTGATTTAAATTGCCTATTTATTTTTTAACCTAGGGGAATCTGAGTCGGTGGCACAAGTAATACACAGGAAGGGTGCACTCAGGGTACAAATTAGTCACACGCCGACCGCCACAGGCTTGTAGATTTAATGTTTGGCCGTCATAAATTAAGGCCTGGGCGCCATCTGGCGGCCAACAAAATCCACTGCATGCGTCGGCTAGAGCTGCCGCGATCGCTGTTGCATCACGCTCACCGCAGAGTTAGGCTGAATACCGCGTCACCGCTGTTTTTTATCATAATAATAAAGTTGGCTTGCGGCTCTGCAGATATACCCTACTCGGTTCCAAGCGACCCTATTGGTCCAGCCTGGCTCTGCGGCTCTGCAGATACCCCCTACTCGACGCGTCACACTTTGTAGCCTCTGAACAGAACGCCGCGCCGCCATCTTTACTGCCTCGCTAAGGATGCATTTCATTCAGGATTTGTTTGCGACAGAACCAAGTGCAATAAACAAAAAAGAATGGATTCACTGTGTATTCTGCCTTATTTATTGATGAAACAACCGACATCAACCCAATTTACCACGAGCGGAGAGTTTAGTGTCACAACAAGATCGCTGATGTGTTAAGTTTGTTGTTGTTATTAGCCTAATACTACAGTCAGCCGATATAGAGAGGTAACGTTAAACCCGGGTTTGCTTGGTAGAATACACAATGAGAGGTAACGTTAGCGTTGGCAGAATAGACGCAACGAGAGTCTGGTTAATGTTGTTATTGATTGATTGATTGAAACTGTGTTAAACTCTGGCTTGCTGCAAGCCCTCGGACATCTATGCCCACGGAGCGCTGCACAGATGTCCGCCAGGGTGGCAGCCACACATAATAATAATAATAATAGATTGGATTTGTAATGCACTTTTTGTTCACTGGGATCCCAAAGTGCTACACTACATGGTTAAAACAGTTAAAAAATAGAAATAAAATGTGTGTCCCGACCCCACTTCTATGTTTCAATAAATTATTTGCATTTAAAACTATTAACACTGACTCATTCCTTCAGTTCACTCAAAATTATGCTAATATTCCTTATGTTGTTTATGATATTAATTGAAAATAGCATATGAGAGTATTATATGTAATAATAACACATGGCGATATACTAAAAAGCTATTTATAATTTTTGGCTAGTAAAAAATCTGCCCGGCTGGTACTTTTAAAAATCTACCAGCCAAATGGCTGGTGAGTCAAAAAGTTAAGTTTGTTCCCTGTACTCACTGTCGAGTGTCGATCTGTGAATGGAGAAATAACTTAATAAGACAGTCACATTATCTTTCTTTGCCTTGCTCACCTGGCAGCGATTTATTTGAATGATAAATATTAAATAACAGTGTCGTCGTCAGCACTGGCAGCCAGTAACAGTAAGTAACAACATTAACTAACAGGATACTGTCGTAAACAAACACACAGTAGTACAGTAGTAGTTGAACTTGAGTAGATAATAGTACACACAGTAGCAATCTGATTGCAATCTGCTTGCATAAACATATAAAATGATAAATCACAATCTTAGGTCAGTGTTAGAGTGCCACATGGAAGAGGTCTGGTTAGTGGGTTAGTGGTTAGAGGTGGTCTAGGTCTGGTATGGTCTCTATTAACCAGACCTAGACCACCTGACTCTCTAACCCCCTAACCAGACCTAGTAGACGTCCACCTCTAACCCCTAAGTTAGGGTTGGTGATGATGGTCAGTGCTGCTGCCTGCATAAAAACATTATATAAAATCACATTCTGAAGGTCAGTGTTAAAGTGCCACATGGAAGAGGTCTGGTTAGTGGTTAGAGCGAGGTGGTCTAGGCATGGTTAGGGTAACGTAGGAGTTAGAGGTGGTCTAGGTCTGGTTAGGGGTTAGAGTAGAGGTGGTCTAGGTCTGGTTATGGCCTCTATTAAGCAGACCTAGACCACCTGACTCTAACCCCTAACCAGACCTAGACCACCTCCACCTCTAACCCCTAAGTTAGGGTTGGTGATGGTCAGTGCTGCTGCCTGCATAAAAACATTATATAAAATCACATTCTGAGGTCAGTGTTAAAGTGCCACATGGAAGAGGTCTGGTTAGTGGTTAGAGCGAGGTGGTCTAGGCATGGTTAGGGTAACTTAGGGGTTAGAGTTAGAGGTGGTCTAGGTCTGGTTAGCGGTTAGAGTAGAGGTGGTCTAGGTCTGGTTATGGCCTCTATTAACCAGACCTAGACCACCTGACTCTAACCCCTAACCAGACCTAGACCACCTCCACCTCTAACCCCTAAGTTAGGGTTGGTGATGGTCAGTGCTGCTGCCTGCATTCACAATTGACTATTTAGACTTGTTCTTGTTCATCTTGAGAAAAGCACTTTTTTCCAATATGTCTGTTGCGGCGGCCATTTGAGAGGTAACCAGTTACACTGAAGACACGTTCGGCAAAGGCTTGGGATGCTGGCATCGCCAGGAGATCCAAGGCCAGAGGTTTCAGATGTGGAAACACCATAGGACTCTGAGAAATCCAGAACTCGATAGCAGATTCCTCAACGTCTGTGTTAGCACTAGCAGCCTGGTGGTTGGACAGCCCTTCTTTGTATTTCAGAATCTCCTGTCTAATGTTAGTGGTCTTGGGCGTCTTTGGCCTTGCTGGACGACTGGCACTGAAAAACTTGAACCTAGGCCACTTTGCCAAGGGTGTCTCTCCTGCTGAAGCCACGTTTTCCAGTTCCTCCTCATCATCATCGGTCACCTGCTCCACTCGCACTTCCACTCTTCGTGGCATGCTGTGAGCAATGTAGTCTTCTGCCTTTCGTAGAAGATCCTGCATTCCCTCGTCTTCATTCTCAATAAGGGTCTCAGCTGATACATGGGGGTCAACAAAACATGCTGCTGCAGCAAGAGGAGAGAACTTGACGGCTGTGACGTCAAGGAAAACGCTGAAACGATTGTGCATGTTGAAAAGCATCTTCTGTGCCAGTGAAGCTGGTTCAGCTGGTTCTAGCATGAGCTACATTGAATTCAGACAGATGGCGTCTGAGATCCAAAAGAGCAGGCACAACGAGGGAAAGGGATTGGGTGTCACTTTGCAGCATCTTTGTGTGCTCAGCAAATGGCAGTAGAAGGTCTCGCAGCATGGCAATCTTCTGCCACTCACTGGGCTGCAGGCTGTCCCAGCTCATGGATTCCGCTACTGCTGTGACGTGGTCCTTGAGTTGAAGACAACGCGCCATCATGGCGTGACAACTGGACCATCTGGTGAGACAGTCTTTGATGAGGATGAGACCAGACCTTTGCAGCAAGCGCTCTGTGGCGACAGATGATTTGCAGAACTGGTTGACCAGGTGTCTTGTTTTGTCCAGCAGTCTTCGGATTGAGGGTTCCTTGTTCAGCAGCATGTTTACTACAAGCTGGAGGGTGTGCACAACGCATGGGGTCCTCTCCATTGCTCCATAGGCATAGTCGTACTCGTCCCTACAATACAAATGCATAGTTTAATGATCCATTTATTCTTTTTAACTTATTTATTCAATTCACAATGTTTAACCTTTTAACATATTAACTTATTTATTAATATGTATATGAAATTCAATTATAACCAGGCAGTTACCTATTTATTATTATTCGAATGAATATAGAATTATTTCAACTTCAAGCACAGACTGACCGTCAATGTCATCCTCTCCTTCCTGCAGCACATCGTTGTTGTTCTCGTCAATGTCGTCCTCATTGTGCTCAGAGTCCGACTCCTCAGAAGTTGTGGCCTCTTCTGCAGTACGGAACGGGAACGCAGCCACCATGTTGCTGCCATTGTCAGTGATCCTCGTGAGGATTTTCTCTTTTGGGATGCCCCAGGCTTCTATGCACTCCTCCACAAGCACACTTATAGCTTGAGCAGTGTGGGGGTGAACCATTTCCTTCAGGTTCAGGAGAATATGTTCAGGCTTATTATCTTCTCGGTTGAAATAACAAGCACTGATTGCAATGATTGAAGGATGCAGTGAGACCCTTTTTGGACCATATGTCTAAACCTAAGGTTACTTTGCGTGCCATAGACAACCTGTGCCTGCATTTCTCTTGTTGTTCCACATACACTTTGTCCACCAGGTTGGATACTTTAGTCTTTTTTGGCACTTTGAACCTTTTATCAAATGTTCGCAACATCATTATGAAATCCTCATCTTCGACTGTACGTGCAGGGAGTGCTGTGCGGCCGATCCAGGCGGCGACGGCCTCCTCTCTGCTTAGTTGCTCGAGGGAGTTCTGTTTGTACAAGGCGCCAAAGAAATCACCTGTGGATGGAGGCTTTGGCTGTAGTATCTTCTTGGGTTTCTTCACATCTGCAATCTAAGACGGGAATAAAGGAATAAATAAAGTCAGAAGTCAGAACAGAATATGCAACTTCTGAAAAGTCTAACTCTTTCCACTATAGGTCAGAGGTTACGTAGGTAGTAGTACCTGGGCTGGGAGGAGGGACTGTATATTCTAGGGTGACCAATGACCATATTGTGATTTCCAAAAAAGAGGACGGTGCCCACAGCCTCAACTCAAGATACTTAAAGTTGACTCAAAGTGCCTTATAATTTTAATATATTTAAACTTTTAAAGTATGCCTGCTCAGTCCTGAGTCCTCTATGGATATAAAATTATTATTTATTTATATAACCATTATAAATTATATCTCTATAACCAAAGTTACTCAACATGCTTTATTATGCCTAGTAATCTGACAAATCTCAAGAAAATAATTTAAAAAGCAACCTATAAATAACAATAGCTCTTTTCTTTCAAGCCTTACTAAATATGAATTCATGTTCTAAATCAGTGGTGCCCAACCAGTCGATCGCGATCGACAGGTAGATCGCGCGCTGATTTCAAGTAGATCTTGATTAATAAAATTAGATTATAAAAAAATTAAAAATAATTTTTATTTTTTTTGCAAAATCAACTCTGCCTCTCCTTGTTAACTACAACAAGCAATGCTGTTTGTTATTTAAGATGAGGTCGGACTCGGCACTGACAGATTTGTGTTCATTATGCTGCTTTTATAAAGCCTCAAATGACGGCTTACAATTAGGGCTGGGCGATATGGCCTAAATATGATATCACGATATTTTCTGACCTTTCGGCGATACGCATCACGATGTTTTTCTTTTTTTCCCCAAACAATTCATTATGAGGCTTACCAAGACAGTATTTGAGTTTGCAAGCTAACATTAAAGACAAAATAAAATACCCATGCATTTAGCATTTTTATATTATATATTAGATTTAGATTATTGGATTATTAGATTATATATTGCATATATTTAGCAATGAGATATTATATGATTTAGATATGAAATATGATGAATTGAAAATGGGGGACCCTGATGTAAACAAGACGAAAGTCTTTCTCTGGTCTGCATCCTCCAGTCCACTGTTGTTGTATTGAGCTGTACTGTATTGTACCCATGCTGCAATCTGTTAATAACGTTTTCATTCATTCAGACGGCAAACAGAATCATTTTGATTGACAGTCGAGTCTGCCAATTACGTCACACCGCTTGCACCCGCCCTGCTGTTCTTAGCACCAATCGGCAAGCGCGTATTCATTTTTTACTTCCGCCATTGGAGAGCTCAATGACAACAACAATAGCTCCCCGCGGCCGACGTTTAGCTTTTAGCTCCGCAGGAAGACTAAACGACTGGAGGCATAATGATTTTACTGCAACGGATGTTATAATAAAAGCCTTTCCATACATCTGTCTGATTGAAAACTTTATTAACAGACCGCAGAATGGGCACAACTGAGTCAGCACGGGCTGAGATATGAACGACTAATGCTTGCTATATCTAGGTCGACCTCGGACGTTGCTATGTAAATACGCTTATGTTATTGAACATAACTAACTATATAACGTTAATGCCACAAAACGAATGCCTTTGTTATCATAAGTAGTAACTTTGATGCAGTAGTGTGTGTGTGGGGCGGCGCTGTTCAAAAGTTTCAACGTGTGGACCAGATTGACGCGACACAATCCTCTTGGGCAAAACATCACGATATCCACAATACGTTTAAAAAGTGTATCGTTAATGAACTGTACCCGATATTTATATAATATCGTCATATCGCCCAGCCCTACTTACAATATACAATTTTGGCTGGTAGCTCTCGGCTAGGTGGTAAATTAAAAAGTAGATCTTGGTTCAAAAAAGGTTGTTCAATGTGGAGTATATCGGGATGTTTTTGTTTACACTACTTTTGCAGTCTCTGCTTAAGTGTCCTCTTCTCAAACAGCCAAAACAGACTCCCTTTTTTCCTTTAAGAAGTCTATCTTCTCTCTGTGTTTTTTCTTCTTCATCTGTGGACACCGCTCCAATGTGTGATCACTTTTATTGCAGAACAGACAAGAATGATGAGAACTGATGAATACATTTCTTTGCACTCTATTTGACCCCACTGCTGTTTCCATGGGTGTTACTGTTGTTGCAAAACTGCTTCTTGGGCTTGACCTTTCTCTTGGTTTAATGATGGTTGAGGTTTTGACAGTTGAATTCTGTTTAGCATCCTGGATGTTTCCAAAAAGCGGGTCAGACAGTATTTTCACCTGTCTCTCTATGAAATTTACCAGGTCTGAGAAAATAGCACGATGTCCAAGCTCCTGTAGCTCACATGCCATGTTCCTCCATCTTTCTCTGATCTTGTATGGTAGTTTCATAAGGATGGTCATCATGTTTGACACAACATTCATCTCCTCCATATAGGCTAGATTTTCCATTGCATTGCAACAGCCTCTGAGGAAGAGAGAGAATGCCTGCAATTATTTCACATCCTCCTGCTTGATTGCTGCCCAAGCAAAGGCCTTTTCCATGTATGCTGTTGCAATTTTGTGCTCATTCCCAAAATGCTCTTTGAGCAGATGTCTTGCCCTCTGATAGCCCTGTGATGGAGGCAGATGTTGGCAGCTGCGGACCAGGTTTTTTGGATGTCCTCTTGTGTATTGCTCTAGGAAGTGTAAGCAGTCACTGTCATCATCAGTTATTTTCTCCACTCCTCCCTCAAATGCACTGATAAAACCTTCATATTTTAATGGATCACCATCATACACAGGAATGTCTCTTGGTGGTAGAGTGGAATACAGATTTAGCTTAACCAGTAAAGCAGTTATGTCATTCTGTCTTTGTAGCACATTGCAAATATCACCGGCAGGGGGTGTAGTATGAATGACATGACCTTGAACATCCTTTTCCAAATGAACCTGTATATTTTCAGTTTGAACATGTTGGCTGGGGAGAGAATATTGCATTAGAGGAGTCATATGATATGAGCTTTAACAGGGTTTTCACAAATAGGCTGTATAGGCCTCACAACCTGTGGCAGGGAGGGAGGCTTTGTTTGAACATGTTGGCTGGGGAGAGAATATTGCGTTACTTAGAGGAGTCATAGAATGAGTTTTGGCAGGTGTATCACAAGGCTGTTTCGGTCTCACAACCTGTGGCAGGGAGGGAGGCTTTGTTTCCCTTTGAGCAGCAGCAGCTCCTTTTTGCCAGTCTGAGCTCCTCCCACTTGACACTCTTGAACTGTTCCTTGATCCCATGTAGGGATGCACCGATATGAAAATTTGCCACCGATACCGATTGTTCAACTAACACAATCGGCCGATACCGATACCGATATTTGTGGCAACAAATTTCTTTTACATTTCTTTAATTTTTATTTTTTTTGTATTTTTTATGAAACTACTGTATATTTGTGTTACAAATTGTGCTCACGGATATGAACATAGGCCTCTTTACTTACTTAAAAAAAGGAAACATCAAGAAATCTCTCTCCCAGTATGTTCTGCAGGGCTGCAGCTAGATACTAGTTCTCCCAGCATGGTCTACCTGCTGGGCTGCAGCTAGATACTATTGTCTCAACCAATGAAATTTTGATTGACAGTCGATTCTGCCAATTACGTCACACACCGCTTGCACCCGCCTCTGCTGTTACCACCAATCGGCAAGCGCGTATAAAAATTTTTACTTCGGCTTTTGTCCGCCATTGATTTTGACGAGAGCTTTTCTACAACAACAACAATGGCGGCGCGGCTGACGTTTAGCTTTTAGCTCCGCAGGATGACTTAAATGAGGCATAATGATTTTACTGCAACTAATGTTATAATAAAACAAAGCCTTTCTATACATGTGTCTGATTGAAAACGTTATTAACTGATTGCAGAATGGGTAAAACTCAGGGCTCTGTGAGCAACGGAAGGAACTGAGCTAGTATGAACGCTTGCTACGTTCGGGTAAATAATATGCTGATGTTATTGAACGTGTAACACTAACTATATAACGTTAATGCCACAAAACGAATGCCTTGTTAATCATAAGTAGTAACTTTGATGCAGTAGCTTGTGTGTGTGTGTGGGGGGGGACTGGGGACGGCGTTGTGCAGGTCGCGAGTGAACTTTTTTTTGTCTTGACGCTACACAAATTGATGGATATTTATCGGCTACTGCCATCGGCACATTCGAGCTTATCGGCCGATAGGCCGATTGCAGTCAGCAAGGCACTTATCGGCCGATACCGATACCCGACCGATACATCGGTGCACCCCTAATCCCATGGTTTCAAGTAGGGATGCACCGAATGGGAAATTCTTGGCCGAAACCGATACCGAAAATAGGAAACAGTTGGCCGAAAACCGAATGCCGAAAGGCCGAAAATGATTCATAGAATAGATTTTTTTTTACCAATGTTGTTCAGCTACCTGATTATGGAAAAATATATGATTATGGCAAAACTTAACTTAAATAATCACTATTATGGGTCTTTTTGTATCACAAACAGTACTGTATTTGCAAATCTGGTATGTCATAAATGTATAGATGTAGCAGTACTGTCTATCTGTATGTCATTTATGTCCTGATGAATTGAAAATGGGGGACCCTGAAAGTCGAAAGTCTTTCTCTGGTCTGCATTCCCTTAACAATTGTCTGTATTGAGCTGTACTGTATTGTACCCATTCTGCAATCTGTTAATAAAGTTTTCAATCAATCAGAGAGAGAGAGAGAGAGAGAGAGAGATCTGTGCTCTACTGAGCGCACCTTTCTAGTCACCAGATGAATACGCTCTCTTGACTTTGGCACAGTAGACGCGCGACAGCGTCAATGTGAGAAACACAATCCCTCTCGCTCTGAATAATATGCATATTAGATCACTCTGTGATTAACCGCGACGGGCATAGTAAATAAGGATATAAACTATAAAGCATGTTAAAGATGCATTTATTGGACTCGTTGCGCGCAGAGTTTACAGCGCGCCTCCCGAGTCCAAGAGGAGTTATCACACAGGCTGCAGAACGCAGGACTGAAGAGCTCACGTTTGCGCATGTAATGACTGAATCCGTGTTTTGATGACATCATCACAACAACACGCATTAGGTTACAGCTGGTGGTTTCTGTTTCGGTGATATATTTTCGGTGAAAAAAACTCTTTCGGCCGAAAGCCGAAAGGCCATTTTTGGCCGAAAACCTTCGGTGGCCGAAATTTCGGTGCATCCCTAGTTTCAAGTACATGAGCTTTTGCATTTGCTGCTGCCAGCTGTGTTTCCATTTCCAGTTGTTCCAGTTGCATTCTGAGTTCTTGTTGTGCCTCTTTTTCTCTTCTGAGTTGTTCTTGTTGCATCCTGAGTTGCTCTTGTTGTGCATCATTTTCTCTTCCGAGTTGTTCTTGTTGTGTCTCAGTTTATGTTTTTTCTTTAAGGCAGCAACCTTTTTCGTTATAGCGGCAGCGCCCTTTTCGGCCTGAGCTCAAATACGAGCAGATGAGGTGGAAGATGTTTTTGATGCAATGGATTTGTGTGTGGATCTTGATTTTGAAGTATTTGATACACTGTCATGAGGTCCAATATCATCAGAATTTACATCACTTCAGTAGTGACATGTGTTTCCTTTTCAACAGTGACATGTATTTGCTGTTCCACTTCTGATAGCCACAGACATCCTGTATAAAACCTTCTAGAATGTAAATTTTTGGTTGAAACCATTGGTTTTGCCTTTCAATTTCCTCTTCATGTAATGGTAAAATCATCAATGATGAATGGCTTTCCTTGGCTTCATCACACAGAGTGGTTAACTCATTCAAATGGTGTTTTACTGCATTTGCATTTTAATTTGACTTCATGATCCCTTTCAAAACATCTCTTGATTTAGCAGCCCTTTTGACACACAAGCCTCTTGTCTTCTGACAGTTTTCAACCAACATTTCCAAGCCTTTGGCTGTATACTTGCAAACTCGTTTTTCCCTTTCAGGATCCTGTCCAACATTGCCATCTTGTGGCTGAGCATCACTATTGCCACCAGACATGTTGATTCACAGATTTCCAACAGCTTAATTCACAACTCACCCAGTAGAGCTGCGCAGGTGTTTCCAATCACCTCAATCAGCCGCCATATTGGCTGTGAAACAATCTGTCCTTCTGAAGCCTTTGATGTCCTAGTTTCACTCATAGCTGTAGAGCGACGTTCTTCTTGCCCGTTACTTCACAGGTATGATAGGGAGTGATCTTACGCAGTAGACCCAGCAATGATGGATGTCCAGTCGTGATTCCAGGTTTTGGGGTGTTTATTGCTGAAGTTGCAGTTGTACATTACATTTATTGCCAGAGTGGGTTCTGTAGGAATTATATGGTATTCTATATTTTTTGGTATTTCTTGGCTTCTGGTTGCTGAGCTGCTGAGCTTCTGTTACTGAGCTACTGTTACTGAGCTACCGTTACTGAGCTACTGGTAAGAACGGTGTGCTCCTCACTACCTGTGTCCTGGTTGATTACTGCACCTGTGACCCTAAATACCTAACCAGTGCTGTCAAATCTAAAACCCGCCACCAGGTGTCCAATAATAATATTACAAATAATAAAATAATATGCCACCATCAAAATGGCTCCTACAACAAGTACAAACACTGATGTATTGGGTTTCCGTTTGAGCCTCTTAGTTGCGCTAGGTGAGTGATCACAAGTGCGTCACACTAGGAAGTCAAGACACACAGATGTATGGTGAAGTTCGATGCATGAAGCAACATGTAAACGAACAGCCAATAAATGTGAAGTTAACTTTGAACCTCGGTTGTCAAGCCTTGTCAATATAACTATACACCTAGCTAACATGGGGCGGGCTGCTTTAAGCGAACGATACACACTCACAATCAAATCAACTGCTCAATTGTTAGCTATTACTGCTGTGTAACGTTTTTTTCACACACATGGCTAACATTAGCTAGCAAGCAGCCCGCTATCTAACTAGAACACTAACTAGCAGCTGACTACTGTATACAGTACAGTTCCAATAGACTAACATTACACCTCTGTTATTTAAATGTGTCATTACCTTAGACTCAAGGGTTGGATGCCGGTCCCTGTTGGTCAGTCTGTCTGTTCTCCATCTTCTGCTGTGGTTAACGTTATCCTCTTCAAATAGCGCAGCATGTTTGCGAGTGCTCCCTTGACTGAGAGGATGGCCAGTACCGCAGCAACTTTTATTAAACATTCTATTAAACATTCTCAAGTCAAGTCAAGTCAAGAGTTTTATTTGTCACGGCATACAAGTATACAATGAAATGCGGGTGGTCTTGCCCGCAACGATGTGCAATACAGTGGTACAACATATAATAGAATCCAATAAAAACAACATTGTGCAATAACAGGTAACCGGTAAGGGTCTCGTCTCGTGCCACTGTCAACTAAGCGAGTACTCAGAACACGGGCACCGTTTGTCCGGGACAACTAATGTTGACGTACAGAGATTGAGAGTTTACAGTGTGACACTGCGAGACAGGCACTTTCTGATCAGATGGAATAACGTTACTATTTGTTTTGGGAATATATATATATATATATATTCTTTTACTTGTCCGTTCGGACAAGTTAAAGCTGCTTTTGGGAAGGGTCGTTCTGAAGAATTCCAACGCTGATCGAGAGCTAGCGGTGTCCTCTACAAAATGGCCTACAATTCCCATGGTTCAAATCTTCCAAAATGGTCGCCTGAATGAATGAATGAATGAATGAAAACTTTATTTAACAGATTGCAGAATGGGTACAATACAGTACGGCTCAATACATACAATTGTTAAGGGGATGCAGACCTGAGAAAGACGTTTGTCTTGTTTCCATCAGGGTCCCCCATTTTCAATTCATATAGACATTTATGACATACACAACATACATGACATTTATGGCATAGGGACATAGTACTGATACATTTGTGACATAAACGGTATTCAAATATACAGTACTGTTACCCCTAGATCCTGACGGAGTATATATGATGGGGAGGGGACTGTACATTAGGAGGGGGTGGGTGGGTGGGAGAGAAATATACATACGGCGGGGAGGGAATATATACATGCGGTGGGGAGGAGACTGTCTATTAGGAGGTGGTGGGGGTTTTGGGCATTTACGGTGGCCAGTTTCGAATTGCAGCCTCCCGTAGGTGCTCTTTAAGAGCGGTTTTGAATGTGGGTAGTGATTCACATTCCTTTACAGCTTTGGGTAGGGCGTTCCACATTGTTGTGGCATAATTGCGAAACGCGTTTAGTCCCTTGTTTGAGCCGGATCTGGGTTTTACATGATTTGTTGAGCTTCCTCTGGTGTAGTGGTTGTGGTATTCACTGACCTTTGGGAAGTATTTTGACATTTGCCTCTCGCAAAGTAAACAAGACCAAAAGGAAAATCGATCGAATTACACTTTAACCTATTGGTAAACTAATGTATTGATGATAATATACATTATAACTGCTGTTGTGACATGGTTATGATGTTTATACTTTAATGCATTTGACAAAAAAACGATACTTTTGTCAAACAGTCTGGAGAGATTGATTTATGACGTGATGTGATGTCATTTGTGATTTATGACGTGATGTGATGTCATTTGTGGTCCGCCGATGCACCGCACGGGTGGAATAATAATAATAATAATACATCTATTTTATATAGCGCTTTTCCAGGTGCTCAAAGACGCTTTACATGGGTAGAAGAGACAAAACTATGGCAAAACAAAAAAACGGAACAAAAATAATACATGACAAAATAAAATAAAACTAGAATTAGAGGTCAAAAGCAAGATTGAAAAGGTGGGTTTTGAGGGCTGATTTAAAAGATGTCAGAGTGTTTGCATCACGGATATGGCTGGGGAGGGCATTCCAGAGGGAGGGGGCAGCAGCAGCAAAGGCCCTGTCGCCCCAGGTCCGGAGCTTGGTCGTGGGAGGTGTTACGAGGTTGGCATCAGCAGACCTATGGCGACGGGTGGGCGTGTGACGGTGGAGGAGGTCGGACAGGTAGGGAGGGGCAAGGTTGTTGAGGGCTTTAAATGTGATGAAGTATTTTAAATTGTATCCTGTATTTGATCGGAAGCCAATGAAGGTCGTGGAGGACAGGGGTGATGTAAGCAGAGCGACAGGTGGAGGTGAGCATGCGGGCAGCAGAGTTTTGGACATATTGGAGTTTATTGAGGATAGTGTTTGGTGAGCCGTAGAGGATGCTGTTACAGTAATCCAGTCTTGATTAGGGATGTCCCGATCCGATCACGTGATCGGGATCGGGGCCGATCACGTGATTTTCCGAAGATCGGGGCCGGCAAAAAATAAATAAAATCTGCTTTTTTTTTCTTTTTTTTACACTTAATTCTTTTTTTTTAACAAACATGACCATGTTCACGTCTTAAACTCATACTGAGGCCTTAGTTTTAGTTTTAAATTGCATATCATCATTCATTTATTTATTGTCACACACAGCAGAAGAATTTTGCCAAAACAAACCAATAGTATCCAGCTGCAGAACGGCAGACCAGCCAAACTCTCAGACCCAAATTAAAAATGTATTATCTTTTTTAATCCCAATTTCTCACATTACATTCACCCTGAATGTTGACGTTATCCAGGTGAAAAGTTAACTTCATTCAAGCGAGGCATTGCAATCCTTGACATAAATCATTTGATGTATAATTAAATCAAAGGAAATGCGTTTGGGTCTGAGAGTGTGGCTGGTCTGCCGTTCTGCAGCTGTCTTTGATTTGGCAAAATTCTTCTGCTCTATGTGACAATAAATAAATGAATGATATGCAATTTATAACCAAAACTAAGGCCTCAGTGTGAGTTTAAGACGTGAACATGGTCATGTTTGTTGAATAAAAAAAAAGTTAAGAAAAAAATATATACTTTTTTAATAATTTTTTTGATCGGATCGGGAAAGATCGGTATTGGTAGATACTCAAAATCACATGATCGGGATCGGATCGGGAGCAAAAAAACGTGATCGGGACATCCCTAGTCTTGATGAAATGAATGCATGGACCAGTGTTTCAGCAGCGGAGAGTGATAGGGAAGGGCGGAGACGAGCAATGTTCTGGAGGTGGTAGAAGGCCGTTTTGGTTATGTGGTTCACATGGGGGAGGAAAGAAAGGGTGGAGTCCAGGATGATGCCAAGGTTACGGACGTCAGTGGAGGGGGTGACAATGGAACCATCAATATTTAGGGAGAAATCCTGGGTGTGGCTGGTGAGGGATTTTGGACAGATAATGATGATTTCTGATTTATTGCAGTTTAGTTTGAGAAAGTTAAGGGTGGAAGAGGTTAAGTTTAATAAGAGCTTCCCGGAGGGTAATAAAGGAATGTTTTAAGTTCTCAATGGCCAATTGTACAGAGTCGGCAATACAATACACAACAGTATCGTCTGCATACAGATGGGCTTGACAACCATTCAGTGAAGACACAATATCATTCATATAAATAGTGAACACGACCTAGAATTGAACCTTGTTGCACACACCTTTAGTTATTGATACAAATTTTGATTGGGCATAACTCTTTATACACTGACGTCTCCCAAGATAGATAATCTTGGAACCAATCACATTTCTATCCAAACCGATAGTAGCTAATCTTTTTAAGAGTAAAAGGTGGTCGACTGTACCAAAAGCTTTTGATGGATCAATAAAGAGGGCAGCACAGTGTTTCTTCTAGTTTAAAGCTGATTAGTAACTAAAGAGATGGCTGATAATGTGCTATGATTGGCTCTGAACCCGGATTGGTGTGGGCTTATTACTACAGAGTGATTTGAGAGAAGTAGAGAGAGAAGACTTTCACTAAGCAGGGTAACTTGGAGATAGGACGGTAGTTATTTAAATCATCTCTAACCCCACCTTTATATAATGGGATCACATGGGCAGGGATCCAGACACTTGGAGATCTTCCTGTTGAGATAGAAAGATAAAAAATATATATGCGTCAAGGAGCAGCCAGTTTTAGAAAAAAAAAAATCCAAATTATCCTCACCAGTAGAGGTCCTGGGATCTATCGATTGGAGAGTGTTTAATACTTCATTGTGTGAAAAGGGACTAAAGGAGAATTCAGGGGTGTGATCCACGGAACTCACACAATCGGTGTCTATGTCAACATTAAGATCAACAGGAAGAAGTCCGATATATTCTCTATCAAACAGGTTCCCAGCAACTGCAAAGTGTTTATTAAATGCAAGACTAATTTAGTTTAGGCTGGAAATAACACAATCGTCAACACTAATATGAGCGGGTAATGAATTAGAGGTCTTGTTTTTCTTTAAGTTAACTGTCTTCCAAAACTGAGTCGGGTTTGTGTAGGAACTTTATCATAGCTGTGGTACATCTGTTTCTGAGCTGTTTAAAGGCAAGCCAGTGTTGTGGATCAGCTGAGCGTCTAGCACGTGACCAGGCCTTATTCCTGGCATTAACACTGTCAGTGCCAACAACGAGAAATGTCATTAGTTCATGCCAACCGTTGAGATAAATCTCGTCGTTTAATCTTTAATTTCTTTATTGGCGATTTCCATTTATATTTCATCAATCTAGCCTCACGTTACCACTGGAACTCTCTCTGAGCTCCATTGGGAAAATACCGCCCCCTATCGTCTCTCTGGATGGTATTGCACCCCATTGGATTGGATTGAATGAAACGCATGGCGAAAAAAAGGGTCCGGATTCCACATTTTACTTGTCAGGCATGTAACCGGAGACGATCCCAGTCATTGCCCACCATCAGAATAGCGGTGTTTCCAGTACCCTGCGTTGGATCAATAGATGCGATCGATATTTTGAATGGCGATCAGGAATTGGAATAATCTTTTTGGAGAACATCTGATCTGAGGTAAGGAATCTATTTGACCAGTCTTGGGATAATCAGAGCTATTTTCACAGATATATCAACGTGTCCCGTATGTGTGTGTGCGATCAGGAAATAAGATAATCGATTTTTCAGCCCGCTTCTATAGCGTGCTTAAGTACACATATACTATCAATAATCTAGCGTTTATTTGAAAACGATTCATAAATAGGCCGAAAAATGACAACGTGTTTTGTGTATTCCAGTGTATTCCAGTAAAGGGCGATTCGTGTGGAATCTTTCTTTTTTTCTGAAACGTTAAAAAAGCGAGCGTTTTTCAAAATGGTATAAAACGGAAATGAACCGATTAAAAAAAATAATAATCCGTTTCGACAATGTTGACTGCAAACGAGTCATTGATAAGCGACAGGCGTATTAGACACATAGCCATAATTTAAGACATAGTTAATGCGTTCACAAATATGATCGTTCTGTCATTGAATAGAGCGCTGGCCAATATTCAGTATAAATATGAGATCGGTGAATTCCGATAATGCTTTATTTTCGCCGATCGTGAAAACCGATTGATGACACGCGTGAAAATCATGATCCAATTCTCAGCGGAGTTCTCACTGTCTTCTTTCTCTCTCGCACACAGCTGCAGCTGCTGCACGCCTTGCCCCTCCCCCTCCCAGACCCATGTCAACATGCTCCGGCATAGTCGAGTGCATGAGACCTCCGTGAGCTAACGTTAGCTACCTAGCTAACTTGACTGTTTAAACAAAATGACCGAGTCAACTATTCACCTTAGTTTAATACATGAGGCATTGTCTAACGCAGGGTTTCCCAAACTTTTCAGGCCGGGGCCCAGAAAATAAGGCGTCAGAGAGCCACGGCCCAATGCACATCGTCTGGCTTTTTTTTTTTTTTTTTTTGCCAGGCGACCGATTTTTTAAGCCAAATATCACTTCAATCCTATTAAGTTAGTTCAAGTTAGTTATTCATTTATATGTGCTATTTATGAGAGGGCTAACTTGTTGCAAAATAATAATGATAATAATAATAGCCTCATTAAAATACTATTGTTGCTTCGGTTGTTTTCAGCGTTTTATGTGCATAATCTGTTATTTAGTTTGAAATGTTCGTTGAAATAAGTAGATTTTTCGTTTTTGTTTATTTATTAAGTTAATATAAAACCATATAGTCACATTTTAGAATACAATAGAAAATAATTTTAGAATACAACTAGAAACACTGTCCTGGCCTGCTTCTAAGTTCAGTGGCCTGACAAAAAAAATTTTAATAAAAAAATTAAATTTTTTTTTTTTTTTTTTTTTTTTTTTAATCATCTCGCGGCCCATCCGTGGCTGCTCGCGGCCCACCTTTGGGTCGCGACCCCGACTTTGGGAACCACTGGTCTAACGTTATCTAGCTGGCTAGCTACTGATAGCTCCTGATATCAACGTCTGATATCATCATTTTGGCATTTGGTTTTGCAATAGTTGGCTAGTGGTGGCTAACTAGCTATCGTTCCGTGAGCTAACGTTAGCTACCTAGCTAACGTTACGGTTTAAACAAAATGACAGTCAACTATTCACTTTAGTTTAATACATGAGGCATTGTCTAACGTTATCTAGCTGGCTAGCTACTTATAGCTCCTGATATCAACGTCTGATATTACCATTTTGGCATTTGGTTTCGCAGTAGTTGGCTAGTGGTGGCTAACTAGCTATCGTTCCGTGAGCTAACGTTAGCTACCTAGCTAACTGTACAAATGTATGCTGATGATTCCACATTGTACTATGCTGCAAAAACTGTCGGTGAACTGCACAATGTTTTATCAGCTGAGTTAAATATGGTGTTTGACTGGATAAAATGGAATAAGTTGGTACTAAACATTTCAAAAACCAAATCAATTATCTTGGGTTCGAGTCATAAATTGTCATCAATACCAAAAATTTGTTTGAACGTGTCTGACGAACCCATAGAACAGGTAAATAAAGTAAAATTACTGGGCATAATAATTGATAGCCAGCTGTCGTGGGCAGAACACATTGATACCATAGTGAAGAAGATGGGGAGTGGTATCTCCATGTTGAGGAAATGTCTTTCTTATGTCCCTACATATATTGTGGGACAGGTGGCGAAATCTTAAATTTTATGTCACCTAGATTATTGTGCACCAGTATGGTCCTCTGCATCCAAAAGTCAACTAAAGAAATTGCAAACTGCCCATAACAGAGCTGCAAGGTTAGTTTTACATTGTTCCATGAGAACAAACACCATCACTATGCACCGGCAACTCTCATGGTTAACGGTAGAGAATAGGCTGGTTTTCAACACAGTTAAAATGTTCAGGAACACTGTCTTTTCGTCTCAACCTGTTTTCTTATACATACAAATTGTCAGATGCAGTCAGGTTCAAATCTTATTTTACTAGGTCAGCTGATGATGGACAGATTATGTTACCACGTCCAAAATCAAATGCTTTAAAGAGGACTGTTGTTTATCGTGCCATCAATCATTGGAGAATGCACTACTTAAATATGTGAGCTAAATATTCTGATGTTGATAATGATGTCTACAATGTTTTACTGTTTTTAGATTATCATTGTTAATTGTGATTGTCATATGTATCTCATGTTGTTATGTTTTGTGTTTTCTGTTGTTTTTCTGTGTGGACCCCAGGAAGACTAGCTCGCCACTTAGGTGACAGCTAATGGGGATCCTTTTAAACAATAAACAATACTCTTTAAACAAAATGACAGTCTATTCACTTTAGTTTAATGAGGCATTGTCTAACGTTATCTAGCTGGCTAGCAGTAGCTACAGATAGCTCCTGATATCAATGTCTTAGAACATCATTCGTTTTAAATAACAATATTATTGAGGGAGGAAAAAAAGGAAACCGATATAGCCTAATGCTTCACCCTGTTAGTCAAGTTGAACTATCGCTCTGACTGGGGACGCTGAATGTGATTTGACCAAAGCAGAGTATACACACAAGACAGTCGAGCTGTTTGCAGATAGCGAGCATTTTGACTTGTTGCGTGGTGGCGATGTCTCGCAGATAATACAACTAAAAGTATAATTATGTATACTTGTAGTTGTATTATCTGCGAGACATCGCCACCACGCAACAATAATTAATAATTAAGTATAATTATGTCACCCCTGCAAAAAAAGATACAACCCTCCCAGGACAGATACCGATGGTAAAACATTTCAGATGCTTGGGAGTGGAAATATTCCCTACCATAAGACAAACGGTGAAGCACAACTACACAAAAATCCAAAACAAAATCAAAGACGACCTTGATAGATGGGCAAAACTTAAGAACACAGTACAAGCACGGATATCAATAGTTAAGATGGATGTACTACCTAAAATCAACTTCTTCTGTTCAATGCTACCGTTACCCCCTCCAGAGGGTTACTGGAAAAGATTACACTCCTCCACATACAAATTTATTTGGAATAACAAACGTATAAAAAGATCCACCGCACAGAGAAATAAAGCAGATGGTGGCATGGCATTTCCAGATTTTTTCCTATATTTTAAGGCGTACTCATTAAGTCCATTGACAACATGGTTTGACTCCCAAGCATTAGCATCTTGGAGAAAAATAGAAGAAAACATAGTAGCCCCACATAGACTGAAGGACATAGCATACACTAAACTACCAATCAAGCACTGTGAACGAAAATTTGGCCCCATAATTACTCATGCGATCCGGATATGGCGTGAATCACAAAAAAAAAATCCTAACCCACAAGAATGGCACAATCATACTCCCTTATTCAATAACAATGCTCTCTTAATTGGAAAACGACCTATAAGATTCCCTATATGGGAAGAGCAAGGCATACACTCATTAGGGGATATTTTTAACAAACAGGGTTTTTGTAGTGATAAAGAAATACGCAAAAAATTTAATCTCACCAAGTCCACATGGCTTTTTCACAAACAGTTAGAGCTATGTTTGAAGTCTCACGGTGTTCCATTAGACAGACCAATTGAACACCACAGATACCACAAATTCTTCTACTCAAGAGAGACATCGAGAGGTTTTGTTTCAGAATTTTATCATCAATTACTAACGTCCTCGTATGAAACCCTCCAACTTGACTCTGTCTGGAGGAGGGATATACCAGACCTGGAAAATGACTTTGATTGGCAAGGAGCCTGGGCAAATGTCCGACTTACATCAAGGAACCCGGATCATCAACAAATCAATCTTAACTATATTCACAGGACATACTTGACTCCTATAAGACTGTGCCGAATGGGGCTCAAACAAGATTCCAAATGCACCCAATGTACAAATGGGGACGAAGGGACATTTATGCACATGTATTGGGACTGCTCACCAGTTAAGGCATTCTGGAAAGATGTGACCCAACAAATATCAAAACTCGTATCTTGGAATATACCTGTACACCCCTCGGTATTGCTGTTGAATGATGTTTTTGAGTTTGCAGTGAATCCACAGCTAAAGAGATTGGTTTTATCGGGTATCACAGTAGCCAAAAAGCTGATCGCATCACGCTGGTTTCAACCGGAAAAAATGTGCCGTAAAGTTTGGTTTCTTACATATCTCGATGTAATTTACCATGAAATATCTACAGCAAGAATTCTGGGTCTCAATGAATCCAAAATGTCAATGTGGTTAGAAGTGGTGGAGAGAATAAAAGCTAGCTTATAATGGTAGTGTCTGGTTAGGTGCGAGGGATAGTGGAGGTACTTCTCAAGGTGGGGTCCGGGAGGGGGGGGTTCGAGCTGAGCATATGTATGTAGGTTTTTTTTTTTAGATAACAGGTATTATGGGTATATCTTATATAAAACAACTAACCAAAAGGTGATCCCATTGGATGTGCCCTGACAATTAATGCTTGTATATCTTATCGTGTGTTGTCATGTTTGTTTATATGTTTGTTTAAAAAAGAATAAAAAAATAAAATACAAAAAAAAGTATAATTATGTAATATATATATTTTATAAAAAAATATATATATATATTATATATAAAAAAAAATTATAAAACCAAAAACGATCGGTATCAGCAGTGTATCGGCCGATATGGCTCATATACGTTCGGTGATCGGTATCGGTGGCAAAAAACGTGATCGGGGCATCCCTAGTTAAGAGCAGAGCTCAATCGCATCGGCGACCCTGAGAAAGACAATTGCATGTGTGTGTGTGTCTGTGTATTCCTCTGTGTGTGTGCTGCCCATTGCATGTCGTTGTGTCGTTGCATGCCGAATAAAGACCTCTCTAAAGAGGTCCTGCATTATTATTATTGTTATTACATGGGCTGACTTTGGTAGGTTGGAGATCAGGCAGGCGGCTGCGTTCTGAATGAGTTGAAGTGGCTTGGTGGCGGTGGTCGGTAGATCAGCAAGCAGTAGTCGAGGCGAGAGATGACTGTTGATTGGACCAGGAGTTGGGTGGCTTCTTTTGTCGGGAAGGGGCGGATCCCTCTGATGTTGCTCAGGAGGAATCTGCAGGTTCTGGTTGTTGCGGCCATGTGAGCGGAGAAGTTCAGCCGGTCGTCAAGGACAACACCAAAGTTCTTGACGGTCAGGGCTACATTACATTATCACAGTTACATTATCCGCTGTGATGGAATGGTCGATCAACGGTGAGGATTTGGCCAGGAGGTGAATCAATTCTGTTTTGCTTAGGTTCAGTTTGAGGTGGTTGGTCGTCATCCAGGCGGAGATGTCGCGCGAGACATGGATATCTGAGGGAGGAAAGGAGAGGAAGAGTTGAGTATCATTGGCATAGCAATGATATGAGAAGGCATGGGATGTGATAATGTTACCCAGATATTTGGTGTAGAGGGAGAAGAGGAGGGGTCCAAGGGCCAAGCCTTGGGAGTAGGGCTGGGCGATATGACGATATTATATAAATATCGGGTACAGTTAATTAACGATACACATTTTTAACGTATCGTGGATATCGTGATGTTTTGCCCAAGAGGATTGTGTTGCGTCAATCTGGTCCACACGTTCAAACTTTTGAACAACGCCGCCCCCACACACACACTACTGCATCAAAGTTACTACTTATGATTAACAAATGCATTCGTTTTGTGGCATTAACGTTATATAGTTACACGTTCAATAACATCAGCGTGTTTACCCGAACATAGCAACGTCCGATGACGACATAGATAGCAAGCATTACTCGTTCATATCTCAGCCCGTGCTGAGTAGTGCCCATTCTGCGGTCTGTTAATAAAGTTTTCAATCAGACAGATGTATGGAAAGGCTTTTATTATAACATTCGTTGCAGTAAAATCATTATGCCTTGTTTAGTCATGCTGCGGTGCGCTGGTAATCTCGTCAGCCGCGGGTAGCTAACGTTAGTAGCTTTGTTGTTGTGAGCACTCGTCAAAATCAATGGAGGTGATTCTGGAAAGTAAAAAACGAATAGCGCTTGCCGATTGGTGCTAAGAACAGCAGGGCGGGTGCAAGCGATGTGACGTAATTGGCAGACTCGACTGTCAATCAAAATTATTCTGTTGCCGGCTGAATGATTGAATGAATGAAAACTTTATTAACAGATTGCAGAATGGGTACAATACAGTACAGCTCAATACAACAACAGTGGACTGGAGGATGAAGACCAGAAAAAGTCTTTCAGCTTTTTTACATAAGGGTCCTCCATTTTCAATTCATCAAAACATTTAGAGACATACAAATATACAGTAGTTTCATAAAAATGCTAAAATGCTATTGATTGATTGATTGATTGATTGAAAACTTTATTAACATATTGCAGAATGGGTACAGTACAGCTCAATACATACAATTGTTAAGGGGATGCAGACCAGAGAAAGACTTTCGTCTTGTTTACATCAGGGTCCCCCATTTTCAATTCATCATATTTCATATCTAAATCATATAATATCTCATTGCTAAATATATGCAATATATAATCTAATAATCCAATAATCTAAATCTAATATATAATATAAAAATGCTAAATGCATGGGTATTTTATTTTGTCTTTAATGTTAGCTTGCAAACTCAAATACTGTCTTGGTAAGCCTCATAATTAATTGTTTGGGGAAAAAAAGAAAAACATCGTGCTGTGTATCGTGTATCGCCGAAAGGTCAGAAAATATCGTGATATCATATTTAGGCCATATCGCCCAGCCCTACTTGGGAGACACCCGTCCGAAGAGGGCGGGGGCTGACAGGGTCCCTCTCCATGATACTTGGTAGGAGCGGTCTTCGAGGTAGGATGTCAGCCATGCCAGCGCAGAGCCGGCCACTCCCATTCCTGTGAGGGATGCGAGGAGTATCTGATGTTTGACTGGCTGACAGAGGAGAGGCCCTTCACTTTTGCGGAAGGAGAGAAGAGAGACGGGACGATAGTTGTCTATGACGGTGGGGTTCAAGGTTGTTGTTTTTTATGAGCGGTGTGACTCTGGCTGGTTTTAGGGAGGTGGGGACCACCCCCGAGTTGAGGGAGGAGTTGATGGTTGCAGTTAGGAATGGGAGGATGTCTGGTGCTATGGTCTGGAGGAGAGGGTAACGGTTCCAGCTGGCCCATGTAGTGGGACGGTGTCAAGGCCTCTGCGTCTGTAATAGGAGAGAAAGATGACAGAGTAAAGGATGAGGTGAGGATGAGGTTGAATTCACAGAGCAGTGGAGGGATAACATTGTTTATGTCCATTACCTTTGTACCAGGGTAGCGGCAGGTCTCGGCATTAGGGACAGTGACATACCTGACCATAGAGGACCCTACCACAAGCAGCGGTTGGCACACATTCTCTTTGGCTTGGCCGGCCGTCATACTGGCTCAATTGGCAGAGTCAGCGGGAGGGAAGCCGGTGGGGTGGTATTCTGGTTGTTGTAAACAGCGACTCCTACAGGTCGGTCAGGGCACGTGCACAGCAAATAAGGGATGTGGTGAAGGTAGTGTGACCTCCCACGCGTTACACTTCACCAATGACAGTCCGCGCTGGCAGGTGAAAAGAGGTTGCTGGCTGTCTCCTATGTGATGGAGGAAGCATCTGATAGACTTCAGGACTCCCTAGACCGACCAGTGGGGGGCACATGCGAGCAGGAAGGGGAGGGGGGAATTGGCATAACGACTAAATTGGGATGGGAGAAAATCTGAGAAACAGGAGGAGAAAAGGTGGATAAAGAATTTTTTTTAAATGTGAATCCCTACCCACCTTCAAAACCACTCTCAAAGAGCACCTACGGGAGGCTGCAATTCGAAACTGGCCCCCGTAAATGTCCGAACACCCACCCACCCACCCACCCCCTCCTAATATACATTTCCCACCCCCTCGTATGTATATATTTACTGTTAGGATCTCTGTTTAACAGTACTGTATATTTGCATATCTTGTATGTCACACATGTAATAGTACTGTATGTCATGATTAGATTAGATTAGATGATTAGATTAGATGTTTACATCTGTATGTATATCTGTATGTTGTGTATGTCATAAATGTCATTATGAATAAAAAATGGGGGACCCTGATGTAAACAAGAAAGTCTTTCTCTGGTCTGCATCCCCTTAACAATTGTGTGTATTGAGCTGTACTGTACTGTACCCATTCTGCAATCTGTTAATTAAAATGTTCAATCAATCAAGGTCTGGTGTTGAGGCCTCTCCCTGAGAAGCATCAGGTGGGGCAGTCACAGGAGTAGCAGGCGGGGCAGCCGTAGAAGCAGCAGGTGGGGCAGCTGAGGAAGCAGTAGGCAGGGAACCTGCAGGGGGAGCAGACAAGACAGAGATCTGGGAAGAGGGGTGTTCACTAACCGGCTCCAGCCCCAAGGTGCTAAACATGTTGGAGAGCTGTAGGACCTTCTTCGAGGGTGGTGGGGCACGGCAGGAACCCCTCTACCTTCTTACAGCAGACCAGCCCTCTATCTGCAGAGTCTAGTGCTGCCAGCCCATGGTAGATTGTCTTTATCCTCATCAGTAGAGTCATGGGAGGTGGCGATGATGGATGGTGCAGGTTGATGAATTGAGCTGACCAGATTGTCCAAGAGCTCTTCATCCTCTTTGATCTGGTAGAGAGTTGAGATGCGTCTTCTATATACAGCCTTATGTAATACAGATTCCAAAACTTTGGCCAATATCTCCTCAAGCGGAATCAGATCCATTCTAGGGGGGAAAGCTGGGAACATTTCCCTTCTCAACCATGCACTGCTCTGATGTTATTGATGATACCGATCCTTCAAATAGTGATGGCGATAATGGGCATCCCCATCTGTGCATCCCTATATTGGTTCAACGTGTTACATAACTAGTAAAAGTGTAGTGTGAAATAGGGAGCTGTCCCTTTGTTATTTTCAAAAGCAATGGTTTTGAATTATTTATTTTAATTACATTATTGTATGCCCTTCTTTCTAGACTCCCTTGCTTCACAGCAGTTTATCTGTGAAGAGGGGGTTCCCCCTGAGCAGCAGGAGAGGAGCCACAGTGTCGGCCAGGAGGAGCCAGAGCTCCTACAGATTAAAGAGGAACAGGAGGAACTCTGGACCAGTCAGCAGGGAGAGCAGCTTCAAGGTCTGGAGGAGGCTGATATCATAAAGTTGACTTGTGTCTCTTTAAAGAATGAATGAACATGATGAAGATAAACCTCAGTCCTCATGGTTTAACCAAACCCAGGAGCCAGAGTCCCTACCGATTAAAGAGGAACAGGAGGAACTATTTCAAGATCTAGAGGGGGCTGATGGTTCCAAGATGACCTTACACCCTGTGAAATATGAAAATGATTATGGGAATACTGTGTCCTCACAGCTCAGCCAAACCCAGGACCCAGAGCTCCTACAGATTAAAGGTGTATGAAATTAACGTATGAATAAAAGCACACATTGTTGAACTTGATGCATATTTATTAGAAAATGTAATTACAGCACTATGTTAACAATACACTTATATAAAACAAGGCGTATTTAGCCTAAATATGTTGCCAGAACATTAAAAAAATAAAGATTCTAATTATTATTATTATTATTATTATTATTATTATTATTATTATTATTATTTCTTTTTTTACCTGCCAATGCGCAACCCGTAGTTTGAGAACCGCTGCTATTCTATCCAAAGTGTGCTCAAGGCTTAGGTGCACATTGTAAGAAAATCAAAAGTGGGGACTTTCTCTAAAAGGATGAAACAGTGCTGATGCATCTTCTATATACAGCCTTATTTAATACAGATTCCAAAACTTTGGCCAATATCTCCTCAAGCGGAATCAGATCCATTCTGGGGGGAAAGCTGGGAACATTTCCCTTCTCAACTATGCACTGCTCTGATGTTATTGGAGGATGATGCTTTATGACAACTTGGTAATGGATCAGACCACCTGTAGTCGATACCGATCCATCAAATAGTGATGGAGATAATGGGCATCCCCATCTGTGCATCCCTATATATTGGTTCACCGTGTTACATTCCTGGTAAAAGTGTTGTGTGAAATAGTGACCTGTTCCTTTGTTATTTTCAAAAGCAATGGTTTTGAATTATTTATTTTAATTACATTATTTTATGCCCTTCTTTCTAGACTCCCTTGCTTCACAGCAGTTTATCTGTGAAGAGGGGGTTCCCCCTGAGCAGCAAGAGAGGAGCCACAGTGTCGGCCAGGAGGAGCCAGAGCTCCTACAGATTAAAGAGGAACAGGAGGAACTCTGGACCAGTCAGCAGGGAGAGCAGCTTCAAGGTCTGGAGGAGGCTGATATCATAAAGTTGACTTGTGTCTCTTTAAAGAATGAACATGATGAAGATAAACCTCAGTCCTCATGGTTTAACCAAACCCATGACCCAGAGTCCCTACAGATTAAAGAGGAACAGGAGGAGGTGAAATATGAAAATGATGATGGAAATACTCTGTCCCCACAGCTCAGCCAAACCCAGGACCCAGAGCTCCTACAGATTAAAGGTGAACTACACCAGGGGCTGGAAGAAGCTGATCACTCTGAGATCACAGAACACCCAGTTAAATGTGAAGATGGTCAAGATAACACTCAGCCCTTCCAGCCTCTTCAAACCCAGAGGGAGAAAAACAGAGAAGCTTACTCTTTACCCAGCACCTCAACTAAACGTATGAAAACAGAGCCTGATAGAGAGGACTGTGGAGTATCAGAACCAGCCAGTAACTTAAATTTACCTGGTGGATTGGAACCAACTATAAATAATCAGCTTCTCTCTTCAGACTGTTCTGGAACTGAGACTGATGACAGTGATGATTGGAAGGAGAGTGAAGGACCTCAGTCAGGTTTATTGACTCTGAAACCAAAGAAGATACAGAAAATAAAAAGTGTATCTAACAGCAGACCTGGGTTCAGCAAGAAGAGAGATCTGAAGAGAAGCCAAAAGAATCATACTGGAGAGAAACCATTTAGTTGTTCAGTTTGTGGGAAAGGGTTCGGTATGAAGCGAGATCTGATGACACACATGAGAACTCATACAGGAGAGAAACCATTCATTTGTTCAATTTGTGGGAAGGGGTTCAGTTGTACAAGAAATCTGAAGAGACACACAATAACTCATACTGTGGACAAACCATTTAGTTGTTCAGTTTGTGGGAAAGGGTTCAGTGAGAAGGGAGATCTGAAGAGACACATGAGAACTCATACTGGAGAGAAGCCACTTTGTTGTTCAGTTTGTGGGAAAGGGTTTGGTCAGAAGGGAAATCTGAAGGCACACATGAGAACGCATACTGGAGAAAAAACAGTTAGTTGTTCAGTTTGTGGGAAAGGGTTCAGTGATAAGGGAGTTCTGAAGAGACACATGAGAACTCATACTGGAGAGAAGCCACTTTGTTGTTCAGTTTGTGGGAATGGGTTTAGTCAGAAGGGAAGTCTGAAGAGACACATGAGAACTCATACTGGAGAGAAACCATTCATTTGTTCAGTTTGTGGGAATGGGTTTAGTCAGAAGGGAAGTTTGAAGACACACATGATAACTCATACAGGAGAGAAACCACTTTGTTCAGTTTGTGGGAAAGGGTTCAGTTGTAAGATGAATCTGATGACACACATGAAAACTCACACAGGAGAGAAACCATTCATTTGTTCAGTTTGTGGGAATGGGTTTAGTCAGAAGGGAAGTCTGAAGGCACACACAATAACTCATACTGGAGAGAAGCCACTTTGTTGTTCAGTTTGTGGGAAAGGGTTTAGTCTGAAGGGAAATCTGAAGGCACACATGAGAACGCATACTGGAGAAAAACCAGTTAGTTGTTCAGTTTGTGGGAAAGGGTTCAGTTGGAAGGGAGATCTGAAGACGCACATGAGAACTCATACTGGAGAGAAACCATTTTGTTCAGTTTGTGGGAAAGGGTTCAGTAGTCAAGGAAGTCTGAAGAGACACATGAGAACTCATACTGGAGAGAAACCATTAGTTCAATTTGTGGCAGAGGGTTAAGTTGTACAAGACATCTGAAGAGACACACAATGACTAGGGGTGGGACGATACATCGATCCAGATCGATATATCGATCTATTATCAATAATCAGGATCGATGCAACGTAAAAAGATCGATTCATATTGCGATACTCTTATTTTGAAAATCCCGCTAGTCGTATCCGCCCAGTAGTCTGTGTAGCTCTGTACAGCAGAACAGCGCTACAGAGCGTCTATTTTGCGACCCGATATAAGTCTGTGCAGTTTTTTCCCCGCAACGGGTCAAATGCATCTAACATGCTTTGCATCGTCGCCATTCCTTTATGCCCACGTCGCGTTAAATATCTAAATTAACGTCACGTTGGCTGCTTAAGCTAACTAAGCTAAGCAGCTAACCCTGAGAGAGAACAGGAGACGGAGAGGGGAAGGAGGAGGGGCGGGGGCAGTCTACCTTTCTGGGGGAGGGGCATTCTGTGTGTGTGTGTGTGTGTTACTGAGGATGGACAGATAATGTTGATATTTAAACATGAATACATAATAAATGTATTCATGATCATCATGCAACATAAAAAAACTGAGTTCCAAAACATTTTACTTAAAGTTTAAAGCTCAATATATAAAAAGTTAACAGGAGGTCTAGATAGATTGTTTTTAACACTATGATCGCCGTGAACGAGTTTACACGTCATTCCTAGCCATGCTCATTCTGCCGAAGACGCCGTAACTCGTCTTTGATGTCAATATTTCAAAAATCTGTCATCGAAATCATATTTCCTTTCCGGAGCCCTGAGACACAGTGCAATGCTCCACTCAACTCTCTAGCGGTTCAAGAGCGCCATCTGGTGGCCGATCGGCAGATCGCCAGCCGGAAATTAACCTTTGAACCGGTAGTGCTCATCCATATGTGGTCCGGGCACTCGCTATCGTTAGAGAGACTCCGTATTGACACAGTGAACATCGATCGGTGCAAATAACTCGAAAAAACAACATGATTTGGACGTATATACTATTATACAACTTTGGAAATGGATCGGGCATTTCTCCATCCCATAATAGAAAAAATTCTGTTCCACGCTCATCTGCCAGCGGCGCGAGGAAGCCACGGTAAGATTCAGCGTTATTTTCTAACGTCTTCTATACTAACTGATCTGATGATGATATGACCCACTCTGGATGAATCATCTAACGCTGCCCACGGAATTATAAACGATCCCCCGCCCATCCGGTCATCATCAGATGATGCATAGAAACTTCTAGAACCACGTCCAGTTGAAATTTTTTATCTCGCACAGATTCCTACCAAACTGTATTTGATCATCAATATAATGCATTTAGGGCTATAAATCACGTTCTGAAGAAAGCTGCAGAAAACGATAAAAACATACTTATACTTTAGACCATATTTTAGTATGAATATGTGAATGAAAAAGTTTAACGTTGCTACACCCTGAACAATACATATAGGACATTGAATGGGCCATAATAATGGCAATTTAGCAATAGAATTTAAAAAGTTATAGCCCTGCAAAGAAGGGGAACTTCTCCATAGACAAATAGAGCTGGCGAGGGATGGTAAATTATGAATTTAACCCATGGCGATTAAAGTGTTAATTTAAATGTCTGGAAGAGCTAAAAAATAAAAACGTCAATTGATATTTCCGTAGCCTTTTTTTTGTTGATCTAAATGTGACTGATTGTGTTAAATGGGCACATAATATCGCCTCATATCGATCGCAGGCACCTGAATCGAATCGTATTGTATCGTATCGTGGCAGACTTTGTGATATCGGCAAATATCGTATCGTTGTCCAAAGAATCGATATCGTATCGTGATGAAACTGGTGATTCCCACCCCTAATGCCTATAGAGCTGGTCACTTCTACTGCTTTGATACAGATGACTGATGACTGGCTTAAAGCTATAGATAACTCTATGTTGGTGGGAGCTGTGCTGTTAGATTTTAGTGCTGCATTTGATGTGCTGGACCATTCTCTACTGGTTGAGAAACTTAAATGTTATGGTTTTAACTATTTTGCTTTAAAGTGGATACTAAGTTATTTGTCCTCTAGATCACAGAAGGTGTATCTAAATGGCAGCCTGTCCAGTAGCATAGGTCTAGAGCAGGGGTGGCCAACCAGTCAGAGACTAAGAGCCACAAAAAAATGACTGTGGTACCACAAAGAGCCACACCATATACCAGCGTTTCTCAACCTTTTTTTTCAGTCACGGCACCCTTCATGTGTTTATAGGTCTCACCCTCTGGCCTCTGAAGTTGCTAATGTCTTTTTTATTTGGGCCTCACAGGGTTAAAAGTACCCTGTGAGACCCACGGTTGCAAAATTACAAAATCACTTTTAGCCATTTAAAAAAATAATGTTTATTTAAAAAATGTTAAAGGGGAACTATTTTACTATTTCTTTCACTATTTGGGCACTTTTACACAATTCCTGTGAGTCTATGGAACACCTAGGTTTTTTTCAAAAAAAATGCATTGTTTTGTATTTCTAATCAAGTACTAAAAACCGCATTTTTCTACCTCAAGATCTTAAGCCGTTTTGAGGCTGGGCTCCAACCACTGTGTGCCCTGGTGCCAACTGCCACATCAACTGCCACATTATTATGCAGCTGAGAAATCTCTGACATCACAGATATGCACATTTTCAGATGACTCAGTTCAGTGAGGGTGAATATTGTGAGAGGAGAATTGGAAGAATTCGCCAATATGAGAATTAGAGACATATATCCTATTAATATAAGTCCACATAGCTAAGAAACAATGGTAAACACTGAAAAAAGCCATTTATAAGATATTTCCCCTTTAAGCACATGTATAGTCAATTGGTCCTGTTGTTCAGCCTCACAATGCTATTTGATAGTACATGTGTTTATATGTCCCACCCTCTGGCCTCTGAAGTTGCTCATTTCTTTTTAATTTGGGCCTCACAGGGTTAACCTCTTAAGCCTGAGATATACAGTAAAAGTGTATATTTTCAGCATTATGTTTGTTTACCAATTATTTTAACTGTTATTAGTGAAATATAAGATTATAGAAATCTCAGGGCATTGAGTCGGAAACCGGCGCATATTGACAGGAGGAAGTGGCACAGCCAAAAGTGAGTGTAGTCTTTTGAAGGAAGAGACTCAGGGCTTTCAAATTTCGAAAAACTACCCTACCCAGCTCACACCAGCCCCTGTCAATCATCTGACTTCTGGATTTACTTTTTAATTTCTCTTATTTTTGGGGATTATCTCCCACAAACCTGAACGTTATTGCCATAAAACAGAACGCAGTTAGTTTCTCTACCTTTCTGTGGACGTCTTGCAAAAAACGGTGTTGCAATATGATGAAAAATGGTGGAGAAATTTACATTATAAAAAAGATGGCAGAATTCAGTACTGTATCTACAAAACCTTCTGTTTAATCATCTTCCCTTTATTCATTTGCTTAGATTTTTCAGGTCTGGTCAATTTTAGCATGGTGTTATTTACAGTCAAAGATAATTTTTTTTTTAAATAGAATTGATATTCTCCTTTGGTTCATTACAATTTACTCAAGCCTAGTAACAGACACACTATTTCTGACACTGATCCATATATGTCCCTAGATTCAGATACCAAGAACATGCAAATGGACCATTTAAAAAAAAATTGTAAATGTTTATTCTACGTCCTTATGGAATGAGTGACATAAAATTTTATTTTTATTTTTTTATGGATGGAAGAGCCGCACATTGACGGGCAAAGAGCCGCATGCGGCTCGCGAGCCGCGGGTTGGCCACCCCTGGTCTAGAGTGTGGCGTTACGCAAGGAAGTTGCCTAGGACCTTTGCTCTTCTCTGTATTTACTAATGACCTATCTTGGGCCACCAAATGTGCTACAACAGTTCTTTATGCAGATGATTCAACATTGTATTACGCTCAGGGAACAAACTTAACTTTTTGACTCACCAGCCATTTGGCTGGTAGATTTTTAAAAGTACCAGCCGGGCAGATTTTTTACTAGCCAAAAATTATAAATAGCTTTTTAGTATATCGCCATGTGTTATTATTACATATAATACTCTCATATGCTATTTTCAATTAATATCATAAACAACATAAGGAATATTAGCATAATTTTGAGTGAACTGAAGGAATGAGTCAGTGTTAATAGTTTTAAATGCAAATAATTTATTGAAACATAGAAGTGGGGTCGGGACACACATTTTATTTCTATTTTTTAACTGTTTTAACCATGTAGTGTAGCACTTTGGGATCCCAGTGAACAAAAAGTGCATTACAAATCCAATCTATTATTATTATTATTATGTGTGGCTGCCACCCTGGCGGACATCTGTGCAGCGCTCCGTGGGCATAGATGTCCGAGGGCTTGCAGCAAGCCAGAGTTTAACACAGTTTCAATCAATCAATCAATAACAACATTAACCAGACTCTCGTTGCGTCTATTCTGCCAACGCTAACGTTACCTCTCATTGTGTATTCTACCAAGCAAACCCGGGTTTAACGTTACCTCTCTATATCGGCTGACTGTAGTATTAGGCTAATAACAACAACAAACTTAACACATCAGCGATCTTGTTGTGACACTAAACTCTCCGCTCGTGGTAAATTGGGTTGATGTCGGTTGTTTCATCAATAAATAAGGCAGAATACACAGTGAATCCATTCTTTTTTGTTTATTGCACTTGGTTCTGTCGCAAACAAATCCTGAATGAAATGCATCCTTAGCGAGGCAGTAAAGATGGCGGCGCGGCGTTCTGTTCAGAGGCTACAAAGTGTGACGCGTCGAGTAGGGGGTATCTGCAGAGCCGCAGAGCCAGGCTGGACCAATAGGGTCGCTTGGAACCGAGTAGGGTATATCTGCAGAGCCGCAAGCCAACTTTATTATTATGATAAAAAACAGCGGTGACGCGGTATTCAGCCTAACTCTGCGGTGAGCGTGATGCAACAGCGATCGCGGCAGCTCTAGCCGACGCATGCAGTGGATTTTGTTGGCCGCCAGATGGCGCCCAGGCCTTAATTTAAGACGGCCAAACATTAAATCTACAAGCCTGTGGCGGTCGGCGTGTGACTAATTTGTACCCTGATTACGCTGCACCATCATGCAATGTACTTAATGAAGTTTTGAGCAGAGAACTTAAAGTTGTGCATGACTGGGTAGTATGTAATAGACTTGTCCTTAATATCTCCAAGACTAAATGTATTGTGCTGGGAACAAGGCACAGGTTATCTACAAATCCAAAGCTTCATTTAAACTTGTGTAATTCGGCAGTTCAACAAGTTGAAAGTACTAAACTCCTTGGAGTGATGCTGGATTGCACTCTGTCTTGGTCTCAGCATATTAATTATATTGTTTTAAAAATGGGAAGAGCAATTGGTATTTCCAGGAAATGTGCTTCTTTTGTTGCCCGTCCCCTTTTATGTCAGATGGTGCAAAGTTTAGTTTTATGTCATCTTGACTATTGCTCTGCGATGTGGTCATCTGCTGCCAGTGGTGACCTCAGGAAGCTCCAGGTGGTCCAGAACAGGGCAGCACGGTTTGTACTGGGCTGCTCACTAAGGTCTAATGTGAGCCGTATGCATGCCCGCCTCTCTTGGCTTAACGTTGAAAATAGATTGTCTTTTAATATACTTGTCAAGTCAAGAGTTTTATTTGTCACGGCATATGAGTATACAATGAAATGCGGGTGGTCTTGCCCGCAACGATGTGCATAATACAATAGTAATAATATATAATAGAATCCAATAGAACGACATTGTGCAATAAAACAAGTAAACAGAGTAGGGCATATCGGTATATGTACATAAGTTATTTACAGAGCATGGTAGGACATGCTAGGTCCTGTGGTAGTGCAATACACTGTTAGCTACGGATGAGGCACTGGGTCTTTATGTACATGCTATATTATACAATCTCAAGTTATACTATACTATTCTTAAAGTGACCTTTCCTTTTGTAAAGTGTCCATAAGTGTGAGCGTGTGCCGCATGAGTGTGTGCTTGCTCATGTTAAAGTGGCTGCTAGTGTGTGAGCGTGTACAGTGTGTGTGCTCATGTGTGCTTGTGTGTGGAGAGTTCAGTGTTCAAGGCTCTGATGGCCTGGGGGAAGAAGCTGAGCCGAAGTCTCTCTGTCCTAGTAGCTGGTGTTCGCAGGCGTCTGCCTGACCTCAGCAGCATGAACAGGCTGTTGTTGGGGTAGTGAGGGTCTTTCATTATTCTGCAGGCTCTCGATTTGCACCTCTTGTTGTATAGAACCTGCAGGGGTGGTAGTGCAATACCCGTGGTACGCTCGGCTGAGTGCACCACTCTCTGTAGGGCCTTCTTGTCCTGTGCCGTGCTGTTTCCATACCAGGCAGTGATGTTTCCAGTCAAGATGCTCTCTACAGCTCCGGAGTAGAAGGACTGGAGTATCTTCCCAGATACTCTGAACTTCCTTAACTGTCTCAGGTGGTAGAGGCGCTGCTTCGCCTTTTTTACGACTGAGTCTATGTGTGTTGTCCATGTCAGATCCTCTGAGATGTGGACCCCCAGGTACTTAAAGCTGCTCACCCTGTCCACGGTAGCCCTGTTTATCCTCAGTGGTGTGTGTGTCTCCTGCTGTCCTCTCCTGTTCAGGAGCAGGCTGTTGTGCTGGCACCAGCGTTCCAGTACCTCAACCTCCTCCCGGTAGGCCTTCTCGTCGTTGTCCGAGATCAGCCCCACCACCACTGTGTTGTCTGCAAACTTCACTATGGAGTTGGAGCTGAACTTGGCCACACAGTCGTGTGTATAGTGAGTACGGCAGGGGGCTCAGTACACAGCCCTGGGGGGACCCGATGCTCAGGGTGATGGTGTTGGAGGTCCGACCCCCCACCCTGACCGCCTGGGGCCTTTCGTTCAGAAAGTCCAGTATCTTGTGTTGGTCATGAGCAGTAAAACTCCTGTTTTTATACATAATCAGATTGTTTTTAGTAATACTGTGCACAAGCATTACACTAGAGGTTCCAGTAGTTGGCAGCTTGAATTGCCAGGTCCTAGAACCAGCGCTTTGGGGAGATCTTTTATTTTTAGAGCATTAACTCTTTGGAATGGCCTGCCTCGGAACCTCTGCTGCATTTACAGTAGATTCACTTTTTAAAATAATCTTAAATTGTTTTTAAATTGCTTTTAACACTGTAAAGTAATTTTTTGTTTTTGTTTTAGCTATCTTAATTGTTACAGTAGTTTCATTATGCATTGTGTGTACTGACTTTTAATAATTTTGTTTTTGCAATAGTGATTGTTTTTGTATGTTTTTTTTTGTGTGTGGACCCCAGGAAGACTAGCTGGTTGCTATCGCACCAGCTAATGGGGGTCCCTAATAAATTCAAATCAAATCAAATTCTTGTAATAGCTTTCTTGCTTGCTATCAGAAGCATCATTATCAATTTCTTGTCGTTGAGGTCCCATTTTTCATAGGATATGTTTCCTAGGTATAGGGTGTCAATATCAAAAATGGCTTCTAGGTTCTTATGTATCTCTTGCCAGTATGGTGCCAGAGTTTGGCATTCACAAAATATATGTGAGTGATTGGCTTCGTTTATCCCACAGGATCGCCAGCATTTTTCTCCGGTCCCCTGATGTTTTTTCTGCCATGGGGTGATAAAAAACCTTACTAGGTTCTTCCAGCCAAATTCCCTCCAGTTGTTTGAGCCTGTTGTTTCCCATTGTTGTGTACATAATCTGTCCCATACCTCTCCTGATATTGACATATTGCATTCTTTTTCCCATTTCTCCTTTATGTACATTGTGTTAGTTGTTTTCGATTTGGCCTGGCAGAGTCCTCCGTATATTCTGGAGACGATCCAATTACATTTAGAAGATTTGACTGCTGATGTAAACACTTCCATGATTTCTGATTCACCCGTTCCTATTTCTCCCACTAGATTTTGATTGAAGTAATGTCGTATCTGCAGGTATCTAAAGAAATCTTTTTGCTCCAGTCCATGTCTTTTCTGTAGTGATTTGAAGCTCTGGAACACCCCTTTGTGGACAAAGGTAAAATAATTTGTTAGGCCTTTATCTGCCCATTCTTTGAATCTGCCATCTGATGTATTGGGGGGGGGGGGGGGGGGGTTGGAATCGAATGCGCACCATCTCAACATTCTAAGGCATAGGTGTCAAACTCACGGCCCGCGGGCCAAATCCGGCCCGCCACGTCATTTGATGTGGCCCCCCAAGAGCTCTGATGAAATTTTTTATTTTTATTTTTTTCCCTTTTTAACATTAATCTTGGGTTAAAAAATAGCGGCGTTAAAATAATTGTGGGTTAATGAGTTAATAAAGCTTTGACAGCCTTAGTTATTATACATTCTTACACATACATGTGTGTTGAACATCTGAGGTATTGATGAAGTAACAAAGGAAAAAAGCCAAAAGCACTTACTCCTCAAACATTCTTTGACAATTTTACAGCCCAAAATACAAAAAAGATCCAGGCGGAATAGGTAACAAAGGGTTGAAGAAATATTGTCTGAACTGTCAGATGCAAGCTGGCTGTGTGACATAACCGAGCATCTCGCTCAATTGAATAAGAAGCTGTAGGGAGTAGGGATGCAAACAAGTCCCACCCAAAACTTGACCAATATAGTTGTGAACTGAGACAACCCTTATTTTGTTATTTTTGAGTACAGTTACAGTTGTGTGTTCATGCAGACACATAATAGCAATTTCATTACGAATAGAAAATGGGGGACCCTGATGTAAACAAGTCGAAAGTCTTTCTCTGGTCTGCATCCCCTTAACAATTGTGTGTATTGAGCTGTACTGTACTGTACCCATTCTGCAATCTGTTAATTAAAGTTAATTAAACTATCTTCCATTAGTTGGATGTATGGCCTCTGCAAGGTTGTGTGCAGCCATTTGTTTTTGTAACATCTGCTACATCTGTCCCACGCGTTCTTTGCAGCTCACAGTTGTTAGTTCTGCCCCTCTTGACTGTGACAAAAAGGTTTTGAACAAACTTAATGTCATAGCTTGTATTTGATGATATTCTTCTTTGTTATTTACTTGAATGGTTTGATCATTGATTGATGGAGTAATATGGGGTTCTGATAAACAAAAAATATTTGTTAAAATAACATAGGCTAACATATATTTTTACATCTATGCAAATGCATATGCAATATGTATAACTTGAATAAGTAATAAATACAGAAACAACATGTTTAACAATATGTAAATGAGTAGCTACATTTATTTTACATTACATTAACATTTATACGGTCTTTGGCCCTTTGAGGGCAACCATAATGCTGATGTGGCCCTCTGTGAAAATGAGTTTGACACCCCTGTTCTAAGGGGACCCTTCACTCCGCACAGCTTAATCGTGTCCTGCCAGATTACCAGTGCTACGTTAATCCAGGTTTAAAAAAAAAAATCATGTTGTCTATTAATTCGTTATCTGCCACTATTGCTGCTAGTTGCTGTTGTCTTGTGTCAACCTCTGTCTAATGAATCCTGTCTGGTCCAGGTGTATAAGGTTGGATAGGAACTTATCTATTCTTTGTGATATAATAGATGTAAACAGTTTATATTCCAAGTTTAATACACTTACGGGGCGATAGCTGCCACATTCCAGTTTGTCCTTCCCTTCCTTCGGGATGACTGAGATTATTGCTTCTCTCCAGGAGGGGGGATTTCTTTTTTTTTCTAGTACCCAATTAAATGCCTTCAGCAGTGTTGGGGTCAGTTGATCTCTGAATGTTTTGTACCATTCGGCGGTGAAGCCATCTGTGCCCGGGGCTTTATTTGTTTTTAATCTAGAAATTGCAGTGTGTACTGTAAATCCTCTTGTTATTTCGTTTATCAGATCTTTATTTTGCTCTACTGTGACTTTGGGTAGGTCTAGAGAGGAGAGGAATGTCGCGATCTGGAAGTTGTTGTCTAATTTAGGTTGGAAATACAGAGTTTTATAGAAGTTTCCGAAGTTCTGTTGGATTTTGTCTTGCCTACATTTAATTGTTCCTGTGATGGGGTTCCTTATTTTATATATTGCATTATCTGCTTGTTGTTTCCTTAATCTGTATGATAGTGTAACGGGTGTAAAACTCACTCCCCAGAGGCATCCAAACTGAGCGCTTAGAAGGGAATTCCTTTCTTGGCGCAGCGGTTTGTGATGTCGCCCGCAGTGCGGACGCCTGGGGTTCGACTCCCACTCAAGGCATGGTCGAATTCGTGGCAGGGGCGAGTTGCCTCTGTTACAATTGCAATTTCAATGATTTCCCACCCACCTCATAGTGTCGTTGTTTTGTGAATAGAAGTTTTTTTTGTATTTCTAGGTTGCCTATTTCATTTATCTCGTTCTTTATGTCTTTCATCTCTTGTTTCACTCCATTGTCTAGGTTGTGACTATGTTGTCTTTGTAAGTGTTTTAATTTGATCTCCAGATTGTGTAATCTTTGTCCTCTAAGTTTCTTTAAGTGTGATGTGATGGCGATGATTTGACCTCTTAGTACCGCTTTTAGTGCGTCCCAGAGTATGGTTGGTGCCACCTCGTCATTATCGTTTATTTCTAGATATTTTTCAATTTCCGTCTTCAGAGATTCTTTAGTTCCTGGGTTATTCAGTATTTCTGTGTTCAGTCTCCATAGTGTAGACCTTGGCTTTCTGTTGAGGTGTACCAACATATTATAGGGCTGTGGTCAGAGAGGGCGATCGCATTTATTTATTCTGTGTAGGTCTTTATTGTAATCTATCCTTGAGTATACTGCGTGTGGGGATGAGTAATGCGTGTAGTCCCTGCTGGTTGGGTAAAGTTCTCTCCATACATCTATAATTCCCAGTTCCTTCATTAATGCATTTATTTTCCTGATTATGGGTATTGTCTCTGTGTTACCACTTGAGGCATCCAGTCGAAGGTTTAAACGTACGTTGAAATCCCCACCACAGATTAGTGTCCCTTGGGTTTTTGTGGCCATTAGGTCAAATATCTGTCTGTAGAATGTCCAGTCACTACTTGGGGGCGCATATACGTTCAGTAAGCTTACCAGTGTTCCATCTATTTTCCCTATTATCATTATATACCTACCGTCTCTATCCTTGAACTCTGATATGTGTTCGTATGCCAATGTAGAGGAGCTTATATGCAGGACCTCATGTGTACGTTGTGGCTGCAGACGCTCCTCTACGTCGTGTACCTTGTGGCTGCATACGCTCCTCTACATCGCGTACCTCGTGGCTGCAGACGCTCCTCTCAAGGCCAGATTAAGACTTCAGAGGCCCCTGGGCCAGATTCTTGTGGAGGCCCCCCCACACACACATACACGTGCACGCACGCACAGTGGCGTTTTTATATGTCACTTTAAAAAATATATAGAATATTTAGAAGTGGTGGGCTCTGAGGGCCAAGCTAAAAGGACTTTGATCACCCCTGCCCACTTTGACAACCTAGGATGGCTTAGAGTAGACGACAGAGTACAGCAACATGCAATGGGCCTGGTCTACAAGATACACTACACGACCAAGGTACCCATGTACATGTCAAAATACTTCCCAAAGGTCAGTGAATACCACGATCACAACATCAGAGGGAGCTCCACAAATCTTGTTAAACCCAGATTCGGCTCAAACAAGGGACTAAACACGTTTCGCAATTATGCCACATCAATGTGGAACGCCCTACCCAAAGCTGTAAGGGAATGTGAATCACTACCCACTTTCAAAAACACTCTCAAAGAACACCTACGGGAGACTGCAATTCGAAACTGGCCCCTGTAAATGTCCTAACACAACCCCCTCCAATGTACAGTAAATTACCAAGTATGGTTTTGTCAATATTCCAATGTACAGTTTTGCTTGTACAGTTGTACAGTGTCCCCCACCGACCCACCCCTCCCACCCAGCGAACCACCTCCAATGTACAGTCCCCCCCAACCCCACCCCACCTACCCAACCTCCTCCAATGTACAGTTTCTACGTCAAATGTATATACTCTCTTTTCTGGACTCTTTTCGTATCACAAACAGTACTGTATTTGCAAATCTGGTATGTCATAAATGTATAGATGTAGCAGTACTGTCTATCTGTATGTCATGTATGTCATATATGTTATGATGAATTGAAAATGGGGGACCCTGATGTAAACAAGACGAAAGTCTTTCTCTGGTCTGCATCCCCTTAACAATTATTGAGCTGTACTGTACTGTACCCATTCTACAATCTGTTAATAAAGTTTTCAATGTATAAAAGAAAAAAAATACAATAGAAATATTGACTGACGTTTCTTAGGCGACTCTTTCGAAGTTGGTTAAGGTTAGAGTATGGAATCGAAAGAGTGCCTAAGCTTAACCGGTGAAAGAAAGAGGCGTCACACGATTGGCGCTACCAGAAACGTCAGTGGCCAATCAGAGCGCAGAACGCAAACGCGGAACTGGAAATCCGTTGGTAAAAGTATTCAGGCGTCGGGGCTGGGATGTGGAGATGCAAGTTTTGACTTTTTATTGCTGTTTTTACCTCAAACGGAAAACCTCAAACTCTTATGAAGAGGAGAAAAAATACTCAAGATTAGCCACTTGCAGACGGCAGGGTGTGACGTACTGTATATTTTAGTTGATGAAATATTTTTGTTGACTAAATATTTTAGTTGATGAAATATGTTTTGAATTCAGTGTCACAGTATGACATCGATCTCCAAAATAAGAAAAAACATTTAAATAAAATGTGGGGCCTCTAGTGACGAGGGGCCTCCAAAAAAAATTAATAAAAGTAAAAAGAATAATAATAATAATTTGGGGCCTCTAGTGACGAGGGGCCTCAAAAAAAAAAAAAAATAATAATAATACTAATTTGATGCCTCTTGTGACGAGGGGCCTCCAAAAGGCCTCTAGTGACGAGGGGCCTTCAAAAAAATAAAAGATTTAAGTTAAAAAAAAATTTGGGGCCTATAGTGACGAGGGGCCTCCAAAAAAAATAAAAATAGAAATTTAAAAAAGACTTGGCCGGTGTCGGTCAAAACGAGCCATGAGGTGTGACAGCAGCAGGACCGTGTGTATTAATTTATTAACAAGAAACTTTAAGAGAGCCTGTTCCACCCACAGAAGAGCATATACTTTATATAATATAATTCAGTATACTTTGGTCCAGTACACACAAACACTTATTGGCAGGACAAATAATGTTGTGTTGCCAAACAGAAAGGAAATAAAAACCAATAATGAAACAATATCAAACCAAATAATTGTGAGAAGTAGGTCTAGAACACAGCCCAATCACTGAACACACAGGAGAGGAGAATGGAGCGTTTCAAGAGGTTTTAATTGCAGACAGCAGTTCAACAGGAATTGGGGGAATAGAACGGGGTTAGTGTTCTTGGGGCTGCAGCTGCGGGCAAAGATAGAGCAAGAGGTCCTCTTGCTCTGCATGGAACATCCAGGCAGGACGGCGCACTGGAACGGGGATCCTGGGGCACAGGAGAAACGGGTTAGAGCAAGGAAATACAAGAGCAGGTTTAGCAGAGCTTCAGGCAGAGACGTCGTACCTAGGTTGTGGTGTTTAACACCATGACGACTTCTGGTCAGCGTCGTGGGGTAGAAGTAGGATCCTCATCAACGGGGGATAGGATACAGCTGTGAGGAGTGAGGTGCCTGACAGCGTGTGAATCAGAGGGATGAGGTGCAGCTGGGTTGGGTGACGGGAAGTGAAGTAATGCTGGCGGTATAAGGGTGAATGGAGGAAGAGAGGATGAGGAGGAGTGCGTGGTGGAAGGAGAGGGGGATGAAGAGTGTGTGGTGAACGTGAGGGGAAAAGGAGGGGGAGTGAAGTACGCTCGTGCTGTGACTATGACAATAATATAACAACAATATATATATTATAAATCATGATTCCATCTGTTTCTCTCTGTTAAAATAGTATTTTTGGGCCTTGCATAATATAGCCTGTCTTCATATTTCTGCAATCCCTAAAAACTTTGTTTACAGCCATTTCTTTTGGACTCCTCATCGTGAAACACTTCCATATGGTACCCTATAGCTAAGGCCTTAATGATTTAAAATTAAATCATAATGAAAATCATTTTGTTCATTATACCTGGGGAGGGAGGTTCCAACACCGATGTTGCCCCATTGAAGATCAAAACCAGAGCAAAACAAGTATTACAGCCAAACCATATTGTGTTGGTTCATAATCTTTGATGGAGGTATATATTATTTAATTATTGTACTTACAACCAATAAAGGTAGGCCTACATGTTTTAACCTAATATTTGAGATAATGTTTTATATTGTAATCTTTACCTGTTTCCATGGTAACTGGTTTTACTGTCGATTTTTTATATGTAAAGCTCTAGCGTTTCATATTATGTAGGGATAGTTTTTAGCAGGCTTAGAAAAGAAAACATCACAGATCACTCAGAAAAGGTACACCCATCTCTACATATTTTGCAGCTAACTGACTGTTGCCTTTAGTAAAGAGAGTTTCAGAGCCCCTCCTCAGAGAGTTTCAGAGCCTCCCTCTTAGTGAGAGAGCCTCCTCAGAGGAGCCTTTCTCCTCAGAGAGTCTTAGTCTACTTAGTCCAATTGTTGCATGAACCTTTTTCAATTGTTTTACTCACGTTGAGGTCTCTCTGGGAAAACCGCTGTCTTCCCCTCTTACATAAAGAGCAGAATTGACGCGTTTTTATTCCCAGGCTCGAGAGGCCATTGAAGACGTCACAAGCGTGTTTTTCTTATTGGCCAAGAGACATGTCCGTGAGTTACAGGGCCTGTGCTACAGACCGCTGTCATTGTAAAGGATGGATGATGCGATGCAGTCGTGACTATTGGTCCTTCTGCTCTGCTCTCTAACAGTAGTGTATATTGGGCCGTTTTGTACTTAGTCCAATGTGTTACATGAACCTTTTTCAATAGTTTTACGTCGTTGAGGTCTCTCTGGGAAAACCGCTGTCTTCCCCTCTTACATAAAGAGCAGAATTGACGCAGTTGTTATTCCCAGGCTCGTCGTGTGAGGACCCGTGTCTGTGTCTTTTGTAGACCGGCTTCCTGCTGCTCGTCCCAGACAGCAAGGGGAAACATTGTGGGGTTCTTTCTTTTCGCAGACAAGTTCCTGGTACCCCGAAGGACCCTGAGCTTTTCCGGGGGGAAAATGCCAGGGCGGACCGGACGTCACAGGGATTGATGTCATGAATGTGTGTGTCATATAGATCAGTGGTTCTCAACTGGTCTGGCCTCGGGACCCAACATTTTCCTTAGTCATTAAGTTGCGACCCAAATTTTTTAACCACTATGATTTATTTCAATTTTCTTTTTTGCAGTAATACGCAATATTTCATGCACTGTTAAAAACATGAAATAAACACAAAAACTATGGCTAAAAACCCAATGAAATAAAATAATAATAAATAATATATGCTTCTTAGCAGATTTCTTAGCTTAACATAACAGACCTAAGTTTGGGGGAACTAATGGGATAACTGGGGTTGCAACAAAAGTGCAACTAGGGCTAAAAACCCAATGAAATAAAATAATAATATTTAATAATAAATAATATGCTTCTTAGCAGCCTTCTTAGCTTAACATAACAGGCCTACGTTTGGGGGAACTAATGGGATAACTGGGGTTGCAACAAAAGTGCAACTAGGGCTAAAAACCCAATGAAATAAAATTATAATAATAATAAATAATATATGCTTCTTAGCAGACTTCTTAGCTTAACATCCCAGGGAACTAATGGGATAACTGGGGATGTTGTTTGCTCCTGACAAGAGTCTCAAAGTCTGGGGTGATGGTAGACAAAGCAACTCTGAGGTCATGCTCAATGTCCAATCTGTTCCTCTGCTTTGTCTTCAGCTGGACCAGAGCTGAGAAGCCACTTTCACAAAGATAGGTAGTGCAAAAAAAAAGATATACATTTTTTATTTTTATTTTTTTAACACACACATCCGCGACCCACTCAAAATGGCCCCGCGACCCACTTTTGGGTCGCGACCCACCAGTTGAGAAACACTGAATTATAGATGCCACTACGAGTTGCCCTTAACAGTGGTGTGTATTGGTCCATACTGTACTTTTTTGCACAATGTTAGGTGGGTGGTCCTTCTCCATTAATTTCACCCCTCCCTCCCTGCTGAGCCGGGGATGGGAGGGGGCTGTCGGGGAGGCTGTTTCTGTCAACTCCTCTATGCATCCCTGTGTAGGTCCCGGTCCTCCAGGCCCAGGTCGGGTCTCCCCCTCAATGACCTGTGGCCTGGGTTAACCCTTTTTAAACCTGAAATGCTTTAACTGCATTGTATAGCCTGTGTATACGCGCAGTTATGTTTCCGGGGTTTATTAGTGGGTTAAGGGAGCAACCACTCTCTGTTAATAAACATAGGGGGGTGGTTGTCTCTCCGATGTGTTGGTAGCAGAGTCGACTCTCAGGTTGAGCCCGGGTCTGACCCCGGCTGCCCAAGAGTATGCCCCTGCATCTTTCATGATGTTTGCCAATTGTGTCAAACTCTTTCTCTGAACCTCGACCCTGCAGGATTAATAAATTGGCAGGGTCAGGGTTCGTGGTGGAATCTGTTCGCTGGTGGGGTTGGCTAACTCCGACTCCGCGAGGCTTGTGGCCCCATGAGATTGTGACATGGTGCACGGCATACCGAACACCCTTTCCGCCAGGATACTGTTCTTACAGTAGGCCTTTTAGGCGCCTGTCTAGTCCGCAGTGCTCCAGGCGCAGGTCGAGTTTTGCTCTTAAGACCTGTCGACCTGGATTTGAGGGATCAACCTCCTTGGAGGGTTGTCTCCCCGGCATGCCAGCTGGCCTCACGACATTGTGGGGGGGAAGCCTCCTTGGGAGCGCTTCGGGGCGGCGTGCCAGGGGGAGAAGGGCCTTCACCAGTTTTAGGCCCTGTCCGATACGCTGCCGATGTGGGGGGTGGTGTTACGAGTGACCCTCTGGTGGGGTCCTGATGCCACGGCCTCGTTGACCTCACCAGGCCCTTTTTTCAGGGGGTCCTAGCCCCCGGGATGTGGCCTGGGGCTGGGACCTCCTTCCCGCCCCATTGCTACGGCCTTGCCACGGGGTTGGGGATTTTTGACCCTGACCCCGCGATGTTGGGGACTGTGACAGGTTTTTTTTTTGCTTCACGTCCGTTCCCTGGTGGCGTGCAGGATGCGCGTCCGAGTAGTCGCGGGCCCTTCTATACGAAGGTAAGTCCCACGGTCTGCTCACCCTGTGCGTTTGAGGTGCTAAACCTTCTTCGCACAGTCGGGTCTGGTCTCCCACCCGTCCCTCACTAGGGGGGTCCGGGGGGTCCGGATCCTCCCCGGTATTCTGATGGTTGTAGGGGGCCTCAGCGGGTACATCTGTCGAGCTTTCCGCTCTGGTCCACTCCTGTGTTCCAGTAGGCAGAGCGCAAAGCCATAAATGAAATATGGAGCTGGTAGTGTGGCCATGACCCCGCTTATATATGAGCGGATGTGGGCATGGTCAGGCAGGTGGGTGCGTACACGTGGGTGAAAGTTTTCATGATAGTATATGATTAAAGGGATAGTTCCAGTAGGCAGAGCGCTCGCCATAATTCATATAACTAGGGTTATAGGATAACCTTCGTTATGAGAAATAACAACGGCAGAAGTGTTTAAGCCAATCAGAATCAAGAAATGTGCATGCCATTGTATATTTCTCTCTGCAGCCTCAGGTCAAAATCAACTTGGCTGGATATGGGTCTAGGAGCGATAGGGTCAAGATATAGATTGAGGCTGGGACATTGTGGATTGAATAGTACCTTAATAGTGTGCATGTGGAGAGGCTGAAACTGTCAAGCATGTTTCTCTAGAATGTAACAGGTATAGGAAGGAAAGGGAAATCTTTTATAAGAGGTTATCAGTATTAGGAGTTTCTTCTTTCTCTCTAAAATCTTTCTTTGGTCTGAATAATGAGAACCACCAGCTGATCACAGAGTCAGAGTTGTACCAGAGGATATAATGTTATTTTTATTTATTCGTGTATTTTATTTTTTATTTATTTGTATGCGTATTTAAGTTTTTCTTAATTGTGGGCGTAGTTTAATTATAGAACTGAGGAGGGCAGTAATACGCCATGTTGCGTTTACACTGCCGGAAAAATAAACAAGAAGAATGAATGAATGAATGAAAACTTTATTTAACAGATTGCAGAATGGGTACAATACAGTACGGCTCAATACATACAATTGTTAAGGGGATGCAGACCTGAGAAAGACGTTTGTCTTGTTTCCATCAGGGTCCCCCATTTTCAATTCATATAGACATATATGACATACATGACATACAGATAGTCAGTACTGCTACATCTATACATTTATGACATACCAGATTTGCAAATACAGTACTGTTTGTGATACAGAAGGAGTCAAGAAAAGGGAGTATATACATTTGACGTAGAAACTGTACATTGGAGGTTGGGTGGGGGGGGTTGGGTACATTGGGATATTGACAACCATACTGGGTAATTTACATTGGAGGTGGTTGGGGGGGGGGGGGGGGGGCGGGGGGCATACTGTATAAACAAGTAACACTGTACATTGAGGGGGGGGGGGAGGAGACACTGTACAAACAAACACAATTGTACATTGAACTATTGACAAAACCATACTAGGTAAGTGACTGTACATTGGAGGGGGTTGGAATGATTGGGTTCGGATATTTACAGGGGCCAGTGTTGAATTGCAGTCTCCCGTAGGTGTCCCTTGAGAGAGGTTTTGAAAGTGGGTAGTGATCCACATTCCTTTACAGCTTTGGGTAGGGCGTTCCACATTGATGTGGCATAATTGCGAAACGTGTTTAGTCCCTTATTTGAGCCGAATCTGGGTTTGACATGATTTGTGGAGCTCCCTCTGGTGTTGTGATCGTGGTATTCACTGACCTTTGGGAAGTATTTTGACATGTACATGGGTACCTTGGTCGTGTAGTGTATCTTGTAGACCAGGCCCATTGCAAGTTGTTGTACTCTGTCGTCTACTCTAAGCCATCCTAGGTTGTCGAAGTGGGCAGGGGTGAGGTGGGTTCTAGGAGTAAGGTCAAGCAGTAGTCTGACCAGTTTGTTTTGAGATGTTTGTAATTTTGTTTTTAGCGCCTTTGAGGTGCTTTGGTACCATGAGGTGCAAGCATAGTCGTAGTACCCCTGAATGAGTGCTCCTGCCAGAGTCTTCAGGGTGTTCTTGTTTACCAGAGAGGAGATCCGGTACAAGAATCGAGTTCGTTGGTTGACTTTTTTTATTACATTGGATGCCATTTTGTCACAGGAGAGATTAGCCTCTAGGATGGACCCCAGGTAGGTAATTTCATCTTTCCTTGTGACAATATTGTCACCCACTGTAACTGAGAAGCCGTCGGTCTTGCTGAGTTTGTTATTTGAACCGAAGAGAATGGACTCTGTTTTGCCCATGTGTAATGATAGTTTGTTATCAGCGAGCCATATGCAGATTCTGCCTAGTTCCGAGCTGAGGGTTTTTTCAACCTGTAACTTGTTCTTGTCAGAGACCAGCAGGGCTGAGTCGTCCGCAAACAGGAACAAGTTGCAGTCACAAGCTGACGACATGTCATTTGCATAAATTAGGAACAGTAGCGGTCCTAGTATGCTTCCTTGTGGAACACCACAGCTCACTGTGAGGGGGGGGGATAGGGTACCGTTTACCTCCACCATCTGTTCCCTCCCCTCAAGGTAGGATTGCATCCAGCTCACTGATAGACTATCAAAACCAATTGCTTTTAGCTTGTCAATCAGAATGGAGTGATTGACCGTGTCAAAGGCCTTTTGTAGGTCCAGCATGACCATGCCGCAGTATTTGCCTGCGTCCACCTCTTGTTTGATGTGGTCATTCAAATAGAGAAGGCATGTGTCAGTGGAGTGGGATGTTCTGAAGCCAGATTGGAATTCGTAGATTAGATTTTTTTCCGCTAGGTACTTTTCGACCTGTTCGTAGACTATTTTTTCCATGACTTTCGAGATGGAGGTGAGAATAGAAACAGGGCGGTAGTTGCCTGGGTCTAATTTGCTGCCCTTTTTGTGCAGAGGGGTCACCCTCGCAATTTTGAAGTCCTTGGGGACGTGTCCCTGTTTTATGGAGAGGTTTATTATGTGTGTGATGATTGGTGTGATGGCGGCTGCTGAGTCTCTGAGGAATTTGGAGGGGATGTTGTCATGGCCAGTGGCCTTGTTAGGTTGGAGGGCGCTCAGTTTATTGAGTACCTCATCTGTTGTTACCGTTTCCAGCTTGAAGTCGTCCTTGCGGACCCCTAGGTTTTTGTAGAAAGCTACTATGTGTTCTACCCCATAAAGCCCTGAGTGGGAGGGTAGTTTGTTTACCAGTGTTGTGGCTATGTTTGTGAAGAAAATGTTTAAGTAATTGGCTACATCCAGCTTGTCTGTGATGAGCGTGTTGTCAGTTTTTATGTTTATGTTTGAGAATCTGGTTTTAAGTTTTTTACTGCATCCTAGTTGATTATTGAGTAATTTCCAAAGTTCACGTGGTTTGTTTTTGTTTTCCTCAGTTTTGTCATTGATGAAATTCTTTTTTGCAGTTTTGATCATGGAGTTTACGTCGTTTCTTAGTCTGTTTCTTTCTAGTTTGAGTTCAGTCACGTGGGCTTGGAGTTCACTGCTCGTGCTTTTAGTAAGCTTTGACTGACTTTTACGAAACTCAGAGCATTTTTTGTCTCTGGTTTTCATAGCGGCCAGTATTTCGGAGTGCATCCACGGCTCAGCGCGATTTTTTACCCTGGTGGTTCTTAGGGGGGCCATGTCGTTTAGTATTGCTGAGAATTTGGTTTTGAAACCAAGCCATGTTTCGTCAACCAGTGTACCATTGAGTTCATCTGACCAGTCCAGACTCTCCAGTTCAAGGTTGAAGGCCTCGCTAGAGTAGGTTTTGAGGTCTCTAGATGTGACTGTTTTGTGGCAGCCAGCCTTTTGTTTTAGTTTTTTTCGGGTACAGAATATCATATAATGATCACTTAACCCACATGCTATAACCCCTTTATTTGAGATCTTGGACTTGTCGGAGGTCAGAATGAGGTCAATGGTAGTCTGAGTTGATTCACATACACGTGTGGGTTGGGTGATTAGCTGGCTGAGGCCATGCAGATCACAAAACCTACTGAAGGCCTTGAAGACGGGTGCATCTTTTCGTTGCATATCCGTGTTCCAGTCTCCAGAAGAAGAAGACTACGGAGAACTAGGAACAGATTGGTCACCACCGTAAATACTGAATGTCCAGATGCCTAAAAGTGAGATGAAGAAACACAAAGCAGGTTTGTTAAATGCAACTTAAAGGCTCCTTTGGACATGAGTCTTAAAGCACTGATCAGTAGGATATTAGGCCGCCTGCTTTATCAGTGTTGTTTGGGTTAGCTAGCAGTTAGCTTTGAGCTCTCAGTGCTGCTGTTAGCTCTTTGTGCAATGTCCCGGTTAGCCTCTGAGCTAACACTAGCAACGTTAGCTTCTCTCTGTGCTAATAAGCTATGACTAGCCTCTGTGCTTACTTTAACATTGTTAGCATATCTATTTTCTGGAGAGGTCTGGTGGGTTAGGGTTATGGTCCGGGCCCTTCATGCTCGGTGTCAATACTGCGGTGTCTTGTTGCTTGTTGGGAGTTTTGATTGACAACTTTATTTAACAGATTGCAGAATGGGTACAATACAGCAGGGAACAAACTTAACTTTTTGACTCACCAGCCATTTGGCTGGTAGATTTTTAAAAGTACCAGCCGGGCAGATTTTTTACTAGCCAAAAATTATAAATAGCTTTTTAGTATATCGCCATGTGTTATTATTACATATAATACTCTCATATGCTATTTTCAATTAATATCATAAACAACATAAGGAATATTAGCATAATTTTGAGTGAACTGAAGGAATGAGTCAGTGTTAATAGTTTTAAATGAAAATAATTTATTGAAACATAGAAGTGGGGTCGGGACACACATTTTATTTCTATTTTTTAACTGTTTTAACCATGTAGTGTAGCACTTTGGGATCCCAGTGAACAAAAAGTGCATTACAAATCCAATCTATTATTATTATTATTATGTGTGGCTGCCACCCTGGCGGACATCTGTGCAGCGCTCCGTGGGCATAGATGTCCGAGGGCTTGCAGCAAGCCAGAGTTTAACACAGTTTCAATCAATCAATCAATAACAACATTAACCAGACTCTCGTTGCGTCTATTCTGCCAACGCTAACGTTACCTCTCATTGTGTATTCTACCAAGCAAACCCGGGTTTAACGTTACCTCTCTATATCGGCTGACTGTAGTATTAGGCTAATAACAACAACAAACTTAACACATCAGCGATCTTGTTGTGACACTAAACTCTCCGCTCGTGGTAAATTGGGTTGATGTCGGTTGTTTCATCAATAAATAAGGCAGAATACACAGTGAATCCATTCTTTTTTGTTTATTGCACTTGGTTCTGTCGCAAACAAATCCTGAATGAAATGCATCCTTAGCGAGGCAGTAAAGATGGCGGCGCGGCGTTCTGTTCAGAGGCTACAAAGTGTGACGCGTCGAGTAGGGGGTATCTGCAGAGCCGCAGAGCCAGGCTGGACCAATAGGGTCGCTTGGAACCGAGTAGGGTATATCTGCAGAGCCGCAAGCCAACTTTATTATTATGATAAAAAACAGCGGTGACGCGGTATTCAGCCTAACTCTGCGGTGAGCGTGATGCAACAGCGATCGCGGCAGCTCTAGCCGACGCATGCAGTGGATTTTGTTGGCCGCCAGATGGCGCCCAGGCCTTAATTTATGACGGCCAAACATTAAATCTACAAGCCTGTGGCGGTCGGCGTGTGACTAATTTGTACCCTGCTACAGTACAGCTCAATACACACAATTGTTAAGGGGATGCAGACCAGAGAAAGACGATCGTCTAGTTTACATCAGGGTCCCCCATTTCAATTCATAATGACATTTATGACATACACAACATACAGATATACAGATATAATAATCCAATCTAATCATCTAATCTAATCATGACATTTATGACATACATGACATACAGATATACAGTACTGTTACATTTGTGACATACAAGATATGCAAATATACAGTACTGTTAAACAGATCCGGGGGAGGGCCAGTTTCGAATAGCAGCCTCCCGTAGGTGCTCTTTGAGAGCGGTTTTGAAGGTGGGTAGTGATTCAAATTATTTTACGGCTGTGGGTAGGGCGTTCCACATTGATGTGGCATAATTGCGGAATGTGTTTAATCCCTTGTTTGAGCCGAATCTGGGTTGGACATGATTTGTGGAACTCCCTCTGGTGTTGTTGTCGTGGTATTCACTAACCTTTGGGAAGTATTTCGACATGTACATGGGTACCTTAGTGGTACCCATGTACCTTAGTGGTATCTTGTAGACCAGGCCCATTGCAAGTTGCTGTACTCTGTCATCTACTTTAAGCCATCCTAGGTTGTCAAAATGGGCAGGGGTGAGATGGGTTCTAGGAGTAAGGTCAAGCAGTAGTGTGACCAGTTTGTTTTGTGATGTTTCTATTCTAATCTTGTTTTTAGTGCCTTTGAGGTGCTCTGGTACCATGAGGTACAAGCACAGTCGTAGTACCCTTGAATGAGTGCTCCTCTTAGGCATAAAATAAAATATTGTTTGTTTCCTGTTGGTTGTCGGTCGGCAACCGGAAACAAACAATTTTTTCTTTTAGGCCTTAGGCTTCAGGGTATTTTTGTTTACCAGAGAGGAGATCCGGTACAAGAATCTTGTTCGTTGGTTGACTTTTTTGATTACATTGGATGCCTTCTTGTCACAAGAAAGATTTGCCTCTAGGATGGAACCCAGGTATGTAATTTCATCTTTCCTTGTGACAATATTGTCACCCACTGTAACTTGCTGAGTTTGTTATTTGAACTGAAGAGAATGGACTCTGTTTTACCCAGGTGTTGTAATGATAGTTTGCTATCAGCGAGCCATGTGCAGATTCTGCCGAGTTCTGAGCTGAGGGTTTGTTCAACCTGTAACTTGTTCTTGTCAGAGACCAGCAGGGCTGAGTCGTCTGCGAACAGGAACAATTTGCAGTCACAAGCTGATGACATGTCATTTGCATAAAATTAGGAACAGTAACGGTCCTAGTATGCTTCCTTGTGGAACACCACAGTTCACTGAGAGGGGGGGGGTGGGGGGTGTACCGTTTACCTCTACCATCTGTTCTCTCCCCTCCAGGTAGGATTGCATCCAGCTCACTAATAAACTATCAAAACTAATTGATTTTAGCTTGTCAATCAGAATGGAGTGATTGACAGTGTCGAAAGCCTTTTGGAGGTCCAGCATGAACATGCCACAGTATTTGCCCGCGTCCACCTCTTGTTGGATGTGGTCGTTCAAATAGAGAAGGCATGTGTCAGTGGAGTGGGATGTTCTGAAGCCAGATTGGAATTCATAGATTCGATTTTTTTCCGCAACATACTTTTCGACCTGTTTGTAGACAATTTTTTCCATGACTTTCGAGATGGAGGTAAGAATAGAAACAGGGCGGTAGTCAGGGCTGGACTGGGACCAAAAATCGGCCCTGGCATTTTTGGCCCAGACCGGCCCACTCTAATCGGTCGGACACCACCCACCAGTACACCATCCTTGCGGTCCCCTTAAATATGCGTACCTACTGTACTATTCCCCCAAATCACTACAAAGCTGGGTAGTAAGTGCCATGGACAAGTGTACCAGTGCAACTGGACCAGTCACCAGTGTACTAACTCGCTCTTGGCTGAATCTTGTTTTGGGTGGTGACGGGGAACAAACTTAACTTTTTGACTTACCAGCCATTTGGCTGGTAGATTTTTAAAAGTACCAGCCAGGCAGATTTTTTACTAGCCAAAAATTATAAATAGCTTTTTAGTATATCGCCATGTGTTATTATTACATATAATACTCTCATATGCTATTTTCAATTAATATCATAAACAACATAAGGAATATTAGCATAATTTTGAGTGGACTGAAGGAATGAGTCGGTGTTAATAGTTTTAAATGCAAATAATTTATTGAAACATAGAAGTGGGGTCGGGACAGACATTTTATTTCTATTTTTTTAACTGTTTTAACCATGTAGTGTAGCACTTTGGGATCCCAGTGAACAAAAAGTGCATTACAAATCCAATCTATTATTATTATTATTATTATTATTATTATTATTATTATTATTATTATTATTATTATTATTATTATTATTATTATTATTATTATTATGTGTGGCTGCCGCCCTGGCGGACATCTGTGCTCTACTGAGTGCACCTTTCTAGTCTAGAGAGAGAGCGCTGATTCCCCGTAGCTGAACAGGGTTGCATTTTGTCAACACAAGTTGGAACCCTGGAGGAAGCGATATAAGGAAACGAATTGCTCCGCTAATCGCTCATGTTGACCCCGCCCCCAAGTCACTCTCCGCTCGCTCACCTTGAATCGAGCGCTCCCCGCGTCACATCGCTCGGCAGATTTTTTTTTTTTTTTTTTTGGAGCATGGTGTAAATTAGCTCAAACTACAACAGTCTACACCCCCTGGGCCCCTTTGGCCTGTACACTGCGATGATATGATCGCGAATTGCCCCTTTAATTGGCCGTTGCGATTAGTAAATATTATCTGGGGGCGGGCTTGCGAGTAGTGCTTTCAAGCCTTGCATTCGCATTTCACTCCTAAATTATCCAAGGCGTGTGATGACGCCACTCACGCGAGCTGTCAGTGCGACACAATGTCGTGGTGCTATGAAAGAATCTGTCGGCAATGAATGAACTTACTGCGATCACCGATAGCCTGAGTGAAAAAAAAGATTTGCGTGTGGAGTGAATCTAGGTCACGCTAGTACCTGGTACTTGTAGTCTATCGTGCGATTAAAGACCATGTCCCTATCTGCGTAGTCTATACATCCAACACCAAATCCCATAATTCCTAGCAAAACGAAACTGAATGTGGCCTCTCTTCCTTTCAATATGGGCTATTGCATCGCCAAAGAAGCACCTCATTTCAATACATTTAAGATACAAATTTTGCTCTGCAAGAACAACGGAGTGGATATCAGTCCATCTTATGACAACCACGTCCGATGTGGAGAGATGATAAGATGATGATGATTGACGTGATGATGTGATGATTGATTGACGGGGACACGGACACTTCTAACGTTCAGGTTCAGCCATGCATTAGGTGAGTAGTAGTAGTAGCCCACTATTAGGACGTGAAATACTGTCTACTTAAATTTATAAAATATCAACCGATCTATCTATCTATCTAATAATGAGACAATATGCAAATAAGATAATACTAATAATTGTCACAGTGTCCCCGTATATGAAATGAAAGTGGCTTGCAACTTTACTGGCTGTCACAAACTGTTTATTTCTCGTTTAGCATATTACATTCCACTTCTATAAACAATCAAAGTCCTACCGTAAGAGCCTCATACGGGTCAATTAAACCTTTTTGATTAGTCTTTCCTTCGAGCTAAGTTGGACTGAACATTTCACTGTCAAACGCGCAAATGTAAATAAGGTTGCGTCGCAACACGGTTTTCAAAATAAAGGTCACATATACAAATACCTCTCAATTCTTACTAAAAAAAGTCCCGGATATACATAAACATTAATTGGCATAGATCTCTATAAACGGCCCAACACATTGATCACTTTAGGCACACACTGAAACCAGTAACATCACAAATATGAAGCAGGTAATTACCCATACAAATAATAAACCTTTCATGGGGTTATTTACAATAATAATTCATTTGATTTCTAAAGCACTTTTCATTGTGAAACAAATGTATGCAGAGTTTCTTGTCCTCCTGATTAATGCAATGGTGTGTGTGTGTTGTGGTGATCTCATTCAAGGAGCACTACACAAGTGCGCGCACACACACACACACACAGTTTGTTGTTTTTGTTCTATTAGTGATTTACACACTTTCTCGGTTGGTTCATTATAAAAGATACAAACCTGAAAACAAACGCACTTAAATGTTAAATAAAAGGACCACAGTAATGAGGCAGGAGGAACATATTTTTTTAATAATGGTAAAATTGTTATTTAAAAATTTGCACCTAAAAAATATTTTTTGCCCCTAAATGTCTCATTTAGGGGCAAGTGTGCCCCTAGTGAAAAAGCTTAGCGTACAGCCCGGCTTAACAATTGTTTGTATTGAGCCGCATTGTAATTGTACCCATTCTGCAATGTTAAATAACGTTGTTTATCCATTCTAGGGCTGTCTTAAATGCTTCGAAGCTTCGAACGTTCGATTCGATGGCACAAGCTTCGAACATTAAAAAAAAATCGAAGTTAAAAAAAAATATATGTTAATTTTTTGTTCAAAAAAATTTTTTTTTAATTTTTTTTTTACTTCGGAGTTCCTCCAGTGGTCAGGGCTGGAGGTGAAGCAAGCCAAGTGCGCCGTACTCCATGAGCGCCGCAGTGGAGGCAACCGCTGGTATAAGGCCAAGAACGACAAGCCCCCCTCCTTTCTTGTAATGGGCCAACCCATCAAGGTGTATTCCCGTAATGAGACCTACCCATACCTTGGCCACAGGTTTAACATCGCTGGAGAGTGGGGGGAGCAGGTCGAGGAGCTCACTACAGAGTTTTTCCATCGTCTACACCTGATTGACCTGTCCCCCCTCCCCGTCATCATGAAGTTCCAGGCTGTGAGAGAGGTGGCTCTGGCTAAAATCCAACACCTTTTTGCCAATGTACACATCCCTCTCAAGGCACTGAGAGAAATGACAAACAAAACTGTTCAGCTGGTCAGAAAGTGGGTAGGCCTCAACACACACTCCACACGGGGCATGATCTTTCTCCCATGTGGAGAGGGAGGGCTGGGAGTCCCCAATGTCGAGTGGACCTACATCGCCACCAGGCTAGCCCACCTGCTCCACATGCTTAACAATGATGATGTCACCGTCAGAGAAATGGCCAGGGCCTCTCTCCTGCTGGATCTATGCAGAAGGAAGATCCCCCTGGCCACCGCAGACCAGAATAACTTCCTCGGCTTCAGGAAGAAAGACTCTGGGAAACTGGACTCTCGGGCCAAGGGCTTCGGGGTCTGGTCTGACTGGCCAGATCTCAATGACCTCTGCAACCAGACCGGAGTTCAGCTGAAATGGACAAGACCCACCAACACACAGAATGAAGTCCCTGTCTCTGATGAACTTATCACAGACCCCTGTGTGGTTGTGAAGGCCAACATCACAACACCGCAGGAAGAGACTGTCGAACTGCACAGAGACTCTGCAAGGAGGGTTCTGCTTAGCATGAAGCAGTCTGAGATCAGGCAGCACTGGTGTGGACTCAGACTACAGGGCAAACTAGCTTGTTTGGAGTTTGCTGACCACTCAGTCTCACACTCAGTGTATAAGAACGCCGCTGTTGGTGAGGATGTTTTAAAATTTACCATCAAAGCAAGACTGCAGGTATTACCCACCCAATACAATCTGTCCACTTGGTATCCTCAAACTCACAGTCCATTCTGTTTAAACCATCAGGATTCACAACACCTAGAATCCATTGCACACATAACAAACGGATGTAATGCATACAAACACCTGTACATCGCTCGTCATGACCGTATTGTGGACATTGTGTCTGATGCGGTACGGAACATATCACCATCTAGTGCAACAATGTACAAACATGCCAGAGTGAAACCAGAGTGGTTTGGCCTTACCAACGATGTTTTTGCTAACATACCCAATACACCGGACGTTGTTTTTGTTGACACCAGCCACGGAGAGGTGCTGGTCATAGAAGTAGGCTGTACCTTTGACCTGTACATGGACCAGGCCTTCCGGGACAAGTATATCAAATACCAACCACTGCTCAGTGTGATGACTGACCTTGGGTATAGGTGTAGATATGGTGTACTTGTGTTCGGAAGTCTTGGCCATGTACACAAATCCACCATGACCGGTCTGAGAATTGCTGCAATGTCTAAAAGAAAAGCCAAACAAATTGCCAAATATTGCTCTGTCTCAGCTATTATTGGCAGCTTAGCCACGTGGAGAAGGAGGTGCTATGTGTACCCTTAAGTGTTCAGTGCTGCTTGGCCCCGATACATTTGATTCCCTGTTTATGTAATATAATTTGTGGAACCAAATAAAGTATTAGTGTGTGTGTGTGTGTGTGTGTGTGTGTGTGTGTGTGTGTGTGTGTGTGTGTGTGTGTGTGTGTGTGTGTGTGTGTGTGTGTGTGTGTGTGTGTGTGTGTGTGTGTGTGTGTGTGTGTGTGTGTGTGTGTGTGTGTGTGTGTGTGTGTGTGTGTGTGTGTGTGTGTGTGTGTGTGTGTGTAACACTTTGATGAACATTGTTACTCAGCTGATAGAGTTGTACCCTTCTTGCTGTCTTGTCGTACAGAACTTGTAAGTCGCTTTGGATAAAAGCGTCAGCTAAATGACTAAATGTGTAGGTGTGTGTGTGTGCGCGCACCTTGTAGAATTCCACACATAAGAAAGAAAGATACTGGGATGAATAAACAAAATAGGAAATAAAATGTAGAAATGCATGCAATACATAAATAAATATGAATCTCCATATATGAAATATAACATTTAGATAAGGTGCTACTGAGATGTTTTGGTGAGTTCTTTGTTTTTTTGTGGAAGTTGCCCTTCTTAAAAATGCATGAACATTCACTGATAATTGGTCTGTAGTGGAGTCTACAAGGTCTACATTGCCGGACCATGTAGAATCCGGACCTTGTAGACTGACATAATTCTGTGCATAGTTTAGTCTACACAGGCCATATTTCAAATAATCAAAATCTTACTTCATTCATCTTAAACATTCTTGATTTGGGGGATTGGTAGTTCCCATGAAATCTGAAGTTGTTCAAATGACAACAGCGATCCACCTTGAATTAAATCACACAGCCGAGTGAAACCTTGTTGGATGCGTCAGTCACGAAAGGGGCTACTTAATTAATTAATCCAACCCACTTTATTTATAGAGCACATTTAAAAACAACAACGTTTACGAAAGTGCTGTACAAGTCCCACAACATAAGATAAAAAAAAAAAAAAAAAAAAAAATCGAAGCTTCGGATTAAAATCGAAGCTCGGCCCCGAAGCTTCGATTGCCAAAAAAAGCTTCGAAGGTCAGCCCTAATCCATTCACTAGCTCTATTAAGCGATGATAGCTAGCCTAGCCACAATGCTATGGTCGCTGCCATTAACGTTAGCATGTAAGCTAACGACAACAACAATGGCGTCAAAACAGGATGTGAGTGACAAAGCCTGAACAGGATATCACAGGTTCACCCTTCTCATTGGTTGAAAATGGCCTTCATGTTTGTACATCGCCATCTATTGCTTTGGCATTGTACTACATGTATATTACATCAGTGTTAAACCACTGTGAGCGGCCTGGAGGGAGTGTATTGGAGCGGAGGAGAAGCGGTAGATGCAGTGTATTTTGTTAGCCGCCAGGTGGCGGGCAGACCTTAAATTCTAATCGCCAAAGAATAGTCTATAGCCTGCAAAGGGCAAAGTAGTCTATAGCCTGTTCATCCCTGTCTCTCTCCTCCACAACCTGGCTTGACTAGACATAAGGAGAGAGAGATGATTACAATTAACTGGTACATTCAGGTCCAGAATGCTTGGAATTCCCTGACAAAGATGTGCAAAAAGCTGTACAATTTAGTAAGTAAGTAAAGTTTATTTATATAGCACTTTTCACAGAGACAACTCACAAAGTGCTTTACATACAGCAGAAATTAAATTAAATATAAAAATAAAAAGCAAGAACCATTCAAGAGATAAGAGACAGAACAAAACACAATGCATCACAGAGAAAGAAAACAAAACAGAAGACATATTTTATACCTGGAGGAGAAGCTCAAACATTACCCAAAGGCCTGTTTAAACAGTAATGTTTTTAGCTGATTTGTCAACAGACACTACAGCTCTTAGGCCACGAGGAAGGGCATTCCAGAGTTTAGGCGCTACAGACTGAAAGGCTCTGTCACCTTTGGTGATCAACCTTGTGCGCGGAATGACCAACAGATCCTGGTCAGCTGTCCTCAGGGTCCTGCTGGGCACATATGGTTCCAGCAGGTCGGTTAAATATTCTGGTGCCTGGCCATGCAAAGCTCTAAAAGTGAGCACCAGGACCTTGAAATTAATTCTGAGATGTATAGGAAGCCAGTGCAAGGAGGCTAGGATTGGAGTGATGTGACCCCTACTGCTTGATCTGGTTAGCAGTCTTGCAGCAGTATTTTGGATGAACTGGAGGCGGTCTATGGATGATTTATTGAGGCAGGTGAGAACCGAATTGCAGTAGTCTAGACGAGAAGAAACGAAGGCATGGATGATCAACTCTAGGTCAGAATGGGAAACAATCGACCTGAGCTTAGCAATATTCCTGAGATGGAAAAAACAGGTGCGGGTCACCGACTTGATATGAGTGTCGAGGTGCATGGCCTGATCAAAGTTTACCCCAAGGTTCCTGAGGTTGGGGCTCACATTAGTTTCTAGGGACCCAAGGCAACCAGCCACCCTAGATGCAACCAGGGACTGAAACTAGAGAGCACCACCCGCCATTTGCGCTCAGTTTTTACGTTTGGCGCTTCCCACTGAGACGTCTGAGCGCCGTGTTGCGGGCAATTAATAGTCATGTGAAAATCATGATCCAATCCTTTAGCGGAGTTCTCACTCGCTGTCTCAGCACAGACATGAAGCGCGCACCGCGCACTGCTGCTGCTGCTGCTGCTGCTGCTGCTGCTGCTGCTGCTGCTGCATGTAAACAGAGGCTATTGCCTCCGAGTCACCGTGACGTTAGAGTTAGCACTGCTGCTGCTGCTCCTACCCCTATATGCCTGCATGTAAACAGAGGCTATTGCCTCCGAGTCACCGTGACGTTAGAGTTAGCACTGCTGCTGCTGCTCCTACCCCTATATGCCTGCATGTAAACGGAGGCTATTGCCTCCGAGTCACCGTGACGTTAGTCTAGTCAGTGTGGGACCTTCGTGAGATAACGTTAGCTACCGTTACAAAATGACCCAGTCAACTATTCACTTAGTTTAATACATGAGGCATTGTGTAACGTTATCCAGCCGGCTAGCTACTGATAGCTCCAGACATCAACAAATCCTCCAGCAATAGTCCAGTGCATAATACCTCCGTTGGCTAGGTAACTAGTCACTACGAAATGTCGCAGTAAACTAAATAGTTCACTGAGGCGTTGTCCCAATGCCATCCAGCAGTAGCTACAGAAAGCTCCTGGCATCAATGTCCTACAACAACAACATGCGTATTCGAGTCCCTGGTTTACATCGTATGAGTGAGGGGCGGGCTGCTGAATAGGGTCCAGCTGTAGCTCAGGAGAATCCTTTTGCATGCTGAATGTAGCGTTTAGGGTCCAGCTGCACCCCCGGAGAATCCTTGCTGGAGCTGGAGGCCACTCGAGTATACACACAGACAGTGGAGCTGTTTGCAGACAGCGAGGTGGCGATGTCTCGCAGATAACACAATCACAAGTATGATTATATAATATATATATTTTATTTAAAAAAAATGTTTTATATAAAAAAAATAATAATAATTATCAAAAAAAAGTTGGCAGGTAAGAAATATGCTTGGCGGGTAGATTCTTCCCATCTACCCGCCACTGGCCGGTGAGTCAAAAAGTTAATTTCGCTCCCTGGATGCAACGCCATCAGAGGCCACGATGAGCACCTCGGTTTTGGCCTCATTTAGCTGGAGGAAGTTGCTAGCTAACCAGGCCTTAACACAATCGCGGCCACTGGGATGAGTCTAATTATTCTCAAGAGGACCAGGAAATGTAAACAGACGTGGGGCTGTTTGTAGAGCTAAATCTAATCTATACTTTATAGTATTGCTATCTGTCCATTCTCATTGTGAATTGAGACCATAAACCGTCCCTTCAAAATGGCTTAAAGAAAAAAAATCATCAATACGTTCTCATTTTATAGCGCCGTGAATATAAGCGTTATACCGGATTTGGTCTAGTATATTTCCTGGAAGCCGAGTTAAAGGGCTAATAGCTAATAACGTTAAATCCAATGGCATTTCGGTTATAGATACGCTCCAGTTAAAACTCAAACTGCATATGATCGGCACGATCCTCACGCATGTATGCATGAAAGGGGGGGGGGCGGGGGACGTCGTTTCTGATTTATTGATTACCAATAACCGCGTTAGCCTCATTAGCCTCATAGGCCGAACGCCTGGTTGAGTATGATAACAATTCCCGATTGGGCTGTACTTTACGCGGAAAAGATCTTACCGTGGTCCGGTGGGATCCCCCCGAGCATTTCCCCCTTATCGATCAGCATCTGGTAGATCGATATGTCCATTGGCTGATGATAAATCCCCTTATTGCATGGTGAAATCTGCGATGCAAAACGTACAGGCTAGAGCTGCCGCGGTATTGATATTTTCCTTACCGCACGAATTTGCGCAATATTTCCTACCGCCGCGGTAATTACCGCACAGTGCGCACAAAAAAGAAAAAAAAAGTTTGAATGCATTTTTTTTTTTTTAGTAGTCTACTCTTATAGCCTGCCTCTAGTCTAATGGCGCTTTTCCACTGCATATTACCTACTCGACTCGACCCGCTTTAGGCACCTGGTACTTCGTTCCTTTTCCACTGCAGCCAGGTACTACTCCGTTTGGGGAATGGGGATGCAGGCGGGGCCGCCGCCGCTCGCTTGTGTACACTGAAAGCTCCGTGGGCATAGATGTCCGAGGGCTTGCAGCAAGCCAGAGTTTAACACAGTTTCAATCAATCAATCAATAACAACATTAACCAGACTCTCGTTGCGTCTATTCTGCCAAAGCTAACGTTACCTCTCATTGTGTATTCTACCAAGCAAACCCGGGTTTAACGTTACCTCTCGTGTATATCGGATAACAACAACAAACTTAACACATCAGCGATCTTGTTGTGACACTAAACTCTCCGCTCGGTGGTAAATTGGGTTGATGTCGGTTTTGTTTCATCAATAAATAAGGCAGAATACACAGTGAATCCATTCTTTTTTGTTTATTGCACTTGGTTCTGTCGCAAACAAATCCTGAATGAAATGCATCCTTAGCGAGGCAGTAAAGATGGCGGCGTTCTGTTTTCGTTCAGAGGCGTCGAGTAGGGGGTATCTGCAGAGCCGCAGAGCCAGGCTGGACCAATAGGGTCGCTTGGAACCGAGTAGGGTATATCTGCAGAGCCGCAAGCCAACTTTATTATTATGATAAAAAACAGCGGTGACGCGGTATTCAGCCTAACTCTGCGGTGAGCGTGATGCAACAGCGATACCGCGGTAATGCGGTTATCGCGGCAGCTCTAGTACAGGCTACACATATAGAATCCAGCTACTGGAAACTAAAAAAAAAGTAAAAAAAAAGATTGCTCCCTTCAGCCACAGTGCACACTGCATTATCGCGATAGCGCCCCTAAGAGGATCTGGCCGGTATTGCACCTTCTCGAATTCAAAGAGTAGGGTAAATCTGCAGTACCGCTCGGCAACCTTGAATAGGTTATTAAAATGGAATAAAAGCAATAACAACTTGCCACAGACTTATCCGTGCTTCTGTCCACAACGGGTGGAATCGAAACACGGAGATATCCGTTGTTCGTCCCCAATGTGTTAATGGCCGACAGACACTCATTTAAAACAATAAAATTTTAATTAAAATCATCAGGGAAATCAGGGTTAAAAGAGCAATACAGCTGGAATCCGCATAAAGGTGGTAGGAGATGCCTTTAAAAGCGTTAATAATGTGTCCTAATGGGAGCAAATACAGTGAAAATAAAATCGGCCCAAGTACCGAGCCCTGGGGGACCCCACAGGAAAGGGTAACAGACTCAGACACATGGGGGCCTACTCCGACTGAGAAACATCTACCTGACAGGCCTGTACACTGCGATGATATGATCGCAAATTGCCCCCTAATTTGGTCCGTGCGAGTTTAAAATAATATCTGGGGGCAAGCTTGCGAGTGGTGATTTCAACTAGGGCTGGGCGATATGACTAAAAACGTTATCGCGATAAAATTATAAAATTATTTTCATATAACTCGATATCGATAATTATCGTCGATATAATGTCTGTCAAGTTTAATTAACTTATTATGCCCGGCGCCGATACGCGGGCTGACTTGTTTTGCTGCTGTGAATGTCTCGAGAGTCGAATTGATGTCGTCATCAGTCCGCGCACGTTAGCAGAGCGGAGTATCTCAAGCGGAGTATCTCATGACTCAAAAATGACCCTAAAATACTCTGTTCCGCCCAATTCATTGCAACGACGTCCACCGTATACCCCACACTACTATAACAGTTACCCTCAGAATTCAAAACACACACCAACTCGGCAGGTAACCTGTGAAATAGCGGCTTGCAAGCTAATTAGCCATAGCCAGCCTCGTTTCCAAGCGGAGTATTTCATGACAATGTACTAAAAAATGACCCTAAAATACTCTGTTCCGCCCAATTCATTGCAACGACGTCCACCGTATACCCCACACTACTATAACAGTTACCCTCAGAATTCAAAACACACACCAACTCGGCAGGTAACCTGTGAAATAGCGGCGTGCAAGCTAATTAGCCATAGCCAGCCTTGTTTACCGAGTCCTACCTCCTTCCGGGTCTCCTTCCTCTATCGGCCATCTCCTTCACCGATTGGTTGTTAGTGCGTGTGCTCATATCCAAGCTTGGAAAATCGATATATCGAAACTTTGCGACCACGTTTCATGTTTATTTCGAGGAAATAATTTATCGCGATAGTTATCGTTATCGTTTTATCGCCCAGCCCTAATTTCAACCCTTCATTCGCATTTCACTCCTAAATTAATCCATACAAATTGTAGTAAAACATTAGCCTACAACCAGGGCTGTACAGTGCAATATAATGTTGCGGTTGTAATTTCATTAGACAGACCAGCGCGGACCTTTAATAACATGCAGCTTCTAACCAAGGTATCCATTAGGATTATGCTAAGCTAACTAGCGATCTCTGCTAACCCTGGAAAACGGTCAAAGCGGACTCCACAAGACTAGTTCCATTCGTGAGGAAAGGGGGTGGGTTATATTGACAACGCTTGACAACAGAAGTTTAAACATAACTTCATATTTATTGGTTATTCATTTCTGTATATCATTCAATTCCCATCTCCGTGTGTCTCCATCTCTTCCTGTTTACATTCGAGTGTGACGTCATCACCTACGGCAGCTTAGACGATCAAAACGCGAACCTAGAACAAAACCCGAAGGGGGGGGGGGGGCTGGCTCTCTTGTTCGTTCTCGCCCTCTCTCTCTCTCTCTCTCTCTCTCTACATTCAATGATTTAAAGTAGCCAAATGTTACACACAGTATAAATACTAACTGGATAGTTGATGATATAAACATTTAATTTCATTATCTGAAATATTCTAAAATCATTAAGTCTGTGTGATTATTATTTTCTCACAGTAGTGTGTGTGTGTGTGTGTGTATATATATATATATATATATATATGTGTGTGTGTGTTTGGCTAAAGTGGATAGAAAACACAGTACTGTGTAAAAGGCACCCAAGAGTTTTTATATAAATTGTCTTAGATGTAAATAAAAAAATGTATTAGTGTGTCAGTAGACTACTCTTAGTACATTTTCATTAAATAATTTTTTAAAGCATCTTCATGGTTTAATAATGCAAACATATGTTGCATGGACTTATTATAATCATCATATTGGCGTGACTGTATGCATCAAAGGGTTAAATCAAGCATTTTTAAGTGCTTTAGAGGAAATGTCAAAATATCGCGATATCATTTAGAGGCCATATCGCCCAGCCCTACTATAATGGTAAAATAGTTATTTAAAAATGTGCCCCTAAAAAATATTCTTTGCCCCTAAATTTCTCATTTACGGGCAAGTGTGCCCCTAGTGAAAAAGCTTAGCGTACAGCCCTGCCTGAGAGATAGGACTTAAACCACTCATGTGCACTCCCTGTGACACCCACCCAATCTCTGAGCCTATTTAGCAGAATGTTGTTATCCACAGTGTCACATGCAACACTAAGATCCAGTAGCACTAAAATAGAGCATCAACCAGAGTCGGCAGACATCATTAGATCATTGGATACTTTTAAAAGTGCAGTCTCCGTGGAGTGTTGCTTACGAAAACCCGACTGGAATTTGTCAAGAATGTGGTGTACATTTAAAATGGATATAAGCTGGTTGGCAATTTTTTTTTCTAAAATCTTGGACATGAATGATAATTTGGAGATGGGCCGATAGTTACTTAGTAACGAGTAGGGGTGGGAATCACCAGTTTCATCACGATACGATTCGATTCAGGTGCCTGTGATCGATATGAGGCGATATTATGTGCCCATTTAACACAATCGGTCACATTTAGATCAACTAAAAAAAGGCTACGGAAATATCAATTGACGTTTTTATTTTTGAGCTCTTCCAGACATTTAAATGAAAAACAATATTGTTTTTAATACAAATAGACCTGTTCACTTTTTATATATTGAGCTTTAAACTTTAAGTAAAATGTTTTGGAACTCACAGTTGTTTTATGTTTCATGATGATCATGAATACATTTATGTATTCATGTTTAAATATCAACATTATCTGTCCATCCTCAGTAACACACACACACACACACACAGAATGCCCCTCCCCCAGTCCCCACACAGAAAGGTAGACTGCCCCCGCCCCTCCTCCTTACCCTCTCCGTTTCCTGTTCTCTCTCAGGGTTAGCTGCTTAGCTTAGTTAGCTTAAGCAGCCAACGTGACGTTAATTTAGATATTTAACGTGACGTGGGCATAAAGGAATGGCGACGATGCAAAGCATGTTAGATGCATTTGACCCGTTGCGGGGAAAAAACTGCACAGACTTATATCGGGTCGCAAAATAGACGCTCTGTAGCGCTGTTCTGCTGTACAGAGCTACACAGCGTTTCAGACTACTGGGCGGATACGACTCGTGGGATTTTCAAAACAAGAGTATCGCAATATGAATCGATCTTTTTACGTTTCATTGATCCTATTTGATTATTGATAATAGATCGATATATCGATCTGGATCGATGTATCGTCCCACCCCTAGTAACGAGACGTCCAGATTTGGCTTTTTTAAAAGTGGCTGAACGATTGCCTGTTTGAAGTAGGCGGGGACCTGGCCAGAGACCAAAGAGAAATTTATGATGGAAAGCAGACTGGGACCAATAGTGCTGAAAACATCCTTTAACAGAGAGGTTGGGATGGTGTCTAATGGGCTAGAGGAGGTTTTTGTGCTTCTCACTAGCTCTGTTAGGTCGTGGAGGGAAATGGGTGAGAAGGAATTCAGAGTAGACTGACTGTTAGGAGATAACGGTTGGATTGAGGTGGAGGGTGTAATACCTGCCCTGACATTGGCAACCTTATTTACAAAAAATAGGAGAAAATCATGACCGTCCTCAGCAGATAAAACAGGTGTGACAGGGGTTTGTGGACTGACAATGATATTAATGGTGTCAAATAGGACTCTGGGGTTTAGTTTGCTAGATGAGATTAAGTTTGTGAAATAGGCAGCTCTCGCATCCTTAACCATACTTGTAACTGAGGGGTACAATTCCCTGACTGTATGGTTAGATATGATACTTACTACCACTACCTCTTGTACTTTAGACTCTGGCCACCCAGTACTAGGTATGAATATGTTGAACACTCCCACCTGATAAACGGATCCAACACAAATGTACCAAATCGAAAGTTTTAGTTTTAATACATAGCAAAAGGTATGTACAACGATCACTTAATTACATTTATGATTTGAAATAGTATGCACTTTTATGGCAAATGAGTATTCGTAGGTAGATCAATATCGAATGTCCAATCTCTGATTGCGCAGGAAGCAAATATACAACCTGGAATATTTAGGGAACAATAGCGATGATACTTGAATGATTATATAGCTGGATACACTAGGGGAAGGTTCCGACTGCTTGTAGGACAGCTGGAGGGGGGGGGGGGGGGGTTAGAGAGTCACTGGCTGGATCCCGTCTGGCCGAGGGTATCTTGGGAGAGTCCACAGTTGTGCGACACGGTGCCCAACGATCCTCGATCCACAGATGAATGCAGTTGGACCCTCTGTGGCCGGCGTCCTCCGGTCCACGACGGAGAGACGTGAGGCGACCTCACTGTGCAGAGCGCCGTCTCACCTGTCGTCCTCTCCGGGGGGGGTATTTCCAACACACCGCAGTGTTGGCCTTTATCCATAGAATAATCAAAGTACTCAAAGCATAATCCAAGCCGGGGAAGGCTAGCCGTCGTCGGTAGAATAATCCAATATACAGGTCCACTCGCTCTTTGGCCTGGAGCTCCTCGGGTGCAGCTTCACGTGGGGTCAACCACCCTGGATAAGTGTCCAGCTGATGCCCGAAACGATGGGGGTGCTGATTACTATAGAACTCTTACCGCACGAGGCACTATATATGAATAGACTATTATTAGCTTAATAGAATACGTCCAACTCGACGATATAGTGCCAAATATGACTATTCAAATATTAATATACACGATGTCTCAATGCCGATACTGGGCCGAATTGGCCTTACTGCCCACACGTGGTTCGCGGGGAGGCTTTTGCGTCTGTCACTCTGTTGGAGGGTAAGGAACTGGACTAAAAAGAAAGCTCTACTTTAATAGCGCAGTATATATACGCACTATGAACAAATAGTACCATTAGTGGTGCGGTAGACATATTCCTACGCGGAACTAGGACTTGTCCATACATGTTGAGCGGTACGATTGAACCTGGTCTGAGGGGTATGGCGACCTGGCACCAAGGTCTCGTCCAATGGTAGAATGGAGACTATTATGGGATGTTCAGTAGACTAGAAGGGATATTCAATGCATATTGTACAAGGAATATACAGGGGATATCAGGGGATATACAAATACAATTAAATATATATATATAAATAAATATATATATTCGGTTTAATCTGATCCTTCAGAACAGCCGCCCCCTAATTGGTCCCAACCTAATTAGTTAAGCAGAGACAGATTAACCGCACTGTCTACCACTCAAGGGTTCGCTGTAAGGGTCAGTCAACTCACAAAGTCATAGGGTCATGGTCATCATCGATTGTGTCTGGGAGTCGGGGCAGTTCTATGAGCCTCGCCACAGGACGGGTGTAAATGCGCCCTTGGACGAGTACTTCAGCTGCTCGGACCTTGCCATCGGCACCGGTGATCACTTTGCTTACGCGGCCAGCCGGCCACATAGCTCTGGGTAGTGACTGGTCAATAATCATGACGACTGTTCCTTCCGTCAAATTGTCTCTCTCTTTTACCCACTTCTGGCGGGTCTGTAGAGACGGTAGGTAGTGCAGTAGGAAACTGCTCCAAAACTTGTCGGCTAATACTTGGCTGTACCTCCACATTCGTCGGCCGTTCGCTTCTTCAGGCCGGTACATTGTCTGGGGTAACGCGGGATCTAGCCGCCCCATCAGGAGGGTGTTGGGGGTTGAATTGGAAGTCAATCTGGGCTGGAGCGAGGTGGGTCTTAAGTTCTGGGCCCATAGCTTGGAAGCTCTCCCTCAGCTCTCTTTCTCCGCCTTTGAAGTTTGTCCCGTGATCGGACAATAATGTAGACGGTTTTCCTTTCCGTGATGTGAATCTTCGGAAGGCCATAAGGAATGAGTCTGCGCTCCTCATGGTCGGAAGGAGCTCGATATGTATCGCTCTGGTGGTCATGCATTTGAATACAATACCCCACCGCTTCTCGGTGCCTCTTCCTTTCTTTATGTGCAGCGGGCCAAAACAGTCCATGCCTGTTGAGTGGAATGGCTTGTCGCCGAGTCGGAGGCGACATGGAGGTAGGTCAGCCATCCGTGGTATGCTGGGCTGCGCGCGCCACTTTCGGCAGTCTAGACAGGTTCGCTGGAAGCGTCGCACCGCCTCTCTTCCTTGAAGTATCCAGTAACGACGTCTGATCTCCGCGAAGACTCTCTGCTCCTGCGTGGTGTACATCCTCGTCGTATTTCTTTATAATCAGCTCTGTGACCTTGTGTCGGCTGTTCAATACGATCGGGTACTTAATGTCATCCGGTAAATTGGGGGCTCTCCGCAGGCGACCACCCACTCTGATGAGGGTATGTGTGTCACTCTCGGGGGCCAGATGAATCAATCTGCTGTCTGATGGGACGAGCTTTCCTCCCTGTAGACAGTCTAGTTCATCGGGGAACGAGTCTCTCTGGGCTCGTTGCAGTTGAAGCAGTTCTGCTTCCTCGTAGTCAGCTGCTGACATATCAGCGGGGGACTGAATCTCTGGGTGGTGCCGCAGGAATGTCCGTTGCTGCGCACTCTCTATGGTAATGCAATCGTCTATGTTGGGGTCTGCGGAGACAACAGTGCTCAATCCACAGAACATAGGTTTCTTATTCTCAGCCTCCTCGTCACTTGCTTCCCTCGGGGTGGGCGTGGGCCAATCTCCTTCCGGGAGCTTGAGGAATGCTGGTCCGTCACTGTAGATGTTACGACGGGTTAAGTCATCTAGGGACATTCCCCGGGTGATGACGTCAGCTGGGTTGTGTTTTGTATCAACATAGCGCCAGTTTGCTTCTCCGGTTAACTCTCCGGTTAACTCTTGAATCTCAGTGACTCTGACTCCCACGAAGACTTTGTATTTGCATGAATCCGATTTGATCCAGGCGAGTACTGTCGTGGAATCTGACCACAGGATTGTTCTATGCACTGGAATGGTGAGCTCACGTTGGATGAGCGTGGCTAGATGCGCTCCTGCGAGGGCTGCGCAGAGCTCTAGACGTGGGATAGACTGTTGCTTGCGTGGGGCTATTCTCGAGCGGGCGAGGATGAATGCTGTGTAGATCTCTCCCCCCTCTTCTTGGGCCCGCAAGTAGGCTACTGATCCGTAGGCGACCTCGGAGGCGTCACTGAAGACGTGTAAATCCATTTTACATGTCTCTGGCCTCACCGTGGGTGGGAAGTAGCTTCGGCGTATATTAACGCCTGGGAGTGAGTGGAGTTCCATCTCCCACTCTCTCCAGGTGGATGCAAGGTGTGCGGGAATGGGGTCGTCCCAGCCCTGGTCCTTGTCCCACAATGCTCGTACAATCATCTTTGCCCTGGTGGTGTACGGTAGTATACATCCTAACGGGTCATATTGTCGGGCGAGTGTTCTGTACACACTCCGTCTGGTGGTCGGTATTGCCGTCGACCTTCCCTGTTCCGTGGTCAGGGGTTTGCGTCTATAGTGGAGCGAATCTGTTTGGAAGCGCCACACTAGTCCTAGTGTCATCTCTTGGGCTTCTCCTGGGATTGTGGCCATCCAGGTCTCGCTGCTCGCTGCCTTGTCCTCGGAGGAGAGGCTGCGCAGTACGTGCGGATCGCTGCTGGCCCACTGCCTGAGATCAAAGCCGCCTTTGATCAGAGAGGCGCGGAGTTTAAGTAGGAGAGCCTCGGCTTCTTCCTGGGTCGAAACGCTTTGTAGACAGTTATCTACGTAGAAGCTGTTCTTCACACTGTGTCGGACCTCTTCGTCCGCTGCTGGGTCCTCTGCGACATGTCTCTGTAGTGCAAATGTAGCACAGCATGGGCTGCATGTAGTTCCGAAAGGGAGGACTTCCCATTGGTAGATGGCTGGGTGCTCATCTCCTGGCCTCTCTCTCCATAGGAACCGCAACAGGGGCTTGTCCTCCTCTACTAATCTCACCTGCAGGAACATCCCTTTGATATCCCCGCTGATAGCCACCTTGTCCTGGCGGAAGCGGAGTAGTACGCCTAGTAGGGAGGGGCCGAGTGTAGGACCGGGCAATAGCTCTTTATTCAGATTTTGGGATCCGATCTGGTAGCTGCAGTTAAACACGATGCGGTCTTTGCCGTTGTGATGAACCTTGTGGTGGGGCACGTACCACGATTCAGTCGTCTGGTCGGCCTCTTTAATGTCAATCTTTGTGACGTGTCCCGCTGTGATGAGCTTCTCAATCTCAGCGCGGTATACACTTTCTTGGGCGGGGTCCTTGGCTAAGCGCCGCTCTGTGTTTAGTAGGTACCGCTCTGTGGCGTCTTTCTTTGCGTGAAAGGTAGGCATCCCTTCCCGCCGCAGGAGTGGCGTGGCGTATCTCAACACGCCGCTGACTGGGACTCTCTTTGTTCCCGTCTCGAGGAGGTTAATGGCGTAGATGTCGTCTTTAGAGCGAATGTCTTTCTTTTCGTTCTTAAAGGGCATTTGTTCTAAGGTCCATAGCCTCTCTACATGCTGCAGGAGTGCGGTGTCTCCCTCTGTGACTCGGGAGTGGAGACAGCTAGTGGCTGTGGTTCGGTTGAGAGATTTGGCGAGTGGGCCTTGGAGAGTCCATCCTAGGCGGGTCTCGACTGCTGCAGGACAGCCTCTGGGTCCGGTATGAACCCGGTCTATCGGGACAATGAGGTCTGCATGGTCGGAGCCTATCAACAGTGTCGGGGTAGCACCGTCTATGAGTGGGATCGGTAGCTTGCGTAGATGTACATATTTCTCCATCAGCTTGGCTACGGGGTATGTGTACCGCGACAGTCCTATTTCTTGGCTGGTGAAAGCGTCTGTAATCCTGTACCGTCGCTCGGGCTGGCCGCTTGCTGCGATAGAGAATGAGACATTCTCGCCCTTTATCGTTTTCAAATCTCTTCTTATTGTCCGAATTGTCATTTGGTTTTCGCTCCCCCGCAGCCCTAGCTGGGCCGCAGCGGACGCGAGCAGAAGGGTCTTCTCTGACCCGTCATCAAGGACGGCGTAAGTGTCCATGACTTTATTCTGGTAGCTCAATGTCACACGGACTACCTTTAAGAGCACTCTGGCTCCGCTGCTGCTGGCGGGGTCGATGTACATGACGCTTGCTTTGCTGCTTGATGGTGCGGGTGGAGGCCGCCGTCTGTTACTGTCGTGGAGTATGTCCAGATGGGCTCCATCGCACCGACTGCACTTTTTCTTTAAGCGGCATTCGGCTGCCATGTGTGATCGCGCACAGCGAAAACAGCGTCTGTTGGACTTTATCCATTGACTCGCTTCCTCCGCATTCATCTTGGGGAATGAGTCACATTGTGACAGCCAGTGTTCTTTCTCACAGTAGGGGCACACTATCTTCCACTTCTCCTTTCTTGAGGGGGTACTGTGGCTCCTACTGCTTGGCACTGACTCCGATTGGTGCATGACAGTCACCGATCTTCTTCCATCATTTAGTCTCCTGGTTCCTTCTCTGGAGCCAGGGGTGCTCCGTCCGAATGTATCTAGCCGTAAGCTGCTGACTTCTCTCGCCAGGAAGTCGGCTAGATCGAGGAGGTTCGGTTCGGGGCCATTAGGGTCTCGGTGGTCTCTCTGCCGCCTAAAGCGCTCCTGTCGGGCGGGCGGTAGCTTCTCCAAGATCCTCTCTACATTTGAGTTGGCGTATAGTTCATGCCTACCCTTTTCCCTCTGCGCTCCCAGCATCCCTACCAGGGACTGCACTCTGATGGACAGGTCGTCCAGTGCTCGATTGTCTGTTGCTGGGGGTAGGCGGTCGATGTGCCTGATCTCCTGGATCACGTAATCCCATATACGTCCATATCTCTGGTCCAACGCTACCAGCGCTGCGGTGTATGGGGTCGTGGAAGTGGCGTAGGCGAGCGCTATGTTGTGCGCGCGGGGTACCTTTAAATGCTTCAGTAGTATCGCGTATTTATGGCGTTCATCAATGACATCCACCAACATTGTCTCCAGACACATGCGGAGCTCCGTATACTGGGCCCGGTTCTCCTGGGTGAAGTCTGGTACCATAGGTGTGCCAATGTATGACGCGGATTGTTGATACATCGGCGAGCGTTGGGGGAGAGGCCTCCTAGGCGAGTCTCCTCCTGCTCCTTGGCGTGGGCTGGTACCGGCTGTGTACCATGGCCCGCTGGTCCAGGTGCTGTTCCTCGGTGCGGGTCGTGCGTCATGCTCACCCGTGAATAGCGTCGGGGGTCTGTAGCGCAGCTCCGCGGGGGTATAGCCTGGGCTGTACTGGACCTCCTGGTCCGGTAGAGTACTGTGCTGTCGTCGGGCGTGGTTCTCCTCCTCTTCCTCTTCGTCTTCCGTTAGGTCATCCAGGGCTTGTAGTCTCTGATTTAGCCTCTCCGCAGTGTATGCTGCTCCTTCCCGGTGGCTGGGTCTCGCTTGGACCGGTTGGGGAAGGGGGTCTGCGGGGGGTATAGACCTCGTCGGTTGGTCAAGTTCAGGGTCGCTTACTCGGCTAGGGGATGCCGCCCTGGAGTGATGTCTAGACGAGTTCCTGGAGCCTCTGGTGGAGGGAGGGGGTGTTGTCCTTCTGATCAGCTGTTCTATTAGTTGCGCTTGTGCTCTGTCGCGCTCGGCTTCGCGCTTGGTGAGATCCGATTCTCTCTGGGCACCGGTGGCGGCGCGCTGGGCGTCGGCCCGGTCTCTTGCCATATTCTCTTCCATCTGAATGCGTCTTATTTCCAGGCGTATGTGCTCTTCTTCGCTCCGTTGCTGTATCTGCAATCGATCGCGTTCACCCTGGAGTCTATCGCGTTCAGTAGAGGCTTTCAGGCTGACGAGGAATGCCTGCTGTAGTGTCCTCTCTGCCTCGCTGGGAGAAGACGGTTGTATAGGGGAGCCGTCCCTTGGGGTACTCCGTGCGGAGTCTTGGAGCTCTATCTCCACGGTGCTCTCCTCATCTTCTTCCGTGCCGAGTTCTCTCTCGGTAGTGTTGTCTTCCTCCCGGGACTCGTCGGGGACTACTTCTTCGGTATTGGCGGGGTGTAAAGTCATGTCTGGTTCCCCCTGGTCCCCACCGTGAGCTTGGTCAGTTACATTAGAACCCATAGGGGCCTCTATGGTCGGGGTAGCCTGGTCGTTAGGGTTAGACATAATTTTACTTTCTGGTTTTACCGCGTTTACTGTTGGTAGAAGACTAGGTTGTTGACTGACAGCGTAAGCCTCTAGGTACTGAGGGAGCTGTCGTTTGCGCCGCGGGCGTTGTTGGTTAGGAGGATCGTTTCGTGGAGTGTTCATCATAGGCCATTTTAATATTAATAACACTATATTAATATTACACTGATTACCATCCAGCTCGAAGGACCAATTTTAACTGAGGGGTACAATTCCCTGACTGTATGGTTAGATATGATACTTACTACCACTACCTCTTGTACTTTAGACTCTGGCCACCCAGTACTAGGTATGAATATGTTGAACACTCCCACCTGATAAACGGATCCAACACAAATGTACCAAATCGAAAGTTTGAGTTTTAATACATAGCAAAAGGTATGTACAACGATCACTTAATTACATTTATGATTTGAAATAGTATGCACTTTTATCGCAAATGAGTATTCGTAGGTAGATCAATATCGAATGTCCAATCTCTGATTGCGCAGGAAGCAAATATACAACCTGGAATATTTAGGGAACAATAGCGATGATACTTGAATGATTATATAGCTGGATACACTAGGGGAAGGTTCCGACTGCTTGTAGGACAGCTGTAGGGGGGGGGGGGGGGGGTTAGAGAGTCACTGGCTGGATCCCATCTGGCCGAGGGTATCTTGGGAGAGTCCACAGTTGTGCGACACGGTGCCCAACGATCCTCGATCCACAGATTAATGCAGTTGGACCCTCTGTGGCCGGCGTCCTCCGGTCCACGACGGAGAGACGTGAGGCGACCTCACTGTGCAGAGCGCCGTCTCACCTGTCGTCCTCTCCGGGGGGGGTATTTCCAACACACCGCAGTGTTGGCCTTTATCCATAGAATAATCAAAGTACTCAAAGCATAATCCAAGCCGGGGAAGGCTAGCCGTCGTCGGTAGAATAATCCAATATACAGGTCCACTCGCTCTTTGGCCTGGAGCTCCTCGGGTGCAGCTTCACGTGGGGTCAACCACCCTGGATAAGCGTCCAGCTGATGCCCGAAACGATGGGGGTGCTGATTACTATAGAACTCTTACCGCACGAGGCACTATATATGAATAGACTATTATTAGCTTAATAGAATACGTCCAACTCGACGATATAGTGCCAAATATGACTATTCAAATATTAATATACACAATGTCTCAATGCCGATACTGGGCCGAATTGGCCTTACTGCCCACACGTGGTTCGCGGGGAGGCTTTTGCGTCTGTCACTCTGTTGGAGGGTAAGGAACTGGACTAAAAAGAAAGCTCTACTTTAATAGCGCAGTATATATACGCACTATGAACAAATAGTACCATTAGTGGTGCGGTAGACATATTCCTACGCGGAACTAGGACTTGTCCATACATGTTGAGCGGTACGATTGAACCTGGTCTGAGGGGTATGGCGACCTGGCACCAAGGTCTCGTCCAATGGTAGAATGGAGACTATTATGGGATGTTCAGTAGACTAGAAGGGATATTCAATGCATATTGTACAAGGAATATACAGGGGATATCAGGGGATATACAAATACAATTAAATATATATATATAAATAAATATATATATTCGGTTTAATCTGATCCTTCAGAACAATACTGTTAAAATCAATTAAAAGTTGTTTAAAATGAAGACCGTGTACATTAAGCTGAGTGGACTTCCACTTTCGCTCAATACACCGGCAATTTAGTCTAAAACGACGAATATCCTCATTGAGCCAGGGAGAGGAATTTAAAGTGCGAACAGTGCGGGATTTCAGAGGAGCAACTACATCTAAAATGTCTGAGCAGTGCCGGTTAAAAGCATGAACTAAAGTATCAATGTCGCCATTAACGTTCAGAGATGGCACCGCACTGCTCTCAAAGGCTGTGGAAAATGTATCTGCCGAGAGGTCATTTAGCATGCGCAAGCGTTTAACTCGCTTAGTGGAAATAGTGTCAGTTTTAAAAACTAAATTAAAAAGTATGCATTTGTGATCACTTAAAATCATTTCCTCATAAACAATGTTATCTATGTCTAATCCAAGAGTAAAAACAAGATCAAGTGTGTTACCTTTGTTGTGTGTGGGGCCTGAGACATGTTGGACAAAATTGAAGGATTCAGTGATACAAATAAAATTGGTGGCAAAAATTGTCATTACAGTTATTAATATGGAAATTAAAATCTAATAAAACGATTTTCCCAGTTTGATGGAGGTAAAAAAAACGCTAAAATCGGTCAAAAAAGAACTATTAAAACCAGGGGGTCGATAAATTAAAATACAATAAAATGGGTCGGTGTGCCCAACTTAGGTGATTAAAAGTTCAAAGGAGCTGTGTGTAGTACTGGAGTGCACAACCCTGGAGGAGAAACAGTTCTTGTGCACCAGCGCTATGCCGCCTCCTACGTGACTGGTGGTGGCATTTTACCGTGGGAGTCTGGGGACACAGGTAAAAGAGAAGTTTGGCGGACACAGTTCATTTAAAAATACATATTCCTCTGACCTTTGCCATGTTTCTGAGAGACAGAAAATGTCAATTTTTGGCCGTAATGAAATCATTTAGGATGAAAGATTTGTTAGCTATAGAACGGGCATTTAACAAGGCCATTTTGATAGCCATAGGTCCTAGTTTACAGGGTGGTTGTGACAGTGGGCACAGATGACAGGCATTCGTGCCCCGGCGAAACCTGCCACCAGACTCCCGTGGACTACGCCGTGACCAGTGATTTATGATGACTGGGATGGGGAAGTAGGAAGAGCTGTCAAGAGGGTTCACAAAAAACACAATACCATGGTCGGATGGGGGTGCTGGGTAGAGCTGCCGCGATAACCGCATTACCGCGGTATCGCTGTTGCCCACGGAGCTTTCAGTGTACACAAGCGAGCGGCGGCGGCCCCGCCTGCATCCCCATTCCCCACACGGAGACAAACGGAGTAGTACCTGGCTGCAGTGGAAAAGGAACGAAGTACCAGGTGCCTAAAGCGGGTCGAGTCGAGTAGGTAATATGCAGTGGAAAAGCGCCATTAGACTAGAGGCAGGCTATAAGAGTAGACTACTAAAAAAAAAAAAATGCATTCAAACTTATTTTTTTTTTTTGTGCGCACTGTGCCGTAATTACCCTGGCGGTAGGAAATATTTCGCAAATTCGTGCGGTAAGGAAAATATCAATACCGCGGCAGCTCTAGTGCTGGGATAATTAAGTTGAGACGGTTATTAGCTACTTTGAGAGTGTTGGATGAGCAGTGATCAGCAGGACCCACAGTGGGATGCTCAACATAATGACCAAGTAAGGATTCTAGTGCAGGGTCCTGCTGAGGTAAGTATCAATCAGAGTTAAAAGCAATGTGTTGGATAAAATTACCTGTGAGCTGTTTAATGCCCCTTGGACTGGGATGCAGCCCATCTGGTTTATAGAGGTCAAATCTTGTCCAAAAATAATCAAAATGACTAGTAAAACCATGTGCAGTTGCAATACAAAATGATTTTAGCCATTCATGGAGGCTAAAAAGACCGCTAAAATGTTAAGGACTTTTTGAGGGAGCTGGGATGGGACCAGAGAACACACAGGTTCTACCCAGGCTCTGTATTGTCATTGCCAGAGAATCCAGCTGGTCACGGAGATCAATAGATTTACCATGCATGACGTCGTTGGTACCCACGTGGATAATCAGTGTGTGAGCTGAGGGGTGGAGATCAATGAGCACTGGGATTAGTTCTGAGATGTCTCAAACCTTACTGCCTGGGAGGCAGAAAGTGACAGCACCTGGGAGTTCGACATGTCTTACAATGGAGTCGCCAATGATCAGCACTTCAGGTTGACCATTCATGCAGCCCCCCCCCGTAAACAGAGTTTGGGATGAAGAAAAATCTGACTGCAGTGCTAGCCACACCAGCTAGGGCAGCGTCTGGAGCAGCAGTTGAATGCGATTCACCTGGGCAGGAAGACTGCAGCGAATCATCACAGGTGATGTCATCATCGCTGGCCACAGCAGTGTCCAGAGGTGCGTTGTGCTGATGAGAGGAAAGCTGAAGGCCGGCAGGAGAGATCCCGGAGTTGAAGACAGCAGGAGGAGAGCAGTGCCGACGGCGCTTCCCGCTGGACACAGGGGACGTCGGGGAAAACCGTCTCTTTCTCACCGAGAAATGCACTCCAGAGCAACCGGCTACAGGCTGCTCCAAACAATCCGGACAGACAGTCGACGCACCTGTGGAAGCTAACTCTGTTAGCCCTTCAAGTGGAGCAAACTGGTTGTACAGCAGAAACGGGTCATCATCCACGACTGGGGAGAACAGGGGGAGCGATACCCTTCTTCCTTTACCCTGTTTTACTACATACGACCAAGGAAGAGGAAGCGCAGTAGAAGAGGGGTTTTCCAGGAGATCCAACCGGGAGATGAGCAGAGCTTTTTGCTGGATGATGTCGTTCAGGAGGCACTCGATAGTACGGAGACCACACCTGAGACTGGATAACTCGGTTTCCACTGTGGTGAGTGTAGACATCTTGTAAGATAGCTTTTCATTCTCACCGTATAAAACAGTGTACACGACGGTCCAATAGCTATCCTAGCCACCAGGCTAAAGGCAAGCCTAGCTAGGTTAGCATTAGCCGGTAGCGTTTAGCTGTAGCTATGACAACAACAAGCCCCGCTTGTTTAGATCACGACAAGTCAGAGTCACATAAAACCAACAGCATAAGTGATAAAAGCAATAAAGTCACAATGATCAGTTAAGATCAATGGCTAAAAATGTTTTTTTTAAATTACGTAAAAGAAAACGGCCAAGAAAGTTTGGAATTTAAACAATACCATACTGGTAATGAGCAAATAGTTGTTTATTCAATTAATGCATGGAGCTGTTCCATCTTATTTCATTTGATACTAACTACTCAGTTCATACAGATTTCAAGTATTCAAATATCAATGATGAATATTGCATAAGGTTTAATAATCCACAGTTAATAGATCACCTTTTTGTTTTATATTTATGTGTAGACAGGAGTAATATTTAGATCAGGGGTTCTCAAACTTTTTCATACCGCAACCCCATTTTATTTTGGAATTTTTACACACTAATTGGGTAATTTCAATATCAAAATAAAAGCACACGTTGTTGGAACTTGATCATGCATATTTATTAGCAAATAAAATTACAGCACAATGTCATTAATCAAATGAATGAATATTATCAAATGGAATTATTTCTGTACGTATACACATTTATAAAACGATCGAGGAATATTTAGCCAAAATATGTTGGCAGAACCTATTTGTTTTAATGCGTTCACGTGCACTTTAAAAAAATAAACAAAAACGAGACTTAATGGGAGGGGTGTGCTTGTACATTTGAACATAGTTCCTTGATACGTGGCTGCGTTGTGCTGAGAGAGGCGCAGATCCGTTTCTACTCTGAGGCGAGATCTGTATTTATTTTTTATTGTCGGAGCCGAGAATCCCGCTTCACAAAGGTATGTTGATGCAAACGGGACAAGCTTTCTCAGCGCAGCATTACACAGCACTGGGTAGTCGTTCCGGAATGATATCCAAAACTTTGCGAGGGCCTGTCCAGTGAACTTGACTTTCAGTAGCTCGTCACACGAAAGATCGATCAACGCCTCCTGCTCAGACAGAGGGTAACCTCGTTCCCAGTTGTATCTCCTCTGTGACAGAGGGAGGCCTGTTGCGAGCGTTATGGGCAATGAATGAACGGATCTTGGATCCAGTTGTTCAAATTGTCCATGCTCTTTCTTTCGGGGAAATAATTCCAAAATTGATCAATGAGCCCTTCTATGTGGCTTAGAGCTGCCGCGATAACCGCATTACCGCGGTATCGCTGTTGCATCACGCCCACCGCAGAGTTAGGCTGAATACCGCATCACCGCTGTTTTTTATAATAATAATAAAGTAGCGCCCAGACGTTGGGCTTGCGGCTCTGCAGATATACCCTACTCGGTTCCAAGCGACCCTATTGGGTAGACGTGGTACCAGAAAAGTCATGTGAAACACTGCATACCAGTGATTGGTCAGAAGAGAGACGCGTCACACGTTGGAGCCTCTGAACAAAAACAGAAAGCCGCCATCTTTACTGCCTCGCTAAGGATTCAGGATTTGTTTGCAACAGCACCAAGTGTAATAAACAAAAAAGGATGGATTCACTGTGTATTCTGCCTCATTTATTGATGAAACAAAACCGACATCAACCCAATTTACCACCGAGCGGAGAGTTTAGTGTCACAACAAGATCGCTGATGTGTTAAGCTTGTTGTTGTTATTAGCCTAATACTAACGCTAACGTCAGCAGATATACACGAGAGGTAACGTTAAACCCGGGTTGCTTGGTAGAATAGACACAATGAGAGGTAACATTAGCTTTAGCAGAATAGACACGAGAGTCTGGTTAATGTTGTTATTGATTGATTGATTTAAACTGTGTTAAACTCTGGCTTGCTGCAAGCCCTCGGACATAGCTATGCCCACGGAGCTTTCAGTGTACACAAGCGGCCCCGCCTGCATCCGCACACGGAGACAAACGGAGTAGTACCTGCAGTGGAAAAGGAACGAAGTACCAGGTACCTAAAGCGGGTCGACTTGAGTAGGTACTATGCAGTGGAAAAGCGCCATTAGACTAGAGGCAGGCTATATGCTATAAAGAGTAGACAAAAAAAAAAAAAATGCTTTCAAATAATTTAAATTTTTTTGCGGTTATCGTCGTGGTACGAAATATTTAGCAAATTTGTGCGGTAAGGAAAAGATCAATACCGCGGCAGCTCTAATGTGGCTACAGATGATGGGCTTCAAATCACTGTTTTAAATTCAGGATGCTTAGTTTCCAAGTGCAGCTGTAATTTACTTGGTTTAAAGTAGGGATGCCCCGATCGATCGGCCAGCGATCTGTATCGGCCGATATTCAGTATAAATATGAGATTGGTGAATTCCGATAATGTTTTATTTTCGCCCATCGCGCGGAAAACATGATCTAATTCTCAGCGGAGTTCTCACTCGCTGACTTCTCTCTCAGGCACACAGCTGCTGCTGAAGCGCACTGCCCCTCCCCCTACCCCTCCCAGACCCCTACCCCATCATGTCAACAAGCTCCGGCAATAGTCGAGTGCATGAGATCTCCGTTAGCTAGGTAGCTAACGTTAGCTCACTGTTTAAACGAAATTACCTAGTAAACTAAATAGTTCACTTTAGTTTAATACTTGAGGCGTTGTCTAACGTTATCTAGCCGGCTAGCAGTAGCTACAGATAGCTCCTGTATAACATAATTGACATTATTAGTTTTTGCAGCTGTTGGCTAATTAGCTATCATGCTTCATAACTAGGGATGTCCGATATTATCGGCCGATATCGGCATTAAAATGTGATATCAGAAAATATCGGTTTTCAAATCTTTTATTTTATTTTTTTTTTTTTACATTTCTATAACCTTTATTTACCCAGGCAAGCAGGTAAGTACTAATTCTGATTTTATTTATTGTTAAAAGTATGCATAATGTTGTGTTAATTCCACAACAAGAGATATGTAATGTTAATTACCTGAAATTATTCTGTTTTGGGGGGGGGGGACCCTGCATATATCGGTATCGGTTGAAATTAAGAGTTGGACAATATCGGTATCGGTAAAAAAGCCAATATCAAGCATCCCTATTCATAACTGAACACTGCAAACATCTTATACGTTTCAGACCCTGTTAGTCAAGTTGAACTATCGCTCTGACTGGGGACGCTGAGGGCATGCTGAATGTGATTTGACCAAAGTAGAGTATACACACAGACAGTGGAGCTGTTTGCAGATAGCGAGCATTTTGACTTGTTGCGTGGTGGCGATGTCTCGCAGATAATACAACTACAAGTATAATTATATAATATTATATTTTATAAAAAATAAAAAAAGTATTATACATTTTTTTTTATAATTATAAAACCGAAAACTATCGGTATCGGCAGTGTATCGGCCGATATGGCTCATAGACGGTCGATCGGTGATCGGTATCGGTGGCAAAAAATTTGATCGGGGCATCCCTAGTTTAAAGCTCTCGTTAGAAAGGATCTCGTAACACAAAACGCACTGTGGTCTCGGGTCATATTCTTGGCCAGTCCAAGTAAATCCATATGCCAAGAATTTAGGATCATAACTTCTTTTACTCCGTTTCATAGTAGTTCTGGTATCGCTACTACTAAATTCTGCCTTTCTCTTGCCATCATTTGGAACACACGCACGTGACATGCCGCTTCTGACAACAGAAGCGAGTGTCCAGGTTAAATGAATCAACTTTATCATCAGCTTTATATGCTGGAAAGCCCCCCCCCCCCGGAAGTGCTTTAGTTACGAGACCGCGTCGATCACAAATATCTGAGTTAGGGCTGGGCGATATGGCCTAAATATGATATCACGATATTTTCTGACCTTTCGGCGATACACGATACGCATCACGATGTTTTTCTTTTTTTCCCCAAACAATTCATTATGAGGCTTACCAAGACGGTATTTGAGTTTGCAAGCTAACATTAAAGACAAAATAAAATACCCATGCATTTAGCATTTTTATATTATATATTAGATTTAGATTATTGGATTATTAGATTATATATTGCATATATTTAGCAATGAGATATTATATGATTTAGATATGAAATATGATGAATTGAAAATGGGGGACCCTGATGTAAACAAGACGAAAGTCTTTCTCTGGTCTGCATCCTCCAGTCCACTGTTGTTGTATTGAGCTGTACTGTATTGTACCCATGCTGCAATCTGTTAATAACGTTTTCATTCAGACGGCAAACAGAATCATTTTGATTGACAGTCGAGTCTGCCAATTACGTCACACCGCTTGCACCCGCCCTGCTGTTCTTAGCACCAATCGGCAAGCGCGTATTAATTTTTTACTTCCGCCATTGGAGAGCTCAATGACAACAACAATAGCTCCCCGCGGCCGACGTTTAGCTTTTAGCTCCGCAGGAAGACTAAACGACTGGAGGCATAATGATTTTACTGCAACGGATGTTATAATAAAAGCCTTTCCATACATCTGTCTGATTGAAAACTTTATTAACAGACCGCAGAATGGGCACAACTGAGTCAGCACGGGCTGAGATATGAACGACTAATGCTTGCTATATCTAGGTCGACCTCGGACGTTGCTATGTAAATACGCTTATGTTATTGAACATAACTAACTATATAACGTTAATGCCACAAAACGAATGCCTTTGTTATCATAAGTAGTAACTTTGATGCAGTAGTGTGTGTTTAGACGCTGTTCAAAAGTTTCAACGTGTGGACCAGATTGACGCGACACAATCCTCTTGGGCAAAACATCACGATATCCACGATACGTTTAAAAAGTGTATCGTTAATGAACTGTACCCGATATTTATATAATATCGTCATATCGCCCAGCCCTACTTACAATATACAGTTTTGGCTGGTAGCTCTCGGCTAGGTGGTAAATTAAAAAGTAGATCTTGGTTCAAAAAAGGTTGGGCACCCCTGTTCTAAATAATACCTCTTTCTGTATAAATAAAAATGCACCTTTAAAAAATATAGCTTCGTATCTTTTCAATGTAATGTAAATTATAACAGTAACCTCAGTCACAAAGATACGAATTAATAAAGTACAGTCACAGACAGTACGTTAGCTAGGTGTCACGTGGGCACTAGTACATCTACTAGCTAGCAAGTTACAACAGACGGGCTAATCCACCACAAATGGCTCCATGATATATCAGCGTTTCCGTTAGCCGGTAATTCCCTGAGTCTAAGCACAATTTGATTATTTGAATTGTATTAAAATAGGCTAAAATTAAATAGCCTATGCGATGAACGAAACAATCATTACATTTGTTTCATCGTTGCTTCTAATAATGACAACGACGTTGTCAGCGAGAGCTTAGTGCTGGGTTTGCGAATGCATGTGCAGCTGCAGAGCCGTAGCAGCAGCGGCACAGTGCAGTACTCCAATTCAGCCATTGGCAATTCAGCTGTTGGGTGGGGGGCGCTGCTAAGCGGTCCCCAGATAGAGCCAGAAAAGAGCCAGAAAACAGCTGAATCTGCTGCTCTGCATCGACATACTCTCGCAAATAAGTCATTGGGAGGTGGAGAGAGAGAGAGTCGTCACGCAAACCCACGATAATGTTGCCGTCTCTCTCTGCCAAATTTCTCAGTTCTTCGCTTGATATAATTAATACAAATGTCCAATATAACGGAATTCGTTAGCTCATAAAAATGTGATTATAACAGACTGCTGTTTATTAATGTCGGGCGACTGCCCACAGACACCTATTTGATTTAAAGTCGGCAGCAGCATGGAGTCTCGGGACTTATTTTATTTGGAATATAATGACTATACGCAAAAGTAGCCTAGTTTTAAGTAAAAATATTATAAATCTACATGCCTTGATGATGTCATTCTTTTGTTTTGTTGTCATTCTTTTGCCTATCAATTGTTTTTAAGGTCAATAAACTCTGACCGGAATTTCTCTCATTTGACCGGTAGATTGAAATCTACCGGACACTGAGGCCGGCAACAATTTTTTCTAACGGAAACCCTGTGATATATACTAGTCCATACAAATTCACTCATATGGTGCACTGCTAAAAGCATTTTTACATTTAGTCACAGGATGTACGTTAGCTAGGTTTAAGCGTACTTATACTTCGTGAGCCAACCCCGGGCCCTGTGAGCCGTCACGTGGCTACTGGCTAGCGTTAGCATCAGGGGGCTAGCTAGTAGCTAGCAAGCAAGTTACAACTTACAACAGACGGGCTAATCCACCACAAATCAGTCATATGGTGCTAATGCATTTTTACATTTACCTGGATTTCCTTGTGGAATATCTTTAGATGATGTTTGAGATTAGTGGTGTTTTTTCCCTTCATCCGATGACCACATTTCTCCCTGGCCTGAGCGGCCTCTCCTCGTGTTTCACTTTTTTCACTTTTTTCAACAATACATTCTGTCAGTCCTTCGAGCTCTATATATCTAAAGTATGCCCAGAGGTCTGGTCTTCGTTTTCTTCCAGGCCCACGGGATAATTGATCATGTTGCTCTTGGTTCGCGTTTGCGGTCGCCATTGTCTGACTGAGTGAGGGCCTGAGGCGGGGGGCGTCACTCAGCTGAGCAGCTATTTGATAATGCAGTAATGCCACCTACTGGTCTTTCTACCTCTGTGCTTGTGCTGTGTCAGGAAAGAATGAAAGCCCCACGCGCCTGGTCACCTGCCCGCTGCAGAGACTCACGTCACAGCCGGAAACGGAAATACTGAAATAATAATTCGAAAAGTTATAATTATTTTGTCTCGTCTTGTTTTAGTCAACAATATCAACATACATGAAGAGTAATTTCGTCATGGTTCGTTGACGAACATCTTTCGTCGTCAATTTAGTCAACAAAATTAACACTGCTATTGACCACCTCCCTGGGTTGCGGTACCTTTGAGGCGTTTGTGCCGATGAGGAGGTCAATGCCAGAGTCTATTTCAGGTATTGTGATATGGTTCAAATATGGCCATGGTGACGAGTCCTGTTGTTTTGGAATATTGTGTTGTGAAACTGGCATGGTTTTATGAGTGAACACATCAGGCAGTTGAATGAAGTTGTTTGTGTCCATCCTAGCTATTTCCAGACCGGTAATATGGTAGCTGGTCTCAGGCTTCACTTGGTTCATGGTATGGAGAAGAATATTCGTTTTTTGTCCAGGAATGTTTAGCCTTCTCATTAAGCTTTCAGTGCAGAATGTAGATGTGCTTCCATGATCCAAGAATGCATACGTTTCCAATACCGTGTCCCCCTTGTGGCTCTTTACCTGTACTGGTACTATGGAGAAGAGGGAGGTTTCATCACTGGCCCCAATATGACCACAGGTGCGAGGTGAGACGACAGCATTGTCTCCTAATGATTCCTGTGCCATTTGTTCAATGTGGAGTATATCGGGATGTTTTTGTTTACATGTTAAACTACTTTTGCAGTCTCTGCTTAAGTGTCCTCTTCTCAAACAGCCAAAACAGACTCCCTTTTTTCCTTTAAGAAGTCTATCTTCTCTCTGTGTTTTTTCTTCTTCATCTGTGGACACCGCTCCAATGTGTGATCACTTTTATTGCAGAACAGACAAGAATGATGAGAACTGATTAATACATTTCTTTGCACTCTATTTGACTCCACTGCTGTTTCCATGGGTGTTACTGTTGTTGCAAAACTGCTTCTTGGGCTTGACCTTTCTCTTGGTTTAATGATGGTTGAGGTTTTGACAGTTGAATTCTGTTTAGCATCCTGGATGTTTCCAAAAAGCGGGTCAGACAGTATTTTCACCTGTCTCTCTATGAAATTTACCAGGTCTGAGAAAATAGCACGATGTCCAAGCTCCTGTAGCTCACATGCCATGTTCCTCCATCTTTCTCTGATCTTGTATGGTAGTTTCATAAGGATGGTCCTCATGTTTGACACAACATTCATCTCCTCCATATAGGCTAGATTTTCCATTGCATTGCAACAGCCTCTGAGGAAGAGAGAGAATGCCTGCAATTATTTCACATCCTCCTGCTTGATTGCTGCCCAAGCAAAGGCCTTTTCCATGTATGCTGTTGCAATTTTGTGCTCATTCCCAAAATGCTCTTTGAGCAGATGTCTTGCCCTCTGATAGCCCTGTGATGGAGGCAGATGTTGGCAGCTGCGGACCAGGTTTTTTGGATGTCCTCTTGTGTATTGCTCTAGGAAGTGTAAGCAGTCACTGTCATCATCAGTTCTTTTCTCCACTCCTCCCTCAAATGCACTGATAAAACCTTCATATTTTAATGGATCACCATCATACACAGGAATGTCTCTTGGTGGTAGAGTGGAATACAGATTTAGCTTAACCAGTAAAGCAGTTATGTCATTCTGTCTTTGTAGCACATTGCAAATATCACCGGCAGGGGGTGTAGTATGAATGACATGACCTTGAACATCCTTTTCCAAATGAACCTGTATATTTTCAGTTTGAACATGTTGGCTGGGGAGAGAATATTGCATTAGAGGAGTCATATGATGAGCTTTAACAGGGTTTTCACAAATAGGCTGTATAGGCCTCACAACCTGTGGCAGGGAGGGAGGCTTTGTTTGAACATGTTGGCTGGGGAGAGAATATTGCGTTAGAGGAGTCATAGAATGAGTTTTGGCAGGTGTATCACAAGGCTGTTTCGGTCTCACAACCTGTGGCAGGGAGGGAGGCTTTGTTTCCCTTTGAGCAGCAGCAGCTCCTTTTTGCCAGTCTGAGCTCCTCCCACTTGACACTCTTGAACTGTTCCTTGATCCCATGTAGGGATGCACCGATATGAAAATTTGCCACCGATACCTATTGTTCAACTAACACAATCGGCCGATACCGATACCGATATTTGTGGCAACAAATTTCTTTTACATTTCTTAATTTTTTTTTTTTTTTTTGTATTTTTTTATGAAACTACTGTATATTTGTGTTACAAATTGTGCTCACGGATATGAACATAGGCCTCTTTACTTACTTAAAAAAAGGAAACATCAAGAAATCTCTCCCAGTATGTTCTGCAGGGCTGCAGCTAGATACTAGTTCTCCCAGCATGGTCTACCTGCTGGGCTGCAGCTAGATACTATTGTCTCAACCAATGAAATTTTGATTGACAGTCGATTCTGCCAATTACGTCACACACCGCTTGCACCCGCCTCTGCTGTTACCACCAATCGGCAAGCGCGTATACAATTTTTTACTTCGGCTTTTGTCCGCCATTGATTTTGACGAGAGCTTTTCTACAACAACAACAATGGCGGCGCGGCTGACGTTTAGCTTTTAGCTCCGCAGGATGACTTAAATGAGGCATAATGATTTTACTGCAACTAATGTTATAATAAAACAAAGCCTTTCTATACATGTGTGACGTGTCTGATTGAAAACGTTATTAACTGATTGCAGAATGGGTAAAACTCAGGGCTCTGTGAGCAACGGAAGGAACTGAGCTAGTATGAACGCTTGCTACGTTCGGGTAAATAATATGCTGATGTTATTGAACGTGTAACACTAACTATATAACGTTAATGCCACAAAACGAATGCCTTGTTAATCATAAGTAGTAACTTTGATGCAGTAGCTTGTGTGTGTGTGTGTGGGGGGGGACTGGGGACGGCGTTGTGCAGGTCGCGAGTGAACTTTTTTTTGTCTTGACGCTACACAAATTGATGGATATTTATCGGCTACTGCCATCGGCACATTCGAGCTTATCGGCCGATAGGCCGATTGCAGTCAGCAAGGCACTTATCGGCCGATACCGATACCCGACCGATACATCGGTGCACCCCTAATCCCATGGTTTCAAGTAGGGATGCACCGAATGGGAAATTCTTGGCCGAAACCGATACCGAAAATAGGAAACAGTTGGCCGAAAACCGAATGCCGAAAGGCCGAAAATGATTCATAGAATAGATTTTTTTTTTACCAATGTTGTTCAGCTACCTGATTATGGAAAAATATATGATTATGGCAAAACTTAACTTAAATAATCACTATTATGGGTCTTTTTGTATCACAAACAGTACTGTATTTGCAAATGTGGTATGTCATAAATGTATAGATGTAGCAGTACTGTCTATCTGTATGTCATATATGTCCTGATGAATTGAAAATGGGGGACCCTGATGTAAACAAGACGAAAGTCTTTCTCTGGTCTGCATTCCCTTAACAATTGTCTGTATTGAGCTGTACTGTATTGTACCCATTCTGCAATCTGTTAATAAAGTTTTCAATCAATCAGAGAGAGAGAGAGAGAGATCTGTGCTCTACTGAGCGCACCTTTCTAGTCACCAGATGAATACGCTCTCTTGACTTTGGCACAGTAGACGCGCGACAGCGTCAATGTGAGAAACACAATCCCTCTCGCTCTGAATAATATGCATATTAGATCACTCTGTGATTAACCGCGACGGGCATAGTAAATAAGGATATAAACTATAAAGCATGTTAAAGATGCATTTATTGGACTCGTTGCGCGCAGAGTTTACAGCGCGCCTCCCAAGTCCAAGAGGAGTTATCACACAGGCTGCAGAACGCAGGACTGAAGAGCTCACGTTTGCGCATGTAATGACTGAATCCGTGTTTTGATGACATCATCACAACAACACGCATTAGGTTACAGCTGGTGGTTTCTGTTTCGGTGATATATTTTCGGTGAAAAAAACTCTTTCGGCCGAAAGCCGAAAGGCCATTTTTGGCCGAAAACCTTCGGTGGCCGAAATTTCGGTGCATCCCTAGTTTCAAGTACATGAGCTTTTGCATTTGCTGCTGCCAGCTGTGTTTCCATTTCCAGTTGTTCCAGTTGCATTCTGAGTTCTTGTTGTGCCTCTTTTTCTCTTCTGAGTTGTTCTTGTTGCATCCTGAGTTGCTCTTGTTGTGCATCATTTTCTCTTCCGAGTTGTTCTTGTTGTGTCTCCAGTTTATGTTTTTTCTTTAAGGCAGCAACCTTTTTCGTTATAGCGGCAGCGCCCTTTTCGGCCTGAGCTCAAATACGAGCAGATGAGGTGGAAGATGTTTTTGATGCAATGGATTTGTGTGGATCTTGATTTTGAAGTATTTGATACACTGTCATGAGGTCCAATATCATCAGAATTTACATCACTGAGTCTTTCCCCTTCAGTAGTGACATGTGTTTCCTTTTCAACAGTGACATGTATTTGCTGTTCCACTTCTGATAGTCACAGACATCCTGTATAAAACCTTCTAGAATGTAAATTTTTGGTTGAAACCATTGGTTTTGCCTTTCAATTTCCTCTTCATGTAATGGTAAAATCATCAATGATGAATGGCTTTCCTTGGCTTCATCACACAGAGTGGTTAACTCATTCAAATGGTGTTTTACTGCATTTGCATTTTAATTTGACTTCATGATCCCTTTCAAAACATCTCTTGATTTAGCAGCCCTTTTGACACACAAGCCTCTTGTCTTCTGACAGTTTTCAACCAACATTTCCAAGCCTTTGGCTGTATACTTGCAAACTCGTTTTTCCCTTTCAGGATCCTATCCAACATTGCCATCTTGTGGCTGAGCATCACTATTGCCACCAGACATGTTGATTCACAGATTTCCAACAGCTTAATTCACAACTCACCCAGTAGAGCTGCGCAGGTGTTTCCAATCACCTCAATCAGCCGCCATATTGGCTGTGAAACAATCTGTCCTTCTGAAGCCTTTGATGTCCTAGTTTCACTCATAGCTGTAGAGCGACGTTCTTCTTGCCCGTTACTTCACAGGTATGATAGGGAGTGATCTTACGCAGTACACCCAGCAATGATGGATGTCCAGTCGTGATTCCAGGTTTTGGGGTGTTTATTGCTGAAGTTGCAGTTGTACATTAAATGTATTGCCAGAGTGGGTTCTGTAGGAATTATATGGTATTCTATATTTTTTGGTATTTCTTGGCTTCTGGTTGCTGAGCTGCTGAGCTTCTGTTACTGAGCTACTGTTACTGAGCTACCGTTACTGAGCTACTGGTAAGAACGGTGTGCTCCTCACTACCTGTGTCCTGGTTGATTACTGCACCTGTGACCCTAAATACCTAACCAGTGCTGTCAAATCTAAAACCCGCCACCAGGTGTCCAATAATAATATTACAAATAATAAAATAATATTCCACCATCAAAATGGCTCCTACAACAAGTACAAACACTGATGTATTGGGTTTCCGTTTGAGCCTCTTAGTTGCGCTAGGTGAGTGATCACAAGTGCGTCACACTAGGAAGTCAAGACACACAGATGTATGGTGAAGTTCGATGCATGAAGCAACATGTAAACGAACAGCCAATAAATGTGAAGTTAACTTTGAACCTCGGTTGTCAAGCCTTGTCAATATAACTATACACCTAGCTAACATGGGGCGGGCTGCTTTAAGCGAACGATACACACTCACAATCAAATCAACTGCTCAATTGTTAGCTATTACTGCTGTGTAACGTTTTTTCACACACATGGCTAACATTAGCTAGCAAGCAGCCCGTTATCTAACTAGAACACTAACTAGCAGCTGACTACTGTATACAGTACAGTTCCAATAGACTAACATTACACCTCTGTTATTTAAATGTGTCATTACCTTAGACTCAAGGGTTGGATGCCGGTCCCTGTTGGTCAGTCTGTCTGTTCTCCATCTTCTGCTGTGGTTAACGTTATCCTCTTCAAATAGCGCAGCATGTTTGCGAGTGCTCCCTTGACTGAGAGGATGGCCAGTACCGCGGCAACTTTTATTAAACATTCTATTAAACATTCTCAAGTCAAGTCAAGAGTTTTATTTGTCACGGCATACAAGTATACAATGAAATGCGGGTGGTCTTGCCCGCAACGATGTGCAATACAGTGGTACAACATATAATAGAATCCAATAAAAACAACATTGTGCAATAACAGGTAACCGGTAAGGGTCTCGTCTCGTGCCACTGTCAACTAAGCGAGTACTCAGAAGACGGGCACCGTTTGTCCGGGACAACTAATGTTGACGTACAGAGATTGAGAGTTTACAGTGTGACACTGCGAGACAGGCACTTTCTGATCAGATGGAATAACGTTACTATTTGTTTTGGGAATATATATATATATATATTCTTTTACTTGTCCGTTCGGACAAGTTAAAGCTGCTTTTGGGAAGGGTCGTTCTGAAGAATTCCAACGCTGATCGAGAGCTAGCGGTGTCCTCTACAAAATGGCCTACAATTCCCATGGTTCAAATCTTCCAAAATGGTCGCCTGAATGAATGAATGAATGAGAACTTTATTTAACAGATTGCAGAATGGGTACAATACAGTACGGCTCAATACATACAATTGTTAAGGGGATGCAGACCTGAGAAAGACGTTTGTCTTGTTTCCATCAGGGTCCCCCATTTTCAATTCATATAGACATTTATGACATACACAACATACATGACATTTATGGCATAGGGACATAGTACTGATACATTTGTGACATAAACGGTATTCAAATATACAGTACTGTTACCCCTAGATCCTGACGGAGTATATATGATAGGGAGGGGACTGTACATTAGGAGGGGGTGGGTGGGTGGGAGAGAAATATACATACGGCGGGGAGGGAATATATACATGCGGTGGGGAGGAGACTGTCTATTAGGAGGTGGTGGGGGTTTTGGGCATTTACGGTGGCCAGTTTCGAATTGCAGCCTCCCGTAGGTGCTCTTTAAGAGCGGTTTTGAATGTGGGTAGTGATTCACATTCCTTTACAGCTTTGGGTAGGGCGTTCCACATTGTTGTGGCATAATTGCGAAACGTGTTTAGTCCCTTGTTTGAGCCGAATCTGGGTTTTACATGATTTGTTGAGCTTCCTCTGGTGTAGTGGTTGTGGTATTCACTGACCTTTGGGAAGTATTTTGACATTTGCCTCTCACAAAGTAAACAAGACCAAAAGTAAAATCGATCGAATTACACTTTAACCTATTGGTAAACTAATGTATTGATGATAATATACATTATAACTGCTGTTGTGACATGGTTATGATGTTTATACTTGAATGCATTTGACAAAAAAACTATACTTTTGTCAAACAGTCTGGAGAGATTGATTTATGACGTGATGTCATTTGTGGTCCGCCGATGCACCGCACGGGTGGAATAATAATACATCTATTTTATATAGCGCTTTTCCAGGTGCTCAAAGACGCTTTACATGGGTAGAAGAGACAAAACTATGGCAAAACAAAAATAATACATGACAAAATAAAATAAAACTGACAGAATTAGAGGTCAAAAGCAAGATTGAAAAGGTGGGTTTTGAGGGCTGATTTAAAAGATGTCAGAGTGTTTGCATCACGGATATGGCTGGGGAGGGCATTCCAGAGGGAGGGGGCAGCAGCAGCAAAGGCCCTGTCGCCCCAGGTCTGGAGCTTGGTTGTGGGAGGTGTTAGGAGGTTGACATCAGCAGACCTAAGGCGACGGGTGGGCGTGTGACGGTGGAGGAGGTCGGACAGGTAGGGAGGGGCAAGGTTGTTGAGGGCTTTAAATGTGATGAAGTATTTTAAATTGTATCCTGTATTTGATCGGAAGCCAATGAAGGTCGTGGAGGACAGGGGTGATGTAAGCAGAGCGACAGGTGGAGGTGAGCATGCGGGCAGCAGAGTTTTGGACATATTGGAGTTTATTGAGGATAGTGTTTGGTGAGCCGTAGAGGATGCTGTTACAGTAATCCAGTCTTGATTAGGGCCGATCATGTGATTTTCCGAAGATCGGGGCCGGCAAAAAATAAATAAAAATCTGCTTTTCTTTTCTTTTTTTTACACTTAATTCTTTTTTTTTAACAAACATGACCATGTTCACGTCTTAAACTCATACTGAGGCCTTAGTTTTAGTTTTAAATTGCATATCATCATTCATTTATTTATTGTCACACACAGCAGAAGAATTTTGCCAAAACAAACCAATAGTATCCAGCTGCAGAACGGCAGACCAGCCAAACTCTCAGACCCAAATTAAAAATGTATTATCTTTTTTAATCCCAATTTCTCACATTACATTCACCCTGAATGTTGACGTTATCCAGGTGAAAAGTTAACTACATTCAAGCGAGGCATTGCAATCCTTGACATAAATCATTTGATGTATAATTAAATCAAAGGAAATGCGTTTGGGTCTGAGAGTGTGGCTGGTCTGCCGTTCTGCAGCTGTCTTTGATTTGGCAAAATTCTTCTGCTCTATGTGACAATAAATAAATGAATGATATGCAATTTATAACCAAAACTAAGGCCTCAGTATGAGTTTAAGACGTGAACATGGTCATGTTTGTTGAATAAAAAAAAAGTTAAGAAAAAAATATATACTTTTTTAATAATTTTTTTTGATCGGATCGGGAAAGATCGGTATTGGTAGATACTCAAAATCACATGATCGGGATCGGATCGGGAGCAAAAAAACGTGATCGGGACATCCCTAGTCTTGATGAAATGAATGCATGGACCAGTGTTTCAGCAGCAGAGAGTGATAGGGAGGGGCGGAGACGAGCAATGTTCTGGAGGTGGTAGAAGGCCGTTTTGGTTATGTGGTTCACATGGGGGAGGAAAGAAAGGGTGGAGTCCAGGATGATGCCAAGGTTACGGACGTCAGTGGAGGGGGTGACAATGGAACCATCAATATTTAGGGAGAAATCCTGGGTGTGGCTGGTGAGGGATTTTGGACAGATAATGATGATTTCTGATCTATTGCAGTTTAGTTTGAGAAAGTTAAGGGTGGAAGAGGTTAAGTTTAATAAGAGCTTCCCGGAGGGTAATAAAGGAATGTTTTAAGTTCTCAATGGCCAATTTTACAGAGTCGGCAATACAATACACAACAGTATCGTCTGCATACAGATGGGCGTGACAACCATTCAGTGAAGACACAATATCATTCATATAAATAGTGAACACGACCTAGAATTGAACCTTGTTGCACACACCTTTAGTTATTGATACAAATTTTGATTGGGCATAACTCTTTATACACTGACGTCTCCCAAGATAGATAATCTTGGTTGGAACCAATCACATTTCTATCCAAACCGATAGTAGCTAATCTTTTTAAGAGTAAAAGGTGGTCGACTGTACCAAAAGCTTTTGATGGATCAATAAAGAGGGCAGCACAGTGTTTCTTCTAGTTTAAAGCTGATATTATGTCATTAGTAACTAAAGAGATGGCTGATAATGTGCTATGATTGGCTCTGAACCCGGATTGGTGTGGGCTTATTACTACAGAGTGATTTGAGAGAAGTAGAGAGAGAAGACTTTCACTAAGCAGGGTAACTTGGAGATAGGACGGTAGTTATTTAAATCATCTCTAACCCCACCTTTATATAATGGGATCACATGGGCAGGGATCCAGACACTTGGAGATCTTCCTGTTGAGATAGAAAGATAAAAAATATATATGCGTCAAGGAGCAGCCGGTTTTAGAAAAAAAAAATTCCAAATTATCCTCACCAGTAGAGGTCCTGGGATCTATCGATTGGAGAGTGTTTAATACTTCATTGTGTGAAAAGGGACTAAAGGAGAATTCAGGGGTGTGATCCACGGAACTCACACAATCGGTGTCTATGTCAACATTAAGATCAACAGGAAGAAGTCCGATATATTCTCTATCAAACAGGTTCCCAGCAACTGCAAAGTGTTTATTAAATGCAAGACTAATTTAGTTTAGGCTGGAAATAACACAATCGTCAACACTAATATGAGCGGGTAATGAATTAGAGGTCTTGTTTTTCTTTAAGTTAACTAACTGTCTTCCAAAACTGAGTCGGGTTTGTGTAGGAACTTTATCATAGCTGTGGTACATCTGTTTCTGAGCTGTTTAAAGGCAAGCCAGTGTTGTGGATCAGCTGAGCGTCTAGCACGTGACCAGGCCTTATTCCTGGCATTAACACTGTCAGTGCCAACAACGAGAAATGTCATTAGTTCATGCCAACCGTTGAAAGAAATCTCGTCATTTAATCTTTAATTTCTTTATTGGCGATTTCCATTTATATTTCATCAATCTAGCCTCACGTTACCACTGGAACTCTCTCTGAGCTCCATTGGGAAAATACCGCCCCCTATCGTCTCTCTGGATGGTATTGCACCCCATTGGATTGAATGAAACGCATGGGGAAAAAAAGGGTCCGGATTCCACATTTTACTTGTCAGGCATGTAACCGGAGACGATCCCAGTCATTGCCCACCATCAGAATAGCGGTGTTTCCAATACCCTGCGTTGGATCAATAGATGCGATCGATATTTTGAATGGCGATCAGGAATTGGAATAATCTTTTTGGAGAACATCTGATCTGAGGTAAGGAATCTATTTGACCAGTCTTGGGATAATCAGAGCTATTTTCACAGATATATCAACGTGTCCCGTATGTGTGTATGTATGTGTGTGTGCGATCAGGAAATAAGATAATCGATTTTTCAGCCCGCTTCTATAGCGTGCATAAGTACACATATACTATCAATAATCTAGCGTTTATTTGAAAACTATTCATAAATAGGCCGAAAAATGACAACGTGTTTTGTGTATTCCAGTGTATTCCAGTAAAGGGCGATTCGTGTGGAATCTTTCTTTTTTTCTGAAACGTTAAAAAAACGAGCCTTTTTCAAAATGGTATAAAACGGAAATGAACCGATTAAAAAAAAATAATAATCCGTTTCGACAATGTTGACTGCAAACGAGTCATTGATAAGCGACAGGCGTATTAGACACATAGCCATAATTTAAGACATAGTTAATGCGTTCACAAATATGATCGTTCTGTCATTGAATAGAGCGCTGGCCGATATTCAGTATAAATATGAGATCGGTGAATTCCGATAATGCTTTATTTTCGCCGATCGTGAAAACCGATTGATGACACGCGTGAAAATCATGATCCAATTCTCAGCTTTACTGTTTAAACAAAATGACCGAGTCAACTATTCACCTTAGTTTAATACATGAGGCATTGTCTAACGTTATCTAGCTGGCTAGCTACTGATAGCTCCTGATATCAACGTCTGATATCATCATTTTGGCATTTGGTTTTGCAATAGTTGGCTAGTGGTGGCTAACTAGCTATCGTTCCGTGAGCTAACGTTAGCTACCTAGCTAACTGTACAAATGTATGCTGATGATTCCACATTGTACTATGCTGCAAAAACTGTCGGTGAACTGCACAATGTTTTATCAGCTGAGTTAAATATGGTGTTTGACTGGATAAAATGGAATAAGTTGGTACTAAACATCTCAAAAACCAAATCAATTATCTTGGGTTCGAGTCATAAATTGTCATCAATACCAATTTTTTTTTGAACTTGTCTGACGAACCCATAGAACAGGTAAATAAAGTAAAATTACTGGGCATAATAATTGATAGCCAGCTGTCGTGGGCAGAACACATTGATACCATAGTGAAGAAGATGGGGAGTGGTATCTCCATGTTGAGGAAATGTCTTTCTTATGTCCCTACATATATTGTGGGACAGGTGGCGAAATCTTTAATTTTATGTCACCTAGATTATTGTGCACCAGTATGGTCCTCTGCATCCAAAAGTCAACTAAATAAATTGCAAACTGCCCATAACAGAGCTGCAAGGTTAGTTTTACATTGTTCCATGAGAACAAACACCATCACTATGCACCGGCAACTCTCATGGTTAACGGTAGAGAATAGGCTGGTTTTCAACACAGTTAAAATGTTCAGGAACACTGTCTTTTCGTCTCAACCTGTTTTCTTATACATACAAATTGTCAGATGCAGTCAGGTTCAAATCTTATTTTACTAGGTCAGCTGATGATGGACAGATTATGTTACCACGTCCAAAATCAAATGCTTTAAAGAGGACTGTTGTTTATCGTGCCATCAATCATTGGAGAATGCACTACTTAAATATGTGAGCAAAATATTCTGATGTTGATAATGATGTCTACAATGTTTTACTGTTTTTAGATTATCATTGTTAATTGTGATTGTCATATGTATCTCATGTTGTTATGTTTTGTGTTTTCTGTTGTTTTTCTGTGTGGACCCCAGGAAGACTAGCTCGCCACTTAGGTGACAGCTAATGGGGATCCTTTTAAACAATAAACAATACTCTTTAAACAAAATGACAGTCAACTATTCACTTTAGTTTAATGAGGCATTGTCTAACGTTATCTAGCTGGCTAGCAGTAGCTACAGATAGCTCCTGATATCAATGTCTTAGAACATCATTCGTTTTAAATAACAATATTATTGAGGGAGGAAAAAAAGGAAACTGATATAGCCTAATGCTTCACCCTGTTAGTCAAGTTGAACTATCGCTCTGACTGGGGACGCTGAGGGCATGCTGAATGTGATTTGACCAAAGCAGAGTATACACACAAGACAGTCGAGTTGTTTGCAGATAGCGAGCATTTTGACTTGTTGCATGGTGGCGATGTCTCGCAGATAATACAACTACAAGTATAATTATGTAATATATATATTTTATAAAAAAATATATATATATATTATATATAAAAAAATTTATAAAACCAAAAACGATCGGTATCAGCAGTGTATCGGCCGATATGGCTCATATACGTTCGGTGATCGGTATCGGTGGCAAAAAACGTGATCGGGGCATCCCTAGTTAAGAGCAGAGCTCAATCGCATCGGCGACCCTGAGAAAGACAATTGCATGTGTGTGTGTGTCTGTGTATTCCTCTGTGTGTGTGCTGCCCATTGCATGTCGTTGTGTCGTTGCATGCCGAATAAAGACCTCTCTAAAGAGGTCCTGCATTATTATTATTGTTATTACATGGGCTGACTTTGGTAGGTTGGAGATCAGGCAGGCGGCTGCGTTCTGAATGAGTTGAAGTGGCTTGGTGGCGGTGGTCGGTAGATCAGCAAGCAGTAGTCGAGGCGAGAGATGACTGTTGATTGGACCAGGAGTTGGGTGGCTTCTTTTGTCAGGAAGGGGCGGATCCCTCTGATGTTGCTCAGGAGGAATCTGCAGGTTCTGGTTGTTGCGGCCATGTGAGCGGAGAAGTTCAGCCGGTCGTCAAGGACAACACCAAAGTTCTTGACGGTCAGGGCTACATTACATTATCACAGTTACATTATCCGCTGTGATGGAATGGTCGATCAACAGTGAGGATTTGGCCAGGAGGTGAATCAATTCCGTTTAGCTTAGGTTCAGTTTGAGGTGGTTGGTCGTCATCCAGGCGGAGATGTCGCGCGAGACATGGATATCTGAGGGAGGAAAGGAGAGGAAGAGTTGAGTATCATTGGCATAGCAATGATATGAGAAGGCATGGGATGTGATAATGTTACCCAGATATTTGGTGTAGAGGGAGAAGAGGAGGGGTCCAAGGGCCAAGCCTTGGGAGTAGGGCTGGGCGATATGACGATATTATATAAATATCGGGTACAGTTAATTAACGATACAAATTTTTAACGTATCGTGGATATCGTGATGTTTTGCCCAAGAGGATTGTGTTGCGTCAATCTGGTCCACACGTTCAAACTTTTGAACAACGCTGCCCCCACACACACACTACTGCATCAAAGTTACTACTTATGATTAACAAATGCATTCGTTTTGTGGCATTAACGTTATATAGTTACACGTTCAATAACATCAGCGTGTTTACCCGAACATAGCAACGTCCGATGACGACATAGATAGCAAGCATTACTCGTTCATATCTCAGCCCGTGCTGAGTAGTGCCCATTCTGCGGTCTGTTAATAAAGTTTTCAATCAGACAGATGTATGGAAAGGCTTTTATTATAACATTCGTTGCAGTAAAATCATTATGCCTTGTTTAGTCATGCTGCGGTGCGCTGGTAATCTCGTCGGCCGCGGGTAGCTAACATTAGTAGCTTTGTTGTTGTGAGCACTCGTCAAAATCAATGGAGGTGATTCTGGAAAGTAAAAAACGAATAGCGCTTGCCGATTGGTGCTAAGAACAGCAGGGCGGGTGCAAGCGATGTGACGTAATTGGCAGACTCGACTGTCAATCAAAATTATTCTGTTGCCGGCTGAATGATTGAATGAATGAAAACTTTATTAACAGATTGCAGAATGGGTACAATACAGTACAGCTCAATACAACAACAGTGGACTGGAGGATGAAGACCAGAAAAAGACTTTCGGCTTTTTTACATAAGGGTCCTCCATTTTCAATTCATCAAAACATTTAGAGACATACAAATATACAGTAGTTTCATAAAAATGCTAAAATGCTATTGATTGATTGATTGATTGATTTAAAACTTTATTAACATATTGCAGAATGGGTACAGTACAGCTCAATACATACAATTGTTAAGGGGATGCAGACCAGAGAAAGACTTTCGTCTTGTTTACATCAGGGTCCCCCATTTTCAATTCATCATATTTCATATCTAAATCATATAATATCTCATTGCTAAATATATGCAATATATAATCTAATAATCCAATAATCTAAATCTAATTTATAATATAAAAATGCTAAATGCATGGGTATTTTATTTTGTCTTTAATGTTAGCTTGCAAACTCAAATACTGTCTTGGTAAGCCTCATAATTAATTGTTTGGGGAAAAAAAGAAAAACATCGTGCTGTGTATCGTGTATCGCCGAAAGGTCAGAAAATATCGTGATATCATATTTAGGCCATATCGCCCAGCCCTACTTGGGAGACACCCGTCCGAAGAGGGCGGGGGCTGACAGGGTCCCTCTCCATGATACTTGGTAGGAGCGGTCTTCGAGGTAGGATGTCAGCCATGCCAGCGCAGAGCCGGCCACTCCCATTCCTGTGAGGGATGCGAGGAGTATCTGATGTTTGACTGGCTGACAGAGGAGAGGCCCTTCACTTTTGCGGAAGGAGAGAAGAGAGACGGGACGATAGTTGTCTATGACGGTGGGGTTCAAGGTTTGTTGTTTTTTATGAGCGGTGTGACTCTGGCTGGTTTTAGGGAGGTGGGGACCACCCCCGAGTTGAGGGAGGAGTTGATGGTTGCAGTTAGGAATGGGAGGATGTCTGGTGCTATGGTCTGGAGGAGAGGGTAACGGTTCCAGCTGGCCCATGTAGTGGGACGGTGTCAAGGCCTCTGCGTCTGTAATAGGAGAGAAAGATGACAGAGTAAAGGATGAGGTGAGGATGAGGTTGAATTCACAGAGCAGTGGAGGGATAACATTGTTTATGTCCATTACCTTTGTACCAGGGTAGCGGCAGGTCTCGGCATTAGGGACAGTGACATACCTGACCATAGAGGACCCTACCACAAGCAGCGGTTGGCACACATTCTCTTCGGCTTGGCCGGCCGTCATACTGGCTCAATTGGCAGAGTCAGCGGGAGGGAAGCCGGTGGGGTGGTATTCTGGTTGTTGTAAACAGCGACTCCTACAGGTCGGTCAGGGCACGTGCACAGCAAAGAAGGGATGTGGTGAAGGTAGTGTGACCTCCCACGCGTTACACTTAACCAATGACAGTCCGCGCTGGCAGGTGAAAAGAGGTTGCTGGCTGTCTCCTATGTGATGGAGGAAGCATCTGATAGACTTCAGGACTCCCTAGACCGACCAGTGGGGGGCACATGCGAGCAGGAAGGGGAGGGGGGAATTGGCATAACGACTAAATTGGGATGGGAGAAAATCTGAGAAAAACAGGAGGAGAAAAAGTGGATAAAGAATTTTTTTTAAATGTGAATCCCTACCCACCTTCAAAACCGCTCTCAAAGAGCACCTACGGGAGGCTGCAATTCGAAACTGGCCCCCGTAAATGTCCGAACACCCACCCACCCCCTCCTAATATACATTTCCCTCCCCCTCGTATGTATATATTTACTGTTAGGATCTCTGTTTAACAGTACTGTATATTTGCATATCTTGTATGTCACACATGTAATAGTACTGTATGTCATGATTAGATTAGATTAGATGATTAGATTAGATGTTTACATCTGTATGTATATCTGTATGTTGTGTATGTCATAAATGTCATTATGAATAAAAAATGGGGGACCCTGATGTAAACAAGAAAGTCTTTCTCTGGTCTGCATCCCCTTAACAATTGTGTGTATTGAGCTGTACTGTACTGTACCCATTCTGCAATCTGTTAATTAAAATGTTCAATCAATCAAGGTCTGGTGTTGAGGCCTCTCCCTGAGAAGCATCAGGTGGGGCAGTCACAGGAGTAGCAGGCGGGGCAGCCGTAGAAGCAGCAGGTGGGGCAGCTGAGGAAGCAGTAGGCAGGGAACCTGCAGGGGGAGCAGACAAGACAGAGATCTGGGAAGAGGGGTGTTCACTAACCGGCTCCAGCACCAAGGTGCTAAACATGTTTGAGGGCTGTAGGACCTTCTTCAAGGGTGGTGGGGCACGGCAGGAACCCCTCTACCTTCTTACAGCAGACCAGCCCTCTATCTGCGGAGTCCAGTGCTGCCAGCCCATGGTAGATTATCTTTATCCTCATCAGTAGAGTCATGGGAGGTGGCGATGATGGATGGTGCAGGTTGATGAATTGAGCTGACCAGATTGTCCAAGAGCTCTTCATCCTCTTTGATTTGGTAGAGAGTTGAGATGCGTCTTCTATATAAGATATTCCTTTATTGATCCCCTTGGGGAAATTCAGGCATCATAGCAGCATGGGGGGGAGGGGGGGAGGGGTACAGGTAGTAAAACAACACAGTATACAGGTAGTAAAAGACAACACAGGCAGTGTAAACAATTTGATCAATATGGTCAATATAATTTACTATCTGACTAGCTGAGGAATATTCACATTATTCACAGTGTCACATGAGGTGCAGTATGCATGAGGTAGTGTTATAATTTACTATCTACTGAGTATACATTAATCAAAGTACTAGGGTAGTCTACTTTGTCCCCCTTGGGTTCCTATAAGTCCCAGGTCAATGTCTGGTAGCAGTCGCTGTCGCTGCCCCCTGTTGTGGGGCCTGGAGGCTGCTAGTCGCTGCCCACTGTTGTGGAGCCTGATGGCCGCTGGTATGAAGGACTGTCCGAGGCGGTTAGTTGAGTGTCGGGGGGGGATGAGTCTGTGGCTGAACGAGCTTCTCATCTTGACTAGCTCGTCGTAGAGGGGGTGGTAGGGGTTCTCCATGATGGCATCCAGCTTCCTTATCATCCCCCTCTCTACCATCACCTCAAGTCTAGGTAGCTCGACTCCCACCACGGAGCTAGCCTTCCTCACCAGCTTGTTGAGCTTGTTGGTGTCCCTTGAGTTGATGTAGCCTCCCCAGCATGCCACAGCATAGAAGAGGATGCTGGCCACAACAGACTGGTAAAAAGACTGCAGCAGTTTGTTGCACACATTGAAGGACCTGAGTCTCCTCAGGAAGAACAGCCTGCTCTGTCCCTTCCTGTAGAGGGCCTCTGTGTTGTCCGACCAGTCCAGTTTATTGTTCAGGTGTACCCCAAGGAACTTGTATGAGTCCACCATCTCCACATCCACCCCTCGGATGGAGATGGGAATCGGGGGGGGCCTCTTCTTGCCCCTCCGGAAGTCCACCACCAGCTCCTTGGTCTTACTGGTGTTGAGTTGGAGGTGGTTGCTGTCGCTCCACCCCACGAAGCTCTCCACCAGGGCTCTGTACTCCTCCTCATCATCGTCGGTGATGTAGCTTACGATGGAGGAGTCGTCTGAGAACTTCTGCAGGTGGCACCCGCTGGAGTTGCGGCAGAAGTCTGAGGTGTAGAGGGTGAAGAGGAAGGGTGACAGCACAGTTCCCTGGGGGGCGCCGGTGTTGCTCACCAGTACGTCAGACTGACTGTCCTTTAGTCTGACGTACTGTGGCCTCTCAGTGAGGTAGTCCTTGATCCAGGCCACCAAGCCGTGCTCCAGCTGCATCGCAGAGAGCTTCTCCGCTAGCAGTGACGGCTGGATGGTGTTGAAGGCGCTGGAGAAATCAAAGAACATAATCCTCACTGAGCTGCGCGGCTTCTCCAGGTGCGTGGTACGCTCTGTGGAGCATGTAGATGATGGCATCCTCCACCCCGATGTTTGCCTGGTATGCAAACTGCAGGGGGTCGAGGCAGTCACGCACCAGGGGCTTGAGGTGTTGCAGGACCAGTCTCTCAAACGTCTTCATGACGTGTGACGTCAGAGCGACTGGCCTGTAGTCGTTGGGGGTGCTGGGACGTCCCTTCTTGGGCACCGGGACAATGCAGGAGGTCTTCCAGAGCTGGGGCACCCTCTCCAGCCTCAGGGAGAGGTTGAAAAGATGCTGGAGCGGTGCTGCCAGCTGCTCTGCACATACCTTGAGCACCCTGGGATTGGTGTTGTCCGGTCCTCTGGCCTTGTTTACGTTAATTTTGGAGAGCTGCCTACTGACCTGACTGGTTGTGATCATCAGGGTTGGGGGTGGTGGGCAGTCTGCTGGTGTTGGGGGTGGGGTGCCGTTGCTGATGGGTGTGGGTGGGTGGGGGGTGGGGGGGCTGCTTTGTAGGTGTGATCTGGTGCTGGTGTCGATGGGTGGGGGGAGGGGTGTGGGGAGGCCACTCTGGTCAAAGCGGTTGAAAAACGAGTTGAACTCGTTTGCACGCTCTGGAGGGCCCTCCACAGCTGTGCCCTGCTGTTTGAAACCAGTGATCTTCCTGACCCCCGCCCACACCTCCCTGGTGTTGTTGGCCTGTAGTCTGCCCTCCAGCCTGTCCTTGTAGCTGACCTTGGCTGCCCTTAGCTTTTTTTTGAGCTCCCTTTGGACAGCCCTGGCCTGCTCAGTGTCCCCTGCCATGAAGGCCCTCTTTTTCCTGTTTAGCAGGTGTTTAATGTCCTTGCTAATCCAGGGTTTATTGTTTGAGAAGCAGCGTACCCTCTTTGTGGGTACGATGCTCTCCTCACAGAACCTGATGTAGTCTGTGATGCAGTGGGATAGTCCATCAATGTCATCACCGTAAGCCCTCTCAAACATATCCCAGTCTGTCGACCTGAAACACTCCTGTAGCTCCTCCTCGACGTCGTCAGACCACTGTGGGACAGACATGGTGGTCGGAGGCTGTCTCTTAATGAGAGGCGTGTATGTGGATACAAGCCTCACAAGGTTGTGGTCTGACTGGCCGAGGGGGGGCAGGGAAGTCGCACTGAAAGCCTCCTTCACGTTAGCATACAGGAGGTCCAGAGTTTTGTCTCCCCTGGTTTTGCAGGTGACATACTGGGTGAAGTTTGTCAGGGTCTTGTTCAGTCTGACATGGTTGAAGTCCCCATTGATAAAAATAAATGCATCCGGGTGTTTTGTCTGAAGCGCCGCGACGGTGGAGTGTATGACGTCACTCGCCTGCGCCGCCGCCGCGCTGGGTGGGATGTAAACAGTGAGAGCCAGGACGTGTGTTATTTCTCGCGGTAAATAGTATGGCCGCAGACTCAGTGCCAATAGTTCAATGTCGGGGGAACAGATACGTTCCTTAATGGTGATGTGCCCCGCCTTAGGCCTAACAAAATTAATAGTTGGTTTCAGGTTGCCGACCGACCCTGCCGATTTAGGTGCGACCCAATATATTTTATGAGTTTTTAGAAAAAATTATAAAAAAAAAAAAAAATTTTTTTTTTTTTTTTTATAAAGTTTCATAGAAATCTTAGTCAAACATTTAGTATTATGGATATTAAACATGCTGGCAGAGTACATGCATCCATGTTGTTGTGAACATTTTAATTAAATAAAGAAATTCCCATCCATAGTCGCCGTGGGAAAGAATAAAATAAAAAAATAAAATAAAATAAATTCCCTACCTACCCATGGCCAAACTGACAACCAACCTGAAACCAACTATTAATTTTGTTAGGCCTTATGTAATACAGATTCCAAAACTTTGGCCAATATCTCCTCAAGCGGAATCAGATCCATTCTAGGGGGGAAAGCTGGGAACATTTCCCTTCTCAACCATGCACTGCTCTGATGTTATTGATGATACCGATCCATCAAATAGTGATGGCGATAATGGGCATCCCCATCTGTGCATCCCTATATTGGTTCAACGTGTTACATAACTAGTAAAAGTGTAGTGTGAAATAGGGAGCTGTCCCTTTGTTATTTTCAAAAGCAATGGTTTTGAATTATTTATTTTAATTACATTATTGTATGCCCTTCTTTCTAGACTCCCTTGCTTCACAGCAGTTTATCTGTGAAGAGGGGGTTCCCCCTGAGCAGCAGGAGAGGAGCCACAGTGTCGGCCAGGAGGAGCCAGAGCTCCTACAGATTAAAGAGGAACAGGAGGAACTCTGGACCAGTCAGCAGGGAGAGCAGCTTCAAGGTCTGGAGGAGGCTGATATCATAAAGTTGACTTGTGTCTCTTTAAAGAATGAATGAACATGATGAAGATAAACCTCAGTCCTCATGGTTTAACCAAACCCAGGAGCCAGAGTCCCTACCGATTAAAGAGGAACAGGAGGAACTATTTCAAGATCTAGAGGGGGCTGATGGTTCCAAGATGACCTTACACCCTGTGAAATATGAAAATGATTATGGGAATACTGTGTCCTCACAGCTCAGCCAAACCCAGGACCCAGAGCTCCTACAGATTAAAGGTGTATGAAATTAACGTATGAATAAAAGCACACATTGTTGAACTTGATGCATATTTATTAGAAAATGTAATTACAGCACTATGTTAACAATACACTTTTATAAAACGAGGCGTATTTAGCCTAAATATGTTGCCAGAACATAAAAAAAAAAGAGATTCTAATTATTATTATTATTATTATTATTATTATTATTTCTTTTTTTACCTGCCAATGCGCAACCCCACTTTGGGTCTCAACCCGTAGTTTGAGAATCGCTGCTATTCTATCCAAAGTGTGCTCAAGGCTTAGGTGCACATTGTAAGAAAATCAAAAGTGGGGACTTTCTCTAAAAGGATGAAACAGTGCTGATGCATCTTCTATATACAGCCTTATGTAATACAGATTCCAAAACTTTGGCCAATATCTCCTCAAGCGGAATCAGATCCATTCTGGGGGGAAAGCTGGGAACATTTCCCTTCTCAACTATGCACTGCTCTGATGTTATTGGAGGATGATGCTTTATGACAACTTGGTAATGGATCAGACCACCTGTAGTCGATACCGATCCATCAAATAGTGATGGAGATAATGGGCATCCCCATCTGTGCATCCCTATATATTGGTTCACCGTGTTACATTCCTGGTAAAAGTGTTGTGTGAAATAGTGACCTGTTCCTTTGTTATTTTCAAAAGCAATGGTTTTGAATTATTTATTTTAATTACATTATTTTATGCCCTTCTTTCTAGACTCCCTTGCTTCACAGCAGTTTATCTGTGAAGAGGGGGTTCCCCCTGAGCAGCAAGAGAGGAGCCACAGTGTCGGCCAGGAGGAGCCAGAGCTCATACAGATTAAAGAGGAACAGGAGGAACTCTGGACCAGTCAGCAGGGAGAGCAGCTTCAAGGTCTGGAGGAGGCTGATATCATAAAGTTGACTTGTGTCTCTTTAAAGAATGAACATGATGAAGATAAACCTCAGTCCTCATGGTTTAACCAAACCCATGACCCAGAGTCCCTACAGATTAAAGAGGAACAGGAGGAGGTGAAATATGAAAATGATGATGGAAATACTCTGTCCCCACAGCTCAGCCAAACCCAGGACCCAGAGCTCCTACAGATTAAAGGTGAACTACACCAGGGGCTGGAAGAAGCTGATCACTCTGAGATCACAGAACACCCAGTTAAATGTGAAGATGGTCAAGATAACACTCAGCCCTTCCAGCCTCTTCAAACCCAGAGGGAGAAAAACAGAGAAGCTTACTCTTTACCCAGCACCTCAACTAAACGTATGAAAACAGAGCCTGATAGAGAGGACTGTGGAGTATCAGAACCAGCCAGTAACTTAAATTTACCTGGTGGATTGGAACCAACTATAAATAATCAGCTTCTCTCTTCAGACTGTTCTGGAACTGAGACTGATGACAGTGATGATTGGAAGGAGAGTGAAGGACCTCAGTCAGGTTTATTGACTCTGAAACCAAAGAAGATACAGAAAATAAAAAGTTTATCTAACAGCAGACCTGGGTTCAGCAAGAAGAGAGATCTGAAGAGAAGCCAAAAGAATAATACTGGAGAGAAACCATTTAGTTGTTCAGTTTGTGGGAAAGGGTTCGGTATGAAGCGAGATCTGACGACACACATGAGAACTCATACAGGAGAGAAACCATTAATTTGTTCAATTTGTGGGAAGGGGTTCAGTTGTACAAGAAATCTGAAGAGACACACAATAACTCATACTGTGGACAAACCATTTAGTTGTTCAGTTTGTGGGAAAGGGTTCAGTGAGAAGGGACATCTGAAGAGTCACATGAAAACGCATACAGGAGAGAAACAATTCATTTGTTCAGTTTGTGGGAATGGGTTTAGTCAGAAGGGAAGTCTGAAGGCACACATGAGAACTCATACTGGAGAGAAACCATTCATTTGTTCAGTTTGTGGGAAGGGGTTCAGTTGTACAAGAAATCTGAAGAGACACACAATAACTCATACTGTGGACAAACCATTTAGTTGTTCAGTTTGTGGGAAAGGGTTCAGTGAGAAGGGACATCTGAAGAGTCACATGAAAACGCATACAGGAGAGAAACAATTCATTTGTTCAGTTTGTGGGAATGGGTTTAGTCAGAAGGGAAGTCTGAAGGCACACATGAGAACTCATACTGGAGAGAAACCATTCATTTGTTCAGTTTGTGGGAATGTGTATAGGCAGAAGGGAAGTTTGAAGACACACATGATAACTCATACAGGAGAGAAACCACTTTGTTCAGTTTGTGGGAAAGGGTTCAGTTGTAAGATAAATCTGATGACACACATGAAAACTCACACAGGAGAGAAACCATTCATTTGTTCAGTTTGTGGGAATGGGTTTAGTCTGAAAGGAATTCTGAAGGCACACATGAGAACTCATACTGGAGAGAAACCATTTAGTTGTTCAGTTTGTGGGAAAGGGTTTGGTATAAAGCGAGATCTGACGACACACATGAGAACTCATACAGGAGAGAAACCATTTAGTTGTTCAGTTTGTGGGAAAGGGTTTAGTGTGAAGGGAAGTCTGACGGCACACATGAGAACTCATACTGGAGATAAACCATTAATTTGTTCAATTTGTGGGAAGGGGTTCAGTTGTACAAGAAATCTGAAGAGACACACAATAACTCATACTGTGGACAAACCATTTAGTTGTTCAGTTTGTGGGAAAGGGTTCAGTGAGAAGGAAGATCTGAAGAGACACATGAGAACTCATACTGGAGAGAAGCCACTTTGTTGTTCAGTTTGTGGGAAAGGGTTTGGTCAGAAGGGACATCTGAAGGCACACATGAGAACGCATACTGGAGAAAAAACAGTTAGTTGTTCAGTTTGTGGGAAAGGGTTCAGTGATAAGGGAGTTCTGAAGAGACACATGAGAACTCATACTGGAGAGAAGCCACTTTGTTGTTCAGTTTGTGGGAATGGGTTTAGTCAGAAGGGAAGTCTGAAGGCACACATCAGAACTCATACTGGAGAGAAACCATTCATTTGTTCAGTTTGTGGGAATGGGTTTAGTCAGAAGGGAAGTTTGAAGACACACATGATAACTCATACAGGAGAGAAACCACTTTGTTCAGTTTGTGGGAAAGGGTTCAGTTGTAAGATGAATCTGATGACACACATGAAAACTCACACAGGAGAGAAACCATTCATTTGTTCAGTTTGTGGGAATGGGTTTAGTCAGAAGGGAAGTCTGAAGGCACACATGAGAACTCATACTGGAGAGAAACCATTTAGTTGTTCAGTTTGTGGGAAAGGGTTCGGTATGAAGCGAGATCTGACGACACACATGAGAACTCATACAGGAGAGAAACCATTTAGTTGTTCAATTTGTTCAATTTGTGGGAAGGGGTTCAGTTGTACAAGAAATCTGAAGAGACACACAATAACTCATACTGGAGAGAAGCCACTTTGTTGTTCAGTTTGTGGGAAAGGGTTTAGTCTGAAGGGAAATCTGAAGGCACACATGAGAACGCATACTGGAGAAAAACCAGTTAGTTGTTCAGTTTGTGGGAAAGGGTTCAGTTGGAAGGGAGATCTGAAGACGCACATGAAAACTCATACTGGTGAGAAACCATTTTGTTCAGTTTGTGGGAAAGGGTTCAGTAGTCAAGGAAGTCTGAAGAGACACATGAGAACTCATACTGGAGAGAAACCATTAGTTCAATTTGTGGCAGAGGGTTAAGTTGTACAAGACATCTGAAGAGACACACAATGACTAGGGGTGGGACGATACATCGATCCAGATCGATATATCGATCTATTATCAATAATCAGAATCGATGCAACGTAAAAAGATCGATTCATATTGCGATACTCTTATTTTGAAAATCCCGCGAGTCGTATCCGCCCAGTAGTCTGTGTAGCTCTGTACAGCAGAACAGCGCTACAGAGCGTCTATTTTGCGACCCGATATAAGTATGTGCAGTTTTTTCCCCGCAACGGGTCAAATGCATCTAACATGCTTTGCATCGTCGCCATTCCTTTATGCCCACGTCGCGTTAAATATCTAAATTAACGTCACGTTGGCTGCTTAAGCTAACTAAGCTAAGCAGCTAACCCTGAGAGAGAACAGGAGACGGAGAGGGGAAGGAGGAGGGGCGGGGGCAGTCTACCTTTCTGGGGGAGGGGCATTCTGTGTGTGTGTGTGTGTGTTACTGAGGATGGACAGATAATGTTGATATTTAAACATGAATACATAATAAATGTATTCATGATCATCATGCAACATAAAAAAACTGAGTTCCAAAACATTTTACTTAAAGTTTAAAGCTCAATATATAAAAAGTTAACAGGAGGTCTAGATAGATTGTTTTTAACACTATGATCGCCGTGAACGAGTTTACACGTCATTCCTAGCCATGCTCATTCTGCCGAAGACGCCGTAACTCGTCTTTGATGTCAATATTTCAAAAATCTGTCATCTGTCATATTTCCTTTCCGGAGCCCTGAGACACAGTGCAATGCTCCACTCAACTCTCTAGCGGTTCAAGAGCGCCATTTGGTGGCCGATCGGCAGATCGCCAGCCGGAAATTAACCTTTGAACCGGTAGTGCTCATCCATATGTGGTCCGGGCACTCACTATCGTTAGAGAGACTCCGTATTGACACAGTGAACATCGATCGGTGCAAATAACTCGAAAAAACAACATGATTTGGACGTATATACTATTATACAACTTGGAAATGGATCGGGCATTTCTCCATCCCATAATAGAAAAAATTCTGTTCCACGCTCATCTGCCAGCGGCGCGAGGAAGCCACGGTAAGATTCAGCGTTATTTTCTAACGTCTTCTATACTAACTGATCTGATGAACATATGACCCACTCTGGATGAATCATCTAACGCTGCCCACGGAATTATAAACGATCCCCCGCCCATCCGGTCATCATCAGATGATGCATAGAAACTTCTAGAACCACGTCCAGTTGAAATTTTTTATCTCGCACAGATTCCTACCAAACTGTATTTGATCATCAATATAATGCATTTAGGGCTATAAATCACGTTCTGAAGAAAGCTGCAGAAAACGATAAAAACATACTTATACTTTAGACCATATTTTAGTATGAATATGTGAATGAAAAAGTTTAACGTTGCTACACACTGAACAATACATATAGGACATTGAATGGGCCATAATAATGGCAATTTAGCAATAGAATTTAAAAAGTTATAGCCCTGCAAAGAAGGGGAACTTCTCCATAGACAAATAGAGCTGGCGAGGGATGGTAAATTATGAATTTAACCCATGGCGATTAAAGTGTTAATTTAAATGTCTGGAAGAGCTAAAAAATAAAAACGTCAATTGATATTTCCGTAGCCTTTTTTTAGTTGATCTAAATGTGACTGATTGTGTTAAATGGGCACATAATATCGCCTCATATCGATCGCAGGCACCTGAATCGAATTGTATTGTATCGTATTGTGGCAGACTTTGTGATATCGGCAAATATCGTATCGTTGTCCAAAGAATCGATATCGTATCGTGATGAAACTGGTGATTCCCACCCCTAACACCCCTTCCTGACGGGGAGCGACGCGAGCGAGCGTGATTGCGAAAATGATTAACATTTATTCGTTTCAATCAGACTATCCTGACCTGCCGCGAGCGACAGCGAACTGAGCAGCGATGTCGTCCACCCCTCAGATATTCGCTCGCTGTGTCTCTAGTTGAGCGATTACGCGGCCGAGTTCCGCCCCTAAACACTTTTTATTGGTCAAGAATCGCAGGCCCCCCCCACGTGTGCTTCCAGGTAACACACACACACAGACACACTCGGACACGCGCCGCCTCATATCAGGACAGTGTTGCGCACGATTTCTTCTCTAGTTCGCTCGCTCGCTCCCTGTCAGGAACCGGTGTAATGCCTATAGAGCTGGTCACTTCTACTGCTTTGATACAGATGACTGTGATGACTGGCTTAAAGCTATAGATAACTCTATGTTGGTGGGAGCTGTGCTGTTAGATTTTAGTGCTGCATTTGATGTGCTGGACCATTCTCTACTGGTTGAGAAACTTAAATGTTATGGTTTTAACTATTTTGCTTTAAAGTCGATACTAAGTTATTTGTCCTCTAGATCACAGAAGGTGTATCTAAATGGCAGCCTGTCCAGTAGCATAGGTCTAGAGTGTGGCGTTACGCAAGGAAGTTGCCTAGGACCTTTGCTCTTCTCTGTATTTACTAATGACCTATCTTGGGCCACCAAATGTGCTACAACAGTTCTTTATGCAGATGATTCAACATTGTATTACGCTGCACCATCATGCAATGTACTTAATGAAGTTTTGAGCAGAGAACTTAAAGTTGTGCATGACTGGGTAGTATGTAATAGACTTGTCCTTAATATCTCCAAGACTAAATGTATTGTGCTGGGAACAAGGCACAGGTTATCTACAAATCCAAAGCTTCATTTAAACTTGTGTAATTCGGCAGTTCAACAAGTTGAAAGTACTAAACTCCTTGGAGTGATGCTGGATTGCACTCTGTCTTGGTCTCAGCATATTAATTATATTGTTTTAAAAATGGGAAGAGCAATTGGTATTTCCAGGAAATGTGCTTCTTTTGTTGCCCGTCCCCTTTTATGTCAGATGGTGCAAAGTTTAGTTTTATGTCATCTTGACTATTGCTCTGCGATGTGGTCATCTGCTGCCAGTGGTGACCTCAGGAAGCTCCAGGTGGTCCAGAACAGGGCAGCACGGTGTGTACTGGGCTGCTAACTAAGGTCTAATGTGAGCCGTATGCATGCCCGCCTCTCTTGGCTTAACACTATGGGTGCCATGGGTTAAATTCATTATATACCATAGGTTGCCGGCTCTATTTGTCTATGGAGAAGTACCCCTTCTTTGCAGGGCTATAACTTTTTAAATTCTATTGCTACATTGCCATTATTAGGGCCCATTCAAAGTCCTATATGTATTGTTCATTGTGTAGCAACGTTAAACTTTTTCATTCACATATTCATAGTAAAGTATGGTCTAATGTATAAGTATGTTTTCATCTCTTTCTGCAGCTTTCTCCAGAACGTGATATATAGCCCCAAATGCATTATATTGATGATGAAATACAGTTTGATGGCAATCAGGGCGATATAAAAAATTTCAATTGGACGTACTTCTAGAATGATCTACGTATGATCTGATGATGACCGGATGGGCGGGGGATCGTTTATAATTCCGTGGGCAGCGTTATATCATTCATCTAGTGTGGGTGATATGTTCATCATAACAGTTTATATGGAATACGATAAAAAATAACGCTGAATCTTACCGTATCCTCCTCGCGCCGTTGGGCGATGAGCGTGGAACAGTCATTTACCTATTATGGTATGTAGAAATATCGGGTCCATTTCCAGCTTGTATAATAGTATATATGTCCAAATCATGTTGTTTATCGAGTTATTGGCAATCGATCACTATGTATTGTGTCGAGATCGAGTCCCGGGAGCCAAACAGAGTGCCCGGAAGTAATATGGCCGACCAGCACAACCTCCATAGCACTTCCTGTTTGGCGATTGCGCCGATCGGCCACCAGATGGCGCTCCTGAACCGCCAGAGAGCTCAGTGGGTCCTCCTGGTGGATCTCAGGCCAGCGGAGGGGAAATATGAATCCGATCGCAGATTTTTGAAATATTGAGCATGGCCGGGAATGACGCTGTAAAGCAGTCAAAGTGTTAACGTTGAAAATAGATTGTCTTTTAATATACTTGTCAAGTCAAGAGTTTTATTTGTCACGGCATATGAGTATACAATGAAATGCGGGTGGTCTTGCCCGCAACGATGTGCATAATACAATAGTAATAATATATAATAGAATCCAATAGAACGACATTGTGCAATAAAACAAGTAAACAGAGTAGGGCATATCGGTATATGTACATAATTTATTTACAGAGCATGGTAGGACATGCTAGGTCCTGTGGTAGTGCAATACACTGTTAGCTACGGATGAGGCACTGGGTCTTTATGTACATGCTATATTATACAATCTCAAGTTATACTATACTATTCTTAAAGTGACCTTTCCTTTTGTAAAGTGTCCATAAGTGTGAGCGTGTGCCGCATGAGTGTGTGCTTGCTCATGTTAAAGTGGCTGCTAGTGTGTGAGCGTGTACAGTGTGTGTGCTCATGTGTGCTTGTGTGTGGAGAGTTCAGTGTTCAAGGCTCTGATGGCCTGGGGGAAGAAGCTGAGCCGAAGTCTCTCTGTCCTAGTAGCTGGTGTTCGCAGGCGTCTGCCTGACCTCAGCAGCATGAACAGGCTGTTGTTGGGGTAGTGAGGGTCTTTCATTATTCTGCAGGCTCTCGATTTGCACCTCTTGTTGTATAGAACCTGCAGGGGTGGTAGTGCAATACCCGTGGTACGCTCGGCTGAGTGCACCACTCTCTGTAGGGCCTTCTTGTCCTGTGCCGTGCTGTTTCCATACCAGGCAGTGATGTTTCCAGTCAAGATGCTCTCTACAGCTCCGGAGTAGAAGGACTGGAGTATCTTCCCAGATACTCTGAACTTCCTTAACTGTCTCAGGTGGTAGAGGCGCTGCTTCGCCTTTTTTACGACTGAGTCTATGTGTGTTGTCCATGTCAGATCCTCTGAGATGTGGACCCCCAGGTACTTAAAGCTGCTCACCCTGTCCACGGTAGCCCCGTTTATCCTCAGTGGTGTGTGTGTCTCCTGCTGTCCTCTCCTGTTCAGGAGCAGGCTGTTGTCCTGGCACCAGCGTTCCAGTACCTCAACCTCCTCCCGGTAGGCCTTCTCGTCGTTGTCCGAGATCAGCCCCACCACCACTGTGTTGTCCGCAAACTTCACTATGGAGTTGGAGCTGAACTTGGCCACACAGTCGTGTGTATAGTGAGTACGGCAGGGGGCTCAGTACACAGCCCTGGGGGGACCCGATGCTCAGGGTGATGGTGTTGGAGGTCCGACCCCCCACCCTGACCGCCTGGGGCCTTTCGTTCAGAAAGTCCAGTATCTTGTGTTGGTCATGAGCAGTAAAACTCCTGTTTTTATACATAATCAGATTGTTTTTAGTAATACTGTGCACAAGCATTACACTAGAGGTTCCAGTAGTTGGCAGCTTGAATTGCCAGGTCCTAGAACCAGCGCTTTGGGGAGATCTTTTATTTTTAGAGCATTAACTCTTTGGAATGGCCTGCCTCGGAACCTCTGCTGCATTTACAGTAGATTCACCTTTTAAAATAATCTTAAATTGTTTTTAAATTGCTTTTAACACTGTAAAGTAATTTTTTGTTTTTGTTTTAGCTATCTTAATTGTTACAGTAGTTTCATTATGCATTGTGTGTACTGACTTTTAATAATTTTGTTTTTGCAATAGTGATTGTTTTTGTATTTTTTTTTTTTTGTGTGTGGACCCCAGGAAGACTAGCTGGTTGCTATCGCACCAGCTAATGGGGATCCCTAATAAATTCAAATCAAATCAAATTCTTGTAATAGCTTTCTTGCTTGCTATCAGAAGCATCATTATCAATTTCTTGTCGTTGAGGTCCCATTTTTCATAGGATATGTTTCCTAGGTATAGGGTGTCAATATCAAAAATGGCTTCTAGGTTCTTATGTATCTCTTGCCAGTATGGTGCCAGAGTTTGGCATTCACAAAATATATGTGAGTGATTGGCTTCGTTTATCCCACAGGATCGCCAGCATTTTTCTCCGGTCCCCTGATGTTTTTTCTGCCATGGGGTGATAAAAAACCTTACTAGGTTCTTCCAGCCAAATTCCCTCCAGTTGTTTGAGCCTGTTGTTTCCCATTGTTGTGTACATAATCTGTCCCATACCTCTCCTGATATTGACATATTGCATTCTTTTTCCCATTTCTCCTTTATGTACATTGTGTTAGTTGTTTTCGATTTGGCCTGGCAGAGTCCTCCGTATATTCTGGAGACGATCCTATTACATTTAGAAGATTTGACTGCTGATGTAAACACTTCCATGATTTCTGATTCACCCGTTCCTATTTCTCCCACTAGGTTTTGATTGAAGTAATGTCGTATCTGCAGGTATCTAAAGAAATCTTTTTGCTCCAGTCCATGTCTTTTCTGTAGTGATTCGAAGCTCTGGAACACCCCTTTGTGGACAAAGGTAAAATAATTTGTTAGGCCTTTATCTGCCCATTCTTTGAATCTGCCATCTGATGTATTGGGGGGGGGGGGTTGGAATCGAATGCGCACCATCTCAACATTCTAAGGCATAGGTGTCAAACTCACGGCCCGCGGGCCAAATCCGGCCCGCCACGTCATTTGATGTGGCCCCCCAAGAGCTCTGATGAAATTTTTTATTTTTATTTTTTTTCCTTTTTAACATTAATCTTGGGTTAAAAAATAGCGGCGTTAAAATAATTGTGGGTTAATGCGTTAATAAAGCTTTGACAGCCTTAGTTATTACACATTCTTACACATACATGTGTGTTGAACATCTGAGGTATTGATGAAGTAACAAAGGAAAAAAGCCAAAAGCACTTACTCCTCAAACATTCTTTGACAATTTTACAGCCCAAAATACAAAAAAGATCCAGGCGGAATAGGTAACAAATGGTTGAAGAAATATTGTCTGAACTGTCAGATGCAAGCTGGCTGTGTGACATAACCGAGCATCTCGCTCAATTGAATAAGAAGCTGTAGGGAGTAGGGATGCAAACAAGTCCCACCCAAAACTTGACCAATATAGTTGTGAACTGAGACAACCCTTATTTTGTTATTTTTTAGTACAGTTACAGTTGTGTGTTCATGCAGACACATAATAGCAATTTCATTACGAATAGAAAATGGGGGACCCTGATGTAAACAAGTCGAAAGTCTTTCTCTGGTCTGCATCCCCTTAACAATTGTGTGTATTGAGCTGTACTGTACTGTACCCATTCTGCAATCTGTTAATTAAAGTTAATTAAACTATCTTCCATTAGTTGGATGTATGGCCTCTGCAAGGTTGTGTGCAGCCATTTGTTTTAGTAACATCTGCTACATCTGTCCCACGCGTTTTTTGCAGCTCACAGTTGTTAGTTCTGCCCCTCTTGACTGTGACAAAAAGGTTTTGAACAAACTTAATGTCATAGCTTGTATTTGATGATATTCTTCTTTGTTATTTACTTGAATGGTTTGATCATTGATTGATGGAGTAATATGGGGTTCTGATAAACAAAAAATATTTGTTAAAATAACATAGGCTAACATATATTTTTACATCTATGCAAATGCATATGCAATATGTATAACTTGAATAAGTAATAAATACAGAAACAACATGTTTAACAATATGTAAATGAGTAGCTACATTTATTTTACATTACATTAACATGTATACGGTCTTTGGCCCTTTGAGGGCAACCATAATGCTGATGTGGCCCTCTGTGAAAATGAGTTTGACACCCCTGTTCTAAGGGGACCCTTCACTCCGCACAGCTTAATCGTGTCCTGCCAGATTACCAGTGCTACGTTAATCCAGGTTTAAAAAAAAAATCATGTTGTTTATTAATTCGTTATCTGCCACTATTGCTGCTAGTTGCTGTTGTCTTGTGTCAACCTCTGTCTAATGAATCCTGTCTGGTCCAGGTGTATAAGGTTGGATAGGATCTTATCTATTCTTTGTGATATAATAGATGTAAACAGTTTATATTCCAAGTTTAATACACTTACGGGGCGATAGCTGCCACATTCCAGTTTGTCCTTCCCTTCCTTCGGGATGACTGAGATTATTGCTTCTCTCCAGGAGGGGGGATTTCTTTTTTTTCTAGTACCCAATTAAATGCCTTCAGCAGTGTTGGGGTCAGTTGATCTCTGAATGTTTTGTACCATTCGGCGGTGAAGCCATCTGTGCCCGGGGCTTTATTTGTTTTTAATCTAGAAATTGCAGTGTGTACTGTAAATCCTCTTGTTATTTCGTTTATCAGATCTTTATTTTGCTCTACTGTGACTTTGGGTAGGTCTAGAGAGGAGAGGAATGTCGCGATCTGGAAGTTGTTGTCTAATTTAGGTTGGAAATACAGAGTTTTATAGAAGTTTCCGAAGTTCTGTTGGATTTTGTCTTGCCTACATTTAATTGTTCCTGTGATGGGGTTCCTTATTTTATATATTGCATTATCTGCTTGTTGTTTCCTTAATCTGTATGATAGTGTAACGGGTGTAAAACTCACTCCCCAGAGGCATCCAAACTGAGCGCTTAGAAGGGAATTCCTTTCTTGGCGCAGCGGTTTGTGATGTCGCCCGCAGTGCGGACGCCTGGGGTTCGACTCCCACTCAAGGCATGGTCGAATTCGTGGCAGGGGCGAGTTGCCTCTGTTACAATAGCAATTTCAATGATTTCCCACCCACCTCATAGTGTCGTTGTTTTGTGAATAGAAGTTTTTTTTGTATTTCTAGGTTGCCTATTTCATTTATCTCGTTCTTTATGTCTTTCATCTCTTGTTTCACTCCATTGTCTAGGTTGTGACTATGTTGTCTTTGTAAGTGTTTTAATTTGATCTCCAGGTTGTGTAATCTTTGTCTTCTAAGTTTCTTTAAGTGTGATGTGATGGCGATGATTTGACCTCTTAGTACCGCTTTTAGTGCGTCCCAGAGTATGGTTGGTGCCACCTCGTCATTATCGTTTATTTCTAGATATTTTTCAATTTCCGTCTTCAGAGATTCTTTAGTTCCTGGGTTATTCAGTATTTCTGTGTTCAGTCTCCATAGTGTAGACCAGGGATCGGCAATAGGCGGCCCGCGGGCCGACATTGGCCCGCCAGCAATAATTTCTGGCCAGTCAGATTATTTTGAGAATATGATATTTATTTTACGCGCAGGAAATATTCACTCGGGACGCCAGGGTGTCTTTTATTGTGAAGCTGTATCTATCTACCGGTAGTCATCAATAGCACTATAGCCAATTGAAATGCTAGAAATGGTCACGTGGACTGGGAGAACCAATGGAATAGTCCCTAACGAACTTTCACTTCCGCGTTCGAGATGGAGCGAGTAACAAAATGTGTTAAAAAACAAAACAAACATCTTTGGATAGGGAAATGCAACAGGGAAATATAACGCTTCTTTTAATAAACAGGAGCCATACTTAAAATACGGGTTTATTGCAACAGGTCGGTGATTCTTGCGTGCCGAGCCGACGTCCTCTCTGCATAATATGTGGCGACAACAACAACGAGGAAATGGTTGTTATTACAACTGTGTTCAAGTTGGCAGATAAAGTAGCTGCATTCAACGCCAATCTGGAATTGGAGGGCGGCGAGTGGATATGTGACATGTTTCAAACATTAGCAGGGATTTTGGAGGACTGAACAACAAACAAGGTATGGTGAGTCGTGTTTTCATGCATTCTGTCTTCTGATCTGTTCATCACCCGCCGCGGTGATCTGCAACAGCTGATCTGCTGTTCATGAATGAATGAATGAAAACTTTATTTAACAGATTGCAGAATGGGTACAATACAGTACGGCGCAATACACACAATTGTTAAGCTGATCTGCAACAGCTGAGAGCTGTTCATGAATGAATGGATGAGTGAGAACTTTGTTTGGCGGATTGCAGAGTGGGTGCAGTGCAGTGCGGCGCAGTGCACACGGTTGTTGGGGGGATGCAGACCAGAGAAAAACGTTTGTCTTTTTTCAATATCAGTATATTAAATTAGCCATTGTTTGATCCTGGCCCGCCAAGCAACGGCTTGGGGAAAATCTGGCCCGCGGCAAAACCTAATTGCCGACCCCTGGTGTAGACCTTGGCTTTCTGTTGAGGTGTACACCAACATATATCTAGGGCTGTGGTCAGAGAGGGCGATCGCATTTATTTATTCTGTGTAGGTCTTTATTGTAATCTATCCTTGAGTATACTGTGTGTGGGGATGAGTAATGCGTGTAGTCCCTGCTGGTTGGGTAAAGTTCTCTCCATACATCTATAATTCCCAGTTCCTTCATTAATGCATTTATTTTCCTGATTATGGGTATTGTCTCTGTGTTACCACTTGAGGCATCCAGTCGAAGGTTTAAACGTACGTTGAAATCCCCACCACAGATTAGTGTCCCTTGGGTTTTTGTGGCCATTAGGTCAAATATCTGTCTGTAGAATGTCCAGTCACTACTTGGGGGCGCATATACGTTCAGTAAGCTTACCAGTGTTCCATCTATTTTCCCTATTATCATTATATACCTACCGTCTCTATCCTTGAACTCTGATATGTGTTCGTATGCCAATGTAGAGGAGCTTATATGCAGGACCTCATGTGTACGTTGTGGCTGCAGACGCTCCTCTACGTCGTGTACCTTGTGGCTGCATACGCTCCTCTACATCGTGTACCTCGTGGCTGCAGACGCTCCTCTCAAGGCCAGATTAAGACTTCAGAGGCCCCTGGGCCAGATTCTTGTGGAGGCCCCCCCACACACACATACACGTGCACGCACGCACAGTGGCGTTTTTATATGTCACTTTAAAAAATATATAGAATATTTAGAAGTGGTGGGCTCTGAGGGCCAAGCTAAAAGGACTTTGATCACCCCTGCCCACTTTGACAACCTAGGATGGCTTAGAGTAGACGACAGAGTACAGCAACTTGCAATGGGCCTGGTCTACAAGATACACTACACGACCAAGGTACCCATGTACATGTCGAAATACTTCCCAAAGGTCAGTGAATACCACGATCACAACATCAGAGGGAGCTCCACAAATCTTGTTAAACCCAGATTCGGCTCAAACAAGGGACTAAACACGTTTCGCAATTATGCCACATCAATGTGGAACGCCCTACCCAAAGCTGTAAGGGAATGTGAATCACTACCCACTTTCAAAAACACTCTCAAAGAACACCTACGGGAGACTGCAATTCGAAACTGGCCCCTGTAAATGTCCTAACACAACCCCCTCCAATGTACAGTAAATTACCAAGTATGGTTTTGTCAATATTCCAATGTACAGTTTTGCTTGTACAGTTGTACAGTGTCCCCCACCGACCCACCCCTCCCACCCAGCGAACCACCTCCAATGTACAGTCCCCCCCAACCCCACCCCACCTACCCAACCTCCTCCAATGTACAGTTTCTACGTCAAATGTATATACTCTCTTTTCTGGACTCTTTTCGTATCACAAACAGTACTGTATTTGCAAATCTGGTATGTCATAAATTTATAGATGTAGCAGTACTGTCTATCTGTATGTCATGTATGTCATATATGTTATGATGAATTGAAAATGGGGGACCCTGATGTAAACAAGACGAAAGTCTTTCTCTGGTCTGCATCCCCTTAACAATTATTGAGCTGTACTGTACCCATTCTACAATCTGTTAATAAAGTTTTCAATGTATAAAAGAAAAAAAATACAATAGAAATATTGACTGACGTTTCTTAGGCGACTCTTTCGAAGTTGGTTAAGGTTAGAGTATGGAATCGAAAGAGTGCCTAAGCTTAACCGGTGAAAGAAAGAGGCGTCACACGATTGGCGCTACCAGAAACGTCAGTGGCCAATCAGAGCGCAGAACGCAAACGCGGAACTGGAAATCCGTTGGTAAAAGTATTCAGGCGTCGGGGCTGGGATGTGGAGATGCAAGTTTTGACTTTTTATTGCTGTTTTTACCTCAAACGGAAAACCTCAAACTCTTATGTAGAGGAGAAAAAATACTCAAGATTAGCCACTTGCAGACGGCAGGGTGTGACGTACTGTATATTTTAGTTGATGAAATATTTTTGTTGACTAAATATTTTAGTTGATGAAATATGTTTTGATTTCAGTGTCACAGTATGACATCGATCTCCAAAATAAGAATAAAAATAAAATGTGGGGCCTCTAGTGACGAGGGGCCTCCAAAAAAATTAAAAATAAAAGTTAAAAAAATAATAATACTAATTTGATGCCTCTTGTGACGAGGGGCCTCCAAAAGGCCTCTAGTGACGAGGGGCCTTCAAAAGAATAAAAGATTTAAGTAAAAAAAATGTTGGGCCTATAGTGACGAGGGGCCTCCAAAAAAAATAAAAATTGAAATTTAAAAAAGACTTGGCCGGTGTCGGTCAAAACGAGCCATGAGGTGTGACAGCAGCAGGACCGTGTGTATTAATTTATTAACAAGAAACTTTAAGAGAGCCTGTTCCACCCACAGAAGAGCATATACTTTATATAATATAATTCAGTATACTTTGGTCCAGTACACACAAACACTTATTGTCAGGACAAATAATGTTGTGTTGCCAAACAGAAAGGAAATAAAAACCCTAAGCAACTAATAATGAAATAATATCAAACCAAATAATTGTGAGAAGTAGGTCTAGAACACAGCCCAATCACTGAACACACAGGAGAGGAGAATGGAGCGTTTCAAGAGGTTTTAATTGCAGACAGCAGTTCAACAGGAATTGGGGGAATAGAACGGGGTTAGTGTTCTTGGGGCTGCAGCTGCGGGCAGAGAGAGAGCAAGAGGTCCTCTTGCTCTGCATGGAACATCCAGGCAGGACGGCGCACTGGAACAGGGATCCTGGGGCACAGGAGAAACGGGTTAGAGCAAGGAAATACAAGAGCAGGTTTAGCAGAGCTTCAGGCAGAGACGTCGTACCTAGGTTGTGGTGTTTAACACCATGACGACTTCTGGTCAGCGTCGTGGGGTAGAAGTAGGGTCCTCATCAACGGGGGATAGGATACAGCTGTGAGGAGTGAGGTGCCTGACGGCGTGTGAATCAGAGGGATGAGGTGCAGCTGGGTTGGGTGACGGGAAGTGAAGTAATGCTGGCCGTATAAGGGTGAATGGAGGAAGAGAGGATGAGGAGGAGTGTGTGGTGGAAGGAGAGGGGGATGAAGAGGAGTGTGTGGTGAACGTGAGGGGAAAATGAGGGGGAGTGAAGTACGCTCGTGCTGTGACTATGCCAATAATATAACAACAATTTATATATATTATAAATCATGATTCCATCTGTTTCTCTCTGTTAAAATAGTATTTTTGGGCCTTGCATAATATAGTCTTCATATTTCTGCAATCCCTAAAAACTTTGTTTACAGCCATCGTGAAACACTTCCATATGGTACCCTATAGCTAAGGCCTTAATGATTTAAAATTAAATCATAATGAAAATAATTTGGTTCATTAGACCTGGGGAGGGAGGTTCCAACACCGATGTTGCCCCATTGAAGATCAAAACCAGAGCAAAACAAGTATTACAGCCAAACCGTATTGTGTTGGTTCATAATCTTTGATGGAGGTATATATTATTTAATTATTGTACTTACAACCAATAAAGGTAGGCCTACATGTTTTAACCTAATATTTGAGATAATGTTTTATATTGTAATCTTTACCTGTTTCCATGGTAACTGGTTTTACTGTCGATTTTTTATATGTAAAGCTCTAGCGTTTCATATTATGTAGGGATAGTTTTTAGCAGGCTTAGAAAAGAAAACATCACAGATCACTCAGAAAAGGTACACCCATCTCTACATATTTTGCAGCTAACTGACTGTTGCCTTTAGTAAAGAGAGTTTCAGAGCCCCTCCTCAGAGAGTTTCAGAGCCTTCCTCTTAGTGAGAGAGCCTCCTCAGAGAGTCTTAGTCTACTTAGTCCAATTGTTACATGAACCTTTTTCAATTGTTTTACTCACGTTGAGGTCTCTCTGGGAAAACCGCTGTCTTCCCCTCTTACATAAAGAGCAGAATTGACGCGGTTTTTATTCCCAGGCTCGAGAGGCCATTGAAGACGTCACAAGCGTGTTTTTCTTATTGGCCAAGAGACATGTCCGTGAGTTACAGGGCCTGTGCTACAGACCGCTGTCATTGTAAAGGATGGATGATGCGATGCAGTCGTGACTGTTGGTCCTTCTGCTCTGCTCTCTAACAGTAGTGTATATTGGGCCGTTTTGTACTTAGTCCAATGTGTTACATGAACCTTTTTCAATAGTTTTACGTCGTTGAGGTCTCTCTGGGAAAACCGCTGTCTTCCCCTCTTACATAAAGAGCAGAATTGACGCGGTTGTTATTCCCAGGCTCGTCGTGTGAGGACCCGTGTCTGTGTCTTTTGTAGACCGGCTTCCTGCTGCTCGTCCCAGACAGCAAGGGGAAACATTGTGGGGTTCTTTCTTTTCGCAGACAAGTTCCTGGTACCCCGAAGGACCCTGAGCTTTTCCGGGGGGAAAATGCCAGGGCGGACCGGACGTCACAGGGATTGATGTCATGAATGTGTGTGTCATATAGATGCCACTACGAGTTGCCCTTAACAGTGGTGTGTATTGGTCCATACTGTACTTTTTTGCACAATGTTAGGTGGGTTGTCCTTCTCCATTAATTTCACCCCTCCCTCCCTGCTGAGCCGGGGATGGGAGGGGGCTGTCGGGGAGGCTGTTTCTGTCAACTCCTCTATGCATCCCTGTGTAGGTCCCGGTCCTCCAGGCCCAGGTCGAGTCTCCCCCTCAATGACCTGTGGCCTGGGTTAACCCTTTTTAAACCTGAAATGCTTGAACTGCATTGTATAGCCTGTGTATACGCGCAGTTATGTTTCCGGGGTTTATTAGTGGGTTAAGGGAGCAACCACTCTCTGTTAATAAACATAGGGGGGTGGTTGTCTCTCCGGTGTGTTGGTAGCAGAGTCGACTCTCAGGTTGAGCCCGGGTCTGACCCCGGCTGCCGAGAGTATGCTCCTGCATCTTTCATGACGTTTGCCAATTGTGTCAAACTCTTTCTCTGAACCTCGACCCCGCAGGATTAATAAATTGGCAGGGTCAGGGTTCGTGGTGGAATCTGTTCGCTGGCGGGGTTGGCTAACTCCGACTCCGCGAGGCTCGTGGCCCCATGAGATTGTGACATGGTGCACGGCATACCGAACACCCTTTCCGCCAGGATACTGTTCTTACAGTAGGCCTTTTAGGCGCCTGTCTAGTCCGCAGTGCTCCAGGCGCAGGTCGAGTTTTGCTCTTAAGACCTGTCGACCTGGATTGAGGGATCAACCTCCTTGGAGGGTTGTCTCCCCGGCATGCCAGCTGGCCTCATGACATTGTGGGGGGGAAGCCTCCTTGGGAGCGCTTCTGGGCGGCGTGCCAGGGGGAGAAGGGCCTTCACCTGTTTTAGGCCCTGTCCGATACGCTGCCGATGTGGGGGGTTGTGTTACGAGTGACCCTCTGATGGGGTCCTGATGCCACGGCCTCGTTGACCTCACCAGGCCCCTTTTTCAGGGGGCCTAGCCCCCGGGATGTGGCCTGGGGCTGGGACCTCCCCCGCGCTCCGCTGCTACGGCCTTGCCACGGGGTTGGGGCTTTTTGACCCCGACCCCGCGATGTTGGGGACTGTGACAGGTTTTTTTTTTTGCTTCACGTCCGTTCCCTGGTGGCGTGCGGGATGCGCGTCCGAGTAGTCGCGGGCCCTTCTATACGAAGGTAAGTCCCACGGTCTGCTCACCCTGTGCAAACCCTCTTCGCACAGTCGGGTCTGGTCTCCCACCCGTCCCTCACTAGGGGGGGCCGGGGGGTCCGGATCCTCCCCGGTATTCTGATGGTTGTAGGGGGCCTCAGCGGATACATCTGTCGAGCTTTCCGCTCTGCTCCACTCCTGTGTTCCAGTAGGCAGAGCGCAAAGCCATAAATGAAATATAACGAAGGTTATCCTATAACCCTAGTTATATGAATTATGGCGAGCGCTCTGCTTCGACTCACTGAGGACCCCACGGTCTTCCCTTTTTGGCGGTGAAAGACTGGGGAAGGAGCTGGTAGTGTGGCCATGACCCGCTTATATATGAGCGGATGTGGGCATGGTCAGGCAGGTGGGTGCGTACACGTGGGTGAAAATAGTATATGATTAAAGGGATAGTTCCAGTAGGCAAAGCGCTCGCCATAATTCATATAACTAGGGTTATAGGATAACCTTCGTTATGAGAAATAACAACGGCAGAAGTGGCAGAATCAAGAAATTTGCATGCCATTGTATATTTCTCTCTGCAGCCTCAGTTCAAAATCAACTTGGCTGGATATGGGTCTAGGAGCGATAGTTAGGGTCAAGATATAGATTGAGGCTGGGACATTGTGGATTGAATAGTACCTTAATAGTGTGCATGTGGAGAGGCTGAAACTGTCAAGCATGTTTCTCTAGAATGTAACAGGTATGGGAAGGAAAGGGAAATCTTTTATAAGAGGTTATCAGTATTAGGAGTTTCTTCTTTCTCTCTAAAATCTTTCTTTGGTCTGAATAATGAGAACCACCAGCTGATCACAGAGGCAGTGCAGACATTTCTGCATGAGTCAGAGTTGTACCAGAGGCTATAATGTTATTTTATTTATTCATGTATTATTTTATTTTTTATTTTATTTATTTGTATGCGTATTTAAGTTTTTCTTAATTGTGGGCGTAGTTTAATTATAGAACTGAGGAGGGCAGTAATACGCCATGTTGCGTTTACACTGCCGGAAAAATAAAGAAGAAGCAGAAGAAGAAGAAGAAGACTACGGAGGACTAGGAACAGATTGGTCACCACCGTAAATACTGAATGTCCAGATGCCTAAAAGTGAGATGAAGAAACACAAAGCAGGTTTGTTAAATGCAACTTAAAGGCTCCTTTGGACATGAGTCTTAAAGCACTGATCAGTAGGATATTAGGCCGCCTGCTTTATCAGTGTTGTTTGGGTTAGCTAGCAGTTAGCTTTGAGCTCTCAGTGCTGCTGTTAGCTCTGTGTGCAATGTCCCGCTTAGCCTCTGAGCTAACACTAGCAACGTTACATTAGCTTCTCTGTGCTAATAAGCTATGACTAGCCTCTGTGCTTACTTTAACATTGTTAGCATATCTATTTTCTGGAGTGGTCTGGTGGGTTAGGGTTATGGTCCGGGCCCTTCATGCTTGGTGTCAATACTCCGGTCTCTTGTTGCTTGTTGGAAGTTTTGATTGAAAACTTTATTTAACAGATTGCAGAATGGGTACAATACAGTACGGCTCAATACACACAATTGTTAAGGGGATGCAGACCAGAGAAAGACTTTCGTCTAGTTTACATCAGGGTCCCCCATTTTCAATTCATAATGACATTTATGACATACACAACATACAGATATACAGATATAATAATCCAATCTAATCATGACATTTATGACATACAGATATACAGTAACAGTACAAGATATGCAAATAATACAGTACTGTTAAACAGATCCGGGGGAGGGCCAGTTTCGAATAGCAGCCTCCCGTAGGTGCTCTTTGAGAGCGGTTTTGAAGGTGGGTAGTGATTCAAATTATTTTACGGCTGTGGGTAGGGCGTTCCACATTGATGTGGCATAATTGCGGAATGTGTTTAGTCCCTTGTTTGAGCCGAATCTGGGTTGGACATGATTTGTGGAACTCCCTCGGGTGTTGTGGTCGTGGTATTCACTGACCCCTTGGGAAGTATTTCGACATGTACATGGGTACCTTAGACCAGGCCCATTGCAAGTTGCTGTACTCTGTCATCTACTCTAAGCCATCCTAGGTTGTCAAAATGGGCAGGGGTGAGGTGGGTTCTAGGAGTAAGGTCAAGCAGTAGTCTGACCAGTTTGTTTTGTGATGTTTCTAATCTTGTTTTTAGTGCCTTTGAGGTGCTCTGGTACCATGAGGTACAAGCACAGTCGTAGTACCCTTGGATGAGTGCTCCTGTTAGGCATAACATAAAATATTGTTTGTTTCCTGTTGGTTGTCAGTTAAGGCCATGGGAGGGAATTTATTTTTTATTTTATTCTTTCCCACAGCGACTATGGATAGGGAATTTCTTTATTTAATTAAAATGTTCACAACAACATGGATGCAGGTACTCTGCCAGCATGTTTAATATCCATAATACTAAAGGTTTGACTAAGATTTCTATGAAACTTTATTGTAGAAAAAAAAGAAGATTTTTTAAATTATTATTATTATTTTTTTAAACTAATAAAATAAATTGGGTCGCACCTAAATTGTAGAGCCATATGGAATCCGCGATCACGGAATCGCGGACGGAATCGCGGAATTGAGCAATAAAAATGGAATAAACTATAAAAAAAAATAAAAAAAAAAATAAAAAAAAAATTTACTTTTTTTTTTTTATGTTGTGGGACCTGTACAGCACTTTGTTCAACTTTGTCAGTGCTGTAAAGTTTAAACCTTTTTAAATCTTAGACAAACAAAACACTTTGCTTTCATGAAATATTGTAAGCCATCATTTGAGGCTTTATAAAAGCAGCACAATGAACACAAATCTGTCAGTGCCGAGTCCGACCTCATCTTAAATAACAAACAGCATTGCTTGTTGTAGTTAACAAAGGGAGGCAGAGTTGATTTAGCAAAAATATATATAATTTTTAATTTTTTTGTTAATAATAATTGTAACTGAGGGGTACAATTCCCTGACTGTATTGATAAGTATGGTATCATTAAACCACTACCGCTTTATGTACTTTAATTACTGGCCATACAGTACACGATATATGAATATGATGAACACTTCCCACAATGAAATCGGTTCCAGTCAAAGGTATTAATCAAGTATTTAATGGAGCAAAAGGTACATAGGATACTTTACATTATTCTTTGAATGCACTTGTAAGGCAAAGGAGTATGCGTAGGCAAATCAATAACGAATGTCCATTCTCTGGTTACGCAGGAGGTAATTATACAACCTGAATCTTAGGGAATTATATCTATGGTACACTAGTAATATAGCGGGAGATACTGGAAGGGGTTCCCCTGGTTGTAAGCCAGCGGGGGGGGTAGAAGATCTGTCGGTAGTAGGACGTCTGGTCAACGATGACTAGGGAGACTTCAGGTACAGAAGCCGGTGCAGTAGCCTCTTGATCCACAGACGAATACAGCTTGGTTCTCTTGTAGACTGTAGCTCCACAGTGAAGAAAGCTAGTCGACCTCAGGCTCTCTGAAGCGCCGACTCGACTTGACTCCTCTCGGGGTAAATCCAACACGTGCAGGCGTCGGCGATTATCCGCTCCATAAATCACAGGACCAAAGCAAATATATTCCAGCCGCAAAGGGCTATGTAGTCGTCGGGTAGATTAATCCAGTGCACATGTCCATACGGTTCTCGTCTAGGTCTCCTCGGGTGAAAGCGCCATGTGGTCAGCCCAGCCTGGATAAGAACTCTAGCTAATACGAGAAAGCGTTGGAGGTGCTGGTCACTGTAGAACTTTAGCCGCACGATACACTATACACAAAATAGACTATTATTTACCTAATAGAAATATGTCGCACTCGACGGTATAGCGCCAAACTCTGACAATTCAGTTACTAATTCGCACGCGGTCTCAATGCTCTATTCTGGGGCCAAACAGGCCATACTTCACCGCACGTTGTATCGTGGGTGAGGCTTCAACTTATCGGTAACATGCTAAGGAAGAAGGGTACGGAGGTAAGGGGCTTCTATATTCACCTGCGCCGTATTTATACGCACAGTGAACAAACTAGTTCCAATCTCATTTCTGTCGCGTATCCCTGGGCAAGGCCGGGCATGTCCAGACGCATCTTGACGGTGACTTTGAACCTGGCTCCGGAGGCCGGTCCCTGGCGCCGGTGGACCGCTGTCCAATAGGAGAATGAACTATTATGGTCTGGGCTAAAGGGATATTCCGTGTATATGTACAAGGAATATACAGGGGATATCAAACGATATACAAATACTATGCAATATATATCAATAAATAAATATATATATTCGGTTTAATCTGATCCTTTGTAACAGCCGCGCCCTAATTAGTCCCACCTAATTAGCTAAGCAGAGACAGATTAACCGCACTGTCCTCTACTCAATGTCTGTTGTGAGGGGTCTGTCAGTTCACAAAGTCATGGGGTCATGGTCGTCATCGATGGTATCGGGGAGCCTTGGCAGTTCTATTAGCCTCGCCACGGGTCGGGTGTAGGTCCGCCCTTGGACGAGCACTTCGGCTGCTCGGACCTTTCCGTCGGCACCGGTGATCACTTTGCTTACGCGGCCAGCCGGCCACATAGCTCGGGGTAGTGACTGGTCGATAATCATGACGACTGTTCCTTCTGTCAAATTGTCTCTCTCTTTCACCCATTTCTGGCGGGTCTGTAGAGACGGTAGATAGTGGAGTAGGAAGCTGTTCCAAAACTTGTCAGCCAATACTTGACTGTACCTCCACATTCTTCGGCCGTTCGCTTCTTCAGGCCTGTACATTGTCTGTGGTAGCGCGGGGTCCAGCCGCTCCATCAAGAGTGTGTTGGGGGTGACTGGGTCGACATCTGCTACATCACTTGAGACGTAACCGAGGGGCTTTGAGTTCAATACTCCCTCGATCTCCGTGAGGACTGTCATTAGGACTTCTTCCGCCACGGTCTGGGCCCCAAGCACGGCGTACAGGGCTGTCTTTATTGAACGTACTTCTCGTTCCCAAGTTCCACCGAAGTGAGGTGCGTTCGGGGGATTAAACTGGAAGTCAATCTGGTATGGAGCGAGGTGGGTCTTAAGTTCTGGGCCCATAGCTTGGAAGCTCTCTCTCAGCTCTCTTTCTCCGCCTTTGAAGTTTGTCCCGTGATCACACAACAATATAGACGGTTTACCTTTCCGCGATGTGAATCTTCGGAAGGCCATAAGGAATGAGTCTGTGCTCATGGTTGGAAGGAGTTCTATATGCATCGCTCGGGTGGTCATGCATTTGAATACAATACCCCACCGCTTCTCGGTACCTCTTCCTTTCTTTATATACAGCGGGCCGAAACAGTCCATACCGGTGGAGTGAAAAGGCTTGTCGCCGAGTCGGAGGCGACAGGGAGGTAGGTCAGCCATCCGGGGTATACTGGGCTGCGCTCGCCACTTACGACAGTCTAGACAGGTTCGCTGGAAGCGCCGCACTGCTTCTCTCCCTTGCAGTATCCAATAACGACGTCTGATCTCCGCGAAGACTCTCTCTGCCCCGGCGTGATGCACATCCTCGTCGTATTTCTTTATGATCAGCTCTGTGACCTTGTGTCGGCTGTTTAAGACTATCGGGTACTTGACGTCATCCGGTAAGTCTGGAGCTCTCCGCAGACGACCACCCACTCTGATGAGACCATGGGCGTCGCTCTCGGGGGCTAGGTGGAGCACTCTGCTGTCTGATGGGACGGGCTTTGCTCCCTGTAGACAGTCTAGCTCATCGGGGAACGAGTCTCTCTGGGCTCGTTGTAGTAGAAGAAGTTCTGCTTCTTCGTAGTCAGCTGCAGTAATGTCAGTAGTGAGCTGAACCTCTGGGTGGTGCCACAGGAATGTCTTTAGCTGCGCACTTTCTAGGGTGAGGCAATCGTCTATGTCGGGGTCTGTGGAGACGAGTGTGTTCAATCCACAGAACATAGATTTCTTGTTTTCTGCCTCCTCTTTACTCGCTTCCTGTGGGGTGGGTGTAGGCCACTCTTCTTCCGGGAGCTTGAGGAACTCTGGCCCGTCACTGTATAGGTTGTGACGGGTGAGGTCATCCAGGGACATTCCCCGGGTGATGACGTCAGCTGGGTTGTGTTTTGTGTCCACATACCTCCAGCTTGCTACTTCTGTTAAATCTTGAATCTCTGTGACTCTGACTCCCACGAAGACCTTGTATCTGCACGAATCAGACCAGATCCATGTGAGTACTGTCGTGGAGTCTGACCACAAGATTGTTCTTTGCACCGGAATGGTGAGTTCACGTTGGATTAACGTGGCGAGTTGCGCTCCTGCTAGGGCTGCGCAGAGCTCTAGACGCGGGATAGATTGTTGCTTTCGTGGGGCTATTCTTGAGCGGGCCAGGATGAAAGCAGTATGTATTTCTCCTCCCTCCTCTCGGGCACGCAAGTAGGCCACCGAACCGTAGGCTACTTCTGAGGCGTCGCTGAAGACGTGCAGGTCCATCTGGCACGTCTCCGGCCTCACTGTGGGTGGGAAGTAGCTGCGGCGTATGTTAACACCTGGGAGTGAGCTGAGTTCCGTCTCCCACTCTCTCCATGTGGATGCAAGGTGTTCGGGTGTGGGGTCGTCCCAGCCCTGGTCCTTGTCCCATAACGCTCTTACAATCATCTTTGCCCTGGTGGTGTAAGGTAGAATACATCCCAACGGGTCATATTGTCTGGCGAGTGTTCTGTATACACTCCGTCTGGTGGTCGGTAGTGCAGTCGACCTTCCCTGCTCCTTGGTCAGGGGTGTGTGTTTATAATGGAGCGAGTCTGTTTTGAAGCGCCAGACTAATCCTAATGTCATTTCTTGGGCTTCTCCTGGGATGGTCGCCATCCAGGTCTCGCTGCTTGCTGCCTTGTCCTCGGGGGAGAGGCTGCGCAATACTTGCGGGTCGCTGCTGGCCCACTGCCTGAGATCAAAGCCGCCTTTGATCAGGGAGGCGCGGAGCTTGAGTAGAAGGGCCTCGGCTTCTTCTGGCGTCGAGACGCTTTGCAGACAGTTGTCCACGTAGAAACTATTTTCTACACTTTTTCGGACCTCTTCATCAGCTGCTGGGTCCTCTGCGACGTGTTTTTGCAGTGCAAACGTAGCACAGCATGGGCTGCATGTGGTTCCGAAAGGGAGGACTTCCCATTGATAGATGGCTGGTTGCTCATCCCCGATCCTCTCTCTCCATAGGAACCGCAGCAGGGGCTTGTCCTCCTCCACTAGTCTCACCTGCAGGAACATCCCTTTGATGTCGCCGCTGATGGCCACCTTGTCCTGGCGGAAACGTAGTAACTCGCCTAGTAGGGAGGGGCCGAGTGTTGGGCCGGGCAAGAGCTCTTTATTCAGATTTTGTGATCCGATCTGGTAGCTGCAGTTGAACACAATACGATCCTTGCCGTTGTGGTGGACTTTGTGGTGCGGCACGTACCATGATTCGGTCGTCTGATCGGCCTCTTTAATGTCAATTTTCTTTATGTGTCCCGCTGTGATTAGCTTGTTAATCTCAGCGCGGTACACAGTCTCTTGAGCGGGGTCTCTGGCTAGGCGCCGCTCTGTGTTCAATAGATACCGCTCCGTCGCTTCTTTTGGGGCGTGGAAGGTGGGCATACCCTCTCGCCTCAGGAGTGGAGTTGCGTATCTCATCACTCCGTTGACTTTGACTCTCTTTGTCCCTTGCTCGAGGAGGGCTATAGTAGGGCTGGGCGATATGACGATATTATATAAATATCGGGTACAGTTCATTAACGATACACTTTTTTAACGTATTGTGGATATCGTGATGTTTTGCCCAAGAGGATTGTGTCGCGTCAATCTGGTCCACACCCGTTCAAACTTTTGAACAACGCCGCCCCCACACACACTACTGCATCAAAGTTACTAATTATTATTAACAAAGGCATTCGTTTTGTGGCATTAACGTTATATAGTTACACGTTCAATAACATTAGCGTATTTACCCAAACATAGCAATGTCCAATGACGACATAGATAGCAAGCGTTACTGTTCATATCTCAGCCCGTGCGGAGTTGTGCATGCCCATTCTGCGGTCTGTTAATAAAGTTTTCAATCAGACAGATGTATGGAAAGGCTTTTATTATAACATTCGTTGCAATAAAATCATTATGGCTTGTTTAGTCATGCTGCGGTGCGCTGGTAATCACTCGTCTGCCGCAGGGAGCTGTTGTTGTCGTTGAGCTGAGCTCAGCTCTCGTCAAAATCAATTGCGGAAGTAAAAAACGCATAGAGCTTGCCGATTGGTGCTAAGAACAGCAGGGCGGGTTCAATCGGTGTGACGTAATTGGCAGACTCTGCCGGCTGAATGATCGAATGAATGGAAACGTTATTAACGATTGCAGAATGGGTACAATACAGTACAGCTCAATACAACAACAGTGGACTGGGGGATGAAGACCAGAAAAAGACTTTCGGCTTTTTTACATAAGGGTCCTCCATTTTCAATTCATCAAAACATTTAGAGACATACAAATATACAGTAGTTTCATAAAAATGCTAAAATGCTATTTATTGATTGATTGATTGATTTAAAACTTTATTAACATATTGCAGAATGGGTACAGTACAGCTCAATACATACAATTGTTAAGGGGATGCAGACCAGAGAAAGTCTTTCGTCTTGTTTACATCAGGGTCCCCCATTTTCAATTAATCATATTTCATATCTAAATCATATAATATCTCATTGCTAAATATATGCAATATATAATCTAATAATCCAATAATCTAAATCTAATATATAATATAAAAATGCTAAATGCATGGGTATTTTATTTAGTCTTTAATGTTAGCTTGCAAACTCAAATTGTCTTGGTAAGCCTCATAATGAATTGTTTGGGGAAAAAAAGAAAAACATCGTGATGTGTATCGTGTATCGCCGAAAGGTCAGAAAATATCGTGATATCATATTTAGGCCATATCGCCCAGCCCTAGGCTATAGCGTAAATGTCTTCCTTGGAACGAATGTCTTTCTTTTCGTTCTTAAAGGGCATTGTCTCTAGTGTCCATAGCCTCTCGACATGCTGTAGGAGGGTGGTGTCTTCTTCTGTCACTCTGGAGTGGAGGCAGCTAGTGGCTGCTGTTCGGTTAAGAGACTTAGCGAGGGGGCCTTGTAATGTCCATCCTAGGCGGGTCTCGACTGCTGCAGGACAGCCTCTGGGCCCTGTGTGGACCCGGTCTATCGGGACTATGAGGTCTGCATGGTCGGAGCCTATCAGCAGGGTCGGGGTGGCACCGTCTATGGGCGGGATAGGTAGTTGACGCAGGTGCACATATTTATCCATCAGCTTGGCGATGAGGTAGGTGTACTGCGACAGGCCTATTTCTTGGCTGGTGAAAGCATTAGTAATCCTATACCGTCTCTCTGGCTGCCCGCTTGCTGCGATAGTGAAGGAGACATTCTCGCCCTTTATCGTCTTTAGATCTCTTCTTATTGTCCGAATCGTCATCTGGTTTTCGCTCCCCCGCAGCCCCAGCTGGGCCGCAGCGGACGCGAGGAGAAGGGTCTTCTCTGACCCGTCGTCAAGGACGGCGTAAGTGTCCATGACCTTGTCTTGGTAACTCAGTGTTACGTGGACCACCTTTAAGAGCACCCGGGCGCCCCCGCTGCTGGCGGGGTCAATGTACATAACACTTGCCTTTGTGCTGCTTGAGGGTGCAGGCTTTCTTCTGTTACTGTCGTGTAGGACATCTAGGTGGGCTCCGTCACACCGACTACACCTCTTCTTTAAGCGGCAATCGGCTGCCATGTGACTGCGCGCACATCGGTAACAGCGTCGGTTGGACTTTATCCATTGACCCACCTCGTCGGCGGTCATCTTCTTGAACGTGTCACATTGTGACAACCAGTGTTCTTTTTCGCAGTACGGGCACACCAACTTCCACTTCTCTTTCATCGAGGGGGTACTGTGGTTCTTGCTGCTCGGTACTGGTTCTGATTGGTGCATGACGGTCACCAATCTTCGGCCATCGTTTGCTCTCCTAGGTCCCTCTCTGGAGCTTGGGGTGCTCCGCATGAACGTATCCAACCGTAGGCTGTTGACTTCTCTCGCCAGGAAGTCGGCTAGGTCTAGGAGGGATGGCTCGGGACCGTTAGGATCACGGTGGTCTCTTTGCCGCCTGAAGCGCTCTTGTCGGGCGGGCGGAAGCTTCTCTAAAATCCTCTCGACATTAGAGTTCGCGTACAGTTCGTGCATGCCCTTTTCTCTTTGCGCCCCCAGCATCCCTACCAGGGATTGTACCTTGATAGACAGGTCATCTAGTGAGCGATTGTCTGTGGCTGGGGGTAGGCGGTCAATATGCCTTATCTCTTGTATTACGTAGTCCCATATGCGTCCATATCTTTGGTCGAGTGCTGCTAGAGCCGCTGTGTATGGGGTAGTAGAGGTGGCATAGGCCAGCGCTATATTGTGCGCTCGGGGCACCTTGAGGTGCTTCAGTAGGATAGCATACTTGTACGGTTCATCAGTTACCTCGGACATCATTGTCTCTAAGCACATTCGTAGCTCCGTGTACTGTGCTCTGTTCTCTTGGGTGAAGTCCGGAAACGTCGGTGTGCCAATGTATGATGCCATGGATGGCTGGCACATCGGTGAGCGTTGGAAGAGAGGCCTCCTAGGCGAGTCTCCTCTTACGCCTCTTGGTGGGCTGGTACCTGCTGGGTACCATGGCCCGCGTATCCAGGTGCTATTCCTCGGGGCTGGTCGTGCGTCAAGCTCACCCGTGAATTGAGTCGGGGGTCTGTAGCGCAGAGCCGCGGGGGTAGAGCCTGGGCTGTACTGGACCTCCTGGTCCTGTGGAGTTCTGTGCTGCTGTCGGGCTTGACTCTCCTCCTCTCCCTCTTCTTCTTGCTCTGGCAGGTCCTCTAGATCCTGTAGTCGTCTATTTAGCCTCTCCGCGGTGTAGACCGTTTCTTCCTTGTAGCTGGTCCTCGCGTGGACCGGTCGGGGAAGGAGTTCGGAGGGGGGTATAGGCTCTCTCTGGTGGTCGGGCTCAGGGTCGCTTGATCGGGTAGGGGAGGGTGCCCTTGACCCGTGTCTTGACGAGGCCCTGGAACCCCGTGCGGAGGGAGGGGGTGTTGCCCGGGCGATCAGCTGCTCCATTATCTGCGCTTGTAATCGGTCGCGCTCGGCTTCGCGCTTGGTGAGAGCGAGGTCGCGCTCCGCTTCTCTTTGGGCACCGGCAGCGGCGCGCTGGGCTTCGGCGGCGGCGCGCTCCGCTTCTCTTTGGGCACCGGCAGCGGCGCGCTGGGCTTCGGCGGCGGCGCGCTCTGCTTCGGCGGCGGCGCGCTCTGCTTCGGCCCGGTCTCTTACCATATTCTCTTCCGTCTGAAGGCGTCTAATCTCTAGACGTATACGATCTTCGTCGCTCCGTTGCTGCGCTTGAAGGCGTTCTCTTTCCATGGAAGAATGTTCGCGCTCGCTAAGCATCTGTGCTTGGAGTCGATCGCGCTCTGTAGAGGCTGCTAGGCTGGCGAGGAATGCCTGTGCCAGCATCTTGTCCGCCCCGCTGGGGGAAGACGCTGGTTGAGGTGATCCGCTCCTGGCAGTACTCGTTGGAGATCTGTTCTCCTGTGGCGAGTCCTGGAGATCCATCTCCGGGGTGCTCTCCTCTTCTTGTAGCGGGTAGAGTTCCATCCCTGGAGAGCTGTCTTTATCCTGGAGCTCTCCGGGGACTACTTCTTTGGTCTTGGCGGGGGGTAAAGTCGTGTCAGGTCCCTCCTGGTCCCTACCGTGAGCTTGGTCAGTTACGTTAGAACCCACTAGGGCCTCTATTGGCGGGGTAGCCTGGGCGATAGGGTCGGACATAATTTTACTATCTACTTTTTCCGCGTTTACCGTCTGTAGAAGGCTAGGTAGTATATTGCCAACGTAATCCTCTAAGTACTGAGGTGTCTGCCGTCTACGCTGCGGGCGATCTACTTTAGGAGAACCGTTTTGTGGAGTGTTCATCATAGGCCATGTCAATATTAATACCGCTATATTAATATTACACTAGTTACCCTCCGGCTCGAAGGACCAATTGTAACTGAGGGGTACAATTCCCTGTATGTATTGATAAGTATGGTATCATTAAACCACTACCGCTTTATGTACTTTAATTACTGGCCATACAGTACACGATATATGAATATGATGAACACTTCCCACAATGAAATCGGTTCCAGTCAAAGGTATTAATCAAGTATTTAATGGAGCAAAAGGTACATAGGATACTTTACATTATTCTTTGAATGCACTTGTAAGGCAAAGGAGTATGCGTAGGCAAATCAATAACGAATGTCCATTCTCTGGTTACGCAGGAGGTAATTATACAACCTGAATCTTAGGGAATTATATCTATGGTACACTAGTAATATAGCGGGAGATACTGGAAGGGGTTCCCCTGGTTGTAAGCCAGCGGGGGGGGTAGAAGATCTGTCGGTAGTAGGACGTCTGGTCAACGATGACTAGGGAGACTTCAGGTACAGAAGCCGGTGCAGTAGCCTCTTGATCCACAGACGAATACAGCTTGGTTCTCTTGTAGACTGTAGCTCCACAGTGAAGAAAGCTAGTCGACCTCAGGCTCTCTGAAGCGCCGACTCGACTTGACTCCTCTCGGGGTAAATCCAACACGTGCAGGCGTCGGCGATTATCCGCTCCATAAATCACAGGACCAAAGCAAATATATTCCAGCCGCAAAGGGCTATGTAGTCGTCGGGTAGATTAATCCAGTGCACATGTCCATACGGTTCTCGTCTAGGTCTCCTCGGGTGAAAGCGCCATGTGGTCAGCCCAGCCTGGATAAGAACTCTAGCTAATACGAGAAAGCGTTGGAGGTGCTGGTCACTGTAGAACTTTAGCCGCACGATACACTATACACAAAATAGACTATTATTTACCTAATAGAAATATGTCGCACTCGACGGTATAGCGCCAAACTCTGACAATTCAGGCCATACTTCACTGCACGTTGTATCGTGGGTGAGGCTTCAACTTATCGGTAACATGCTAAGGAAGAAGGGTACGGAGGTAAGGGGCTTCTATATTCACCTGCGCCGTATTTATACGCACGGTGAACAAACTAGTTCCAATCTCATTTCTGTCGCGTATCCCTGAGCAAGGCCGGGCATGTCCAGACGCATCTTGACGGTGACTTTGAACCTGGCTCCGGAGGCCGGTCCCTGGCGCCGGTGGACCGCTGTCCAATAGGAGAATGAACTATTATGGTCTGGGCTAAAGGGATATTCCGTGTATATGTACAAGGAATATACAGGGGATATCAAACGATATACAAATACTATGCAATATATATCAATAAATAAATATATATATTCGGTTTAATCTGATCCTTTGTAACAATAATCGAATTTTATTTTCATATTCGAATCCCATGCCCATCGAACGAAGCTTCGAAGCTTAGAAGTATTTAAGACAGCCCTATTAAATGGACCGTTATATCTTATTAAATTGTGGACATTTATTCATTCCCACTTATTAGACACTATTTCTGATGGTAAAATGAGTGTACAAAGCAAAATACAGAATTCTGAAATATTAAAACGGAAAAAACGGAATTTGGAAAAAAATAAAATGGAATTTGGAAAAAAATTAAACGGATTTCATATGGCTCTACTAAATTGGCAGGGTTGGTCGTCAACCGGAAACAAACCATTTTTTCTTTTAGGCCTTAGTCTTCAGGGTATTTTTGTTTACCAGAGAGGAGATCCGGTACAAGAATCTTGTTCGTTTGTTGACTTTTTTGATTACATTGGATGCCTTCTTGTCACAGGAAAGATTTGCCTCTAGGATGGAACCCAGGTATGTAATTTCATCTTTCCTTATGACAATATTGTCACCCAATGTAACTTGCTGAGTTTGTTATTTGAACCGAAGAGAATGGACTCTGTTTTACCCAGGTGTTGTAATGATAGTTTGCTATCAGCGAGCCATGTGTAGATTCTGCCGAGTTCTGAGCTGAGGGTTTGTTCAACCTGTAACTTGTTCTTGTCAGAGACCAGCAGGGCTGAGTCGTCCGCGAACAGGAACAATTTGCAGTCACAAGCTGATGACATGACATTTGCATAAAATTAGGAACAGTAACGGTCCTAGTATGCTTCCTTGTGGAACACCACAGTTCACTGAGAGCCGGGGGTGGGCGGTGTACCGTTTACCTCTACCATCTGTTCTCTCCCCTCCAGGTAGGATTGCATCCAGCTCACTAATAAACTATCAAAACTAATTGCTTTTAGCTTGTCAATCAGAATGAAGTGATTGACAGTGTCGACTCCTAAATTGTAATTCATGGTTAGGGGCTGCATGTCTTGTACACGGCCTGAAATTCATTGACAACTTCAATGTTTTCTGGAATAACCCAGAACGTTTTCAAAGAAATGGCTTCTTCCCAAATCGCTTAGGTTCAAAGCTCCTAGCAGCAAACATGCGTCATGCCTTGATGGCCTCCAAGAATATTAAGCTCATACCAGCACGAGAGATAGTCATGAAGGACACAATCTCACCACGAAGTGCAGCAGCACAAGGCGTCCCGTCCCCCCATATCACACAAGGTCATCTCGTCTGATCAAATGTCCCCGAAAGCACAGTACAGTCAGTGCAGTGCAGTATAGCACAATTGCCATGCCATCTCTCAAAACATACCAGTAATCAACCAGCCAATGGCATGGTGAAAAATATACGCCATCAATGCGTTTACCTGCTATTAACCTCAGGGCCATCACGGTCAAGCCAAAGCAGACCTCCTCTAAAGAAGTCCAACAAATAAAATTAGCTTTCCTAAATGTCAGATCACTGAATAATAAAACATTCTTAGTAAATGATCTGATTAAAGAAAATAACTTAGATTGCATCTGCCTAGTAGAGACATGGCTTAATAATGACACAGCTACATCAATAATGATAGCTTGTCCACCAGACTATAACTTTTTTCAAATACCCAGAAAAAATAAAAGGGGCGGAGGAGTTGCAGCAATCTTCTTCTCAAAACTCTTGTTTAGAATCACAGAACTAGGCGAGTTCATGTCAATGGAATATCTTGCCATTGAACTAAAAACAGAATCAACTATTATTGTCACAATATACCGCCCGCCTAGACACTCACCAATATTTATACAGGAGCTCTCTGAACTGATCTCACTATGTGTTACCGGATATGATAAGGTGATCCTAAATGGAGACTTGAACATCCATTTTAATAAGTAAACAGACTCCAAAACTATAGAACAAAAAAATCTACTGGATAGCTTTGACCTAATACAGCATATAACAAATGCAACTCACAGGCTTGGGAATACACTAGACTTAGTTATAACAACAACTGGGCTAAGCATAACAAATATCTCAATAACTGAATTACCTCTCTCCGACCATCACTGTATATTTTTTGATACTCAAATAACCCTTACTAAAACAAAAAAAGAAATCATAATTAAAAAAGAGGCTCCTAAACGACAAAGCTGAATCAAAGTTCATTGATCTTATCAGACTACATGAACCACACAATCATGACAGCTCTCTAAATGAAATGGTAGAAAATCTCAATGATGCAATGTCATCTATATTAAATTCTGTCGCCCCATTAAAAACGAAAAAGAAGAAAACTAGAGCCTCGCCCTGGTTAAACTATAATACGGTCAACGAAGAAAAAAGGAAATGTCGTGCAGCGGAGCGAAAATGGAGAAAAACAAAAACCACCATATGCTGTGATATATACAAAGATGCTTTAACTGCTTATAATAAAACCATCCGCTTAGCAAGGAAAGATTACTTCTCTAAAATCATTACAGAAAATGCTGGAAACTCCAGAATCCTCTTTTCCACTATTAATGTACTACTCAACACTGCCCCTACAGTCATCAACGGTTAAGTGTGAAGAACTTGCACTATTCTTTAACAACAAAATAACCTTGATCAGGGCCAGCATTACTCATGATGGAAATACAGCTGATTGCGGCAAACCGTGCAATGTAACCATGAGAAGTTTCACATGCATCACATTAGATGTACTCTGCAAAACTGTCTCAGAATGTAACTCCTCCACCTCAGACATTGACCCTATACCTACAGCTTTCTTCAAACGGGTATTTAATAGTGTTTCAAGCCCTGTGCTAGATATCATAAACACTTCCCTTAGGACTGGTATTTTCCCGGATGCCTTTAAAACAGCAGTTGTAAAGCCATTACTAAAAAAACCTAACTTGGATAGTAATGAAATGGCAAATTATCGTCCAATATCCAACCTACCATTCATTAGTAAAGTACTTGAAAAGATAGTTTCAGTTTAAATAAATTCCTTTCTTGAAGAAAACAACATCTTAGAAGAATTTCAGTCAGGATTCAGAAAATATCATAGCACTGAAACTGCCCTCACCAAAATAATCAGTGACCTCAGACTAAACTCTGACGAGAATAAGATCGCCATCCTTATCCTGTTAGATCTCAGTGCAGCATTTGATACAATCGATCACGATATTCTAATCGATCGTCTTGAAAACCATGTCGGTTTCTCAGAACATGTGCTGGGCTGGTTTAAAACATACATCAGAGGGAGGAAATTCTATGTTAAACTAGGAGATCACATGTCTGATATATACGACAACAACTATGGAGTTGCACAAGGGAGTTGCTTAGGTCCTTTACTCTTCTCCCTTTACATGTTACCGCTGGGTGATATCATCAGAGAACATAATGTAGATTTCCATAGCTATGCGGATGATACACAACTGTACATATCTGCTGAACCAAATGATACAGCGATTAGCTCCATTACAGACTGCTTACTGGCAATAAATAAATGGATGAGTAAGAACTTCCTGAAACTAAACGAGAACAAAACTGAAATTCTAATTATCGGCTCCAAAACTAAAAAAGAAACATTAATAAAGAACCTGGGGGGACTAACCCCTTGGATCAAATCTGAGGTCACTAGTCTTGGGGTTATCATAGATTCAGAACTGAACTTCAATTCTCATATTAGCAAAGTGACGAAAACATCGTTCTTCCATCTCAGAAATATAGCAAAAGTACGACCATTTATTAATCAGAACGATGCTGAGAAGCTAATTCATGCATTCATATCTAGCCGGTTAGTAGGCCTGCCACGATAACAAATTTTGCTGGGCGATTAATTGCCCCCGAAAATATCGCGATAAGCGATATTATTGCGACCGGTTAGAGAATTTTTTTTTGAGAAATGTATTTCCCCAAACTTTTATTTTGAAGCCCACCGCTCCGTCTTTTCCGGTGTTTTAGACTTTTATTTTGAAGCCCACCGACCGGACCGGAAGTATTGTTGTTATTATCCTAGCTTGCTGATGCTGCTGGTGGACTGGGGCCAGCTAACGTTAGCTTGCTGATGCTACTACTACTTCGACAATCGACATGCTGCTAATGGGCTGGGGCCAGCTAACGTTAGCTTGCTGATGCTACTAGTAGATCGACATGAGCTAATGATAAAACAAATGTTGAGATTGTTGGTGAACAACTAACTTTAAGTTCGTTTACTTTTAACGTTAGCTACTAACGTTAAAACGCTAACGTTACACTACAAATAACGCTACTTGGTTAAAAGGAGCAACACTATTGAGAAATGTAGTTAAGCTATGTGGTGTTGCCCCACGGAGCTCCTGTGCTGTGCTCTCTGCTCTGTAGTAAAGCCAGCGGCCCGCCTCCCAACACGGACAGTGACTGACAAGGGGCACTGGTTCCGCCTCATTAAAACAAACGCGCAAATAGCAATTAATCGCGCCCGTCAAAATCATTGCATTAATTTTAATTATCGCGGCAATTAATCGATTTATTGCTTATCGCGGCAGGCCTACCGGTTAGACTACCGTAATGCACTTTTCACAGGTCTCCCTAAGAAAACCACAGAGAGGCTTCAGCTAATCCAAAACTCTGCAGCCCGACTGCTAACTAGAACCATAAGGAGAGAGCACATTAGTCCAGTCTTAGCTGCTTTACACTGGCTTCCTGGAACATTTAGAATTTACTTTAAGGTCCTTCTCCTTACATACAAAGCTCTAAATGGACAGGGACCTAGCTACATCACCAACACTCTAATAAATTACACACCAGCAAGAACACTGCGATCATCAGCTGCTGGACTACTAGAGGCTCCCAGAAGCAGTCAAAAGAGGATCGGTAATGCAGCCTTTATCAACTATGCCCCAAAACTATGGAACAAACTACCCCAAAACATCAGGGAAGCTAACTCGCTAGACATCTTTAAAAGACAGCTTAAAACCTATCTCTTTGCTCAGGCATTTCACTGATAGATATCTGCTACCACCTAGTGGCAAGAGGAAACATCAGGGATATCCTGACACAACTTGTATTTACCTGCACTATTCTTACCCTGCCTACTCTTATACACTGCCTATCAAATTCATGTGTCGGTTATTGCACTTTTTACTTCTTACTGATGACTATTTTTAAACTGAATCATTTTAAACTATTTTTATTATTTGCTAGATCCAAATGTGAAACACTGTGATTATTTGTATTACTGAATAGAGAGCCTATTAGGATGCTAGATCCTAATGTGAAACACTGTGATTTGCCATATCTTGCTATGCTCGCTCATGCCTGTATTTTTTATGTCCGTTCTATTTTATAATTTTTTGGCTATTTTTAAACTGAATCATTTTAAACTATTTTTTACTATTTGTGTTACTGAAAACTGTAAGCGGAGAGCCTATTGGGATGCTAGATCCTAATGTGAAACACTGTGATTCTATCTTTTTATGCTCGCTTATGCCTGTATTTTTTACTGTTGTGAAGCACTTTGAACTGCAACCTCTGTATGAAAAGTGCTATACAAATAAAGTTATTATTATTATTATTATTCAGGTCCAGAATGGTTGGAATTCCCTGACAAAGATGTGCAAAAAACTGTACAATTTAAACAATACCATACTGGTAATGAGCAAATAGTTGTTTATTCAATTAATGCATGGAGCTATTCCATCTTATTTCATCTGATACTAACTACTCAGTTCATACAGATTTCAAGTATTCAAATATCAATGATGAATATTGCATAAGGTTTACACAGTTTATAGATCACCTTTTTGTTTTATATTCATGTCCAGAGAGGAGTAATAGTTAGATCTTTGTATGTGATTTATATGGCAATTAAATCTAATCAATTGTTTGTTTGGGGAGTTTGACCTACAGTTAATGTGCCTACCACGTGAAGGTGCATGCTCAATGGACAGCACAAAAACTATTTGTGTAGGTGGAGACTAGAGCTACTACAGATAGTAATAAGTTATAAGAGTAAGTAATCCATACCATATATATCCTAATAGTTACCTTATTACCATACTTGGCTGAAAATAAACTTTGCTGCCTGTTGTGAATGTGTTTTTCCCCGTAGGCTAATACATAAGTAGGCATACATTTTAGCAGTTGAGCAAAAATGTGCAGTTGAGTAGGCTATATGTGCTGTGTTTTTATGTTTTTATGTCTTCCATCGAGGACCACCTTGGAAATAAGTGTTTTAATTAATGCTTTTAGGTGATATCCTCAGGAATACAAATTGGTCAAGATCATTTGTTTTTGTGTTTTTAATTTCCAAATAAAAATTGTATCAAATAAAAAAAACGCTGTTCCATCCTAGTGGGGGGGGGGGGGGGGGGGGGGCTTAGTAAGAGATGTGATTGGGCCAGCATGATGGGCCGCTGTCCCAGCCTATTGGCGGTGGGGGAGGGGGGGGGGGGGGGGTGCTTAGTAAAAATGTGATTGGGCCAGCCCAGTGTCAGTCAGTACCAATGGGCCGCTGTCCCAGCCTAGTAGTGGGCCTGTCGTTGACCAAAAAATTGTTTTAATTCTTTTTATAAATAATTTTTTTTTATCAAATCATAACGGCCCAAACAATACAAATATTTTTGTTTGACTCGTGATCCCGCACACTGGCTCAGCGGCAGCCCGCGCATCACTAGTGTGTGTGTACAAGTACAATTGCTTGCTGTGTGAGAGAGAGAGAGAGAGACTCACTGTCTGTGTCACTTACTGTGTGAGAGAGAGATATTAATGTTCTCACTGTGTGTCACTTACTGTGTGTGAGTGTGTGAGAGAGATATTAATGTTCTCACTGTGTGTGTCACTTACTGTGTGTGAGAGTGTGTGTGAGAGAGATATTAATGTTCTCACTGTGTGTGTCACTTACTGTGTGTGAGAGTGTGTGTGAGAGAGATATTAATGTTCTCACTGTGTGTGTCACTTACTGTGTGTGAGAGTGTGTGTGAGAGAGAGATTTTAATGTTCTCACTAGGGCTGCAACGATTAGTCGACATAATCGACAACGTCGATCATAAAAACTCGTCGACGCAGAATGTTTGCGTCGATTAGTCATACATTTTTTTTATTTTTTTTGCACTACCTATCTTTGTGAAAGTGGCTTCTCAGCTCTGGTCCAGCTGAAGACAAAGCAGAGGAACAGATTGGACATTGAGCATGACCTCGGAGTTGCTTTGTCTACCATCACCCCAGACTTTGAGACTCTTGTCAGGAGCAAACAACATCCCCAGTTATTCCATTAGTTCCCTGGGATGTTAAGCTAAGAAGTCTGCTATTTTTTTTGTTTTGTTATTTAAACACTTCCACTTTAATTTGTATTATTTAATTTATTTATCTTGTTATGAGTGATTGTTGTATTGTTCAAATACATTTAGATTGAAAGTTGCTTAAGATCCAAATTCAAATGTTTCATGAGTCATTATTTTAATTTGCTATGGGATCATCATGTTATGTTAAGTTAACTGTTAAGGCAGAGGGACTGGACAACAGGGTGACATTCACAGGTGTGCAGACTTGAGCATGTGAGGTAAAACATGCATTGGAGAAGGAGCCATGCTCACAGGAAGCAGAGATTGAGGGTGTGACAAAAATAATCGTTAGATTAGTCGACTAATTGAAAAAATAATCGACAGATTAGTCGATTACCAAAATAATCGTTAGTTGCAGCCCTAGTTCTCACTGTGTGTGTCACTTACTGTGTGTGAGAGAGAGATACCGTAATTTTCGCACTATAAACCGCACCTGAATATAAGCCGCAGCAGCTAAATTGAATGATGTGTATATAAGCCGCACTGGACTATAAGCCTCCTCTTGGCCGTTCCAGACTCCAGGTTGAAGCTTAGGGGGGACCGTGCTTTTGCAGTGGCAGGCCCAAAGCTCTGGAATGAGCTGCCACTGCATGTTAGGCAGGCCCCCACTCTGCAGGTGTTTAAATCACGCCTCAAAACACATTTATTTGCTCTGGCTTTTGGTTTTTAACCCGTTTTTGAGAGACTGGCCTTTTTTATGTGACACATTGTACTGCTTTTATTGTGTACTTTTATTCAAAAAAATTACGTCTTATCTTATCTTATGTACAGCACTTTGGTCAACTTTGTTGTTTTAAATGTGCTTTATAAATAAAGTGGATTGGTGTTTTAATGTAATTACCATATGTAAGGGTTCGTGCACAGAGGGATTGTCGGGAAAGAGATGGCTGTTTGAGGAAGCTCCCATTTATTAACTTGCAGCAGCTGTGTGCCTGTGAGAGAAGAGCGAGTGAGAGTTAAAGGTGGTGGACTGTAACCTGTAAAATCCATAGATTTAGGAGGTCCCCTAGTGGCCGTTAGCTGTAAAAATCCATAGATTAGCCACACCGTTATATAAGCCGCAGGGTCAAAAAATGGGGGGAAAAGGCTAGGGATGCACGATATTGATTTTTTTACACCGATACCGATAACTTTATGCTCCTCAAGCCGATAACCGATATTTATTGTATTATATATATATATTTTTTAAATGTATATATAACTTATTTTTTTTTAGTATTTATAAGCTCTGACGTCATCGGTACTGCTATCGGTACTCGAGAAATTATGGAGTTTTTTTTGTTGAGGAATTTAAACGTCGCAAACTAATCTTGTTGGCCGTTTTCTATATCTCTCCTGCCTCGGTGTCTCTGCCTGCGCGAGGAGCGGGCTGTGCTCACACACACACTCACTCACACACACACACACACACACGAGTGCTGCCGAGTACAGACAGCTCTGCTCTCATCATGGCGGACAGAACGAAACGTTCAAAAGTCTGGGTCTATTTTACTAAAGTCGATGCTGACGACGCTCGTTGCCACAAGTGCAACAAGACATTTGCCAGTAATGTATAAGCGCTGGTACTTGTCAATGTGGCTGGCGGGGATCTAACGTTATTAGCCTGAGCTCCGAGTAGAATAATGGCTGACAATCCGGAGGTAAATAAACGAATGAGAGCTTCTGATTGGTGGTAAGAAAAAGAGGTGGGTGCAAGCGGTGGGACGTAATTGGCAGATCGACTGTCTGCCTCCGAATGTAACGTGACTACGTCACAGCCAAGAAAGGGAGCGCTGGATTTGTGAAAAACTCCCTGTTCCTAAACCACACGCTATCAATCGTACCACAGTACTGGCAAAACGGGAGGAGGCTATAATAAAAACAAGCGCCCTTCATCCAAATCCACCCACACCGGATTTCTTTTAACCAAAAAATTTATTATATATTATCGGAGCTATCAATAACGTTATCGGGTTTATCGGGATGACGTCATAATTGCTGATATCGGCCCGATAATTATCGTGCATCCCTAGAAAAGGCGCGGCTTATAGTCCGAAAAAATTACGGTATATTAATGTTCTCACTGTGTGTGTCACTTACTGTGTGTGAGAGAGATATTAATGTTCTCACTGTGTGTGTCATTTACTGTGTGTGAGAGTGTGTGAGAGAGAGAGAAGTTGTTATTAATGTGCTCACTGTGTGTGTGAGAGAATGTGTATGTGTGTGTCACGTACGTGGGTTGTTCATTATCATTATTGCCATATTTGTAGCACCATGTAAACATCAGGTTAGTATATGTAATATGTGTTATTTGTATGTGATGTGTGTGTTATGGTATTAATGTCTGTTCCTCTCTTTCTTTGTCAGGTGCCGCCCGTCCCTACACTGAAGAGTGCTGATTGCCTGATGAATGGCAGCTGACGGCAGCAGCCTCAAGGGGCGGGTGGATAAAGCCTGACAGCACACACACACACATTCTGGCGCCTCATTCTCATTCAGAACCAGAGTGGAGTGTGGAGGTTGCCCTTCTTGCCACTGTGTGTGGATGCCTTTGTTGTAGTTACCACTTTGTGTGGAATTATCTACTGTGTTGCCCTTATTGCCACTACTGTGTGGATTAGCCATTGTATCTGTGTATATTATTGTTGTTGGCCTCTGTGCCTATTTACCACTATTGTGTGGGATTATACTTATATTGTTGGCCTCTGTGCCTAATAGCCACTGTTCCATTTAAGTGGAACTATATATACATTGTGTTGGCCTTAGTGCTGGGTGGTTCCCAGTGCCAACCTGGTTGGCTGGTGTCTGTAGACACTAGCGTTTATTATTAGATTTACCCTGTTTGTTCTCCCTTACCCCTTTTTCCCTGTTTGTCTATTTGTTGTGGGTTTCATTCCCCTCCTTTCACATCATATTATATAATAAATATCATTTACCTTTTGGAAAACACATTTGTTGTTTACTTGCCTACCGGGACGCCTGTATCAGTTCCGCAACCGTTTCCATTTCCGGGGTAGGCCTGATTGGCCGAGACGGCCACGTGACGCGCGTGGCATGCCCCCGCGGCAGCAAGCGCCCTATTGCTGGAGTTCGCCTTTCACATCGCTGCCGTTGGCGAAAGCAGGATGAGGCGAGAGCGTAGATTTCGCTGTGTATCATTTAACACTTTCAGCGCCACGCCTGGTTTTCCATTTTACCGCTTGAATGCCACCATCGGCGCCAATGTTAACGTTAATATCGCCTAATCTATGTTTTAAATTATGGCTATGTGTCTAATCTGCCCATCGCATTATCAAAGACTATTTTCCAGTCAGTGCTGTGAAGGCAGATTGTTTTTTTATCGCGTCGTTGCTGTTTCAGAGCAGTTAGAAAAGCCCCCGTTTTGATATAAAAAACAGCTCATTCTGGAGCATTCTATGAAAATCGTCTTTTAGTGGAATATTCCACAACGTTGATATTCGTCTGCCTTTTTATGAATCGTTTTCAAATAAACGCTAGATGATCAATATTATACGTGCACGCACGCACATTACGGCCGCGCACGGATAATTGCCCCGTTGATTTCCTCTCGGACTTTTACAGTGAAACCGAAAGAAGACATTTCACAAAACAGCTTATAACTTCATCAAACTTACTCTGATTATCCTACCACTGATAACATAGAGTCCTTACCTGACATCAGATGGTATCCAACTGGTATATTCCAATTCCTGATCACCATTCGAAAAAATCGATACGTGTATGGATCCAACGCGATACAGTAGAACTCCATGATCCGCGGGGATCTGAGGCTCCAGAATGAACTCTGGTAACCCCGGCTGGATCAGTGAACTGGAAAATGTGGAGTACCGGATTTTTTCCCCCATTCATTTTCATTGAGTCCATTCCAAAATCACTTATGTCATCTGGGAGACGACAGGGGGCGCTTTTTTCCACAGTGATCGTCGGCGCCCCTCGGCTATACTCGGGTAGGCTCGGGTGATGCAATAATTTTTCAGATCGCAAAAAAAAAAGAAAAAAAAAATCAGAGAAATCTCGTGAGTGGCTAGCAACCACCTATAAAAAAACACGAGAAATCTCGTGAGTGGCACTGAAAGAGTTAATCATTTAACATTTGAAAGGCATACATTGTTGTCATACAGAAGTACAGAATACTTTTATCCAAAATGCTTCTTACTGTTACACTGTTAGAGACTGTGCTAGACAAATGAATGACTAATTCGGTCAGAAATAACGTAACTAATAGCGTTAGTAAGCACTGCTTATATGCTTATTATGTCTGCGGGGTACAGTAAACGTTTCTCCCGGTACATTCTGAAGAGCACACCGCTGTATGTTGGAGAACCAGCGGTCTTCCGTTCCTCCTCACTCGAGTGAGAGCAAAGCCGATGCCGCTCGCGTGAGCATATTCTCCCCGCTGGTGATCGCAGCACGGAGGGTCGCGGACCAGCCTGGCAGCATAGCTATAAAGACATATTCATAATCCAACATATGTGTAAAGAAACAACATATTCCGATTGGAAGGACTCCCATCTCCTCCTCGCGTCTCACACAGGGCTGAGCTGTGCACGGCTTTGCTCTCACTCGAGTGAGGAGGAGCGGAAGACCGCTGGTTCTCCAACATACAGCGGTGTGCTCTTCAGAATGTACCGGGAGAAACGTTTACTGTACCCCGCAGACATAATAAGCATATAAGCAGTGCTTACTAACGTTATTAGTTACGTTATTTCTGACCGAATTAGTCATTCATTTGTCTAGCACAGTCTCTAACAGTGTAACAGTAAGAAGCATTTTGGATAAAAGTATTCTGTACTTCTGTATGACAACAATGTATGCCTTTCAAATGTTAAATGATTAAATGATACACAGCGAAATCTACGCTCTCGCCTCATCCTGCTTTCGCCAACGGCAGCGATGTGAAAGGCGAACTCCAGCAGTAGGGCGCTTGCTGCCGCGGGGGCGTGCCACGCGCGTCACGTGGCCGTCTCGGCCAATCAGGCCTACCCCGGAAATGGAAACGGTTGCGGAACTGATACAGGCTACCGGGACCTGTGCTTAAAGCACCTTACTGGGCGGGCTGGTTTCATGTACAGCCCGCTCCAGGTATATTTTATATGGTCATAGACCTTTGTACATGACTGAGAGAGAGAAGTTGTTATTAATGTTCTCACTGTGTGTGTGTTTCACTTACTGTGTGTGAGAGAGAGATAAATTGTTATTAATGTTCTCACTGTGTGTTTGTGTCACTTACTGTGTGTGAGAGAGAGAGAGAGTGTGTTTGAATGAAGTACATTTGCTGAAATAGAGTTGTTCTTAATTTTCTCACTTGCTATGTGAGAATGTTAGTTATTATGTTCTCAATGCCCCTTGCATTGTATGAGAATTGTGTGGAAGAGTTTGCTAGTTCTACTGCTACCCCTTTGTTAGTGATGCACCTAATATTCCGCCACTGAAAATGGTTAAAAAGGCTTTTGGTCGAAAGGGTTTTAGCACCGAAAAAATATCACAGAATGTCAGAGAACAGGGTTACGTTGGTAACCTATAGGGGTGTAACGATTCGACCCCACTTCGATTCGATTACGATTATTCAAGCAACGATTCAATGCATGATGAAATCTCTTCATTTGACCACGATTCGATAAATTTTTTATTAGTTTTCTATCAGTTAATTCCCCAAAATAATTTGAATACACAAGTGGCTGGGGGAACTGATTCACTCAGCATGAATGGACTATAGGTCAATAGAAACAGTACATATTAAAAACGTATTATTATTTTTTTTATTAATTTTGATTATAATCGATTCTAACACATTAGAATCGATGCATTTCGATTAATCAATGCATCGTTACACCCTAATCTAACGTGGTGTTGTGATGATGTAATCAAAACGCAGGCGACAAGCACGGCGCGTGACCATGCCTGGCTGTCGGTCAAGGTCGAGGTAATACGCTTGCGGCTGGCTCACAGCCAACATGTCTGCCGCTTGGAGATATTTCCAAATATCAGAGTAAGAGGCGCGAAATGCGATTTGTAAAACGTGTTCAGCTGACATTTCTCGAGGGGGTGTAACTGCAAAGACTTTCACCACTTCGGGATTACTCCACCACTTGAAATCAAAACACACGGACAAATATGCGGAGTATGAGAAAATCACTGGCGCACAGACAAAAAAAAGTCCTTCCCAGCACCGACTCCTTCTGTGGCGGACCTTTTTGAAAAGGTAAAAAAGTTTCCCAGTGATGGTCCCAAGGCAAAGGGCATTACTCGAAAGTTAATGGTTGCATCGCCATGGATGATCAACCGTTTTCTGTCGTACAGGACGTTGGATTTCGTAGGCTTATTGAGCACATTGAGCCACGTTATTCCTTGCCTAGCAGACGGCACTTAGCAGACGTGTGCTTATCTTAACTGTACAATGTCGTTGCTAATCACATCCATGAGCTCTTGGCTACAGATATTACAGCCATCAGCTTCACGACAGACATATGGAGCTCAGACATAAGCGTCTTCTAAGGAAAGAGGTTGAAACGGACCTTGGAGTAAAAACTATGAAAAGTACACTCTTGGAGTCTGTCAACACACGTTTTGCTGATATCTACTCTGATCCCCTATACTGTATCGCGACTGTACTTGACCCGTGATATAAAGATCATTATTTTGATGCGGGGAAAAAGCAAAGGAGGAGGAGAGGGGGCAACCACCCTCGTTGTCTGATATGTTCAACGAGATCATGGAAGAGAATGCTACCCCAAATAGGTAGGATACTCTGTTCTGACTTGGTTACTTACTGTACTATGTGCTACTGAATGTGATATGTATTAGTACTGTATGTGCTGCTATGTAATATGCTCTTAATCTTGTAATTTCTTTTGACATGTCAGATGATTTTATTTGTCTGCCAAGTGATCTGGCATGCGTAAATACATTTGACTAAATGTTCATTATGCACTGTCCCTATTTTAAATAAAATCTTATTCTCTCAAACCTCTCAAATGCCAGGCTGGTGACGAGCTCAACCGCTCAACCGTTAGATGATTATCTCTCAGAAGTACCCATCCCCAGAAGCGAGAACCCTCTTGGATACCGGAGAAACAAACAAGACCGCTTTCCTGACCTGGCCAAGGTGGCACGCAAGTATTTGAGTGCTCCATGCACAAGCACTGACAGCGAGAGACTGTTCAGCGCTGCCTCTCATGTGCTTGATGAGAAGAGGAACAGACTTATGGCTGATAAAGCAGAGAAGCTACTGTTCATTAAAAAGAACCTCCCACTTTTCCTTAATAAGTAGACATGGCTGGCTTATCATAAGTTTATCTAGTTCTACATGTCTACTCTATACCCACTTTCCTGAACAATTTTCATTGTGAGTTATAATTCACCATCTCATGTTATTATTAGGGGGAAATGACAGCAGCACAGTGTTCAATATGTTGTACTTTCGGTATCTAAATGATACAATGTTTACATTGCTCATGAGGACAGACCACCTTATTTGCAGATTCTTAAAATTGAAATTTCATTTGTAATTGATTGTGGATGTTGTATCCAGTTTTCACTTTATGTATATTTATACAATGTTTACTACTTTGCTTATGAGGACAGACAGCCTTATCTGCAGATTCTTGAAATTCAATTGTAATTTAATTTGTAAATAGTTACATTCATGTGTATTTATCCAGTTTGCACATTTGTATGCATGCACGTATAGGTGCATTTGTTGTTGTTGAAGGCCTACTGGCCTAGATGTTTATGCAGTTTTAAAGCACCTTCGCTTTGTTCTGAATGCACTTTGTTGTAGTTATCCTACAGAGAAAAGAAAATGCACTTGACTTGGAATTAATGTACTGTATGCATTCAAAAGTGCTGAATAAATGTTTTATGGACCCATAATAGTGTTTATTATTTAAGTTAGGGGTGTAACGATGCATCGATTAATTGAAATGCATCGATTCTAATGTGTTCGATTCGATGCATCGATTTGAATATGTTAGAATCGATTATAATCGAAATGAATCGAAATAAAAGATATATTTTTTTTCTTTTTATGTTTTCTTTTTGTGTGTATTGTTTTTATTGACCTATAGTCCATTCATGCTGAGTGAATCATTTCCCACAGCCACATTTGTGTATTCAAATTTCTTTGCGGAATTAACTGATAGAAAATGAATAGAAAATTTATCGAATCGAATCGAATCGAATCGTGGTCAAATGAAGAGATTTCATGATGCATTGAATCGTTGCCTGAAGAATTGTAATCGAATCGAATCGTTGTGAGGTCGAATCGTTACACCCCTAGTAGCTGAACAACATTGGTAAACATTTTTATACATTATATATATATTTCTATTAATCATTTTCGGCATTCTGTTTTCGGCCAACTTTCCTATTTTCGGTATCGGTTTCGGCCAAGAATTTCCCATTCGGTGCATCCCTTTGTACATGGTGGCTGTGTCTGACAAAAGTTAACAATAAATAATGTTATTAGGAAATATAAATTTGCCTTCTGCGTGAACTGTGCATAGCTGAATAGACTGTATTTTAACGTCGGCCATATGGTGGTACTTGGAGAGCCAGCTGCGTTCTCAGGTGGTACTTGGTGTAAAAAGGTTGAGAACCACTGCTCTATTCTATCCAAAGTGTGCTCAAGGCTTAGGTGAACATTGTAAGAAAATCAAGTGGGGGACTTTCTCTAAAAGGATGAAACGGTGCTGATGCGTCTTCTATATACATCCTTATGTAATACAGATTCCAAAACTTTGGCCAATATCTCCTCAAGCGGAATCAGATCCATTCTGGGGTGAAAGCTGGGATCATCCTGTTATTGTAGGATGATGCTTTATGACAACTTGGTAATGGATCAGACCACCTGTAGTCGATACCGATCCATCAAATAGTGATGGCGATAATGAGCATCCTCATCTGTGCATCCCTATATATTGGTTCAACGTGTTACATAACTGGTAAAAGTGTTGTGTGAAATAGGGACCTGTCCCTTTGTTATTTTCAAAAGCAATGGTTTTGAATTATTTATTTTAATTACATTATTTTATGCCCTTCTTTCTAGACTCCCTTGCTTCACAGCAGTTTATCTGTGAAGAGAGGGTTCCCCCTGAGCAGCAGGAGAGGAGTCACAGTGTCGGCCAGGAGGAGCCAGAGCTCCTACAGATTAAAGAGGAACAGGAGGAACTCTGGACCAGTCAGGAGGGAGAGCAGCTTCAAGGTCTTGAACATGATGAAGATAAACCTCAGTCCTCATGGTTTAACCAAACCCAGGACCCAGAGTCCCTACAGATTAAAGAGGAACAGGAGGAGGAGGCTGGTGGCTCCAAGATGACCTTACACCCTGTGAAATATGAAAATGATGATGGAAATACTCTGTCCTTACAGCTCAGCCAAACCCAGGACCCAGAGTCCCTACAGATTAAAGGTGAACTACACCAAGGGCTGGAAGAAGCTGATCACTCTGAGATCACAGAACACCCAGTTAAATGTGAAGATGGTCAAGATGGTCAAGATAACACTCAGCCCTTCCAGCCTCTTCAAACCCAGAGGGAGAAAAACAGAGAAGCTTACTCTTTACGCAGCACCTCAACTAAACGTATGCAAACAGAACCTGATAGAGAGGACTGTGGAGTATCAGAACCAGCCAGTAACTTAAATGTACCTGGTGGATTGGAACCAACTATAAATAATCAGCTTCTCGCTTCAGACTGTTCTGGAACTGAGACTGATGACAGTGATGATTGGAAGGAGAGTGAAGGACCTCAGTCAGGTCTATTGACTCTGAAACCAAAGAAGACACAGAAAATAAAAAGTGTATCTAACAGCAGACCTGGGTTCAGCAAGAAGAGAGATCTGAAGAGAAGCAAAAAGAATCATACTGGAGAGAAACCATTTAGTTGTTCAGTTTGTGAGAAGGGGTTCAGTTGTACAAGAAATCTGAACAGACACATGAAAACTCATACAGGAGAGAAACCATTTAGTTGTTCAGTTTGTGGGAATGGGTTTAGTCAGAAGGGAAGTCTGAAGGCACACATGAGAACTCATACTGGAGAGAAACCATTCATTTGTTCAGTTTGTGGGAATGGCTTTAGTCAGAAGGGAAGTCTGGAGACACACATGATAACTCATACTGGAGAGAAACCACTTTGTTCAGTTTGTGGGAAAGGGTTCAGTTGTAAGATCAATCTGAAGACACACATGAAAACTCATACAGGAGAGAAACCATTCATTTGTTCAGTTTGTGGGAATGGGTTTAGTCAGAAGGGAAGTCGGAAGCTACACATGAGAACTCATACTGGAGAGAAACCATTTAGTTGTTCAGTTTGTGGGAAAGGGTTCCGTATGAAGCGAAATCTGAACAGACACATGAAAACTCATACAGGAGAGAAACCATTTAGTTGTTCAGTTTGTGGGAATGGGTTTAGTCAGAAGGGAAGTCTGAAGGCACACATGAGAACTCATACTGGAGAGAAACCATTCATTTGTTCAGTTTGTGGGAATGGCTTTAGTCAGAAGGGAAGTCTGGAGACACACATGATAACTCATACTGGAGAGAAACCACTTTGTTCAGTTTGTGGGAAAGGGTTCAGTTGTAAGATCAATCTGAAGACACACATGAAAACTCATACAGGAGAGAAACCATTCATTTGTTCAGTTTGTGGGAATGGGTTTAGTCAGAAGGGAAGTCTGAAGCTACACATGAGAACTCATACTGGAGAGAAACCATTTAGTTGTTCAGTTTGTGGGAAAGGGTTCCGTATGAAGCGAGATCTGACGACACACATGAGAACTCATACAGGAGAGAAACCATTTAGTTCTTCAGTTTGTGGGAAAGGGTTCAGTGTGAAGGGAAGTCTGACGGCACACATGAGAACTCATACTGGAGAGAAACCATTAATTTGTTAAATTTGTGGGAAGGGGTTCAGTTGTACAAGAAATCTGAAGAGACACACAATAACTCATACTGTGAACAAACCATTTAGTTGTTCAGTTTGTGGGAAAGGGTTCAGTGAGAAGGGAGATCTGAAGAGACACATGAGAACTCATACTGGAGAGAAGCCACTTTGTTGTTCAGTTTGTGGGAAAGGGTTTAGTCGAAAGGGAAATCTGAAGGCACACATGAGAACGCATACTGGAGAAAAAACAGTTAGTTTTTCAGTTTGTGGGAAAGGGTTCAGTTGGAAGGGAGATCTGAAGAAACACAATAACTCATACTGTGGACAAACCATTTAGTTGTTCAGTTTGTGGGAAAGGGTTCAGTACGAAGGTATATCTGAAGAAACACATGATAACTCATACAGGAGAGAAACCATTTAGTTGTTCAGTTTGTGGGAAAGGGTTCAGTAGTCAAGGAAGTCTGAAGAGACATGAGAACTCATACTGGAGAGAAACCATTAGTTGTTCAGTTTGTTGCAGAGGGTTAAGTTGTACAAGACATCTGAAGAGACACACAATTGCCTATAGAGCTGGTCACTCTACTTTTACTGCTTTGATACAGATGACTGATGACTGGCTGTTAGATTTTAGTGCTGCATTTGATGTGCTGGACCATTCTCTACTGGTTGAGAAACTTAAATGTTATGGTTTTAACTCTTCTGCTTTAAAGTGGATACTAAGTTATTTGTCCTCTAGATCACAGAAGGTGTATCTAAATGGCAGCCTGTCCAGTAGCATAGGTCTAGAGTGTGGCGTTACGCAAGGAAGTTGCCTAGGACCTTTGCTCTTCTCTGTATTTACTAATGACCTATCTTGGGCCACCAAATGTGCTACAACAGTTCTTTATGCAGATGATTCAACATTGTATTACGCTGCACCATCATGCAATGTACTTAATGACGTTTTGAGCAGAGAACTTAAAGTTGTGCATGACTGGGTAGTATGTAATAGACTTGTCCTTAATATCTCCAAGACTAAATGTATTGTGCTGGGAACAAGGCACAGGTTATCTACAAATCCAAAGCTTCATTTAAACTTGTGTAATTCGGCAGTTCAACAAGTTGAAAGTACTAAACTCCTTGGAGTGATGCTGGATTGCACTCTGTCTTGGTCTCAGCATATTAATTATATTGTTTTGAAAATGGGAAGAGCAATTGGTATTTCCAGGAAATGTGCTTATTTTGTTGCCCGTCCCCTTTTATGTCAGATAGTGCAAAGTTTAGTTTTATGTCATCTTGACTATTGCTCTGCGATGTGGTCATCTGCTGCCAGTGGTGACCTCAGGAAGCTCCAGGTGGTCCAGAACAGGGCAGCACGGTTGGTACTGGGCTGCTCACTAAGGTCTAATGTGAGCCGTATGCATGCCCGCCTCTCTTGGCTTAACGTTGAAAATAGATTGTCTTTTAATATACTTGTGCTGTTCAAGTTGGTCATGAACAGTAAAACTCCTGTTTTTATACATAATCAGATTGTTTTTAGTAATACTGTGCACAAGAGGTTCCCGTAGTTGGCAGCTTGAATTGCCAGGTCCTAGAACCAGCGCTTTGTGGAGATCTTTTATTTTTAGAGCATTAACTCTTTGGAATGGCCTGCCTCGGAACCTCTGCTGCATTTACAGTAGATTCACTTTTTAAAATAATCTTTAATTGTTTTTAAATAGCTTTTAACACTGTAAAGTAATTTTTTGTTTTTGTTTTACACTAATGTAATTTTAGCTATCTTAATTGTTACAGTAGTTTCATTATGCATTGTGTGTACTGACTTTTAATAATTTTGTTTTTGCAATAGTGATTGTTTTTGTATGTTTTTTTTGTGTGTGGACCCCAGGAAGACTAGCTGGTTGCTATCGCACCAGCTAATGGGGATCCCTAATAAAATAAAATTCTTGTAATAGCTTTCTTGCTTGCTATCGGAAGCATCTATCAATTTCTTGTCGTTGAGGTCCCATTTTTCATAGGATATGTTTCCTAGGTATAGGGTGTCAATATCAAAAATGGCTTCTAGGTTCTTATGTATCTCTTGCCAGTATGGTGCCAGAGTTTGGCATTCCCAGAATATATGTGAGTGATTGGCTTCGTTTATCCCACAGGATCGCCAGCATTTTTCTCCGGTCCCCTGATTTTTCTGCCATGGGGTGATAAAAAACCTTACTAGGTTCTTCCAGCCAAATTCCCTCCAGTTGTTTGAGTCTGTTGTTTCCCATTGTTGTGTACATAATCTGTCCCATACCTCTCCTGATATTGACATATTGAATTATTTTTCCCATTTCTCCTTTATGTACATTGTGTTAGTTGTTTTCAATTTGGCCTGGCAGAGTCGATCCTATTACATTTAGAAGATTTTACTGCTGATGTAAACACTTCCATGATTTCTTGTTCTCCCGTTCCTATTTCTCCCACTAGGTTTTGATTGAAGTAATGTCGTATCTGCAGGTATCTAAAGAAATCTTTTTGCTCCAGTCCATGTCTTTTCTGTAGTGATTCGAAGCTCTGGAACACCCCGTTGTGGACAAAGGTCAAATAATTTGTTAGGCCTTTATCTGCCCATTCTTTGAATCTGCCATCTGATGTATTGGGTGGGAAATTGGAATCGAATGCGCACCATCTCAACATTCACTCCGCACATCTTAATCGTGTCCTGCCAGATTATCAGTGCTACGTTAATCCAGGTTTAAAAAAAACAAATTTCATGTCGTCTATTAATTTGTTGTCTGCCACTATTGCTGCTAGTTGCTGTTGTCTTGTGTCAGCCTCTGTCTAATGAATCCTGTCTGGTCCAGGTGTATAAGGTTGGGTAGGATCTTATCTATTCTTTGTGATATAATAGATGTAAACAGTTTATATTCCAAGTTTAATACACTTACGGGACGATAGCTGCCACATTCCAGTTTGTCCTTCCCTTCCTTCGGGATGACTGAGATTATTGCTTCTCTCCAGGAGGGGGGGATTTCTTTTTTTTCTAGTACCCAATTAAATGCCTTCCGCAGTGTTGGGGTCAGTTGATCTCTGAATGTTTTGTACCATTCGGCGGTGAAGCCATCTGTGCCCGGGGCTTTATTTGTTTTTAATCTAGAAATTGCAGTGTGTAAATCCTCTATTGTTATTTCGTTTATCAGATCTTTATTTTGCTCTACTGTGACTTTGGGTAGGTCTAGAGAGGAGAGGAATGTCTCGATCTGGAAGTTGTTGTCTAATTTAGGTTGGAAATACAGATTTTTATAGAAGTTTTCGAAGTTCTGTTGGATTTTGTCTTGCCTACATTCAATTGTTCCTGTGATGGGGTTCCTTATTTTATATATTGCATTATCTGCTTGTTGTTTCCTTAATCTGTATGATAGCAATTTCAATGATTTCCCACCCACCTCATAGTGTTGTTGTTTTGTGAATAGAAGTTTTTTTTTCTTTTTTCTAGGTTGCCTATTTCATTTATCTCGTTCTTTATGTCTTTCATCTCTTGTTTCACTCCATTGTCTAGGTTGTGACTATGTTGTCTTTGTAAGTGTTTTAATTTGATCTCCAGATTGTGTAATCTTTGTCCTCTAAGTTTCTTTAAGTGTGATGTGATGGCGATGATTTGACCTCTTAGTACCGCTTTTAGTGCGTCCCAGAGTATGGTTGGTGCCACCTCGTCATTATCGTTTATTTCTAGATATTTTTCAATTTCCGTCTTCAGAGATTCTTTAGTTCCTGGGTTATTCAGTATTTCTGAGTTCAGTCTCCATAGTATAGACCTTGGCTTTCTGTTGAGGTGTACCAACATATTATAGGGCTGTGGTCAGAGAGGGCGATCGGGCCTATGTCACATTTATTTATTCTGTGTAGGTCATTATTGTAGGTAAAGAAATAATCTATCCTTACGTATACTGCATGTGGGGATGAGTAATGCGTGTAGTCCCTGCTGGTTGGGTAAAGTTCTCCATACATCTATAATTCCCAGTTCCTTCATTAATGCATTTATTTTCCTGATTATGGGTATTGTCTCTGTGTTACCACTTGAGGCATCCAGCCGCGGGTTTAAACGTACATTGAAATCCCCACCACAGATTAGTGTCCCTTGGGTTTTTGTGGCCATTAGGTCAAATATCTGTCTGTAGAATGTCCAGTCGCTACTTGGGGGCGCATATACGTTCAGTAAGCTTACCAGTGTTCCATCTATTTTCCCTATTATCATTATATACCTACCGTCTCTCTCTATCCTTGAACTCTGATATGTGTTCGTATGCCACCGTGTTTGATATTAATATGGCCACCCCCCTTCTGTGCCCGATCCGTATGAGGATGAATATTCATGTTTATATCCCAGTTTATTCAGTTTAGCATGCTCAGTATCGGTAAGGTGGGTTTCTTGTAGATATGCTATTTGTATTCTATCTTTTTTTAGTTTTGATAATATCTTTCTTTTTATTGGGTTCAGTAAGCCGTTGACGTTGAAAGACAGACATTTTACCTCTTGCATATCAGGTTGTGGTATGTAGTAATTCCGCTATGTACATGGGGATCCTCCCCGTCGCTAGCCAACAAACAGTAACACACAAATAAAATGAAAAAAATAAAAAAACAATACAGAAAACACATTAACTCTAATGACTTCCAAGGTAGAGGTCAATTTTGTGACCCTCCACGAGCCTGATACTAGAGAAGGGAAGACCCCCCTCTCGTTGTTGACAGGGGGGGCCCTTGAGGATAACAGTCTTAGAGAGAGCCATGTCTGTTCGTTTTCCCTAATCCTATTTGTATTTTATTGTATCCGCTAGATCATTCTCATCTTCTTAACTTAAGACAGTTTCTGCATTGTGTTGGACACACCTATTTGGGTTGCCTGTTTCCTCTTGATTGTACTATTTTTTCTCTCCCTTATCTTTAATTGTTATTTTACTATGGCCCTGTATATTCCATGTATACATTACACACTGGTAAATAATAATAATAATCATCAGGCCTGGGCCCCGTTCCCCGTACCTGGATAACTGAGTTAGCCGGATAATTTTCGGTCAAGCCTGACTTAAGCCGGACCTTCCCATTCCCCGAAGCTCGATTGTCTAAATCAGGGGTTCCCAAACTTTTCAGGCCGGGGCCCAGAAAATAAGGCGTCAGAGAGCCGCGGCCCAATGCACATCGTCAGGCTTTTTTTTTTTTTTTTTTTTTGCCAGGCGACCAATTTTTTAAGCCAAATATCACTTCAATCCTATTAAGTTAGTTCAAGTTAGTTATTCATTTATATGTGCTATTTATGAGAGGGCTAACTTGTTGCAAAATAATAATGATAATAATAATAGCCTCATTAAAATACTATTGTTGCTTCGGTTGTTTTCAGCGTTTTACTAAATGCTGATAATAAATCATATTGAGCCTATAGATTTACTTTGTCCTAAATAAAATAAAAGTCATATACGGCGCTCGGAGTCGCGATACACGCTGCATGTGGTTATTTTAATAACGGCGCATTGCAAATGTGAATCCTGCAGGGATATTTTTAATGAATGAAACCTATCGGCCGTTTGGCTCTGATTAGTTTCATATATTCTCCGCTGTAGATTTGCTTAACGGAGCGCCGGATTGTGTTTCATTCAAGCATAAAATTGAAGTGTCTATGCGGTGATTGTGGTTTTTGTGTGATATTGTAACTGGGATTAAAATGTCTGATGAGATGCGCTGTTTGACGGATTTGAGAAATTGTATGAGCCGTTGACGTCACATTAATGCATTTGAGAATAAAGAGATAAAACTTCATTCAAAAGTAAAATATTCTAAACACGGGTCTCTCCTCCATTAATGGATAAACAATGAATTTATCCCGTCTGGCACAGTGGCGCAGCGGCTAGTGCTGAATCCTGGCAACCGGGCGACCGGTGTTCGAAACCCCGCGTTTCCAATATTTTTTTTTTGGAATATAATATTAATGATTATACGCAAAAGTAGCCTAGTTTTAAGTTAAAATATTATAAATCTACATGCATTGAGGATGTCATTCTTTATATAGCTCTCAACGTGCACCAAATTGAATTATTCCTACATTGCAAAAAGAAGGAAAAGACTAGGATTCGAACCCGGGCCGTCTGCGTGAAAGTCAAAACCAGAAACCGTTACACCACAGTGCAGATAAGTAAAAGATCCACCATACATCAATCAATGGGTAAGAGAGCCGTATCCTTATTCTGTATAACAGTTAAACTAATTATTTTCGCTAGCAAGATCTCATTTGATTATTCAATCCATAAACCTACTGCCAGCAGGCAAGTTTAAAGAAATATAATCTGATTGATTGGGGTAATGAGGGACTTAAAATTAGCCTATAGATCATGCATTTAACTTGTCGGCGAGGCGATTGAGCCGTACTGCAATCTGTTAATAAAGTTTTAAATCAATTAATCAATCAATGCCGTTAGAAGATCAGGATCTCTGCTATCGATACGTGCTGGCTTTTCAACTGAAGCGGCCGCGCGCACTTATCCTGGGTCTCAAGTCTGGTTCGAGTTAACGAGACTGAATCCACCTTCGAGGAACAGGAAAATCCCGGCTTCAAACATCGGGTTAACTGAATCTGGATAATGGGACTCTTGATCGACTTAGTTGAACCAGGTACGGGGAATAGGGCCCTGGACCTTGATAAATAATAATAGTCAGACCTGAACTATCAACTAAGTCGATCAAAAGCCCCATTATCCAGATTCAATTAACCCAATGTTTGAATCCGGGCTTTCCCTGTTCCTCGAAGGCTGATTCAGTCTTGTTAATTCGAACCAGACTTGATACTCAGGATAGTTGCGCGCGGCCGCCTCACCTGAAAAGACAGCAGGTGTCGATCGAAATCCTGATTTTCTAACGGCATTGATTGATTGATTGATTGAAAACTTTATTAACAGATTGCAGAATGGGTACAATACAGTACGGCTCAATAGCCTCGCAGACAAGTTAAATGCATAATCTATAGGCAAATTTTAAGTCCCTCATTACCCCAATCAATCAGATTATATTTCTTTAAATGTGCCTGCTGGCAGTAGGCTTAATGGACTCAAGTATCTATTAATTCGTATAAATTAGATACTCTTTGGGCTTGTTTTTGTCTACTTATTCTGAAATAGTTTAACTAATTATTTTCGCTAGCCAGATCTCATTCGATTATTCATTCGATTAAGCCTACTGCCAGCAGGCACATTTAAAGAAATATAATCTCATAAATTATGAGGATATCTGTACTGTATGTGCTCGGCTTAGGTAGCATGTACTTTATATATAAATACATGGTTCCCAAAGTTTTCAAGGCGCGACCCCCGAAATAACGGTGTCAGAGAGGCTTGGAGGGAGGCTATACAGTTTCACTATTAATCAGGTTTTAATCTGTTTCGGACATCATCCATACATGCATTGAATTGATTAACCTTTGGTTTATACCAGTGACACCAGTCATGTTAATCACCTTCTTGTTCATCATCAGATGAACACTAACAGTGCTTGAACAGATAAATGCATTTTCTCAAATTCATCAAAACGTCAAAGGCTTGCAATTGCTCATTAATTTTCTCAAGTCATGTCCACGTCATCAAATCAAACAGCGCATCTCCTCAAACATTTTAATCCCAGTTACAATATCACAATAACGTGTGAGTGACAATTCAACAATCCACATATATTCCGATCCGTCGTAATTCATATCCACAATCCACGCATGAAGACGCTTCAATTTATGCTTGAATGAAACACAATCCGGGCGCAAATACATCCACAGCCGAGAATATGAAACTAATCAGAGCCAAACGCCCGAAAAACATCCCGCGGGATTCACATTTGCAATGCGCCGTTATTAAAATAACCATATAGTGTGTATATCGCACCTCGCGAGCGCCGTATATATGACGTGCATTATTTAGGACAAGGTAAATTTATTATCAGCATTTTACGTATATTATTTTACATTTCAAAAGCCCCCTCTAGAAAAACGAAGCACAAAAACATAATTCAGAATGGTATAATGGGATCTAGACTGTGAGAATTATTTCAGGAAGCGAGCTGCATTTCTTTGCGAGGGTGTGGCCATGGTTTATCCAGCTAACTGAACTAAACCCTGCTCTGGAGCAGGTTCAAACTTTCTGATCTGTTGCCATAGCGATTTAGACAATCCGACGTCGGGGAACGGAAAGGTCTGGCTTAAGTCAAGCTATCCTGAAAATTATCGAGGAACAGGGCCCTGGACGTTGAGGTGTAATAATCAGTCAGACCTGAACATTGATAAATAATAATCATTCAGACCTGGACGTTGATAAATAATAATCATTCAGACCTGGGCATTGAAAAATAATAATCAGTCAGAAGAACTGGACGTTGATAAATAGTACATTCCGACCTGGGCATTGAAAAATAATAATCAGTCAGACTCAGTGGAGGTTTCTCTATGACAACACGTGAAACACAAATTCACTCATAATTCATAATTATTATTAATTTACATATACATATATAAAAAAAAATATATATATATATATATATATATATATATTTTTTTTTAATTATTATTATTATTTTTTTATTATAAATGTTTTCCTCTGTAAAAGAAATGCCAGTGAATTTTTTTTTCTTCAAAAATTGCCAAAATTGACAGCTCTGAGCAGGCCTGCACTGCAGTATTGCCTGCAGTAATTATTCGTGAAGAAAACTTCACAGGTGTGACCCATTGTTAAATAAATAATAAATAACAGCAAATCAAAATAGGCTATTAACTTCATCTAAGCACGGTCTGTGCAGTTAAACTCTTGCCATTGAATGGAGGATTGATTGATTGACAGCCCTTGACATCCAATACACGGAGGTTGAATATGATTGGCAGCCTTGCAAATCCAATCAGAGATTGCTGCATTGCAAAGTCAAAATGGGTCCAGCTGCATGTCCGGAGGATAGGTTTAGCTCGGGCCAATCTCAAGTTTCTCAAGTTTCTTTATTAGTTGTCATACAGAAGTACAGAATACTTTTATACAAAATGTAACATAAAGAAGCATTTTGTATAAAAGTATTCTGTACTTCTGTATGACAACTAATAAAGAAACTTGAGAAACTTGAGATTGGCTTGAGCTAAACCTATCCTCCGGACATGCAGCTGGGCCCATTTTGACTATGTGAAAATTGAGACTATGAGAAAGTTGTTGTTTAGTAGTTAGTAAGCTGTACAGCTATAACAAGTCAAGTCAGGCTAAATTAAACTTTGCGCCAACATTAGGACCGAAGTATAAACCAGCAACTGAGCAACATGAAGAAGTGGATTTATGCATCTGGATCAGAAAAAACGTTGTGGATGAAAAAGTAAGTAGGCTACAGTGCTTGTATGCTAACAGTAGCTAGCCAGCTTAGCCTACATCACAATGATAATCACCAAGCTAACTTACTATACACACTGTAGGGCTGGGCAATTAATCAAAACAGAATTGCGATATCGATTCATAGACCTATGCAATCTCATTTCTAAGTTATGACTATTTTCTTTTATTAAAAAAAAGTTTTTTTTTTTTTTTTTTTTTATCTGGGTTGAACATGATTTGTGGAACTCCCTCTGGTGTTGTGGTCGTGGTATTCACTGACCTTTGGGAAGTATTTCGACATGCACATGGGTATCTTAGTGGTGTAGTGTATCTTGTAGACCAGGCCCATTGCAAGTTGCTGTACTCTGTCGTCTACTCTAAGCCATCCTAGGTTGTCAAAGTGGACAGGGGTGAGGTGGGTTTTAGGAGTAAGTCAGTAGTCTGACCAGTTTGTTTTGTGATGTTTGTAATCTTGTTTTTAGTGCCTTTGAGGTGCTTTGGTACCATGAGGTGCAAGCATAGTCGTAGTACCCTTGAATGAGTGCTCCTGTTAGAGTCTTCAAGGTATTCTTGTTTACCAGAGAGGAGATCCGGTACAGGAATCTAGTTCGTTGGTTGACTTAGTTTTATTACATTGGATCCCATTTTGTCACAGGAAAGATTTGCCTCTATAGGATGGAACCCAGGTAGGTAATTTCATCTTTCCTTTTAAGATAAGATAAGATATTCCTTTATTGATCCCCTTGGGGAAATTCAGGCATCATAGCAGCATGGGGGAAGGGGGGGGGGGGTACAGGTAGTGAAAACAACACAAGCAGTGTAAACAAATAGGTCAATATAATTTACTATCTAACTAACTGAAATATACATTATTCATTATTCACAGTATCACAGTATCCACATAAGGTGCAGTATGCATAAGGTAGTGTTATTGTCCTACTTGGGTTCCTATTAGTTCTAGGTCGATGTCTGGCAGCAGTCGCTGCCCACTGTTGTGGAGCCTGATGGCCACTGGTATGAAGGACTGTCCGAGGCGGTTAGTTGAGTGTCGGGGGGGTATGAGTCTGTGGCTTCCTTGTCACCTTCACCTAATATGTTTTGATCTGGTCAGGTGCGCTGTCACCTAAAATGTTTTGATCTGATCAGGTGCGCTGTCACCTAATATGTTTTGATCTGGTCAGGTGCGCTGTCACCTAATATGATTTCATCTGGTCAGGTGCGCTGTCACCTAATATGATTTCATCTGGTTAGGTGCGCTGTCACCTAATATGTTTTCATCTGGTCAGGTCCGCTGTCACCTAATGTTAATATGTTTTCATCTGTGTCCACTGACCACTGACACACAGTGGGGGATGTTTTAAAAATATTATTTAATATATAATATAATATAATAATTTGTGCTTCACCTAGAAATTTGGTCAGCAGCCTCCACTGCTCAGACTGGACGTTGATAAATAATAATCAGTCAGACTTGGGCATTGATAAATAATAATCTGCGTCATGTTTTACTTCAATAGTGCTTTTGCAACATGATTTAATGATTCATAAAACAATTGAGAAAAGTATAGTGTCAAAAAGCACCTTGTCAATTAATTATTTAGAGACCCCACAACATTTCGCAAATCATGTTTTCAGGGGAGCTCATGTCTTATCAAGAGGAGCCATTCTCTCCTGCATTTCACACCCTGCTCACTTGACAATAGGGGGACTGTTCAAAATACCCTGTCTTTACAGTACTTTTTATCCTTTGCATACTGAAGCCCTGCTTCCCAAAGATTGTCGTAAGTAGGTAAATTGACCAATTATTTGCCCCTCAGTTGTTCAAGTAAATAGCACATGTTATGTGTCTAATTTGACACAGAGCGTAAATTAGTCAGGTTGTGGGACAAGCGAGCTCCCCAAAAGAACCCCAAAAAGCCCCACTCCATCACCAGTTCATCTGCACTAATCTGCACGCTATTTCTTTATGGCAAATGTAAATGTTGGCAGTAAATTAAGAAACCTGGTACATGCATTGAAAAGCAGGGTTCGCCATTATTTATCAACATGTGTTTTAACTCCATATCCACAGTCATGTCCTGTATTTATAAGATACTAATTATATTATCTCCATTGTTATGTTATTAATCTGTTCGTCTCTCTTCATCTTACTGTCTCTTCTGACTGGTTCTCAGTCTGCAGGTGAGTCCCTCCTGCTGTTTTGCTGTCTCTCCATGCCTCCCGTTTTGCCTCTGGGGATGAGCGGGTAGGTTCCCCTGGCTCGTAGTCCCCTAGCTGTTTGCCATGACATCTGTCTCAGCCGCTCTGTCATCGTCCCCGGGTCCTCGATTGCTTTGATGGGAAGGCCTCGCTGGGCCATATCCCTTGTCGCCTCTGCCGCTGTCTCGTATATCATGATCCCATCGCTAGGGATGGGTACCGAATTCGGTACTTTTGAGGTACCGAACCGAAACACGTCGGTACTACCGAGTATCGAATCAAGTGAGAAACCGAAAAAAATATATATGCTTACCTAGGATTTGACTTGATTCAACAACAAAGCAGTCGGAGCAATGACAAGCCGAAAACTGTCGAAATTGTAGTTATTTGAAGTTTGGATATTTTTTTTACGACTGAGGTAGGTAAATTAAATTTCTTGAGACTAAAGTACCGAAAAAAGGTACCGTTGGGTACCGGTATCGATTCACAGGTACCGGTATCGGTTCAAATGTGAAAGGTACCCATCCCTACCCATCGCTGTATTTCACTCTTAGGCGGGCGGGGAAAATCGTTTGGAAGTATATCTCGTTATCCTTCAGAATCCTCCTCACCTCTGTATATTCTCTCCGTCGCTGGAGAACTTGTGGTGCGTAGTCGTTGTCTAAACTCACACGAATCCCCTTCCAGGTATGTCCTTTCTTTTGCCATCCCATTCGCAATATTGTTTCTTTGGTTTTAAAACTGAGAAACTTGACCAGGATAGACCTCGGATGGGCTGCTACAGGTGGCTGCGGGCCGACTGCTCTGTGGGCTTTTTCTATTTGCAGGTCCGTTGAGTCTGGAATCTCGAGGCTCTTGCGCAACATTTCCTCAACAAATGCTGTCATGGAGGGGAAATCTTTTTCCGCACCCTCTTGGATTCCATATATCCTGATATTATCCCGTGTGGAGCGGCTTTCCAAGTCTGTTAACTTGTCATCCATTAGAATCTGTAGCCGTATCATCTCTGTCATAACTCTGATGCCTCGTCTGAGGCCTCGTCCATTCTTGCGCTTGTTTTTTAAAATTCCCCTTTGATATCCAGGTGTCAAACTCATGGCCCGCGGGCCAAATGTGGCCCGCCACGTCATTTGATGTGGCCCCCAAGAGCTCTGGTAAAAAAATATTAAATTTTTTTTATTTTTTTTTAAACATTAATCTTGGGTTAAAAAATAGCGGCGTTAAAAGAATTGTGGGTTAATGCGTTAATAAAGCTTTAACTTTGACAGCCTTAGTTATTACACATTCTTACACATACATGTATGTTGAACATCTGAGGTATTGATGAAGTAACAAAGGAAAAAAGCCAAAAGCACTTACTCCTCAGACATTCTTTGACAATTTTATAGCCCAAAATACAAAAAAGATCCAGGCGGAATAGGTAACAAAGGGTTGAAGAAATATTGTCTGAACTGTCAGATGCAAACTGGCTGTGTGACATAACCGAGCATCTCGCTCAATTGAATAAGAAGCTGTAGGGACGCAAACAAGTCCCACCCAAAACTTGACCAATATAGTTGTGAACTGAGACAACCCTTATTTTGTTATTTTTGAGTACAGTTACAGTTGTGTGTTCATGCAGACACATAATAGCAATTTCATTACGAATTGAAAATGGGGGACCCTGATGTAAACAAGTCGAAAGTCTTTCTCTGGTCTGCATCCCCTTAACAAGTGTGTGTATTGAGCTGTACTGTACTGTACCCATTCTGCAATCTGTTAATTAAAGTTAATTAAACTATCTTCCATTAGTTGGATGCAAGGTTGTGTGCAGCCATTTGTTTTTGTAACATCTGCTACATCTGTCCCACGTGTTTTTTCCTTTCTTAGGCCTCTCAGCTCTTCCAATATCAGGCCCAGGTCCACCTGGTCATCCTCGTTGCTGTCAGATTCCGCATCTGACCGCTTTTAATTGTGCTTGTCTTTTTTCCTTTCTTCTTGCGGCCATTTCTGCCCTCGAAATTACGCTTTTACTCTAACTTTTTAAAGTTCAATTTCGCTGTTTGAGGGGCTTTTGGTCGGACTTGGAACAGGAGCTCTGTCCTCAAGCTGTCATCCTGTCAACGTGTAAACCGGAAGTCCCCTGAGAAGCCGGAAGCCCTTTCAAATAGAATTTCCACCCATACAGTTTCAATTGCCTCATGATATAGGTCAGTACGGTTAATGAATTTGGTGTCCTTATGAATATACATGCAGACACCACCTCCATACTTGTTTCTATCATTACGGACTATTGAATAATTCTCCCAACTCTATTTCAGGGTCTGTTACCGATGAATAAAGTTTAGTTTCAGAAAAACATAGTATGTTTACCTTACCGCTAATAAACAGTTGTCTTATTTCAGCCAGCTTATGTCTTAGGCTGTTTACGTTGAGATGAAAAATATGTAGTCCGTTTTTTGTTGTGTGATTTATGTGATGTCGTCGAGTTCAAGGTAGCATTCTTCGTCTGTGGGGAGAGGGGGGGGGGGGGGGGGGGGGCTCTGTGTTGTCCGGGGGGGAGTGGCTAAGCTAGCAGGCGATTTGATTTGTCGGTTAGATTTTAGTTTTTTGCCTAGTCGTAGTACCCTTGAATGAGTGCTCCTGTTAGAGTCTTCAGGATATTTTTGTTTACCAGAGAGGAGATACGGTACAAGAATCTTGTTCGTTGGTTGACTTTTTTGATTACATTGGATGCCATCTTCTCACAGGAAAGATTTGCCTCTAGAATGGAACCCAGGTATGTAATAATTTCATCTTTTCTTGTGACAATATTGTCACCCACTGTAACAGAGAAGCCGTTGGTCTTGCTGAGTTTGTTATTTGATCCGAAGAGAATGGACTCTGTTTTACCCAGGTGTAATGATAGTTTGTTATCAGCGAGTCAGGTGCAGATTCTGCCAAGTTCTGAGCTGAGGGTTTGTTCAACCTGTAACTTGTTCTTGTCAGAGACCAGCAGGGCTGAGTCGTCCGCAAACAGGAACAAGTTGCAGTCACAAGCTGATGACATGTCATTTGCATAAATTAGGAACAGTAACGGTCCTAGTATGCGTCTATACTTTCCGTAGCCGCATTTCTGGCAGACGCTCTCTGATTGGCCACTGTTGCCCAATCGCGTGACGAGCTGTGTCTTTGCCCATTTCCGCGTCGAACAGCCTGCAAACTACCTGGCGTTCTATCGCCATGCTCTAAGACAAACTCTAACCTTAACCAACTTCGAAAGAGTGCCTAAGCTTAACCGTCGAAAGAACTTGCCGTCACGCTCTAAGACAAACTCTAACCTTAACCAACTTCGAAAGAGTGCCTAAGCTTAACCAGTGTAGAAACAGGCGTCGGCCAATCAGAGAGCGTCTTGCCAGAAATGCGGCTACGGAAAGTATAGACGCTCCTAGTATGCTTCCTTTTGGAACACCACAGTTCACTGGGAGGGGGGGGGGGGGGGGGAGGGGGTAGGGTACCGTTTACCTCTACCATCTGTTCTCTCCCCTCCAGGTAGGATTGCATCCAGCTCACTAATAAACTATCAAAAACCAATTGCTTTTAGCTTGTCAATCAGAATGGAGTGATTGACAGTGTCGAAAGCCTTTTGGAGGTGCAGCATGACCATGCTGCAGTATTTGCCCGCGTCCACCTCTTGTTTGATGTGGTCGTTCAAATAGAGAAGGCATGTGTCAGTGGAGTGGGATGTTCTGAAGCCAGATTGGAATTCGTAGATTAGATTTTTTTCCGCAAGGTACTTTTCGACCTGTTCGTAGACAATCTTTTCCATGACTTTCGAGATGGAGGTAAGAATAGAAACAGGGCGGTAGTCAGGGCTGGACTGGGACCAAAAATCGGCCCTGGCATTTTTGGCCCAGACCGGCCCACCATAATCGGTCAGACACCACCCACCAGTACACCATCCTTGCGGTTCCCTTAAATATGCGTACCTACTGTACTATTCCCCCAAATCACTACAAAGCTGGGTAGTAAGTGCCATGGACAAGTGGACCAGTGCAAGTGGACCAGTCACCAGTGTACTAACTCGCTCTTGGCTGAATCTTGTTTTGGCCGGGTGGTGATGTAAAAACACCTGCATCATAGCAGGCTCAGGACGGGCAAAGTAGTCTATAGCGTGTTCATCCCTGTCTCTCTCCTCCACAACCTGGCTTGACTAGACATAAGGAGAGAGAGAGATGATTACAATTAACTGGTACATTCAGGTCCAGAATGGTTGGAATTCCCTGACAAAGATGTGCAAAAAGCTGTACAATTTAAACAATACCATACTGGTAATGAGCAAATAGTTGTTTATTCAATTAATGCATGGAGCTGTTCCATCTTATTTCATTTGATACTAACTACTCAGTTCATACAGATTTCAAGTATTCAAATATAAATGATGAATATTGCATAAGGTTTACACAGTTAATAGATCACCTTTTTGTTTTATATTCATGTCCAGAGAGGAGTAATAGTTAGATCTTTGTATGTGATTTATATGGCAATTAAATCTAATCAATGGTGTGCTTGTTTGTTTGGGGAGTTTGACCTACAGTTAATGTGCCTACCACGTGAAGGTGCATGCTCAACGGACAGCACAAAAACTATTTGTGTAGGTGGAGACTAGAGCTACTACAGATAGTAATAAGTTATAAGAGTAAGTCATCCATACCATATATATCCTAATAGTTACCTTATTACCATACTTGGCTGAAAATAAACGTTGCTGCCTGTTGTGAATGTGTTTTTCCCTGTAGGCTAATACATAAGTAGGCATACTTTGAGTAGGCTATAATATTTGTGCTGTGTTTTTATGTTTTTATGTCTTCCATCGAGGACCACCTTGGAAATAAGTGTTTTAATTAATGCTTTTAGGTGATATCCTCAGGAATACAAATTGGTCAAGATAATTTTTTTTATGATGCGTTTTTAATATCCAAATACAAATTTAATCAAATAAAAAAACCGCTGTTCCAGCCTAGTGGGGGGGGGGGGGCTTAGTAAGAGATGTGATTGGGCCAGCTTGATGGGCCGCTGTCCCAGCCTATTGGCGGGGGGGGGGGGGGGGGGGGGGTGCTTAGTAAAAATGTGAGTGTCAGTACCAATGGGCCGCTGTCCCAGCCTAGTAGTGGGCCTGTCGTTGACCAAACCTTTTTATAAAAAAATTGTTTTAATTATTTTTATAAATCAAATTTTTTATCAAATCATAACGGCCCAAACAATACAAATATTTTTGTTTGACTCGTGATCCCGCGCACTATGGCTCAGCCCGCGCATCACTAGTGTGTGTGTACAAGTACAATTGCTTGCTGTGTGAGAGAGAGAGAGAGAGAGAGACTCACTGTCTGTGTCACTTAAGGCCTCTGCATGCTACAGAAACTGCAAAGCAACTGCAACACAACATCGACAAAGCAACGGTGTTGCAGACACTGCCTTTATGCTTCTGCAACATCGATGTGCAGCCTACATTGTAACAACATTGTACCCCGGATGTAGCTAGGTTCCCTAGATAGATGAAACTTCCCTTCTCAACCAACCCATTGATAACGAGCAGAAAAAGAAGCATAATTTTTACTTCCGGTCCGGGGATTTCAAAATAAAAGAGCGACGTCTAAAAGCACCGTAAATACGTTTATTTTGTACATTATCTAACGTTAACACGAACCTTATAATCGATTCTAACACATTCAAATCGATTCTAACACATTAGAATCGATGCATTTCGATTAATCGATGCATCGTTACACCCTAATCTAACGTGTTGTTGTGATGATGTAATCAAAACGCAGCAACAAGCACGGCGCGTGACCATGCCTGGCTGTCAGTCAAGGTCAAGGTAATACGCTCGCGGCTGGCTCACAGCCAACATGTCTGCCGCTTGGAGATATTTCCAAATATCAGAGTAAGAGGCGCGAAATGCGATTTGTAAAACGTGTTCAGCTGACATTTCTCGAGGGGGTGTAACTGCAAATACTTTCACCACTTCGGGATTACTCCACCACTTGAAATCAAAACACACGGACAAATATGCAGAGTATGAGAAAATCACTGGCGCACAGAAGGAAAAAAAGTCCTTCCCAGCACCGAATCCTTCTGTGGCGGACCTTTTTGAAAAGGTAAAAAAGTTTCCCAGTGATGGTCCCAAGGCAAAGGGCATTACTCGAAAGTTAATGGAATGCATCGCCATGGATGATCAACCGTTTTCTGTCGTACAGGACGTTGGATTTTGTAGACTTATTGAGCACATTGAGCCACGTTATTCCTTGCCTAGCAGACGGCACTTAGCAGACGTGTGCGTACCTTAACTGTACAATGTCGTTGCTAATCACATCCATGAGCTCTTGGCTACAGATATTACAGCCATCAGCTTCACGACAGACATATGGAGCTCAGACATAAGCGTCTTCTAAGGAAAGAGGTTGAAACGGACCTTGTAGTAAAAACTATGAAAAGTACACTCTTGGAGTCTGTCAACACACGTTTTGCTGATATCTACTCTGATCCCCTATATCCCCTGTATCGCGACTGTACTTGACCCGTGATATAAAGATCATTATTTTGATGCGGGGGAAAAGCAAAGCGCACGAGACATGATCCAGGCTGTGTTGGATAAGGAGAACCCACGAGAGGAGGCTGCTGCGCACAGCACAGGAGACGTGACGCAGACCACAGAAAAAAGGGCTCGTCTGTCTACAGCAGAGGAGGAGGAGGAGAGGGGCCAACCACCCTCGTTGTCTGATATGTTCAACGAGATCATGGAAGAGAATGCTACCCCAAATAGGTAGGCTACTCTGTTCTGACTTGGTTACTTACTGTACTATGTGCTACTGAATGTGATATGTATTAGTACTGTATGTGCTGCTATGTAATATGCTCTTAATCTTGTCATTTCTTTTGACATGTCAGATGATTTTATTTGTCTGCCAAGTGATCTGGCATGCGTAAATACATTTGACTAAATGTTCATTATGCACTGTCCCTATTTTAAATAAAATCTTATTCTCTCAAACCTCTCAAATGCCAGGCTGGTGACGAGCTCAACCGCTCAACCGTTAGATGATTATCTCTCAGAAGTACCCATCCCCAGAAGCGAGAACCCTCTTGGATACCGGAGAAACAAACAAGACCGCTTTCCTGACCTGGCCAAGGTGGCACGCAAGTATTTGAGTGCTCCATGCTCAAGCACTGACAGCGAGAGACTGTTCAGCGCTGCCTCTCATGTGCTTGATGAGAAGAGGAACAGACTTATGGCTGATAAAGCAGAGAAGCTACTGTTCATTAAAAAGAACCTCCCACTTTTCCTTAATAAGTAGACAAGGCTGGCTTATCATAAGCTTATCTAGTTCTACATGTCTACTCTATACCCACTTTCCTGAAAATGTTTCATTGTGAGTTATAATTCACCATCTCAGGTTATCATTAGGGGGAAATGACAGCAGCACAGTGTTCAATATGTTGTACCTTCGGTATCTAAATGATACAATGTTGTTTACATTGCTCATGAGGACAGACCACCTTATTTGCAGATTCTTAAAATTGAACTTTCATTTGTAATTGATTGTGGATGTTGTATCCAGTTTTCACTTTATGTATCTTTATACAATGTTTACTACTTTGCTTATGAGGACAGACAGCCTTATTTGCAGATTCTTGAAATTCAATTGTAATTTCATTTGTAAATAGTTACATTCATGTGTATTTATCCAGTTTGCACATTTGTATGCATGCACGTATAGGTGCATTTGTTGTTGTTGAAGGCCTGGCTGTTACAGTCTTTATTTACACTATTTTGTTGTAGGCCTACTGGCCTAGATGTTTATGCAGTTTTAAAGCACCTTGGCTTTGTTCTGAATGCACTTTGTTGTAGTTATCCTACAGAGAAAAGAAAATGCACTTGACTTGGAATTAATGTACTGTATGCATTCAAAAGTGCTGAATAAATGTTTTATGGACTAATAATAGTGTTTATTATTTAAGTTAAGTTTTGCCATAATCAGGTAGCTGATAGGGGTGTAACGATGCATCGATTAATCGAAATGCATCGATTCTAATGTGTTCGATTCAATGCATCGATTTGAATATGTTAGAATCGATTATAATCGAAATGAATCGAAATAAAATATATATTTTTTTCTTTTTATGTTTTCTTTTTGTGTGTATTGTTTTTATTGACCTATAGTCCATTCATGCTGAGTGAATCAGTTCCCCCAGCCACATTTGTGTATTCAAATTTTTTGGGGGAATTAACTGATAGAAAATGAATGGAAAATTAATCGAATCGAATCGTGGTCAAATGAAGAGATTTCATGATGCATTGAATCGTTGCCTGAAGAATCGTACTCAAATCGAATCGTTGTGAGGTAGAATCGTTACACCCCTAGTAGCTGAACAACATTTGTAAACATTTGTATACATTATATATATATTTCTATTAATCATTTTCGGCATTCGGTTTTCGGCCAACTGTTTCCTATTTTCGGTATCGGTTTCGGCCAAGAATTTCCCATTCGGTGCATCCCTACCCTTTGTACATGGTGGCTGTGTCTGACAAAAGTTAACAATAAATAATGTTATTAGGAATAAATTTGCCTCCTGCGTGAACTGTGCATAGCTGAATAGACTGTATTTTAACGTCGCTCATATGGTGGTACTTGGAGAGCCAGCTACGTTCTCAGGTGGTACTTGGTGTAAAAAGGTTGAGAACCACTGCTCTATTCTATCCAAAGTGTGCTCAAGGCTTAGGTGAACATTGTAAGAAAATCAAGTGGGGGACTTTCTCTAAAAGGATGAAACAGTGCTGATGCGTCTTCTATATACAGCCTTATGTAATACAGATTCCAAAACTTTGGCCAATATCTCCTCAAGTGGAATCAGATACATTCTGGGGGCAAAGCTGGGAACATTTCCCTTCTCAACCATGCACTGCTCTGATGTTATTGGAGGATGATGCTTTATGACAACTTGGTAATGGATCAGACCACCTGTAGTCGATACCGATCCATCAAATAGTGATGGCAATAATGGGCATCCCCATCTGTGCATCCCTATATATTGGTTCAACATGTTACATTCCTGGTAAAAGTGTAGTGTGAAATAGTGACCAGTCTCTTTGTTATTTTCAAAAGCAATGGTTTTGAATTATTTATTTTAATTACATTATTTTATGCCCTTCTTTCTAGACTCCCTTGCCTTACAGCAGTTTATCTGTGAAGAGAGGGTTCCCCCTGAGCAGCAGGAGAGGAGCCACAGTGTCGGCCAGAAGGAGCCAGAGCTCCTACAGATTAAAGAGGAACAGGAGGAACTCTGGACCAGTCAGGAGGGAGAGCAGCTTCAAGGTCTGGAGGAGGCTGATATCATAAAGTTGACTCTTGTCTCTGTAAAGAGTGAACATGATGAAGATAAACCTCAGTCCTCATGGTTTAACCAAACCCAGGACCCAGAGTCCCTACAGATTAAAGAGGAACAGGAGGAGGAGGCTGGTGGTTCCAAGATGACCTCGCACCTTGTGAAATATGAAAATGATGATGGGAATACTCTGTCCTCACAGCTCAGCCAAACCCAGGACCCAGAGCTCCTACAGATTAAAGGTGAACTACACCAAGGGCTGGAAGAAGCTGATCACTCTGAGATCACAGAACACCCAGTTAAATATGAAGATGGTCAAGAGAACACTTGGCCCTTCCAGCCTCTACAAACCAAGAGGGAGAAAAACAGAGAAGCTTACTCTTTACCCAGCACCTCAACTAAACATATGAAAACAGAGCCTGATAGGGAGGACTGTGGCGTATCAGAACCAGCCAGTTACATTAATCCACCTGGTGGATTGGAACCAACTATAAATAATCAGCTTCTCTTTTCAGACTGTTCTGGAACTGAGACTGATGACAGTGATGATTGGAAGGAGAGTGAAGGACCTCAGTCAGGTTTATTGACTCTGAAACCAAAGAAGATACAGAAAAGAAAAGGTTTATCGAACATCAGGACTGGGTTCAGCAAGAAGAGAGATCTGAAGCAATACAATAATAATCATACTGGAGAGAAACCATTAATTTGTTTAGTTTCTGGGAAAGGGTTCAGTACGGAGGTACATCTGAAGGCACACATGAGAACTCATACTGGAAAGAAACCATTAATTTGTTCAGTTTGTGGGAAAGGGTTCAGTAGGAAGGAAGATCTGAAGACACACATGAGAACTCATACAGGAGAGAAACCATTTAGTTGTTCAGTTTGTGGGAAAGGGTTCAGTTGTACAAGAAATCTGAAGAGACACGCAATAACTCATACTGTGAACAAACCATTTAGTTGTTCAGTTTGTGGGAATGGGTTCAGTAGGAAGGAAGATTTGAAGACACACATGAGAACTCATACTGGAGAGAAACCATTTAGTTGTTCAGTTTGTGGAAATGGGTTTCGTCAGAAGGGAAGTCTGACGACACACATGATAACTCATACAGGAGAGAAACCATTCATTTGTTCAGTTTGTGGGAAAGGGTTCAGTAGGAAGGACGATCTAAAGACACACATGAGAACTCATACAGGAGAGAAACCATCCATTTGTTCAGTTTGTGGCAAAGGTTTCAGTGATCGAGCACATATGAAGAGACACACGAGAACTCATACTGGAGAGAAACCATTTAGTTGTTCAGTTTGTGGGAAAGGGTTCAGTGATGGAGGAAGTCTGAAGAGACACATGATAACTCATACTGGAGAGAAACCATTTAGTTGTTCAGTTTGTGGGAATGGGTTCTGTAGGAAGGAAGATTCGAAGACACACATGATAACTCATACAGGAGAGAAACCATTTAGTTGTTCAGTCTGTGGGAATGGGTTCTGTAGGACTGATGATTTGAAGACACACATGAGAACTCATACAGGAGAGAAACCATTCCGTTGTTCAGTTTGTGGGAAAGGGTTCAGTCAGAAAGGAAGTCTGAGGAGACACACGAAAACCCTATGTTCTACTAAGCAGTATACTCAATAGGAACTCTCATGTGTTGTGGTTTATGTCGCTCCATGCCACTGTGGGGCACAGAATGATTAATTATCACCAGAGCCAGAGCCTTTTTGCTAGTATCTGGAGCATCAAAACAAGAGAATCTGAGGCGGCCGGGTGGCGCAGCGGACTAAGCGTCTGCCCACCACCACAGAGACAGTGGGATCGAATCCAGCTGTGGTGCCTCCGGGTTGGCCGACCTTCCATACTAACACAATTGGCAGTGTTAGAGGGTGGGAAAACCCGGCGAGGGTGGGTCCTGGTAGTTGTAAACAGCGACTCCTACAGTTCGGTCGGGGCGCCTGCACAGTGAGGGAAAGACCTGGGGGAGGTAGTGTGATCCTTCCACACATTACACTCTCCCAGTGAGAGTCCGCGCTGCCAGGTGAAAAGAAGCGGTTGATTGGCTACACATGTGTTGGAGGAAGCATGTGATAGCCTCCACTCTCCCAGACCGACTGTAAGGGGTAGGTGCGCAACGACCAGGAAGGGGATTGGGAATTGGCATAACAACTAACATTGGGATGGGAGAAAAACGGAAAAAGGAGGGGGAAAAAGATTTTTTTTTAAAAAGATAATCTGGAAGTTGCTTTTGTGTATTAAAATTAAGCGATGCAAAAAAAAAAGGGAGAATAAGGCAAAGGAGTTTTGCTTTCATCCTCTAAATCAGAGGAAGGAGAATGGAGAGGTTTGCTCTTTACATTCTGCAAATGCTGTGTTTAGGCGGAGAGGTCCACCATCTAGTACATTATGTAAACAAACTGTTCACAGCATCAGAACTCATGTATAGCTTGTGTAGTTTTCTGCTGTTATTGTATGTATTATGCTTTTAAAGCTGCAGCAGGAAGGAAGCAGATATGCTGTATGGAAGCTAAATGGGTAACTATGTTTCATATCTACCACCTTGTTAATGATCAGAGAGTTTCAATGGCTCTGTCATGCATGAAGGATCATCGAAAACTAGGGATGTTCGATATTGGCTTTTTTACCGATATAGCGATATTGTCCAACTCTTAATTTCTGATACCGATATCAACCGATATCAACCGATACCGATATATGCAGGGTCCCCCCCCCCCCCCCAAAAAACTGAATAATTTCAGGTAATTAACATTACATATCTCTTGTCGTGGAATTAACACAACATTATGCATACTTTTGACAATAAATAAAATCAGAATTAGTTCTTACTTGCTTGCCTGGGTAAATAAAGCTTAAATAAATGTAAAAAAAATTAAAATAAAAAATGTTTAACCGATACCGATAATTTCCGATATCACATTTTAATGCCAATATCGGCCGATAGTATCGCTAGGCCGATAATATCGCACATCCCTATTGAAAACCCCTGTGTCATCTTAGACACATACTGTATAATTCTGGATCCTTGTTCATTAATATCTACCTGATGTCTCAGCAATAGCATCTTGCCAATAGTGAACAATTGATATTATTTCTGTCTTGTGACTGATTTCCTGTTATATTCGTTCATATCAAATACTAAGTTTCTTTTTTGGATGTAATCAATAAATTATCTTTGATTATATGCTTTTCTTGACTCTTTCATGTTGAGTGTTATCATTTGAAATGTTGTGTAGCCATTAGGGCTGCCCCCTCAGTTCATTATTTGGTTTGTTTTGTCTTAATCGACAAACTGTCAATTAGTCGATTTTAATGCTTTTTTCCAATGATTATGTGTGGAAACCTCAGATTTGAGTGGATGGGACTTTCTAAGGTTTATTGCTGATTTTATTAATTAATCACTGGTGGAAGAAGTACAGTAGTAGAAATACTCTATAAGTACACTGCCCATAATAATCTGGTGGGTATACTTTGGTAGAAAATAGTTCCTAAATTAAACTTCACCAAAAAAAATATTAATGTAAAGTTTTTCAATGTTTCTTTTAAAAAAAAATGCATTTTGCTTTGAGCCACAAACTGAGTGCCTGTCTCTGCAGATATCTCCAAATCTAGGCAAATCACACCAAAACTATCATGGATAGTTTGATAAATAGAACTCCACGTATTAACAAATATGTTTTCCTTGTTTCATTTTGGGTGAACTGGCCCTTTGACAAATGGACTACGCACTACATGTTTTTCTGGTGGGTCGTAGTGCACTAGTAGGCTTTGCTCATCTGTTCAATGTAGCAGAAGGCTAGTTTCCGACCGCCTCCAGCCAAGTCTAGCGACACGGCCGCCTTCAATTCATTGTAGAGGTGCGTATGCAGGACCTCATGTGTACCTCGTGGCTGCAGACGCTCCTCTACATCGTGTACCTCGTGGCTGCAGACGCTCCTCTACATAGTGTACCTCGTGGCTGCAGACGCTCCTCTACATCGTGTACCTCGTGGCTGCAGACGCTCCTCTACATCGTGTACCTCGTGGCTGCAGACGCTCCTCTACATCGTGTACCTTGTGGCTGCAGACGCTCCTCTACATCGTGTACCTCGTGGCTGCAGACGCTCCTCTACATTGTGTACCTCGTGGCTGCAGACGCGCCTCTACATCGTGTACCTCGTGGCTGCATACACTCCTCTACATTGTGTACCTCGTGGCTGCAGACGCTCCTCTACATCGTGTACCTCGTGGCTGCAAATGTCGACTAAATACGCTCGTCTTCAATCACTATCTGAAAACAAAAGATTTGGCTGATTAATTGAAAGCAGCCGTGCTAGACTTGGCCGGTGTCGGTCAAAACGAGCCATGAGGTGTGACAGCAGCAGGACTGTGTGTATTAATTTATTAATGAGAACCTTTAAGAGAGCCTGTTCCACCCACAGAAGAGCATAATACTGTATAATATAATTCAGTAACTCTTTGGTTCAGTACACACACACACACACACACACACACACACACACACACACACACACACACACACACACACACACACACACACACACACACTTATTGGCAGGACAGATAGTGTTGTGTTGCCAGACAGAAATGGAGAGAAAAAAACTAAGCAACAAATAATGAAACACAATATCAAACCAAATAATATAACAATACAACAATATATATATATATCATAAATGATATTATTCCATCTGTTTCTCTCTGTTAAAATTTTCTTTTTGGGCCTTGCATAGTCTTTGGTAGCCTTTGGTAGCCTATGTTCATATTTCTGCAATCCCTAAAAACAGTTTACAGCCATTTATTTTGGACTCCTCATCGTGAAACACTTCCATATGGTACCCTATAGCTAAGGCCTTAATGATTTAAAATGAAATCATAATGAAAATCATTTGGTTCATTAGACCTGGGGAGGAAGGTTCCAACACCGATATTTCCCCATTGAAGATCAAAACCAGAGCAAAACAAGTATTACAGCCAAACCGTATTGTGTTGGTTCATAATCTTCGATGGAGGTATATATGTAACGGTTGTGACAACGTCACTTCAAACTTCGACGCCCCAAGGGAGTTTCGAACACGGGTCTCCCTAGCCGCGTGCAACAACACAGACCGCTATACCAAGAAGTGAACTCACTGCTTTGTAATGTGTCTATGTGTCTTTTGAGGATGAGAGTGAGTTTAACCCATAGCACCGCTACTCACCCCAGCCCTTCGTTGCTGCGCTTCACGATACCATCCGTTACATATATTATTTAATTATTGTACTTACAACCAATAGAGGTAGGCCTAAATGTTTTAACCTAATCTTTGAGAGAATGTGTTTTATATTGTAATCTTTACCCGTTTCCATGGTAACTGGTTTTACTGTCGATTTTTTTATGTCAAGCTCTAGCGTTTCATATTATGTAGGGATAGTTTCTAGCAGGCTTAGAAAAGAAAACATCACAGATCACAAAACACATGTCGTCAGGTACACCCATCTATATATTTTACAGCTAACTGACTGTTGTGGGAATTTGAACTCTGCACACAACATGCTGACAATTTCCTGAATGTCATAACCTCTATCAGCTAAGACAAAATGTCCCCTGGCAACAATTTGTCAAGAGAACCACTGTTCTGTGTTATATGTTTGTCACTTGTATGGCCACTCCACCCTTTTGTTAGGAAACAAATAGATCCCTCATAGTGTGGCTGTGCTTTTTGCTGGAAACATTTGGGCATGTGCTTTCAGATTGGATGGTTTCGCTGTGAAAATCTCAATAATCACTGCTACTCTGTGTCCAAAGGCCTCCACATCTGGCCATTCAATCGAACGTCTCAGGTTTGCATATAAAAATTACACAATTACATTGAATGTTCTGCACACAATGTGGTCTAGACTAAAAACAATCACGGACTACAAAGGGGAAATTAACAGTTCTGTAGAGGTGTCTGCTTCCCTCCAAGAGGAGCTTAAACACCTTCTATGCACACCCCACACAAGTGTATGTGTCTTCTGTCTGTATGTGTCTTCTCTCTCCCTGTTTGTATTATTATATCCCTCCCTCTGTCTCTTCTCTCTCTACTTAAACTCTCTGCACTTAAAACACATATTGATTGTTTAATTTCGAATCCATTCTGGTGGTGTGTAGAGCCAAAATAATGAAATACTGTATGTCTCTCCTGTCCGGCAGATCAGACCATTATCTTTATCTGCTATCACCCCTGAATTTCCCTAAGGGGATTCAAAAATAGCTTATTACCTCATTATTTTACACTTACTGCGCTTCGAGTGCCCTCTGTTGGCAAATTCAAGAGTTGCTTGCTCTTCTTTCCTTGAAGATGTTTGCGAAGACGCTCTCTGATTGGCTAGCCGCGTACAGCGAAGACCCTCTCTGATTGGTTTAGCGTCGACGGGTCTTTTCCGCATATTCAACAACAATTGATATGTTGTTCCCTAACCCTAACCTTAACCTTAACCTTAACCTTAACCCTAACGCTAACTCTAAGCATAACCCACTTTGAAAGAGGGCCAAAGCATATAACCACTTTTAAGCAGAGAATATATAGGCGTGTTCGAGATGGATTTCGGTTCGCCTCGAAAGTAGACGAGAGTAGCCGAGTGAAGCCGGGGGAGGAGTTAAAAAGGCGGACACTTCCGATTTCACGAGAGCCTCTCGCCTAGTCTCGCATGGCAGATACGCTTTCACGTCACCACACACACATTACACACCTGTCCAGCTCATTATAATGCGATGGCCGTGTGCAAAATTAGATCAGATTCAAATGTACAGCACACCATATACTGCTATAGTGGAATATACTATTCATATACCATAATGTATACCATCAATGTAAACCACCTTTCAAAACCACTCTCAAGGAGCACCTACGGGAGACTGCAATTCGAAACTGGCCCCTGTAAATGTCCTAACCCAACCCCCTCCAATGTACAGTAATTTACCTAGTATGGTTGTCAATATTCCAATGTACAATTTTGCTTGTTTGTACAGTGTGTCCCCCCCCCCCCCCCCACCATGTACAGTTTTGCTTGTTTATACAGTGTTTCTCCCCCCCCCCCCCCAACCACCTCTAATGTAAATTACCCAGTATGGTTGTCAATATCCCAATGTACCCAACCCCCCCCACACAACCCCACCCAACCTCCTCCAATGTACAGTTTCTACGTCAAATGTATATACTCCCTTTTCTTGACTCTTTTTGTATCACAAACAGTACTGTATTTGCAAATCTGGTATGTCATAAATGTATAGATGTAGCAGTACCGTCTATCTGTATGTCATGTATGTCATATATGTCCTGATGAATTGAAAATGGGGGAAGACCGCTGGTTCTCCAACATACAGCGGTGTGCTCTTCAGAATGTACCGGGAGAAACGTTTACTGTACCCCGCAGACATAATAAGCATATAAGCAGTGCTTACTAACGTTATTAGTTACGTTATTTCTGACCGAATTAGTAATTAATTTGTCTAGCACAGTCTCTAACAGTGTAACAGTAAGAAGCATTTTGGATAAAAGTATTCTGTACTTCTGTATGACAACAATGTATGCCTTTCAAATGTTAAATGATAAATGATTAAATGATACACAGCGAAATCTACGCTCTCGCCTCATCCTGCTTTCGCCAACGGCAGCGATGTGAAAGGCGAGGCGAACTCCAGCAGTAGGGCGCTTGCTGCCGCGGGGGCGTGCCACGCACGTCACGTGGCCGTCTCGGCCAATCAGGCCTACCCCGGAAATGGAAATGGTTGCGGAACTGATACAGGCACGCCGTACGCCTATTGCTTATTAACAGCGGAGGAGTGCTGCCGTTGCTTCCGCGTTTTCCCTGATTGGCTGCGACACGCCCCGCGACAGGCGCGGCAGCCGCAGAGCGGAGCGGCAGAGCTTGCGGCATTATGTAGGCCTAAAACGCCATGATTTTCATTTGAAGCTTAGCTCACCTGGCAGTGCAGCGGTCCTGCGGTCCGTTGGTGACAAGTTCGAATCCCATAATTTTTTTTTTTTTAACGTGTATTCTTTCGCCGGTTAAGGTTAGGCATGGTTACGGTTAAGGTTAAGGTTAGGCATTGTTTCGGAGTTGGTTAAGGTTAGAACGGTTAAGTTTAGGCGCTGTTAAGGAGCTGGTTAAGGTTAGAGTTTGTCTTAGAGAATGGCAATATTCTTTCTATGGTTAAGGTTAAGGTTAGGCATGGTTAAGGTTAAGGTTAAGGTTAGGCATTGTTTCGGAGTTGGTTAAGGTTAGAACGGTTAAGTTTAGGCGCTGTTAAGGAGCTGGTTAAGGTTAGCGTTTGTCTTAGAGAATGGCAATAGACAGCCTATTTCCGCACTGCCGCTCTCTCGCGCTGCCGCGGTCACATGGTCACATTGTCACATTCTTGCACTCCTCCGCTGTTAAAAAGCAACACGCGCCCCGTACTCCCTGTTTGCCGCAGTCCCCGCCCAGCGGAAATGACGTCGATGCTGCGCTGTTTGAGCTTCACTTCATTGTTAACCTCGTTCCCAGCTTTATCTCGAGTTCATTGTCTATGGCTAATGGAATAATACTAATCTATAATTATCTATGGCTAATGGAATAATACTAATCTATAATTCTCCGAACGTATCTGTAGATCGTGTAAAGAACGGACTAACAGAGAAGAGCTATTTGAAGTATTGGATGGACTAAGGTCCAGGAGGAGTCTGAACTAGGAACAGATTGGTCACCACCGTAAATACTGAATGTCCAGATGCCTAAAGTGAGATGAAGAAACACAAAGCAGGTTTGTTAAATGAAACTTAAAGGCTCCTTTGGACATGAGTCTTAAAGCAGTGATCAGTAGGATATTAGGCCGCCTGCTTTATCAGTGTTGTTTGGGTTAGCTAGCAGTTAGCTTTGAGCTCTCAGTGCTGCTGTTAGCTCTGTGCAATGTCCCGGTTAGCCTCTGAGCTAACACTAGCAACGTTAGCTTCTCTGTGTGCTAATAAGCTATGACTAGCCTCTGTGCTTATTTTAGCATTGTTAGCATATCTATTTTCTGGAGAGGTCTGGTGGGTTTTGGGGTGAAATGGACATCTCTCTGGTATAGTTGAGCAGGCCGTGTCGGTGTTGATGCACAATACACTTGATGGGTGTTTATCTGGGGTGGAAGGTGTAGAAACTCCTTATTGGGGACTGGAACACGGATCTGCTACGTAAGGAAGCACCGTCTTCAAGGCCTTCAGTAGGTTTTGTGATCTGCACGGTTTCAGCTAATCACCCCACAATAGTATGTGATTCAACACAAACTACCATTGATCTCATTCTGACCTATGACATCCCACTCCACTGACACATGCCTTCTCTATTTAAACGACCACATCAAACAAGAGGTGGACGCGGGCAAATACTGCGGCATGGTCATGCTGGACCTACAAAAGGCCTTCGACACTGTCAATCACACCATTCTGATTGACAAGCTAAAAGCAATTGGTTTTGATAGTCTATCAGTGAGCTGGATGCAATCCTACCTGGAGGGGAGAGAGCAGATGGTGGAGGTAAACGGTACCCTATCCCCCCCCCCTCACAGTAAGCTGTGGTGTTCCACAAGGAAGCATACTAGGTCCGCTACTGTTCCTAATTTATGCAAATGACATGTCGTCAGCTTGTGACTGCAACTTGTTCCTGTTTGCGGACGACTCAGCCCTGCTGGTCTCTGACAAGAACAAGTTACAGGTTGAAAAAACCCTCAGCTCAGAACTAGGCAAAATCTGCATATGGCTCGCTGATAACAAACTATCATTACACATGGGCAAAACAGAGTCCATTCTCTTCGGTTCAAATAACAAACTCAGCAAGACCGACGGCTTCTCAGTTACAGTGGGTGACAATATTGTCACAAGGAAAGAAGATATTACCTACCTGGGTTCCATCCTAGAGGCAAATCTTTCCTGTGACAAAATGGCATCCAATGTAATAAAAAAAGTCAACCAACGAACTCGATTCTTGTACCGGATCTCCTCACTGGTAAACAAGAATACCCTGAAGACTCTGGCAGGAGCACTCATTCAAGGGTACTACGACTATGCTTGCACCTCATGGTAGGGCTGGGCGATATGGGCTAAATATGATATCACGATATTTTCTGACCTTTCGGCGATACACGATACACATCACGATGTTTTTCTTTTTTACCCCAAACAATTCATTATGAGGCTTACCAAGACAGTATTTGAGTTTGCAAGCTAACATTAAAGACAAAATAAAATACCCATGCATTTAGCATTTTTATATTAGATTTAGATTATTAGATTATATATTGCATATGAGATATTATATGATTTAGATATGAAATATGATGAATTGAAAATGGGGGACCCTGATGTAAACAAGACTAAAGTCTTTCTCTGGTCTGCATCCCCTTAACAATTGTATGTATTGAGCTGTACTGTACCCATTCTGCAATATGTTAAAGTTTTAAATCAATCAATCAATCAATCAATCAATAAATAAATAGCATTTTAGCATTTTTATGAAACTACTGTATATATGTATGTCTCTAAATGTTTTGATGAATTGAAAATGGAGGACCCTTATGTAAAAAAGCCGAAAGTCTTTTTCTGGTCTTCATCCTCCTGTACTGTATTGTACCCATTCTGCAACCTTTTAATACAGTTTTCATTCATTCATTCTGACGGAAACATAATCATTTTGATTGACAGTCGAGTCTGCCAATGACGTCACACCGCTTGCACCCACCCTGCTGTTCTTAGCACCAATCGGCAAGCGTTATTAGTTTTTGACTTCCTGAATGTCCCGTGTGCTGAACATCAACAAAGCTACTAACGTTAGCTCCCCGCGGCCGTCGAGTAGGAGACCAGTGCTTCACAGGATGACTAAATGAGGCATAATGATTTTACTACAACGGATGTTATAATAAAAGCCTTTCCATACATCTGTCTGATTGAAAACTTTATTAACAGACCGCGGAATGGGCATATCTCAGCACAGGCTGAGATATGAACGAGTAACGTGTGGACAGATTGACGCGACACAATCCTCTTGGGCAAAACATCACGATATCCACGATACGTTGAAAAAGTGTATCGTTAATGAACTGTACCCGATATTTATATAATATCGTCATATCGCCCAGCCCTACCTCATGGTACCAAAGCACCTCAAAGGCGCTAAAAACAAAATTACAAACATCTCAAAACAAACTGGTCAGACTACTGCTTGACCTTACTCCTAGAACCCACCTCACCCCTGCCCACTTTGACAACCTAGGATGGCTTAGAGTAGACGACAGAGTACAGCAACTTGCAATGGGCCTGGTCTTGGTCTACGACCAAGGTACTAGGTACCCATGTACATGTCAAAATACTTCCCAAAGGTCAGTGAATACCACGATCACAACACCAGAGGGAGCTCCACAAATCATGTTAAACCCAGATTCAGCTCAAATAAGGGACTAAACACGTTTCGCAATTATGCCACATCAATGTGGAACGCCCTACCCAAAGCTGTAAAGGAATGTGAATCACTACCCACTTTCAAAAACACCTAAGGGAGACTGCAACTCGAAACTGGCCCCTGTAAATGTCCGAACACAACCCCCTCCAATGTACAGTAAATTACCAAGTATGGTCTTGTCAATATTCCAATGTACAGTTTTGTTTGTACAGTGTACAGTCTATTTAATGTTTTTAAGTGCTGCAACTCAGAAATACAGTTCAATTTTACACAATATTTTTCAAATAATATTGTGACAAAATAAAAATAAGACATTTCAAGTGTAAACAAACAATAGATACAGCTAGGTACTACTGACATTATCACAATGTAAGTAGCCTAGCTATATCTATTCTATTGTGATGAAATATAGTAATGCATAATTTAGGCACCTTTAGTTTATAAAGTACAGTGTGTACTGACAATAATTTGCATTAAACAAATAGATGGGTGCACCAGATTTAGCAAGAAGCTATAATTTCTAGTCCTGTGTACTTTATGTACTGCAACGTTACATAGCTATTTCATCACAATAGTGTCAGTGATTAGCCTCGCCCTCTAGCTGTATCTATTGTGATCACCAGGGATCATCGTTAGAGAGCTGGGCCCTCATTCATCAATGTGTGCGTAGAACATGTTCTATTTCCACACGTAAGCACAGAATGTAGAACCAGTGTACGCACAGGGAAGTCGGGATTCATCACACGTGCGTACGCAGGCTCTACGCACACCTGTCATGATGAATATGACTTTGATCCTACGTTTGAGCTCGTGCACTGTTTTAAGTATTTGCATACCAGAAACGCCCCGATTAACCATATACGGTAATGGAATACACCCATGAAATGTGGAAAAATGGACTAAGCCGAGGGAAGCGTGTCATGAGACAGGCTGACAGACGTGTACACTTACGGTGATGTCGGATATGATATCTATTAACCATTGCTGCCTGGGCAGCGCAAACACTAATAAATACCGCGCTGGAATATGACTGCCTTTTCCCGTGTTGTTTGATTAATACCCAGGGATTAAAGTTCTCCTCAATTTTATTCCAAATCGCGATGGATCTCCCGTCAATTTTCTACCTGCTGCATATGATTTCTAGAGGCATACTACAATCTATTTTGATGTCAGTATTGGGTAGCCTATATAAACAATAATACGAGAGCATATACAAGAACAATGAATCTCACTGCATGTATGATGTAGCCTGCCTTTCAATACATGAACTTGAATTCCATCATATACATAGTCTGTCCACTATCTGGTGTCATTGCAATGCGTTTTCTATTCTTTCTTATACAGTAAAAAGGGGGAAGAACACTATATTCATATGACTTGTATTCTGCTTACAGCTTCGAAATTCCACTTGTTTCGTTTAACGTAAAGCCTTTTAAATATAATCAAAATGTTCCCGTGTTTCTGCGGTCTGCGCAAAATAATAACGAGTTGAGCTTTATGATTTATGATGAATTGAAAATGGGGGACCCTGATGTAAACAAGACGAAAGTCTTTCTCTGGTCTGCATCCCCAATTAACAATTGTATGTACTGAGCTGTACTGTACTGTACCCATTCTGCAATCTGTTAATAAACTTTTCAATCAATCAATCAATCAATCAAGCTACGTGGAGCGCAGTCAGTCAGTAGCCTACACCCCGTATATTCCGATAACGCTATATAAACCATGCTGCATTCATTCTGAGAGAAAGATCTATTATTCCAAATGCTATTTATAGGGTTTTGACCATAATTACACTACTGTTGCTATTTTACAATGAACTATAATGAACTACGGTTCGTACAGAACATGCCAGTGTTATTATGCACAGAAGCTCATTTCCTTGTTGTAATAATATATTCTACCACTGGGCGCCAGGTACGCATGGTCTGACCTGTGCGTAGACGTAAGCACGGAGTCAAGTTCAAGTTGAAATTGATGAATCCCACTCTTTGCTTAGAAATGATCGTACGCACAGGGTAAGCACAAATCTGTGCGTAGAACACGTTGATGAATGAGGGCCCTGGTGTGTATGGGGCTGCAGCACTGCAGATATACCCTACTCTGTTTTGAAGCACAGTGTTTTTCCGTGTTCCTGACATGGCTTTTGGACAGTGATCTTCGCACGTGTTTTGCGAGTCCAGTCCACGGCATGTTGACAGAATTAGCAAAACACCTTATCGCCGGTCATATACAAGTCATTAGGATACTGCGCTGCTCTGAATTTAGGGCTTAGTGTGGAATTTCTTCCGACGTTAACACCGAAGCAGCTAGACGCTTGGAAATTGCTGCGTGTTGTGTGTAACACGCTGTAGCGTCCCGGTCATGTTCGCGTTGCACCAAACGTTCCATGTTCTCCCGAACACGGAATTTCAGTCCAGATTAGGGCAAATTCTGCAATATTCCACGTTTACAGTTGATTCCATTTTTATTGCTCAATTCCGTGATTCCGTCCGTGATTCCGTGAACGCGGATTTCATATGGCTTTAGGTAGGGCGTTCCACATTGATGTGGCATTAGGGGTGGGAATCACCAGTTTCATCATGATACGATACGATATCGATTCTTTGGACAACGATACGATATTTTCCGATATCACAAAGTCTCTCACGATACAATACGATACGATTAGATTCAGGTGCCTGCGATCGATATGAGATGATATCATATGCCCATTTAACACAATCAGTAACATTTAGATCAACAAAAAAAAGGTAATGAAAATATCATTTGACATTTGTATTTTTGAGCTCTTCCAGACATTTAAAGGAAAATCAATCTATTGTTTTTAATACAAATAGACCTCCTGTTCACTGTAAAGTGCCACGTTTTTATATATTGAGCTTTAAACTTTAAGCTACATTTTTTGGAACTCAAAACTCACAACCTCCCTCTCCCAAACCGTTCCTACAACAATTTGTTGATGTTGCATGATCATGTATAGGCCTACATTTATTATGTATTATATTGTTTATGTTTAAATAACATTTAAACATCAAACTCCTCTGACCTCATCTGGTCTTTCCAAAGACGCGCGCACACACACACACACAGAAAGGGAGAATGCTATGCTGTAACATCTACACACACGGAGCTACTGCTGTTGTTCTTGGGCGGATATGAGACTCGCCACAGGATTTTCAAAATAAGAGTATCGATATGAATCGATCTTATTACATCGCATCGATCCGATTCGATTGTTGATAATTACATCGATGTATCGATCTGGATCGATGTATCGTCCCACCCCTATGTGGCATAATTGCGAAACGTGTTTAGTCCCTTGTTTGAGCCAAAATCTGGGTTTAACATGATTTGTGGAGCTCCCTCTGGTGTTGTGATCGTGGTATTCACTGACCTTTGGGAAGTATTTTGACATGTACATGGGTACCTAGTACCTTGGTCGTAGACCAAGACCAGGCCCATTGCAAGTTGCTGTACTCTGTCGTCTACTCTAAGCCATCCTAGGTTGTCAAAGTGGGCAGGGGTGAGGTGGGTTCTAGGAGTAAGGTCAAGCAGTAGTCTGACCAGTTTGTTTTGAGATGTTTGTAATTTTGTTTTTAGCGCCTTTGAGGTGCTTTGGTACCATGAGGTGCAAGCATAGTTGTAGTACCCTTGAATGAGTGCTCCTGCCAGAGTCTTCAGGGTATTCTTGTTTACCAGAGAGGAGATCCGGTACAAGAATCAAGTTCGTTGGTTGACTTTTTTTATTACATTGGATGCCATTTTGTCACAGGAAAGATTTGCCTCTAGGATGGAACCCAGGTAGGTAATTTCTTCTTTCCTTGTGACAATATTGTCACCTACTGTAACTGAGAAGCCGTCAGTCTTGCTGAGTTTGTTATTTGAACCGAAGAGAATGGACTCTGTTTTGCCCATGTGTAAATGATTTATCAGCGAGCTATATGCAGATTTTGCCTTATTTCCGAGCTGAGGGTTTTTTCAACCTGGCTGTAACTTGTTCTTGTCAGAGACCAGCAGGTCTGAGTCGTCCGCAAACAGGAACAAGTTGCAGTCACAAGCTGATGACATGTCATTTGCATAAATTAGGAACAGTAACTGTCCTAGTATGCTTCCTTGTGGAACACCACAGCTCACTGGGAGGGGGGGGGGGGGGGGTAGTGTACCGTTTACCTCCACCATCTGTTCTCTCCCCTCCAGGTACGATTGCATCCAGCTCACTGATGGATCAAAAAACCAATTGCTTTTAGCTTGTCAATCAGAATGGAGTGATTGAAAGTGTCGAAAGCCTTTTGTAGGTCCAGCATGACCATGCCGGCGCCGCTGTATTTGCCCGCGTCCACCCCTTGTTTGATGTGGTCGTTCAAATAGAGAAGGCATGTGTCAGTGGAGTGGGATGTTCTGAAGCCAGATTGGAATTCGTAGATTTTCTTTTTCCCGCAAGGTACTTTTTGACCTGTTCATAGACTATTTTTTCCATAACTTTCGAGATGGAGGTAAGAATAGAAACAGGGCAGTAGTTGCTTGGGTCTAATTTGCTGCCTTTTTTGTGCAGGGGGGTCACTCGCAATTTTGAAGTCTTTGGGGACATGTCCCTAGAGCAGGGGTGGGCAATTATTTTTCCCGGGGGGCCGAATGAGCAACTGAAAATATGTTGGGGGGCCGGGCCAAAATTCCAAACTCAATTATGCATAATATACATTTTATTTCTATATAAAAAGCAGTAAATGGCATTGTTTTGACCCCTGGTAAGAGTGTATGTTATTATTTGGCAATTAAAAGGTGAGGTTAGCTTTCAAAAATATCATTTATTCAAATAGAATTTATTTCCAAAATGATAAACAAAATGTGAAACATTAATAACAAAGGGCATTTGAGTTTCATATACTATTGAAACAAGGATTTTCTTAGCTTTCTAAAGACATCACATCATCTTATAGCAAAAATAAACAAGACATGTCACTGAACTGTGTAAAGAAAAGTGTCCCAGTTTTGTAGCCTTTTTTTTTACTTTACATGCCTATATTAAACATTTAATGTTTTCAGAACTGTGCAAAAAAAAAGAAAAAAAAATATCAAGTGTCCCATTTCACTTGTTATATTTCCACATTTTAGTGTTCTTCAGTTCTTTTTTTTTCATTCAGTGTGAGAAATCCAGTCTCTGTTGAGCTTTAACAAGTCCATCAAAGTCAGGTTGCATGTCTGAGGTGGAGATGCGAAGCACAGCTGCCAGATGTTCATCAGTGAGAGAGGATCTGTACCTGGACTTGGTAAATGTCATGACTGAGAATGTCTGTTCACATATGTAGGTGGATCCAAAGAGAACCAACATCTTCTGAGCATGTCTCCTAAGCGTATACTGTGCGTGTGAACGTTGACACGAAAAAAAAAGTTAAAAAAAAAAAATATTAAAAAAAATACTTTTTTTAATTTTTTTTTAATTTTTTTTTATTATCCTGTAATCTTTCGCGGGCCGGTCAGAATCATCCCGCGGGCCGGATCCGGCCCGCGGGCCGTACAATGCCCAGGTCTGCCCTAGAGGTTTATTATGTGTGTGATGACTGAGGGGATGGTGGCTGCTGAGTCTCTGAGGAATTTGGACGGGATATTGTCATGGCCAGTGGCCTTGTTAGGTTGGCGGGCGGTCAGTTTTTTTGAGTACCTCATCTGTTGTTACCATTTCAAGTTTGAAGTCGTCTTTGCGGACCCATAGGTTTTTGTAGAAGGCTATGATGTGTTCTACCCCAAAATGCCCTGAGTGAGACAGTCGTTTATTAACCAGTGTTGTGGCTATGTTTGTAAAGAAAATGTTTAAGTAATTGGCCACCTCCAGCTTGTCTGTGATGAGGGTGTTTTCTGTCTTTATGTTGATGTTTGAAAATCTGGTTTTTAGTTTTTTACTAAAAGTAAATGAATGTAATTTTCAAAAGTTCACAGGGTTTGTTTTTGTTTTCCTCAGTTTTGTCATTGATGATGATTTTTGCGGTTTTGATCATGGTGTTTACATCGTTTCTTAGTCTCTCTGTTTCTTTGATTTTTGAGTTCAACCACGTGGGCTTGGAGATCACTGTTTTTAGCTTTTGGGCAAGCTTTAACTGAAGTTACGAGCATTTTTTGTCTCTGGTTTTCATAGCGGTCAGTATTTCTGAGTGTATCCATTAGGGCTGACATTCGAATTTTTTTTTGGCAATCGAAGCTTATTTTTGGCCGAGCTTCGATTTTAATTCGAAGCTTTGAATTAATTTTTTTTTTATTTCTTTTTTATATTTTATTTTTATTTTTTTTTGATCTTATGTTGTGGGACTTGTACAGCACTTTGGTAAACTTTGTTGTTTTTAAATGTGCTCTATAAATAAAGTGGATTGGATTAATGAATTAAGTAGCCCCTTTCGTGACTGTGACGCAGCCAACACGGCTGTGTGATTTAATTCAAGGTGGATCGCTGTTGTCGTTTGAACAACTTCAGATTTCATGGGAAATACCAATCCCCCAAATCAAGAATGTTTAAGATGAATGAAGTAAGATTTTGATTATTTGAAATATGGCCTGTGTAGACTAAACTATGCACAGAATTATGTCAGTCTACAAGGTCCGGCAATGTAGACTTTGTAGACTCCACTACAGACCAATTATCAGTGAATGTTCATGCATTTTTAAGAAGGGCTACTTCCACAAAAAAACAAAGAACTCACCAAAACATCTCAGTAGCACCTTATCTAAATGTTCTATTTCATATATGGAGATTCATATTTATTTATGTATTGCATGCATTTCTACATTTTATTTCCTATTTTGTTTATTCATCCCAGTATATTTCTTTCTTATGTTCTGGAATTCTACAAGGCATTTACATTCACATTTACATTTAGTCATTTAGCTGACGCTTTTATCCAAAGCGACTTACAAGTTCTGTATGACAGGTCATCAGGAAGGATACAACTCTATCAGCTGAGTAACAATATTCATCAAAGTGTTGTGTGTTACAGTGTAGGTTAGTTTATTAGGACAAATGCATGACAGTAAGGTTAGTTAGGGTTAGATTTTTTTTTTTTTTTTTTTTTTTTTTTTTTTTTTCAGATAATGGTTGAAGAAGTGCGTCTTTAGTCGACGGCAAAAGATTGGACGGGATTCGGCTGTCCTAACTGGGGTGGGTAGTTCATTCCACCATTGTGGGGCAAGGACTGAGAATAGGCGTGTAGGTGGTGTATATGTGTTTGAGGATGATATCCTTCAAACAGGCAATAGTGATGATGTAATTTGGGCAGTGCTGAGCTGGGTTACTTTCCTCCAGTGTATTTGTCCCCCGGCCCCACCCAATGGCCCCATGCACACACACACACACACACACACGAAGCTTCTATCCCCAGGCCATCAGGCTGCTAAACGAACAATAATCACTATGCAACAACCATCAAATGCACACAGCACACACACCCACACGCACACACTCACTCAAACAAACAACACACTGCAGCACCCACTCTCCACACTTTAGATCACACAAACACACTTACACTTTATATTTATTGATAAAGGATTTGCACTACAACTCGTACACCTACTGTGAATTGTACCTAAATTGCACCTCGTCCCATTTCTCCATTTCTGCCTTGCACTATATAGTATTGTATATTAGTACACTGCACAGTATTGTATATTGTATGGTAACTACGTCTATTCTGCATCGAACATTGTACATATGTCTAAACTGAACACTGTGACCTCATTTTTTTTACTTCTAATTTTACTATGTTATTTTATTTCATACTTATCTTGTCTTGCACAGTCTCTGGAGCGCAACAGTAAGAAGCATTTTGTATAAAAGTATTCTGTACTTCTGTATGACAACTATTAAATAAACTTGAAACACACACACCAAAGTAAAAAAAAAAAAAAATATTAAAATATTTTTTTTTAATTCTTTTTTTCTTTTTTCTTTTTTTTTAACTTCGATTTTTTTTTAATGTTCGAAGCTTGTGCCATCGAACGAAGCTTCGAAGTATTTAAGACAGCCCTAGTATCCATGGCTCAGCGTGATTTTTAACTCTGGTGGTTCTTAGGGGGGCTATGTTGTTTAGTATTGTTGAGAATTTGGTTTTGAATCCGAGTCATGTTTCTTCAACTAGTGTACCACTGAGCTCATCTGACCATGCTCGAAGAGTGTCTGTTTCGCTTACTCTGCCTATTCTCCTAGACCTTAATCCATGGTTCGGTGCGCTGCCAGGGCTTGGCATTAACTTTGACAATTTCTTTGACAATGACTTCGGACACGTGGTTCAGATATTTTACTTGTCCGAAAGCTAAACGTACTTGTCCGAAATGTAGCCTACTTGTGAAAATAAAGGCCTAATAAAAATAAAACCGACAAAGAGATTTGGACAATTATCATAACTTAAACACAGTGTGCATTTGTGTGTGGGGTGGGGTATATAATGTATGATCAGTCCTCCAGCTCATCTTCACTCCCCATCAGCACCAGCTCATCTTCCTCATCTCCTCTCTTTCTTGACGACCAGGGGTTAAACCCTGGTCTACGCCTATAGTTGTTATTACGGTATAGTTGTTATTGCCATAAAAAACACCATTCAAATGATTAGGAAATAAATAAATGTATTTTTATTTAAAATAATAATTTATTTTAACAAGCTTTAGAACCTTAGAAATTATTTAAGTTTAATAAGAGCTTCCCGGAGGTAGGGCTGGGCGGTATGGTCTAAAATGTATATCACGGTATAATTTGAAGCATAGGCGGTAACGGTATATAGCACGGTATATTCATTTATCTTAAAATGTCTATATAAATGCTTCTGAATGGGGTAAAACACTGGTATGGCAGCTATTACTGTACTCTTGTATTACTAGGACATATTTCACATAGTACAGAGGTAGGGCTGGGCGATATGACGATATTATATAAATATCGGGTACAGTTCATTAACGATACACTTTTTAAACGTATCGTGGATATCGTGATGTTTTGCCCAAGAGGATTGTGTTGCGTCAATCTGGTCCACACGTTCAAACTTTTGAACAGCGCCGCCCCCCACACACACACTACTGCATCAAAGTTACTACTTATGATAACAAAGGCATTTGTTTTGTGGCATTAACGTTATATAGTTACACGTTCAATAACATCAGCGTATTTACATAGCAACGTCCGAGGTCGACCTAGATAGATCGCAAGCATTAGTCGTTCATATCTCAGCCCGTGCTGACTCAGTTGTGCCCATTCTGCGGTCTGTTAATAAAGTTTTCAATCAGACAGATGTATGGAAAGGCTTTTATTATAACATTCGTTGCAGTAAAATCCGAGAGATGGGAGTCGGAGACGGTAGCTCGGTAGAGCGAACAGCTTTTATTCAATACACAAAATACAACAAGCTACTGCTCCGTTGCGTGCAGAACGACTCGTGGTGGCAGGTAGTGCCACCTCATATAATGTCCGGGCGGAACTCTTGTTCCTAACAATAGTTCCGTGGGTGAATTATGTACCATTAACAATCACTACACAAGCCCCCCCAGAATTCAACCATGGTCAAAATCTCCACGGCGGGGAGAGACCACGACCCGGCCGCGGCGTGAGCGGACAACCCGGGGCGCGGTGCAAGCGATTGCGCCCTCCACGGCGCCCAGGGGCATGAACCGGCCACGGTGAGTGCGGAAAGCCAGGGGCGGGGAGGTAGGGGCGGCGCAAGCGCCCGTGTCCTCCCCGACACCCGGGGGCACAGACGTCGACGAGGCCAACGGCGGCTCCGTCGTTGGCGGGTCCCGGGGTAGCGGCGCACGGCCTCGGCGGGGGGAGAGGGCCAGCTCTAAGGGCTGGGAAATGTCTACGTGGGCGGGTTCCATCTTGTGGTGGTTGTACCCCACCTCAAAGGCGAGCCTTCGCCAGTCCTCAGGGGCCTGTGGGCTAGGGTGTCCGGTGGATAGGTCATTCAGCAGCGTCGGACCCGAGTGACCAATCGCGACGTCCTCCCGGCGTAGACTGGAATCTGCAGTCCCGAGGGCCTGGATGTCGTGGTCGGAGGCCTGTTCCGAGCCCCTGTTGACGTAGTCGAGGTCCGGCTGTACAGCTCCGACGACGACGTTGGGCTTCTCGGCGACGTGTCTCGCGGCGCACTCGGAATCGTACGTGAGCTGTTGTCGTGCCGACCATGGCTCCGCTACCTTTGACTCAGACGTCGTGAGGGGTTCGTGGTCGGTGAAAGCTGTAAGAAGGCCGCCGTATGTCGCCTCATCGCGGACACATGCCAACGAAGCCCGTGTCTGTGCGTTTATTAGGCGGCCATGTCTAATGTCCACGAGGAGACCGTGTGCACCCAGGAAATCTGCCCCCAGTAGTGGGAACGAAATGTCGGCCGTGATGCAGTCCCACGTGAACCGCTGGCCCCCAAAACACAGTTCCACGGTCCTTGTACCGTAGGTGCGGATAGGGGTATCGTTGGCGGTCGTCAGGCGTGGACCTCTATTATCGCCGGCGGTGTCCTCTTTCGTAGCTGGCAGGACGCTCCTCTGAGCTCCGGTGTCGCAGAGGAATTTGCAACCGGAGAGTGTGTCTCTAATGAAAAGCAGCCGGTCCGACATACCTGCGCCCACCGCTGCTACTGGGCGCAGGTGTCTGCGTTTCTGCGTTATGCCGAAAGTGCAAGGGGAACGGCATCTTGTCGCCCTGGCGCCGAAACGTGCGTGGTAAAAACACAGGCCTGCGGCAGCGCTGCTCCTGTTCTTCCTCGCCCCTCCCCCCTGCGGCGTGTAACCGCGAGTCGAGGCTATTAGCCCTGGGGTAAAGTGTCGAGTGGCCAGGTAGAACCGATCTGCCTCCTCTGCCAGAGCACGGGGATCCACAATGTTTGTATTGGCTAGTGCCGTCTGTACCCGTGGCGGCATGTGTCTGAGGAACAGCTCTTTAAATAAAAAGTTCGGCTGCTCGGCGCCCAGCAGGTTCAGGATCATCTCCATATGCGCCGACGGCTTGCTGTCTCCCAAGCCACGTATATCCAACAAGCGTCGGGCCCGCTCAGACGGCGACAACTCGAATATTCTGAGTAGGTGCGTCTTAAACGCCTCATATTTATTCCGTGCAGGCGGAGCTGTTATGAAGCCTACCGTCCTCGCCGCTGTAGTGCTCCCGAGGCTCGAGACGACGTGGTAATATCGCGCGGCGTCGTCGTCAACCCCTCGTAGGGCGAACTGCGCCTCCGCCTGCGCGAACCACGCCGCCGCAGAATGCTCCCAAAACTCCGGCAATCGAATAATAACGGCATCGTTTGCCATGTTCGGTTCGGTCCCTGATACTTCAGCGAGACCAACGTCAGGGTCACCAGTGTAGTGCCGAGAGATGGGAGTCGGAGACGGTAGCTCGGTAGAGCGAACAGCTTTTATTCAATACACAAAATACAACAAGCTACTTCTCCGTTGCGTGCAGAACGACTCGTGGTGGCAGGTAGTGCCACCTCATATAATGTCCGGGCGGAACTCTTGTTCCTAACAATAGTTCCGTGGGTGAATTATGTACCATTAACAATCACTACAATGCCTCGTTTAGTCATCCTGCGGAGCTAAAAGCTAAACGTCGGCCGCGGGAGCTACCGCTACCGTTGTTGTTGTCATTGAGCTCTCGTCAAAATCAATGGCGGATATAGCGGAAGTAAAAAATTAATACGCGCTTGCCGATTGGTGCTAATAACAGCAGGGCGGGTGCAAGCGGTGTGACGTAATTGGCAGACTCAACTGTCAATCAAAATGATTCTGTTTGCCGTCTGAATGAATGAAAACGTTATTAACAGATTGCAGAATGGGTACAATACAGTACAGCTCAATACAACAACAGTGGACTGGAGGATGCAGACCAGAGAAAGACTTTCGTCTTGTTTACATCAGGGTCCCCCATTTTCAATTCATCATATTTCATATCTAAATCATATAATATCTCATTGCTAAATATATGCAATATATAATCTAATAATCCAATAATCTAAATCTAATATATAATATAAAAATACTAAATGCATGGGTATTTTATTTTGTCTTTAATGTTAGCTTGCAAACTCAAATACTGTCTTGGTAAGCCTCATAATGAATTGTTTGGGGGGAAAAAAGAAAAACATCGTGATGTGTATTGTGTATCGCCGAAAGGTCAGAAAATATCGTGATATCATATTTAGGCCATATCGCCCAGCCCTATACAGAGGTATTTTAAGAACATTTATTGTGCAAAACTGCAATAGAAAAATGTTAAACCTTTTCTCAAGTTACCTTTTCTCAAGTGTCTGCAGGCAGATAAGGTAATTAATATTTTGACGCTGTTGAAACGTAAATAATCAAATGATTCTGGACGGTACAGCTGCTGAGCTATACTATAGCTAATGTCCATCAATATCTTCCTTTTGAATGAAATAGGTTCAAGAATCGAATCAGGATTGTTAGCAGAGGGAGAGAGGGAGGGAGGGAGACAGGGAGACGGTAGAGCCATATGAAATCATTTTTTTTATTTTTTTCCAAATTCCATTTAATTTTTTTCCAAATTCCGTTTTTTCCGTTTGAATATTTCAGAATTCTGTATTTTGCTTTGTACGCTCATTTTACCATCAGAAATAGTGTCTAATAAGTGGGAATGAATAAATGTCCACAATTTAATAAGATATAACAGTCCATTTAATAGGGCTGTCTTAAATACTTCGAAGCTTCGAAGCTTTGTTCGATGGGCATGGGATTCGAATATGAAAATAAAATTCGATTATTAAAAAAATAAAAAAATTATATATATTTTTGCAAAATCAACTCTGCCTCTCTTTGTTAACTACAACAAGCAATGCTGTTTGTTATTTAAGATGAGGTCGGACTCGGCACTGACAGATTTGTGTTCATTGTGCTGCTTTTATAAAGCCTCAAATGACGGCTTACAATATTTCATGAAAGCAAAGTGTTTTGTTTGTCTAAGATTTAAAAAGGTTTAAACTTTACAGCACTGACAAAGTTGAACAAAGTGCTGTACAAGTCCCACAACAACAACAAAAAAGTAAAAAAATAAAAATGTGTTTTTTTATTTTTTTATTTGATTCCATTTTTATTGCTCAATTCCGCGATTCCGTGATCGCGGATTCCATATGGCTCTAGGAGACAGGGACGGACGGACGGACGGACTGACTCAGCCCCCCCTTCCCTCACTATTGGGGCCTCTGAGCGTTCCCAGGGATAGGTTTAGTTAGCGTTAGCACTGGCAGCCAAGATTATTTAAGGTTTTAGTGCGACTAGGGATGGGTACCTTTCACATTTGAACCGATACGGTAAGGGTACCGGTACCTGTGAATCGATACCAGTACCCAACGGTACCTTTTTTCGGTACTTTAGTCTCAAGACATTTTATTTACCTACCCCGGTTGTGAAAAAAAAAATCCAAACTTCAAATAACTACAATTTCGACAGTTTTCGGCTTGCCATTGCTCCGACTGCTTTGTTGTTGAATCAAGTCAAATCCTAGGTAAGCATATATTGTGCGTGTGAACGTTGACATGAAAAAAAAAAGGAAAAAAAAAAAGTAATTTCTTTTAAATTAAAAACTACAAAAATTTTGTATCACACTTGAATCGATACTCGGTAGTACCGACGTGTTTCGGTTCGGTACCTCAAAAGTACCGAATTCGGTACCCATCCCAAAGCATGTCAGTTAGACCATTGGACCCGTCGCAGAGTTTACATTACACATAGAAACTGCGCGACTCGCGAGAGAAGTTGTCACACAGCTGTCAAACGCAGGGCTGAAGAGCTGAATTCTGAGGGTAACTGTTATAGTAGTGTGGGGTATACGGTGGACGTCGTTGCAATGAATTGGGCGGAACAGAGTATTTTAGGGTCATGAGATACTCCGCTTGAGATACTCCGCTCTGCTAACGTGCGCGGACTGATGACGACATCAATTCGACTCTCGAGACATTCACAGCAGCAAAACAAGTCAGCCCGCGTATCGGCGCCGGGCATAATAAGTTAATTAAACTTGACAGACATTATATCGACGATAATTATCGATATCGAGTTATATGAAAATAATTTTATAATTTTATCGCGATAACGTTTTTGGTCATATCGCCCAGCCCAGCAAAGGACACTACATTGTATTGTTTTTTGGTCAAGATCACATCCTCCTCGGGGATCCCAAAGATAGCAATTTGGGGGCAGGGCAATATAGTAATCTCCAGTACCTCCGAGATGGTATCAAAAAAGAACTTCCAGAATGTTATCAGTTTCGAGCAGGACCAGAACATGTGGGTTAGATCCCCTGGTGACTGTGCACATCTGTTACAGTTGTCTGTCACATTGGGATATATTTTAGCCAATCTGGCTTTACTATAATGGACTCTGTGAAGGACCTTAAACTGAATAAGGCCAAGTCTGGCACAGGAGGAAGAGGTATTAACTCCCTCTAGTGCGTCCCCCCACCATTCATCCGAGAAGGCGACCCCCAGTTCAGTCTCCCACCCCGTCCTAATCCTGTTTATGGCTGTGTCTTTTCTAGGTATGGTATCATAGAGATATGAAACATGGCCCCTATCCATACTAGCCGAGTGTCGAAAACGCTCCACACCTGATGGAGGGGGCAACTGTGGAAACGTAGGGGAATGGGTCCTCACAAAATGCAGAATCTGGAAATATCTAAACTGGTCAGAGTGAGGTAAGTTATATGTGTCACATAGGTCCCCAAATTCTGCAAATACACCATCTATGTATAAGTCACTCAAAGTGATTAGTCCCTCTTTCTTCCATCTAGCGAACCCAGAATCCAGTGTAGCAGGTAATAAAAGGTGGTTATTACAGATGGGTGCTGACATAGAGAGCTTAGTCCACCCGCATATCTTTCTCATCTGGGCCCATATCTTTAACGTGGAAACAACAATTGGGTTCTTACTATATTTTGTTGGTGACAGTGGCATTTCACCGCAAGCTAAAGCTTGAAGGGAAGATGTCGGGCAAGAACTGGCCTCAAGTTGACCCCAGCTGCTGTCCGGTTCACTCGTCCACAGGACAATTTTGTGAAGATTGGCGGCCCAGTAATAAAACATGAAATTTGGTAGGCCCATCCCTCCCTGATTCCTATCCCTTTGCAGCAAGGATAATTTTATTCTTGGTGTTTTGCCCTCCCAGATAAATGAAGAGATCATCTTATCCAGATCAAGAAAAAATGCTTTGGGGAGAAATATGGGTAATACATTAATTTGAATGGAATGTACTCTGCCAGCTAAGGACAGGGGTAAGCCATTCCACCTCTGTAAGTCAGCCTTTACCTTTGTTGTTAATGTGGTAAAGTTTTGTTTTTAAAGAGCAAAGAGATTGGGAGATGTTAATGCCCAGGTACTTAAAACCAGTATCCGCTACCTGGAAAGATGGAAGGCGATGGGAAATATTCCAGGCAAGATCATTAATTGGGAAGCACTCACACCATTTTTATTGCTCAATTCCGCGATTCCGTGATCGCGGATTCCATATGGCTCTAGGAGACAGGGACGGACGGACGGACGGACTGACTCAGCCCCCCCTTCCCTCACTATTGGGGCCTCTGAGCGTTCCCAGGGATAGGTTTAGTTAGCGTTAGCACTGGCAGCCAAGATTATTTAAGGTTTTAGTGCGACTAGGGATGGGTACCTTTCACATTTGAACCGATACGGTAAGGGTACCGGTACCTGTGAATCGATACCAGTACCCAACGGTACCTTTTTTCGGTACTTTAGTCTCAAGACATTTTATTTACCTACCTCGGTTGTGAAAAAAAAAATCCAAACTTCAAATAACTACAATTTCGACAGTTTTCGGCTTGCCATTGCTCCGACTGCTTTGTTGTTGAATCAAGTCAAATCCTAGGTAAGCATATATTGTGCGTGTGAACGTTGACATGAAAAAAAAAAGAAAAAAAAAAAAGGTAATTTCTTTTAAATTAAAAACTACAAAAATTTTGTATCACACTTGAATCGATACTCGGTAGTACCGACGTGTTTCGGTTCGGTACCTCAAAAGTACCGAATTCGGTACCCATCCCAAAGCATGTCAGTTAGACCATTGGACCCGTCGCAGAGTTTACATTACACATAGAAACTGCGCGACTCGCGAGAGAAGTTGTCACACAGCTGTCAAACGCAGGGCTGAAGAGCTAGTTTGCTTCTAGAATTGAAGGTCTGCTCTGCTCTGTGTCTCTTATGAAATGACAATTGCGCATTGACACGCCCACTACGCAAAGCCATTACTCACACACTGTGCTCCTAAATGATTTTTCCAGTTCGCACATATCTATTTTTAGGGGCAAATGCGAGTGAAATAGTCACACTGTAGAGCCCTGGGCCCTCATTTATCAATGGTGCGTACGCACAGATATGTGCGTAACCCGTGCGTACAATAATTTCTAAGCAAAGTGTGGGACTTATCAATTTGAACATGTGCTTGACTTTGTGCGTATTATCTACGCACAGCTTAGACCGTGCGTATCTGGCGCCCAGCGGTAGAATAGGAAGACTGCAGGGTCTGCAGCCCGGAAATAAGCTTTCGTGCATTACACTGGCCGCGTTCGGTATGACTCGTAATTCATTATAGTTAATTGTAAAATAGCGACAGTAGTGTAATTATTGTCAAACCCTATAAATAGCATTTGGAATAGGTTTTTCTTTTTTTTTTAACCGTTTTTTATTCAAAGATACATTTACATTTATATCTTGCATACAGATGTCATGTGTTCTTTGTTTTTTCCTTACTGAATATCCCTCCCTCCCGCCCCACCCATAAAAATAAAAAAGACAGTACAAAAGTAAATAAATACATACAAAATAAAATAAGACAAATACAAAATGTGAAATTAGGATCCACTTTAACAGCATACGGTACTCTTAAAGGATAAGTCTATTTGATATGGATATAATGAAACATAAGTGCAACTCTAGGTCCGATACACAAGCCAGGTTGTATGACCCTAAATACGTGAGGTGGGACATTAAATAAATACACGCCCACTGTCCCCAACAACCCCAACAGGTTACCTGCCGAGTTGGTGTGTGTTTTGAATTCTGAGGGTAACTGTTATAGTAGTGTGGGGTATACGGTGGACGTCGTTGCAATGAATTGGGCGGAACAGAGTATTTTAGGGTCATTTTTTAGTACATTGTCATGAAATACTCCGCTTGGAAACGAGGCTGGCTATGGCTAATTAGCTTGCACGCCGCTATTTCACAGGTTACCTGCCGAGTTGGTGTGTGTTTTGAATTCTGAGGGTAACTGTTATAGTAGTGTGGGGTATACGGTGGACGTCGTTGCAATGAATTGGGCGGAACAGAGTATTTTAGGGTCATTTTTTAGTACATTGTCATGAAATACTCCGCTTGGAAACGGGGCTGGCTATGGCTAATTAGCTTGCACGCCGCTATTTCACAGGTTACCTGCCTAGTTGGTGTGTGTTTTGAATTCTGAGGGTAACTGTTATAGTAGTGTGGGGTATACGGTGGACGTCGTTGCAATGAATTGGGCGGAACAGAGTATTTTAGGGTCATTTTTGAGTCATGAGATACTCCGCTTGAGATACTCCGCTCTGCTAACGTGCGCGGACTGATGACGACATCAATTCGACTCTCGAGACATTCACAGCAGCAAAACAAGTCAGCCCGCGTATCGGCGCCGGGCATAATAAGTTAATTAAACTTGACAGACATTATATCGACGATAATTATCGATATCGAGTTATATGAAAATAATTTTATAATTTTATCGCGATAACGTTTTTGGTCATATCGCCCAGCCCAGCAAAGGACACTACATTGTATTGTTTTTTGGTCAAGATCACATCCTCCTCGGGGATCCCAAAGATAGCAATTTGGGGGCAGGGCAATATAGTAATCTCCAGTACCTCCGAGATGGTATCAAAAAAGAACTTCCAGAATGTTATCAGTTTCGAGCAGGACCAGAACATGTGGGTTAGATCCCCTGGTGACTGTGCACATCTGTTACAGTTGTCTGTCACATTGGGATATATTTTAGCCAATCTGGCTTTACTATAATGGACTCTGTGAAGGACCTTAAACTGAATAAGGCCAAGTCTGGCACAGGAGGAAGAGGTATTAACTCCCTCTAGTGCGTCCCCCCACCATTCATCCGAGAAGGCGACCCCCAGTTCAGTCTCCCACCCCGTCCTAATCCTGTTTATGGCTGTGTCTTTTCTAGGTATGGTATCATAGAGATATGAAACATGGCCCCTATCCATACTAGCCGAGTGTCGAAAACGCTCCACACCTGATGGAGGGGGCAACTGTGGAAACGTAGGGGAATGGGTCCTCACAAAATGCAGAATCTGGAAATATCTAAACTGGTCAGAGTGAGGTAAGTTATATGTGTCACATAGGTCCCCAAATTCTGCAAATACACCATCTATGTATAAGTCACTCAAAGTGATTAGTCCCTCTTTCTTCCATCTAGCGAACCCAGAATCCAGTGTAGCAGGTAATAAAAGGTGGTTATTACAGATGGGTGCTGACATAGAGAGCTTAGTCCACCCGCATATCTTTCTCATCTGGGCCCATATCTTTAACGTGGAAACAACAATTGGGTTCTTACTATATTTTGTTGGTGACAGTGGCATTTCACCGCAAGCTAAAGCTTGAAGGGAAGATGTCGGGCAAGAACTGGCCTCAAGTTGACCCCAGCTGCTGTCCGGTTCACTCGTCCACAGGACAATTTTGTGAAGATTGGCGGCCCAGTAATAAAACATGAAATTTGGTAGGCCCATCCCTCCCTGATTCCTATCCCTTTGCAGCAAGGATAATTTTATTCTTGGTGTTTTGCCCTCCCAGATAAATGAAGAGATCATCTTATCCAGATCAAGAAAAAATGCTTTGGGGAGAAATATGGGTAATACATTAATTTGAATGGAATGTACTCTGCCAGCTAAGGACAGGGGTAAGCCATTCCACCTCTGTAAGTCAGCCTTTACCTTTGTTGTTAATGTGGTAAAGTTTTGTTTTTAAAGAGCAAAGAGATTGGGAGATGTTAATGCCCAGGTACTTAAAACCAGTATCCGCTACCTGGAAAGATGGAAGGCGATGGGAAATATTCCAGGCAAGATCATTAATTGGGAAGCACTCACTTTTCTGTATGTTTAATTTGTAGCCAGAAAAGCTTCCAAAAACCTTTAGAAGAGACAAAATATTTGGGATATCGGCCATTGGGTCTGATATGTAGAGCAATAGATCGTCTGCATAAAGAGATACTTTATGTTCGCTACCTCCCCTTCTAATGCCAGAGAACAAGGATTCAGCTCTAAGAGCTATGGACAGTGGTTCAATGGCCGCCACAAAAATCAATGGCGACAGTGGGCACCCTTGGCCTGTCCCGCATGTGAGTGGAAAGGGCTTAGAACTGAAGCCATTAGTTGTGACACATGCCTGGGGGGCGGTGTACAGTAGGGTTGGGCATCGTTTGGATTTGAACGATTCCGGTTCCGATTCCGATTCTCCATATCGATTCCTGTTCTGAACGATTCTCGATTCCGATTCTTTGAGGTGCAGGTCACAGCTTATTTCGCAGGAGAATAAAAAAAAAAAAAAAAAAAAAAAAAAAATCATACTATTCACATTTTCAGTTGACTTGATACAGTTTAATTTGGTTGCTGTACTGTAACTAGGGTATTAATTAACAAAGTATACATTTTTCTTTTTCTTTTTTTTTAAGAATCAAAATGCAGGTATGTTACTTCCGGTTCCAGAACCGGAAGTTAGGAACCGGTTCCTAATTAGAACCGGTTTTCGGCGCCCAACCCTAGTGTACAGTAAGCGTATCCATGCCAACACTTCCCCAAATCCAAACTGTTTTAAAGTAGAGAACAAATAGTCCCACTCCACTCTATCGAAGGCTTTTTCCGCGTCCAGAGAAACCACTACCTCTGGGACTATTTGAGAGCTCGGTAGTCCAATAATGCTCAACAATCTACGAATATTTGTAAAGGAATGGCGGTTCTTTATAAAGCCTGTCTGGTCCTCAGATATTACTGTAGGGAGAACAACCTCTAGTCTACATGCCAACGCTTTAGCTAATATTTTATTGTCCACATTAAGAAGAGACACCGCTCGATAAGAGGAGCAGTTTATGGGGTCTTTATCCTTCTTAAGGAGTAAAGAGATGGAGGCCTGCATGAGAGTAGGTGGCAGAGTACCCTTCTGTAATGAGTCATCAAACATCTCTAATAATAAAGGGGCCAATTGATTTGAAAATGTCTTAAAGAATTCTACAGGGTAGCCATCTGGGCCTGGAGATTTTCCGCTCTGCATCTTTTTAATAGCTGCAGCAACCTCACTTAGTTGTAGCGATCGATCTAAGTCCTGACAATCTTCTGGAGAAATATTTTGAATAACTTGGCCTGAAAAGAAATCTAGCATTACAGAGGTGTCTTTGGGTGCCTCAGATGTGTAGAGCTGTGAATAGAATGACACAAATGCGTCATTAATTTGTTTAGGATCCGTTGTTAGTGAATCTGAACTATCGCGAATCTGTGGTATTAGTTGTGAGGCTGATCTGCTCTTCAGCTGTTGGGCCAGAAGTCGACCCGCCTTGTCCCCACTCTCATATAGGGCACCCCTTGTTCTAAGCAAAAGTTGTTCTGCCTCTTTGGTGGATAAAAGATTATGTTCCGTCTGAAGGCCAAGCCGCTCCTTATAGAGTTCCAGAGTCGGAGCCACGGCATAGCGACGATCAAGATCATAATCAGAGTCTCTAATTGTTGTTGCCTTTCGAGACGCTGTTTGTTAGCATGAGCGGTGTATGAAATAATTGTGCCCCTAACATTTGCCTTTAGTGTCTCCCATAATAATGAGGGTGAGGTTTCGTAATTTTTATTTGTCTCGAGAAATAGGTAAATCGCTTGAGGGTAGGGTAGAGTCTAGTCTCCAGAAACGGGCCTCTTTGGGTTTAGATTTGAAAATAAGTTCAAAGGTTACGGGTGCGTGGTCTGAACTAGTTATAGCAGAAGCTCTGAGAGAGCGCACCAAAGCATACAACGACGGCCTAGTGGCAGGCAACATGAATGACCACAAGGTGGCGCGATACAACGTAAGGAGGACAGTGTCAGAGGCCAAACGGCGCTACAGGGATAAAATTGAACTCCAGTTTGAACAAGCTGACTCTAGAGCTATGTGGCAGGGGCTCAAAACGATGACAGACTACAAAGGCGCCTCCCTCAAACTGAACAGTGACATCTCCTTAGCAAATTACCTCAATACCTTCTATGCGAGGTTTGATGCTGGTAATAACAACACCAGCTCACAAGCCACGGCAATGGGGGGGGGGGGGGGGGTCGGCTGCTGATGGAGGCGCAGTGTTCAGGGTAACAGAGCATGAGGTGAGGCGGACCTTTAAAAAAGTGAATATCAGGAAGGCAGCAGGTCCGGACGGCATCCCCGGCCGCGTCCTAAAAGTCTGTGCCGACCAACTGGCCCCAGTATTCACTGACATTTAACCTGTCCTTAGAACAGGCTGTCATCCCCACCTGCCTGAAGAAGTCCACTATTATCCCTGTACCCAAAAAATCCAAGCCTGCTTGCCTCAACGACTACCGCCCTGTAGCTCTCACCTCCATAGCCATGAAGTGCTTTGAGAAGCTAGTAAAGGGCTACATCTGCTCCTCCCTCCCCATCAACATGGACCCCCTGCAATTTGCATACCGCCCCAACAGGTCCACGGAGGACGCCATAGCCCATGTGCTGCACACAGCAGCATCACACCTGGACAAGAGGCAGGGGAACTATGTGAGAATGCTATTAATCGACTACAGCTCGGCATTCAATACCATAGTCCCCTCCATACTCATAGCCAAGCTCAGGGACCTGGGCTTGAACTATGACCTCTGCCAGTGGGTCTTGGACTTCCTGACTGGCAGACCCCAGGTGGTGAGAGCAGGCAACTGCACCTCCTCATCCATCACCCTCAACATAGGGGCCCCCCAGGGCTGTGTTCTGAGTCCCCTCCTCTACTCCCTGTACACACACGACTGTGTGGCTCAGCGGAGTAGCAATACAATCATCAAATTTGCTGACGACACAGTGGTGGTGGGCCTGATCTCTGCCAACGATGAGAGGGCCTACCTGGAAGAGGTCAAGGTCCTGGCGGGATGGTGCCAGGAAAACAGCCTCTCCCTGAACGTCAGCAAAACAAAGGAGATGATTGTGGACTTCAGGAGGTCGGGGGTCAAGGACTACAGCCCCCTCAGCATCGACGGGGCACCGGTTGAGAGAGTCAACAGCTTTAAGTACCTCGGAGCCTACATATCCGAGGACTTGACATGGACCACACACATTGACAGTGTTGTGAAGAAGGCACGACAACGCCTCTACTTCCTCAGGCGCCTAAGGAAGTTCCAAGTCAGTCAGAAGATCCTTAAGAACTTCTACTCATGTACAATAGAGAGCATCTTGACCGGCAACATCACCTCCTGGTTTGGGAATAGCACTGCACAAGACCGAAGCAGACTACAAAGAGTGACACGTTCAGCCGAACGCACAATTGGAGGGGGGCTCCCCACCCTCCAGAACATTTACAACAAGCGTTGCAAGGGCAAGGCTAAGAGAATCATTAAAGACTCCAGTCACCCGAACAACTGCCTCTTTGAACTGCTGCGGTCAGGCAAGCGATACCGGAGTCTCAAGGCGAGCACAGAAAGACTCAGAAGAAGCTTCTATCCCCAGGCCATCAGGCTGCTAAACGAACAATGAACACTACACAACAACAACCACCAAACGCACATAGCACACACATCCACACGCACACACTCACTTTAAACAAACACACTGTAGCACCCACTCCACACACTTTATAGCACACACCCACTTTAAACAAACACACTGTAGCACCCACTCCCCACACTTTATATTTATTGATGAAGGATTGCACTACAACTCGTACACCTTACTGTAAATTGTACCTAAATTGTACCTCATCCCATTTCTGCTTTGCACTATATAGTACTGTACATTAGTACACTGCATAGCATTGTATATTATATGGTAACTCAGAACATTGTACATATGTCTATACCGAACACTGTGACCTCATTTTCTTCTTCTAAATTACATGCTATACTATGTTATTTGATACTATCTTGTCTAGCACAGTCTCTGGAGCGTAACAGTAAGAAGCATTTTGTATGAAAGTATTCTGTACTTCTGTATGACAACTATTAAAGAAACTTGAAACAGAATAGCTAGCTGAGGACGATTGATTGATTGATTGATTGATTGAAAACTTTATTAACAGATTGCAGAATGAGTACAGTACAGCTCAATACATACAATTGTTAAGGGGATGCAGACCAGAGAACGACTTTCGTCTTGTTTACATCAGGGTCCCCCATTTTCAATTCATCGTAACATATGACATACATGACATACAGATAGACAGTACTGCTACATCTATACATTTATGACATACCAGATTTGCAATTACAGTACTGTTTGTGATACAAAAAGAGTCCAGAAAAAATAGTATATACATTTGACGTAGAAACTGTACATTGGATTGGGTAGGTGGGGGTGGGGGGGGACTGTACATTGGAGGTGGTTGGGGCGGGGGGGTTGGGTAGGAGGGGTGGGTGGGGGACACTGTACAACTGTACAAACAAAACTGTGCATTGGATTATTGACAAGACCATACTTGGTAATTTACTGTACATTGGAGGGGGTTGTGTTCGGACATTTACAGGGGCCAGTTTCGAGTTGCAGTCTCCCTTAGGTGTTTTTTGAGAGTGTTTTTGAAAGTGGGTAGTGATTCACATTCCTTTACAGCTTTGGGTAGGGCGTTCCACATTGATGTGGCATAATTGCGAAACGTGTTTAGTCCCTTGTTTGAGCCGAATCTGGGTTTAACATGATTTGTGGAGCTCCCTCTGGTGTTGTGATCGTGGTATTCACTGACCTTTGGGAAGTATTTTGACATGTACATGGGTACCTTGGTTGTGTAGTGTATCTTGTAGACCAGGCCCATTACAAGTTGCTGTACTCTGTCGTCTACTCTAAGCCATCCTAGGTTGTCAAAGTGGGCAGGGGTGAGGTGGGTTCTAGGAGTAAGGTCAAGCAGTAGTCTGACCAGTTTGTTTTGAGATGTTTGTAATTTTGTTTTTAGCGCCTTTGAGGTGCTTTGGTACCATGAGGTGCAAGCATACAATACAAAGACGGTAATAAGGCCTTATCAAAGAAAAAATAGTCTATGCGTGTGTAGGAGTGATGTACATGAGAAAAAAAAGAGAATTGCTTATCTGTAGGATACAGAAATCGCCACGGGTCAATGTAGCCATTGTTATTCATAAAAGTGGACAATGTTTGAGACATCTTTGAGGGCACAGCAGTCCTGGTACTCGATCTATGAAGGTGGGGGTCCATTACACAGTTGATATCTCCTCCCAGTATTAAGTGGTGTGTGTTCAAGTCGGGAAGTGAGGACAGACGTTTCTTTATAAAGTTAACATCATCCCAGTTAGGTGCATACACACTCACAAGGACCACTGGGGTCTGATATAGTGAGCCAGTTACTATTATATAGCGATCATTGTGGTCTGAAATAGTCTTAGCGGGAGTGAACTGTACTTTCTTGCCTATCAGTATGGCTGTCCCTCGTGTTTTAATTTCAAATTTAGAGTGGAAAACCTGACCGATCCATGGTCTAGCGAGTCTCCCTTGGTCAGTGGTACGTAAATGCGTTTCTTGGAGAAATATAATATCGCCTTTAAATTTTTTTATGTGGGAGAAGACCCTAGCCCTTTTAACCGGCCCATTTATTCCCCCCACATTCCATGAGAAGAATCTGACTGTGTTCCCCAGTCCCATCGAAACCTTTGTGTTAGTCATTGTCTGTTGTTATTGGGTCCGACAGCATACATAATAATAGTTGCAGAGTGTATAATAGTATCCCAACTAGGGAACTAGAAGAGCACACGTTAAAATGTCAATCACAGCAAACAGACAGAGTGTATAAGAATAACAGAGTACCATAAAACAAAAACAAACACAAACCATCCCACCCCCCTCCCCCTGCACATCAAGTGTTCCATCCCCGAATGATGGGAACAACTGTGCTGACTCCAACAGGAGCCTTTCCCTTCAGTGATACTTACGGCTATAACCATGGCTAACAAAAACAAAACAAAATAGCTCAGCAGGGTTATATGTAAATATTAGGCACCTAGAATACAGTGCAACCTGAGTCAAAATAAAGGATCATTTTATCTTATGTTTAATCTATGACTTTATGGTCCTTGGATGTAAATGCAAATTAAACGTGGTCAACTTTCAAAAATAGAAAACAACTGGTTATTGACCGACATCAGACCTTATATGTAGTGGGTACACCCATTACAAAGAGTATTCCGGCTCTGGAATATCCCCCCTCCCAATGTCAACCTCATTAAACATAGAATACAGTGCAACTTAGATCTAGTGCTTAACCTACAACTTATATGGTCATAGGGTATAAATGCAGATTGAACTTGCCAATTTTCAAAAATAGGAGATAATTGGTAGATATTTAAATCAGGCGTGGTTAGGTATAAAAAAAATATATATGTTATATTGACCAACCTCAAACCATACGATTAGGGGCACAACTGTTACTAAGAGCAATGATAAGAGCACAGTGCAACTTAAATCCAGTATTTAACCTATGACTTTATGGCCATAAATGTAAATCAAACATGGTCAATTTTCAGGTATACTGAGTAAATGGTGTATTGACCAACCTCTCGCCTATGTGTAGTGGGCACAACAGCTACAAAGAGTATAAGATCTTATTACAACTTAATTCTATTGTTCAACCTACGGCTTTATGGCCATATGATATAAATGTAAATTAAACATGGTAAATGTTCAGATATAGAACGTGTTCCCTACACAGTTATAGGGAATCTTAAATCTAGTGTTTACCCCCGACCCCATTGGCCATGTGCTATAAATGTAAATTAAACGTGGTCAGTTCCCAGATACAGAAAACATCTGGCACTAACCGACATCACACCATGTGTGTCGTGGGGACAGCAGCTACAGAAAGTAATGATGAAAACACCCTACAACTTAAATAAACGTGGTACATTTTCAGGGATGAAGTGGTATCTTGATCGCCCTCGTACCACATGTGTGTACACCGCCCCCCGCGCGCACCCCAACCACGGCCCCACACCGCCCGCAGGCGGAGGAGTGCCTCCCCCCGTGGACCGCAACGGACCGCGGCCAGAGCGCACACGGAGGACAGCGCACACACACGACCCGAGCAGCCATAGAATAATAATAATAATAAAAAAACACACTGTACCACCCAACTCTAATGTTTAGAAAATGACTGTTGTATTGACCGACACCATACCATGTGTGTCGCGGTGGCAGCAGCTACACAGTAATGATGAAAACACTGTACCACTCAAATAAAAAAAATGTAACGTGGGGCATTTTCAAATCTAGAAAATAAATAGCAGTTGACTGGCATCCTATTATGTGTAGCGGGCACAAGTTACCAGAGCGCACTCAGGCCCTAGGTTGGCCCCCCTGCAATCATCATTACCTCACAACAACCTTATCGCCCGTTTTAGATTTAGGCGTTGAGGCTTTCATTTTTAATTTTTTTTATACAACTTAACTAATAGTTGGCCCGAATATGTCGTAGACTCACCAATCAGTCCGTGGAAACTAATCGAAAGCAGTCCCATCTTTAATTAAGTCTAGTCCCCGTTTCTGTTCAACGATTTGACAAAAGTTGCAGCCTCTTCAGGTGTGTTGAACTGACTCTCTTTGCTGCGATAGGTAACGATGAGGTGGGCTGGATGGCGAATTCCAAAACGGAGCCCCTCCACCTCTCGGAGCTGGCTTCTCACCTCGTTAAACGCTGCACGCGCCCGTGCTATCTTGGCTGTGTGGTCTGGAAAAACGGAGATGGACACCCCCTCATACATGATCCTCCTCGTCTCTCTTGCTTTCTTTAGGATGTCGGTACAGTCTGAAAAGTAGTGTAGTAGTCTGGCCACAATTGTGCGAGGTCGCTCCCCCGGTCGGGGTTTGGCCTGGAGTGTACGGTGCGCCCTGTCCAACACAGGTTCCTTCTCCATGTTGAAAGCCTCCTTAAGCAGCCTGGAGACTGCTGCAGTCGTGAGGGGGGAGCCTGTATCTTCAGGAACGCCAACAATCCGTATGTTGTTGCGACGAGACCTAGATTCGAGATCTTCACATTTATTTTCTGTTTTAATCAGTTCTTTGACAAGATGTTCAACTTTCTCCTTCAAAATGGCGACGTCATCAGTGCAGGTGGTTAGCGCGTCCTCCACTCCTGCCACTGTGCCTTTTATCAACGTTACCTCAGATTGTAAAGTTGTTATCTTGGCTGACCATTCAGTTTTTATGGCTTGTAGTTCGGATTTGATGGTTACTAGATCATTTCCCAGAGCCGAGTGCTACTCAGCTTTAAAGATTTCAGCAATATCCTTGCGCACCGTTGCGAGAATGTCCAACCTGAGGGCCGTGGCTTCTGACTCCCTGGTATCCACTGGGAGAGAGTGGATCGAAGGCTCACGTGAGAGCGGGGCTGCACCACATTGTGTTATTTTCTGCTGCAACTGAGATGTACACAGTATTTTAGTAGCTTTTGGAGGCATTTTGAAGCCCAAACAAAAACTGTCTAGTTCACGGGTGTATTATATTCAATACTAGTAAAACGTTTTCTTGAAAGGGTGCCTTTAGATTATATAATTAGGCAATTCTGCCGGAGCTCCTAAATCTGTGTGTTACTCCATAGTACGTTAAACCGGAAGTCCGGAATAGGTCTTTCTTTCCGAATGAATGCAGCATGGTTTATATATAGCGTTATCGGAATACTACGGGGTGCACTGACTGCGCTCCGCGGGGAACTGTTTTCAGAGATAGGGCAGTCTATTTGCAGAGAGAACATAATATTATAGAGTCCGCTACCCGAGACACATTCTCCTTGATTTGTACAGCAATTTGGGACCCAAATTAAGTGTGGAACAAAACGCACATGCCATCCCCATGCTCACATTCAAGTCCTCTCCAACCTCGGGTCTTTGGCCACCGGCACGGTCCATCGTGATATTGGAGATGGATCGAGCAATGGACTGTTACTGTACCACCCATAGCTGTCAAAGCTCCATCACAAATTCAGTTATGTGAATAGAAAGGGATTCCACTCAGTCAATGTTGCGATGCACACTCGCGCACAAGAAAGAGTCACCATGGAGCGTGCAATTTGCTTTTTTTCCAGGCCAAGTCATATTCTTATTTGAACCTAAACTGTATATTTTTATTTAATAGCGTTAGCGTTGTAAGGGAACTCGATAATTTTTAACATCTTTTCTATTGCCAGTTTGCTTTTACATATATCAATATATGTTTTCAATTCATTAAATAAAACTCATACTTTTTGCAAGGGTTGACTGACTGCCATAGAAATAATCAACCATCTTCATACTGTAACATTTCAGTGCACGTTTTTATTTGTGTGACAACAGCCTTGTGAGCTCCCGCACACAGACGTGATGGAATTCAAGTTCAAGTTTTTATTGATCACATATAGGCGGCAGGCTACACATGGCGTAGGCTACATGGCAGTGAGATTCATTGTTCTTGTATGCTCTCGTATTATTGTTATAGTAGGCTATTGTCAAGAAAGGAAGTACATTATTTTCAATCGTGGCTTTAATTCGTAGCCGAGAAGCAGTCTCCTATCAGCTTCATTAATCCTGATCTGTCTCAGCCACAGCATAACTGAGACCGGCTATGGAAAAAAAATCATAAATAGACTACTGTAAATAAAATAGCCTATAACATTATAAAGGATATAGGCTATAGCAGGGGTTCTCAACCTTTCTTCCCCGAGCCCCACGATTGCTTGGAAACATATATGATATAGGCTATACTGGGTCCGTCAGCGAGGAGATTTAGCCATTTGAGAACAGGCTATTATGGCCAAACGAGGGCATATAGCCTATAAATATTATTAAATGTTTTCATAAGCGTAAAGATACAAGGACAACAGTTATATTAACGATCAAGTTAGTTTACTGTATGCAGGCTTCGCGGGGCTCCGTGTGACTTGTCTGTGCTATGCTGCGTTATGCGCAAATGACTGTTGCATAATGTAGGCCAGTGGTTCTCAACCTTTTTACACCAAGTACCACCTGAGAACGTAGCTGGCTCTCCAAGTATCACCATATGACCGATGTTAAAATACAGTCTATTACAGTTCACGCAGGAGGCAAATGTATTCCTAATAGCAATATTTATTGTTAACTTTTGTCAGACACAGCCACAATGTACAAAGGGGTAGCACTAGAACTAGCAAACTCTTCCACACAACTCATACAATGCAAGGGGCATTGAGAACATAATAACTAACATTCTCACATAGCAAGTGAGAAAATTAAGAACAACTGTATTTCAGCAAATGTACTTAATTCTCTCTCTCTTGCTCTCACACAGCAAGCAATTGTCCTTCATTCTCTCTCTCTCACACTCTCACACACACTCACTCACTCACTCACTCACTCACTCACTCACTCACTCACTCACTCACTCACTCACTCACTCACTCACTCACTCACTCACTCACTCACTCACTCACTCACTCACTCACTCACATACATACATACATACATACATAAGCAGGGCCGGACTGGGAAAATAATTCAGGCTGGAAAATATAGTGTGAAATATAGCCCCAGTCAGGCCACTTTCTAAGTGGGGGTCCCCCACCAGGAATTATTTTGTTACAAAGACTTAATTTCCTGCATTCTGGTGCAGGAATTTCTTTAAATGTACCCTTTAAATGCCAGTGTTTGTGATGGGCATCACAAATTATTGTAAAATAAATAACACATATTCAATACATTTATGAATTGTAACCCTTTAAATGGCAGTTTGTGTGATGGCATCACAAATTATTCTTAAAAAAACACACAAAAAGTAAAATATTTTCAATATATCAAATGCAAAGTACATTTTTCTGGGGGGGATTATTACAGGCTAGGCATGTGTCAATGATTAGCAACAACACATATTTGGATGGATTTTTTGTTATTTGTAATGTCAGATTTAACAACAACTCTTTTCTAGTATTTCATTTTTTATCTGACATTACAAAAAAATCTAAAAATAAAAATAGTTATGATCAGGGCTGAAGTTGAATAAAAGATTTATGACTGTTTAGACTGCAATACTATCTGTCACAGTGATCTCCTGGTTGTTCCCCACCTAGGTTATCTAACTATCGCGCCGCCGCTAACTAACACTGGCCTGGCCTGCTTCTAAGTTCAGTGGCCTGACTGCTCAAATATTATTATTATTATTTCTTTTTATAAATCTTTTCAAGTACCACCAGCAGTACCACCAAGTACCACTAGTGGTACGCGTACCACAGGTTGAGAACCACTGAAGGCTATGCTATTATATATAATTTATATACCTAATACCGACATCAAAATAGATTGTATTCCTCTACAAATCATATTAAACCATGCAGGTAGAAAATGTACGGAAAATCCGTCGCGATTTGGAATCAAATTGACGGAGAACTTTAATCCCTGGGTATTAATCGAACGAAACGAAAAAAGGCAGTCATATTCCAGCATGGTTATTAACCCTTTATCTGCCAGGGATTATTCTGATTTTATACCCCTCTCTGCCACCACTGTAAGTCTATGGAGATGTTCCCCTTCTTTGCAGGGCTATAACCTTTTAAATTGTATTGCTAAATTGACATTACTATGGCCCATTCAACGTCAAGTATCTATCGTTTAGGATGTAGCAACGTTCTACTTTTTCATTCACATATTCATACTAAAATACGGTCTAAAGTATAAATATGTTTTTATCGTTTTCTGCAGCATTCTGCAGAACGTGATTTATAGCCCTAAATACATATATTAGATCATCAAATGTAGTTTGATACCGATTGACGTCATATTAAAACTTTCAATTGCACAAGGTCCTAAACGTCTTGCCTCATCATCTGTTGGTGACCGGGGGGGGGGGGGGGGTTTATAAGCTAGCTTAATGTTGATAGCCTATTAGTCTATTAGCATAGTGGCCTATTAGACTAGTAACCTATTAGCCTAGTAGCCATTATCCTAGTAGCCTAGTAGTCAGTAGCCTAGTATCCTATTAGTCTAGTAGTAGTCCTAGTAGAATCATTAAACGCAAAGGTATTTGTCTGTATCTTATTCACAATAACAGTCATTTAATAAGACCACGTCAGCATGTCAAAGAGGTCATATTAGAAGACATCTGCCATCTTCCATAAACTAACCATAGACAGTCTTCAGGAGTGGTGCAGTGTCCACGTCTGCCTGAGCCTTATATAGATGGAAGGCAGTGGCCACAAGCTACAACACCACTAATAACACACACACAGTCAAAGAGAACATTCCACCCCTCATAAATCAACGTCACAATTTCATTGATTGATGGGGGGGGCCGGGCACCCCCACATCAATCTATCGGCCGCCGCCCTTGCACGCACAGGGAGGGGTGTGGGAGGGCCTAGGAGGGGGGAACGACATGTGGCACTGCAGGAGGCAGGACATTGGACGAGAGGAGGAAAAGGGGAGGGATTTGCAAGTTCAGTCACAGTATCCCCACATGAAGCTAGTAAGGGTTTCGTTACTAGAATGAAATTGTGACTTTGAGTAATGAGGGGGTGTGTGCATGTGACGTAGGTTCTCTCTCTCTCTCTCTCTCTCTCTCTGTCTCTCTCTGTCCCTCTGTCTCTCTCTCTCTCTCTCTCTCTCTGTCTCTCTCTCTCTATCTATCTCTGTCTCTCTTTCTCGCTCTCTCTCTCTCTCTCTCTCTCTCTCTCTATCTCTCTGTCTCTCTCTCTCTATCTCTCTCTCTGTCTCTCTCTCTGTTTCTCTGTCTCTCTGTCTCTATGTCTATCTGTATCTCTCTATCTCTGTCTCTCTATCTCTGTCTCTCTATCTCTCTCTCTGTCTCTCTGTCTCTCTATGTCTCTCTCTGTCTATATCTGTCTATCTCTGTCTATATCTGTCTCTCTCTGTCTCTCTCTCTCTCTGTATATCTATCTGTTTCTCTGTCTCTCTCTGTCTCTCTCTCTGTCTATATCTGTCTATCTCTGTCTATATCTGTCTCTCTCTCTCTCTCTCTCTCTCTGTCTCTCTCTCTGTTTCTCTGTCTCTCTGTCTCTATGTCTATCTGTATCTCTCTATCTCTGTCTCTCTATCTCTCTCTCTGTCTCTCTGTCTCTCTCTGTCTCTCTCTGTCTATATCTGTCTATCTCTGTCTATATCTGTCTCTCTCTGTCTCTCTCTCTCTCTCTGTATATCTATCTGTTTCTCTGTCTCTCTGTCTCTGTCTCTATGTCTCTCTGTATCACTCTATCTCTGTCTCTCTATCTCTCTCTCTGTCTCTCTGTCTCTCTCTGTCTCTCTCTGTCTATATCTGTTTATCTCTGTCTATCTATGTCTATCTCTCTCTCTCTCTCTGTGTATCTGTGTCTATGTCTATCTCTGTCTCTCTCTGTCTATCTCTCTCTGTATCTGTCTATATATGTCTCTGTCTCTGTCTATGATAGGTTAATAGGATACTAGATTACTAGGATAATAGGATGCTCTTGCTTACGTAACACCTCTGTCCTAACGTTGATCTCAATAGTATTGATGACAGTCAAAGACACTACATAATATGACGGGTCAAATGTCAGTACAGTACCGGCTGTCCCTTTACGGCTTAACCTATACTGTCAGCAGTCAAAGAGGGACAATTATAATCCATTTGCGTCACGTCTTATTATAATTATAGTCTGGCTCAGTGAGCATCTTACGTTTCCTGACCACGTCTTGCAAAGGGGGAGAGCTCACTCTTCTTTACTCTCTTTTCTTCCATTTTATATAAAATTATATTATCCACATCTCTCTATATTGTTATCTTTCTCTTGCTCTATTTAATGTATATCCATTCTCATTCTATCTCTATTCCTCTCTACTGTATCTATCCTGTCATCCGTATGAACGTGGAGAGAGAGAAACACAGGGCGACAGTGGCTCGGAGGTGGAGCGGTCGTCTGGCAATCCGGAGGTTCCCGGTTTGATTCCCGCTCCTCCCGGGCAGTGTGTCGATGTGTCCTTGAGCAACACACTTCACCCCTAATTGCCTCCCGATGAGCAGGTTGGCACCTTGCATGGTCGCCTCCGCCATCAGTGTGTGAATGGGTCAAATGTGAGGAACAAATTGTAAAGCGCTTTGGATCAAAGTGCTATAGAGAGGAGGAGAGAGAGAGAGGGAGGGAGAGAGAGAGAGAGAGAGAGAGAGAGAGGATATATGCATGAGGCTAGTTCATGCTTAATTACTGGGATAGAATTGTGACTTGATTTATGGGTGTCCGCCTTTTCTCGTATATTCTCTGTCTCTATGTCTCTATGTCTATGTCTCTCTCTCTCTCTCTCTCTATGTCTCTCTCTCTCTCTCTCTCTCTCTCTCTCTCTCTCTCTCTCTCTCTCTCTCTCTCTCTCTTCTCTCTCTCTCTCTCTCTCTCTCTCTCTCTCTCTCTCTCTCTCTCTCTCTCTCTCTCCTCTCTCTCTCTCTCTCTCTCTCTCTCTCTCTCTCTCTATAGCACTTTGATCCAAAGCACTTTTACAATTTGTTCCTCACATTTGACCCATTCACACACTGATGGCGGAGGCGACCATGCAAGGTGCCAACCTGCTCATCGGGAGCAATTAGGGGTGAAGTGTGTTGCTCAAGGACACATCGACACACCTGCCCGGGAGGAGCGGGAATCAAACCGGGAACCTCCGGATTGCCAGACGACCGCTCCACCTCCCGAGCCACTGTCGCCCTGTGTTTCTCTCTCTCACGTTCATACGGATGACAGGATAGATACAGTAGAGAGGAATAGAGATAGAATGAGAATGGATATACATTAAATAGAGCAAGAGAAAGATAACAATATAGAGAGATGTGGATAATATAATTTTATATAAAATGGAAGAAAAGAGAGTAAAGAAGAGTGAGCTCTCTCCCCTTTGCAAGACGTGGTCAGGAAACGTAAGATGCTCACTGAGCCAGACT